>NW_027255896.1:38214501-39414501 GCF_043229965.1 Drosophila suzukii | reverse complement strand
CGTTAGAGTGGGCGTGACATATTCGCGTGGCAAACTTGCGCTGTGTACAAAACTACGGAATCCAATTCTCTATCTTTGATATTTTCCGAGATATCCGCGTTCATATCTACGATTTGTGGGCGTTGGAGTGGGCGTGGCATTCTTTTTTAGGTCAATCGATAGGTTTTGATGAGAACAATACATTTCAGTTAAAATGTTTATTCTAGCATCAAAACTGTAGGAGCCACAGTTTTGGGAGGTTTGTGGGCGTGGCACACTGCTGAAACAAACTTGCGCTGAGTAAGAAGCTCAGGAATCTGCAAGCCTAGCTGTTAGCCAATAGCCTAGCTCTTATGGTTTCCGAGATCTCAGCGTTCATCCGGACGGACGGACGGACAGACGGACATGGCTAGATAGACTCGGCTAGTGATCCTGATCAAGAATATATAGACTTTATGTGGTCGGAAACGCTTCCTTCTGCCTGTTACATACTTTCCGACGAATCTAGTATACCCTTTTACTTTACGAGTAACAGGTATAAAATATTTCGGAATGGACGATAAAGATCAAAGTTAGGGTAAATCCCTCAAAAACGGAACTTGTTCTATTTACAAATAGCTGCAAAATTCCACAACTCAACCCACCCATTCTAAACAATTGTAATCTCTCTTTTAGCAATCATGCGAGATACTTGGGGTTAGTATTAGATAAGCGCCTCAAATGGGGCTTAAATAACCGAGAGAGAACCTAAAAAGCGACCTGTAAAAAAGCAATTGGGCTAAGATGGGGCTTGTCCCCTAGAATAGTCAACTGGACATACAAAGCGGTAGTCAAACCAATCCTACTATATGGAGTGGCTCTGTAGTGGACCGCTCTACACAAAGAAAGCATATTGACTCCCCTAAACAAAGTACAGCGAATGGCGGCTTTGTGTATCAGTGGAGCCCTTCGAACTACCCCGAATGAAGCGCTGAATGCGATCTTGAGCCTGGACTTAGCAGGCATGGAAAGGGCCAAATCGGCAGCTATTCGACTGAGGGATACAGGGCATTGGAAAGCCCAATTTTTTGGTCGCGCTATAATTCTCCAGCATGATAAATCGATTCCGAAGAAAACGGATCTATGGAAATCTTTTGAATACAGTCACACACCCTTTGAGGCCCTGATTCCAGATAGAGAGGAATGAGAACAGGGCCGTCCGGGCTCGACGGACGCAATCTGTTTCTATACAGATGGCTCCAAATTAGAAGGACACGTTGGCGGAGGTGTATACTCCAAACAATTAGATATCAGGAAGTCATTCAGACTCCCGGACCACTGTAGCGTCTTCCAAGCGGAGGTCCACGCTATAAACGAAGCACTTATCTGTTTAGGGAACATAAGCCTCCAAGGAGGACACCTAAATATATATAGTGACAGCCAAGCGCCTATTAAACCAATCTATTTGACAAACACCACCTCCCGAACAATAGCAGACTATCCCAGATCTCTCCACGAGATGGCTAGTCAGTTAACTATCAGCCTTATATGGGTTCCGGGTCACCGGGACAAATAAGCCAACACTCATTGGCAAAACGCACCACAGTGTCGTATCTCTCACCAGACATAGCCTGTGATTAACAGTAAAAAAAACTTCGGAACTACTCAAATTTTGCCGCACAGAGTGTGGTATGCTAGTTCGAGCTCTTACAGGCCACTGGCTCGTTGGCACACATGCCGGCTGGCTAAAACGCCAAAAAAAATGAAAAATGAATGAAAAAAAAACGAAATAATGCGGTATTACAATGGACCCACAGAAGTCTAAGTGTGTCAGACTATAGTCCGGCAGCCGTTCTAACATAACCTTACCTAACCTAACCTTGATCAGGATCACTAGCCGAATCGATCTAGTCATGTCCGTCTTTTGTATGAACGCTAAGATCTCGGAAACTATAAGAGCTAGAGTGTTAAGACTTGGCATGCAGATTATTGGGCTTCCTCCTCAGCGGAAGTGTGTTTCAGCAGTTTTCCACGCCCAGTCTAAAGCCCACAAACGACTATAACACTAAAACCAGTTTAGTGTTAACATTTTTTATATTTTGAAAAAAAAAATTAATTAGAGTTTGTTTTTAATATCAATACCTACTACATGCAATAAATGATTAATATCGGACCAAAAAGTTATAACCAAATAATAATCAATATTTTGCAATTCATTCGAGTTTGCACACCACATGCAGCAATTAAGCCGTTTTCACAAATACGCCATCATGCCGCTAGGGGTGCTATGAGCTAGTTGGCGCTGTAGGCCAAGTGGCGCTGTGGAAGAAAAAGATTGGTGGCGCTATAGGCTTTGTGAAAAATTCAGAGTTGCTTTAAACATATCTCCATCCCTCTTGCACTCCCCCAAGCTGAGTAACGTATGCAATATAAATAAATAAAGACTTTTGGGGGGTTTCTTCCCGATAGCGTATGTATGCGTTAAAACGGACAGACGGCTAGATCGACTCGTCTAGTGATGCTAAACAAGAATACATATATTTTATGGGGTCAGAAAAGCCTCCTTCACTACATTACAAACTTCTTACTGAAATCATTATACCCGCTGCAAGGTTATTTTTTATTTAGCATGAAAATTGTGGCGCACAGGTTTGTTGGCGTTAGTGTGGGCGTGACATATTCGCGTGGCAAACTTGCGCTGTGTACAAAACTACGGAATCCAATTCTCTATCTTTGATATTTTCCGAGATATCCGCGTTCATATCTACGATTTGTGGGCGTTGGAGTGGGCGTGGCATTCTTTTTTAGGTCAATCGATAGGTTTTGATGAGAACAATACATTTCAGTTAAAATGTTTATTCTAGCATCAAAACTGTAGGAGCCACAGTTTTGGGAGGTTTGTGGGCGTGGCACACTGCTGAAACAAACTTGCGCTGAGTAAGAAGCTCAGGAATCTGCAAGCCTAGCTCTTAGCCAATAGCCTAGCTCTTATGCTTTCCGAGATCTCAGCGTTCATCCGGACGGACGGACGGACAGACGGACATGGCTAGATAGACTCGGCTAGTGATCCTGATCAAGAATATATAGACTTTATGTGGTCGGAAACGCTTCCTTCTGCCTGTTACATACTTTCCGACGAATCTAGTATACCCTTTTACTCTACGAGTAACGGGTATAAAATATTTCGGAATGGACGATAAAGATCAAAGTTAGGGTAAATCCCTCAAAAACGGAACTTGTTCTATTTACAAATAGCTGCAAAATTCCACAACTCAACCCACCCATTCTAAACAATTGTAATCTCTCTTTTAGCAATCACGCGAGATACTTGGGGTTAGTATTAGATAAGCGCCTCAAATGGGGCTTAAATAACCGAGAGAGAACCTAAAAAGCGACCTGTAAAAAAGCAATTGGGCTAAGATGGGGCTTGTCCCCTAGAATAGTCAACTGGATATACAAAGCGGTAGTCAAACCAATCCTACTATATGGAGTGGCTCTGTAGTGGACCGCTCTACACAAAGAAAGCATATTGACTCCCCTAAACAAAGTACAGCGAATGGCGGCTTTGTGTATCAGTGGAGCCCTTCGAACTACCCCGAATGAAGCGCTGAATGCGATCTTGAGCCTGGACTTAGCAGGCATGGAAAGGGCCAAATCGGCAGCTATTCGACTGAGGGATACAGGGCATTGGAAAGCCCAATTTTTTGGTCGCGCTATAATTCTCCAGCATGATAAATCGATTCCGAAGAAAACGGATCTATGGAAATCTTTTGAATACAGTCACACACCCTTTGAGGCCCTGATTCCAGATAGAGAGGAATGAGAACAGGGCCGTCCGGGCTCGACGGACGCAATCTGTTTCTATACAGATGGCTCCAAATTAGAAGGACACGTTGGCGGAGGTGTATACTCCAAACAATTAGATATCAGGAAGTCATTCAGACTCCCGGACCACTGTAGCGTCTTCCAAGCGGAGGTCCACGCTATAAACGAAGCACTTATCTGTTTAGGGAACATAAGCCTCCAAGGAGGACACCTAAATATATATAGTGACAGCCAATCGCCTATTAAATCAATCTATTTGACAAACACCACCTCCCGAACAATAGCAGACTATCCCAGATCTCTCCACGAGATGGCTAGTCAGTTAACTATCAGCCTTATATGGGTTCCGGGTCACCGGGACAAATAAGCCAACACTCATTGGCAAAACGCACCACAGTGTCGTATCTCTCACCAGACATAGCCTGTGATTAACAGTAAAAAAAACTTCGGAACTACTCAAATTTTGCCGCACAGAGTGTGGTATGCTAGTTCGAGCTCTTACAGGCCACTGGCTCGTTGGCACACATGCCGGCTGGCTAAAACGCCAAAAAAAATGAAAAATGAATGAAAAAAAAACGAAATAATGCGGTATTACAATGGACCCACAGAAGTCTAAGTGTGTCAGACTATAGTCCGGCAGCCGTTCTAACCTAACCTTACCTAACCTAACCTTGATCAGGATCACTAGCCGAATCGATCTAGTCATGTCCGTCTTTTGTATGAACGCTAAGATCTCGGAAACTATAAGAGCTAGAGAGTTAAGACTTGGCATGCAGATTATTGGGCTTCCTCCTCAGCGCAAGTGTGTTTCAGCAGTTTTCCACGACCAGTCTAAAGCCCACAAACGACTATAACACTAAAACCAGTTTAGTGTTAACATTTTTTATATTTTGAAAAAAAAAATTAATTAGAGTTTGTTTTTAATATCAATACCTACTACACGCAATAAATGATTAATATCGGACGAAAAAGTTATAACCAAATAATAATCAATATTTTGCAATTCATTCGAGTTTGCACACCACATGCAGCAATTAAGCCGTTTTCACAAATACGCCATCATGCCGCTAGGGGTGCTATGAGCTAGTTGGCGCTGTAGGCCAAGTGGCGCTGTAGAAGAAAAAGATTGGTGGCGCTATAGGCTTTGAGAAAAATTCAGAGTTGCTTTAAACATATCTCCATCCCTCTTGCACTCCCCCAAGCTGAGTAACGTATGCAATATAAATAAATAAAGACTTTTGGGGGGTTTCTTCCCGATAGCGTATGTATGCGTAAAAACGGACAGACGGCTAGATCGACTCGTCTAGTGATGCTAAACAAGAATACATATATTTTATGGGGTCAGAAAAGCCTCCTTCACTACATTACAAACTTCTTACTGAAATCATTATACCCTCTGCAAGGTTATTTTTTATTTAGCATGAAAATTGTGGCGCACAGGTTTGTGGGCGTTAGAGTGGGCGTGACATATTCGCGTGGCAAACTTGCGCTGTGTACAAAACTACGGAATCCAATTCTCTATCTTTGATATTTTCCGAGATATCCGCGTTCATATCTACGATTTGTGGGCGTTGGATTGGGCGTGGCATTCTTTTTTAGGTCAATCGATAGGTTTTGATGAGAACAATACATTTCAGTTAAAATGTTTATTCTAGCATCAAAACTGTAGGAGCCACAGTTTTGGGAGGTTTGTGGGCGTGGCACACTGCTGAAACAAACTTGCGCTGAGTAAGAAGCTCAGGAATCTGCAAGCCTAGCTCTTAGCCAATAGCCTAGCTCTTATGGTTTCCGAGATCTCAGCGTTCATCCGGACGGACGGACGGACAGACGGACATGGCTAGATAGACTCGGCTAGTGATCCTGATCAAGAATATATAGACTTTATGTGGTCGGAAACGCTTCCTTCTGCCTGTTACATACTTTCCGACGAATCTAGTATACCCTTTTACTCTACGAGTAACGGGTATAAAATACTTCGGAATGGACGATAAAGAACAAAGTTAGGGTAAATCCCTCAAAAACGGAACTTGTTCTATTTACAAATAGCTGCAAAATTCCACAACTCAACGCACCCATTCTAAACAATTGTAAACTCTCTTTTAGGAATCACGCCAGATACTTGGGGTTAGTATTAGATAAGCGCCTCAAATGGGGCTTAAATAACCGAGAGAGAACCTAAAAAGCGACCTGTAAAAAAGCAATTGGGCTAAGATGGGGCTTGTCCCCTAGAATAGTCAACTGGATATACAAAGCGGTAGTCAAACCAATCCTACTATATGGAGTCGCTCTGTAGTTGACCGCTCTACACAAACAATGCATATTGACTCCCCTATTCAAAGTACAGCGAATGGCGGCTTTGTGTATCAGTGGAGCCCTTCGAACTACCCCGAATGAAGCGCTGAATGCGATCTTGAGCCTGGACTTAGCAGGCATGGAAAGGGCCAAATCGGCAGCTATTCGACTGAGGGATACAGGGCAATGGAAAGCCCAATTTTATGGTCGCGCTAAAATTCTCCAGCATGATAAATCGATTCCGAAGAAAACGGATCTATGGAAATCTTTTGAATACAGTCACACACCCTTTGAGGCCCTGATTCCAGATAGAGAGGAATGAGAACAGGGCCGTCCGGGCTCGACGGACGCAATCTGTTTCTATACAGATGGCTCCAAATTAGAAGGACACGTTGGCGGAGGTGAATACTCCAAACAAAACTCCAAAAAAAATAAAAAATTAATGAAAAATAAACGAAATAATGCGGTATTACAATGGACCCACAGAAGTCTAAGTGTGTCAGACTATAGTCCGGCAGCCGTTCTAACCTAACCTTACCTAACCTAACCTTGATCAGGATCACTAGCCGAATCGATCTAGTCATGTCCGTCTTTTGTATGAACGCTAAGATCTCGGAAACTATAAGAGCTAGAGAGTTAAGACTTGGCATGCAGATTATTGGGCTTCCTCCTCAGCGCAAGTGTGTTTCAGCAGTTTTCCACCGGACGAAAAAGTTATAACCAAATAATAATCAATATTTTGCAATTCATTCGAGTTTGCACACCACATGCAGCAATTAAGCCGTTTTCACAAATACGCCACCATGCCGCTAGGGGTGCTATGAGCTAGTTGGCGCTGTAGGCCAGGTGGCGCTGTAGAAGAAAAAGATTGGTGGCGCTATAGGTTTTGTGAAAAATTCAGAGTTGCTTTAAACATATCTCCATCCCTCTTGCACTCCCCCAAGCTGAGTAACGTATGCAATATAAATAGATAAAGACTTTTGGGGGGTTTCTTCCCGATAGCGTATGTATGCGTAAAAACGGACAGACGGCTAGATCGACTCGTCTAGTGATGCTAAACAAGAATACATATATTTTATGGGGTCAGAAAAGCCTCCTTCACTACATTACAAACTTCTTACTGAAATCATTATACCCTCTGCAAGGTTATAAAAGCTCCGATCTCCTGGTCAAAATGAAAAAATAAATATTTATAAAATCAAATTAAAAAGCGATTAAAGTATAGACCTAATTTTAATATATCGATACCGAATCCAATTACTCCACTAACTGGTGATCCTAACAATCGGAGCCACCTATTAATACGATCCTCACTATTGTCATTGCCAAAACTTAGTATCGGTGACAGCAAACCGTAATACCTAACTCGTTGGTAATGGATACTACCTACCTAAAGCAACGGCTCTGGGAACTGTTGTGGCGTGATTATTTGCATAGCTACAAGTTCGCTCTAAATGGTAAGCTGGGAAGTAAAATATAAAGAAAATCGACCTCCGATCATTAACGAAGTCCCTTGAACTGAAGATGAGTCAGGGTAGTGAACGTCCGTACGAAGAAGGCCAGCTTGCACCCATTCCCAATCAAAGGTAGCTGGTAAAGTCACCATGACCTTTTACCAGGCGGAGCTTGTTTTGGGTATATCTTTTATTACTATATTTGTTTATATAATTTAATTTGGCTATAATAATTTTAAACTTATCACATTTAGACATCCATCATTGTACTTCTTTTGCCGTAAAGCTACCACTCTAAGTTATCTGCTGAGAGGAGAATAAACCACCGTAATTTTGAGTTCAAAGTGGGAGTATAACAACTTTCTAACACCCGACCATACTGACATCTATCTATACCAGTCATTCGCGCCAATGCACCACTCGAAAAATACCAAAAATATTTTTAACTCCTGGACGCTGATGCACTATGATCAGTACAAGCAAGTGGCCCTTATGACACCAAGCAATGCTTGTTAGGCGCGGAGCCCTGTTCCCTTTCGGGCGTATGAACGAATTCGCGGTCATAGAATAAGACAATATAACAACAGACAATTCAAATAAATGCAGGAGAAAATACGAAAAGTCAAGATACAAAAAATAATACGAATACTTAATAATAATAATAATTTGAAATGTAATGGGACCTACTAGGACCTACTAGTGGAATATAGTATCTAGTGATTCTATTCTTTAAATAAACAGATAGCGGTATTAAAATCAGTTTAATTTCTTAACTTGCTCTTTTACTTCCTTGCGCTTATTGGCTTTAATTGGAGACCATGACAAAATTCAGGACCCTAGTTATGGAGTAATTGGAGCCCAAAACGCATGAACTATTTCCAAACTGATCCCGAAACGATTTGAAGCATTTTAGATCGACAGCATAAATAGTCGTTAAAAAGAACTCGAAGAATTTTTGTAGGGTTATGATCAAGCGAGTATACAAGTCACTTTACAATGCTTTATGAGTACTTTCAAACTATATCTTTGCTATCCTAACGGAGATCCTTGTCGAATTTGCTTGCTAAATACTCGTATTAGAACGTATTTTATATACAGCTTGAACTAGAAATCACTATTTTATACAAAATGACATCATAGGTTGATTCATGAAGGATGAACTTACTTTAATAAAGGAAAACAAGCCCATGTCAATAGCTTGGACCCTTCATGATAAATGCCTGTTGCGGTACCATGTTTTTGGTTGATTATGATGTTTAAGGGATCCTTAAATTATAAAAAGGGTCCCCCCTTTTACCAAAACTTAACTTTGCCTTAATTAGCTCCAATTTGTTTGACTTAAGCAATTTACTCTTTTCTTAATGATCCTCATGCGCATGTAAATATTTTTCGACGTTTAAGAGTCATTTTTTTTCAGTGAGTGTTTCCGAAATTTGTTCTCTAAAATATAAAAACGGTTTTAATAATCGCACTTTTTTAAGCACCTGTTTTAGTTTAGTTTTGGTTCTGTTAGAATCCTTTATGCTTCATGATCTTCCATTTTCGGGTTTTCTCCACAGTTTGTCAATTTTAATGACGTTAATTCAAAACCTAACCAACAGTACCGTTTTTCTCAACCGTCGTTCATCCAATATGTTTATACCCGTTACTCGTAGAGTAAAAGGGTATACTAGATTCGTCGGAAAGTATGTAACATGCAGAAGGAAGCGTTTCCGACACCATAAAGTATATATATTCTTGATTAGGATCACTAGCCGAGTCGATCTAGCCATGTCCGTTTGTCCGGATGAACGCTGAGATCTCGGAAACTATAAGAGCTAGGCTATTGAGATTTGGCGTGCAGATTCCTGAGCTTCTTACGCAGCGCAAGTTTGTTTCAGCAATTGCCACGCCCACAAACCGCCCAAAACTGTGGCTCCTACAGTTTTGATGCTAGAATAAAAATTTTAACTGAAATGTATTGGTCTCGTCAATACCTATCGATTGTTAAAAAAAAAAAAATTTGCAACGCCCACTCTAACGCCCATTACGCTTATATCTGTCTACCGTCGGTAGGTGGCGCATTTTAATCTCGCTAACGCTATAGTCTAGTACCTCGACTATCAGATACCCGTTACTCAGCTAAAGGGACCAAAGGGAATTGGAGATATGCAAGCAGCAAAGCGAGATTAAAATACGCCACCTACCGGCGGTAGACAGATTTTAGCGTTAAGGGCGTTAGAGTGGGCGTGGCAAACTTTATAAGGTAAATAAGTAAGCACGTGTATCAGGATATAAGTACGATTTTTTAAAGTTTGTTAAAAACCCTAAATCAAACAAATTTCCTCTTTTTAAACATCTATTTCACAATCTGTAGTATTATGGTTGGTTTAATTTCTTTTGTATTTATATCTCTGAAATCTCTTCTTTAAAAATAAAATTTTAGTAAAGATACTAATTTATTATTATTTTAATTTCTTAAAAAAAGAAATTAGGATATACAAAAATTATTATGGCTTGCCCTCACAAAAAAATGCAACCGCGAGTTGGCAAAAACTTGTCTCAAACAAAAATTGTTCGTATCTTTGGACAAAACTAAAAACACGCTATTTGCAAGCCAAACAAGGAAGAACGCTATAGTCGAGTACCCCGACTATCAGATACCCGTTACTCAGCTAAAAGGACCAAAGGGAAATGGAGATATGCAAGCAGCAAAGCGAGATTAAAATGCGCCACCTACTGACGGTAGACAGATTTAAGCGTAATGGGCGTTAGAGTGGGTGTGGCAAATTTTTTTTTTGGATCAATCGATAGGTATTGACGAGACCAATACATTTCAGTTAAAATTTTTTATCTAGCATGAAAGTTGTGGGCGTCACAGGTTTGGGCGGTTTGTGGGCGTTAAAATGGGCGTGGAAAACTTTTTTTGGGTAAATCGATAGGTTTTGATGAGAACAATACATTTCAGTACAAATTTTTATTCTAGCGTCAAAACTGTAGGAGCCACAGTTTTGGGCGGTTTGTGGGCGTTAGATTGGGCGTGGCACATTGCTCAGGAATCTGCACGCCAAATCTGAATAGCCTAGCTCTTATAGTTTCCGAGATCTCAGCGTTCATCCGGACAGACAGACGGACATGGCTAGATCGACTCGGCTAGTGATCCTGATCAAGAATATATATACTTTATGGGGTCGGAAACGCTTCCTTCTGCCTGTTACATACTTTCCGACGAATCTAGTATACCCTTTTACTCTACGAGTAACGGGTATAAAAATATTCCTTAGTTTGCATATCATCGGGTAGTCTGATAGAGATCCAAATGAAATGTTTGATTTTAAGTAGTATGATTGTAAAAAGAAATGCGTCTAAGCCACTAAAACTGTCAAGGAGATTTACTTTTTTTTATGGTTTGTTCTTTACATTACCTAATCCTTAGTCATCGCCCTGCTCGATCGGCAGGCTTAATATTTGCACATGCAATATTTGCATGCATAAACTTACGCAAATTATAATGATTTAAGAAATAAGTCTACCAATTCCATCTTTAGACGTACAATGGTGGGTTGGAATAAAAAACAAGAAAGAAAGTAAACTTCGGCAAGCCAATGTTTGTATACCCTTGCAGTTATAATTATTAAATTTAATTGTTAAATGATATTCCCAATAGTCAAAACACCGAATCTATAATTTGTTTTATATTATTGACCCACCAATTTTCCGATATGGCAGCTAGGGGATATTGTCTTCCGATTTTGATAAAATTAAATTCGAAACTCAGAACTAATTAAAAAATGTTATTTCCAACACCAGAGATATAATTTTTTTCCCGATTATTCCCATGGAAGCTATAAGATATAGTTTTCCGATCCTGCTGGTTCCGACTTATATACTACCTGCAAAAAAAAAGACTTTTGGGAAAGTTTCAGCCTGATTTACTTTAAAACTGAAAGACAAGTTTGCGTAGAAACGGACGGACAGACGGACATAGCTAGATCGACTCGTCTAGTGATGCTGATCAAGAATATATATACTTTATGGGGTAAGAAGCGTCTCCTTCTCTGCGTTGCAAACTTCTGACTGAAATCATAATACCCTCTGCAAGGGTATACAAATGAATAGACGTTTTTAAATGATAAATGAATGAATATTTTGGGGCTCATATTTTCCTTCTATTTTTAAAAGCCTGCTCACCACATAAAAATTTTCTGTAAATAGAGATAAACAGATTACTGTCCATAACCTTTGATTGACTTAAAATATGGTTAAATCTTAAATTCATATAAACAATTTATTGTCATGCGTATCTATAAAAAGAAGTCAGTAGCATTACTTTTGGACATTCGTGAAATGTATTTTCAGAAGCATTCCTTTTTGAATATTTATTAAAATATTTTTTTAGTAGCATTTTTTTTTTAATGACAATGAGATTTGTTTTGAGTAGCATTAGTTTCGTCAATGGCAATGAAGTGTATTGATAATGCATTCGAGCATTTTTAGATGTTTAGAAAGAGACAATTGTGCACATATGTAATTTATTGGGATTTGTTAAGGTAGAAAGGCATGTCCACTTTTGTCATTTAAACGTTCGTTTTAAGTGCTTTTACGATTTTGCTCATTAATTCCTCGAAAGGGCTTACACACTTTTTTCAGACTAAAATTTGTGAGCCTGCCGCAGATTTAAGTCTGAAAAAATTGTTTTAATGAATGAGCCAACTATGCAGACTTTTCATACTTTAATGTTTGGTATTGTTTCAATTAAATTGGCATACTAAGAAAACCACTGAGCCTATGTATATCCTAAAAACCATTAATGCATTCTAAATGTATACTCAAAACAACGAACTAATTTACAGTTCAAAATTCCTATTACTAGCAGTTATTTGACCTTAAAGTCAAGGTTTCTATTTTTTTAAGACGTTTGCAAAGATATGGAATCAAGTGATAACAATATTTGGTTTACTCACAGACAAGGCGTCTGCATATTTTTCAGCGAGAGTAGCCATCGCCAGCAGACGCATTTGTTCGCCTTTTAGGATTTGTAGAAAGTAGTTTCCGTCCTTGACAGCTGCAGAAAGATTTTTTTCAATTTTATGGTTGACTTCATCAATAGTTCCAAAATCTGGCCTTAACTGAGATCCCTGCATCGCAGGTATGATGCAAGATCGAGCGGAGCCCCTTTTGGGTGAAACAGTAGGCAATTGCGCTCGGAACTCGAGGCTAAGGTGCTTGAAAACCGGCAGGTCTATACCTCCGCTTGAATCTGAAAGAAAAGGGTCGGCCAAGCGAGCTGTTGCATTTTGTAAGCAGTTAAGTCGCAGTTTTTTTTTAAACTCCCCGTAGTCCTTACTAGGCGAAAGCTGTTTGACCTTCCGTGCCAATTCCGAGTCCTGTATATATGATCGCCCTGTCCCATGAGATGGCGACGGCACGTGTTTTTTGGGGCTGTAGAAGCCCTGCGCTAGTGCGCCCGGCCCATAAAGACGTTCCACTCGCTGCTTTATAAAGCTACCATTTCCATTGCCGTGGAAAGATTCCGTTCCGTTAACACCATTGTAATCGTTATTATTGTTGGACTCAACAGATTGGTCCTTCCTGGTCGGAGAAGGCATGATGTGCAGCACTGGAGCAGCCAAGTTATGGCTGCGCTTGCAATAATGCAGACTGCTGGTGGAGGGACGTATCGGGGAAACTTCACGTGACTTGTTTATATTCTGACGGACCTTAGAGTCATAGGTGGTAAGGTTGGAATAGCCGTTAACGCAGCAGGCCAGGCTCAAATAGCTGGGCTTTTTATCGGCAGCTTGCGAATTTCTAGCGGTAGTATTGATATAGGAGCTCGGCTCTCGAGCAGACTCAGGCGACAGTACCATACGCACCAGCTCCGCCGACCCGGTATCAAAGTAGGCGGAAGTTGTGTACTGCGTCTGCTGTGGCGAACGTTGAACACAGCGCTCCCGAAAGTTGACAGTGAACTCGTGGGTGATGTTTTTTACTGAGAGCGGCGTGGGGAAGTTTAAGCTGCCACTGGTGTCTGCAAGAAAGCGAGGTTAGTCACAGGTGGCACTCATGCGGATTGAGGTTATACCTGATTTGTCAGTGGAGTCGGCGTCAGCATCAAGTGAACAGCTGCCAATAGAGTCCAGGCTGCGATCCATGAAAACCTTGTCTGTGGGTCAAAACGGTAAATCTTTACTACAATTCACTATTCATAAACCTGGGAAGAACTCAAATTTATTGTTGACTTCCGGAAGCCATGACCAAGAATTATGTATGTGATAACGCCCACATTCATTAAAAATCCAGCAATTCGCTCATACGAGCGGAGAAACGTATCACCTTATAGTAATTATTCAACACTTATGCCAAGCAGGATCCCGACCAAAAGTCATCAGCTTTTTTGACGCAGTGGACCGATGGATTGGACCGGATTTGTTTGACCCATACAATTTATTATTTTAATGTCAGTAAAATTAGCATAAGTGCGCAGCTCAGCAGATGGAAGCAGCTCTAACGGAACATTTCCAGTTCCGCTTCGCTAAGTTTTCGTCCAATATCCGTACATAGTTATCTTTCCAGGATGCCAATACCTGTCACATCTTGAAACATACAATGGCACCGTAAGACAACACATAATATTTCATAATCCGAAGAATATTGAAATATTCAGTGTTTGGATGGCCTTTCGAGTTTGCAACAAATACAAATTAAACGAACGGAACTTATGCTCTTTTGTCTATTTTAGTAGTATCATTACATACCTTACGCAGCCAGCGAAATGAAATTTCTATCTAACAAGATTCAAACCGTTTCCATGCAGATTGAAAACAGTAAAACACATACTGCAGTGCAGCAGCTGCACTTATTGAAAGTTACGAAAAAAAAAAACCAAAACTGTAGCTGTGTGGCCGTGACCTAGCCGATGATAAAAGCCGTTTGGCCGAAAGCAACGCATTTTATACCCTCTTCCCACAGAGATTCACCACCTACCATAATACTACCATGGTGTTCAGAAAATTTCAGATACCCGTTACTAAGCTAATGGGACCAAAGGGAGACAGAGATTTGCAAGCAGCAAAGGGCGATTGTAATGTGCCACCTACCCGCGATCACAATATATGGATATGTGGGCGGCAGACAGATTTAGGCATTATGGGCGTTTGAGAGGGCGTAGCAAACTATTTTTGGGTCAATCAATAGGTAATGACGAGCATCAAAATTGTGGGCGCCACAGGTTTAAGCGCCACTGACGAAACAAACTTGCGCTGCGCAGGAATCTGCACGCCTTGGCTAGATCGACTCGGCTAGGGATCCCGATCAAGAATATATATACTTTATGTCGGAACCGCTTCCTTCTAACTGTTACATACTTTCCGAAGAATCAGTATACAATTTTACTCTTCGAGTAACGGGCTTAAAAATACTATTTCGGATATTTTCGAATGGGATATTTCTTTAGCTGAGTAACGGGCATTTGATTGTCGAGGCAACCGACTATAGCTTTCTTTCTGGTTTTGTTAATAGAATTTTTACAGGTGTTTAACCATCAACTCAATTTTCAAATGTTTTACCAATATACAAGTAGCTTGAGTATCGCTTAAAGCAATTTATAGATCACATTCATGAAGATTTAAAAAGAATTACTTATATTTTGATATTAAAACCTAGTACTCACATCGACGAAAACCGCGAGCTAACCATAGGAGTGAGAGAGAGGTAAATACGCGGCGACCGATTTTCGTCGGGTCTGTTATTTAACGCGGTACTCAGGAAATATCGAAAAAAATACCAGCTTTAGCGAGTGAGTTCCGATTAACGCCGTTAACCGTTGCTCAAAGAATAAGAAATCTATATTTTGGCGGTGTTCATGCAAACGGTGTGAAAACTAATAATTAACAAGGAAGAACGCTAAAGTCGAGTACCTCGACTATCACATACCCGTTACTCAGCTAAAGGGACCAAAGGGAAATGGAGATATGCAAGCAGCAAAGCGAGATTAAAATACGCCACCTACCGGCGGTAGACAGACTTAAGCGTTATGGGCGTTAGAGTGGGCGTTGCAAATCTTTTTTTTGGATCAATCGATAGGTATTGACGAGACCAATACATTTCAGTTAAAACTTTTTATCTGGCATGAAAACTGTGGGCGTGACAGGTGTGGGTCAATCGATAGGTATTGATGAGAACAATACACTTCAGTTATAATTTTTATTCCAGCATAAAAACTGTAGGAGCCACAGTTTTGGGCGGTTTTTGGGCGTTGGGGTGGGCGTGGCACTCTACTGAAACAAACTTGCGCTGCGTAAGAAGCTCAGGAATCTGCACGCCAAATCTCAATAGCCTAGCTCCCATAGTTTCCGAGATCTCAGACGGACAGACAGACGGACAGACGGACATGGCTAGATCGACTCGGCTAGTGATCCTGATCAAGAATATATATACTTTATGGGGTCGGAAACGCTTCCTTCTGCCTGTTACATACTTTTCGACGAATCTAGTATACCCTTTTACTCTACGAGTAACGGGTATAAAAATGGAAGGAAAACTCCAAAAACGCCTACAGGATGTCAATGCAGATGAAAAAGGACGCCTAATCCGAACAGAGGGCAATACCACGACAGGGCAAATCTGCAGAGTGGTTGAAGTGCTGGAGGAGATCCACTACAGAATCCCAGTGTGAAGGAACATACCGAGTGGGACCTCGCTCCCTACATGGACATCCTGCCGGGCGTGCCCTGGCAAATAATGTAAGTTCTAGCCAAAAGGATTTGGTAACGTTGTACTAATAGAAGTAGAAGAAGTTTTTAGCGGAACCACCGGTAATACGATGTCCGACGAGCTCTCCATTGGGCAACCACAGGACTCCACCACCACCAGCTACTGGATCTGGCTTCTATAGGGCGTAAAACGCAAGCGCATTTTATAAACTAGTTTACATTTCTCGGAGAAAGCTCAAGACCATTTCAAAGACTCCGAAATTGGGCCCTTAAATGACCAAAGGCATTCTCAAACACTGCTTTTCTCATGGTGGAGCAGTAGCCGAGAATGGATAGGGCTTCATTACACCGAATCACCCAAAATATTAGTTGGCACCATGATCCCCTCAATTTTTTTTGGCATTAGATTCAAAAATGTTTGATCCATTAATGAGTGTCTTTATATCGGATTGCTCGTACACTTGGGAATCGTTACACCTGCCTGGAGCACCAACATTCATTCAAACCGGTATCTGCCAGTACAATGAAAATACAAATTAGGTTTATCCTATAAAACAATCCGTTTGTTAATTACTTATGGTCTACTAAGGCCTAATTCGAAACTCGTGCATTATATTCTTGATGGTGCAAAAAACAAACTATTCGGAGTTCACCAACGCATTAAAAGCAAAAATGCCCATCCGAAAATTTTCTTTCCCCAATTTTTCAACAGCAATGGGGAAATCATTTGACGAAAAAAGCATTCCACTTGCAATTCCTGAAATATTGTTTTGCTTTCCGTTGTAATACATTTTATTTT
This sequence comes from Drosophila suzukii, assembly GCF_043229965.1. Taxonomy (NCBI): domain Eukaryota; kingdom Metazoa; phylum Arthropoda; class Insecta; order Diptera; family Drosophilidae; genus Drosophila; species Drosophila suzukii. The sequence continues at coordinate 39,397,480 of NW_027255896.1, read as the reverse complement.
CGGAGCAATTGACGTTTCGGTTTGTTTATGACAATCAGCTCTTGTCTTAAGCCTAGTACTCAGATCGGCTAAGAGTTTCACTAGTCGAAAAATCTTACTCTTTGTAGTGTGACCGAAGTTTTCAAAGTTCACCCGCAATGCATGTAGCATGGTCTTACTGTCAAGCAGCTGGGTTTGTTGCCAAACGGAAAACAAATCAACTGGAGAAAGTTAAGGAGGAGTCTGCTGGTACACAAAGAAATTAAAATAAAAACAAATGGAATGTTCAATGAATGTTTTTATTTATGTACATTAGTAGTTTAAGGCTTCCATCTCGTCCCACGGATGCTTCGCCATCTTTCCCGCGCCCCCGCAGTCCAGCACCGAGTCCCAATGGGCATATTGGACCTTGAGGAAGTGGGAGAACGGGGTTGATCCGCTGATGGTGCAGGAAGTCGCCCAGCATCCTGGCAGTGGCTGGCTATGTCTTCTCCAACTGTTCCTTAGCGGGCGTCCTATTTTCCTCCTCCCTATAGAAGCCAGCGGGTCCTCCAGCTCCGCTTAAGCTGCCAAGTAGCTGGTGGCGTTGGTGTCCCGAGTCCTAATGGAGAGGTCGTCGGAGATCGTATTACTGGTGTTTCTGCTAAAAAGTTACTTATATTAGTACAACGCAACCATATTCTTTTGGCCAGATCTTACTATCTTTGCGAGGACGCGCCCGGCAGGATGTCCATGTAGAGATCGAAGTCCCACTTGGATTGTTCAGTGGATCTCCTCCAGCACTTAAACTTTTCTGCGAATTTGCCCCTTTTGTAGAATTGCGTCCTTTTGGTGAAGTTCCACAATAAAGGGCATAAGCTTGGATTTGGCATCCTATTTCATCTGCACTGACCTCCTGCTTCCGATTTTGGGGTTTTCCTTCCATTTTATAATTTTTAGTTTCCACATCGCCTTTGCACGAACACCGCCAAAGATTAAATTTCTTATTCTTTTGGTCGCGGCTAACGGCGTTCATCGAAAATTCACTCGCGAAATCTGGTATTTTTTCTGATATTTCATTAGCTCATCTGAGTACCGCGCTGAGAAACAGATCCGACAAAAAGCGTTAGCCGCGTATTTGCCTCTCGCTCACTCCTATTGGTAGCTCGCGGTTTTCGTCGATCTGAGTACTAGGCTTTAACCTATTCTCTGTGTGAACAGGAATGCGCTTAAAGTTGCAACAGCGAATTTTAAGCGGATGTGTGCATAGGGTTTTATCCGATCTGAGTACTAGGCTTAAAGGGCATACTGATATATTTATTAAATATCTGTGTGGCGGCAGAGAAAGTGCAGAGCTATTCACTATGCCCGCTTAAGGGGAAGCTGCTGACCTCTGCACTATAGGCGGGATAAGCACTTTTTGTGACCAAAATAAACATCTCAAAGACAAAGCAACGTAAAGATGTATCGTTTTTTTAATTTAATTTTTAATAATAAAATATATTTATTATTGAATAAATCCATACAAGAAATTCACTTTTTAATGTATGGTATACGTTGGCCTCGTTCAGCAGAACAACATCATAACTGATTACTAATCCATCGGTAATCGTGGACGCGTAAAAATAAAAAAGGCCTGAACATTTGCGTAGTTCATTGTATAGTTCATATAATAACTATGTTATTTCTTATTGATATTTCCTTCATCGATCCACGCCAGCAGCAATGTGTAATGTAACACGACAAGGTAGCGTACCATTGTAACGGTCCTGTATACTGATCATGATGCAAGAATTTTTGCATCATGATTAGTAATCATGTTCGCTCAGCAGAACTATCGTAGGAATTCCTTCAGTGATCAGGTATCATGTTGTTCTGCTGAGCGCGGCCATTATCATATCATATTATTTAAAATTTTTCAATGTGATCTGTGGGAATTCCAGCTGTTTGGTGATGGAAAGAGCATATAAGTTACCATTGCGCTTTGGACTGGTATATTTCAGCCGTCCCGCCATGGTCCCATTTTTCACTATTATTGTTGTATATAATAGAGGTGCGCCTATATCAAGTCAGATTTAAATCGATTGTAGTGGTCAATTAGAGAATTAGAAGTACTATGGCCGAGCTTCCGAATGAACTCAAGCAGTTATTTGCGTAAGTAGAATAGATTATATTGGGTGGGGACGCAGAGATGAGTTTACTGTCTGCGTCATCCCAGTCGTAAATGACAGCATTCCAGCATGCGTTCTTTCATTATGAAATGGCATCAAAAAGGTGTTCCGGAAGTGATGAGTGTGTCCATTCTTTTTACAAGGGTGCGGGACAAAAAAGAATGCACCCGTTGAATGCTTCTGGAAGCATATATCTGGAATGCACCTGGAAGTAACAAACTAAACACATTCGGGGTGCACTCTTTTTTAATGCACCTGGAAGCAACATACTAAACACCTTCTGAGTGCACTCTTTTTTAATGCACCAGGAAGTAACAACATAAGCACATTCTGGGTGCATACTTTTTTAATGCACCTGGAAGCAACATACTAAACTCCTTCTGGGTGTACTCTTTTTTAATGCACCTGTTACATGTACCCAGGAACGCACCTAGAAGCTTCAAAAACCAATTATCTGGAAGTTTTCCCCAGGAATACATAAAACTGGGTTTCAATTTCATATTTATTTTTTATTTCAATATTTAAGAACGCAACTAATTTTTAATTGGAGTAACTCCCCTTCTGTACGGGGCTTTGCTGCTTCCTTCTTATTTATGTACTTTTGTCATTTACGCAGTTCAGTCCTTGGTGTGCCCATTAATTTTTTGCAATTCTGAAAAATATAAAGCAAATTAAATATTTTATATTTTGAAACATGTGCATATATATTACAAATATACAATATATTTATTTTGGCCCAATAACACTGATGTATGTACAATTTACATCCAAATAATTATTATTTTATTTGTTTAATATGTTTTATGTTCAATGTATATGTACTGTGTTATTTTATAGTGTTCATATTGAACTCAATTATCTACACTTTACTTACCTGTGAAAATATTGACTTTTTCAAAACACATGGCACGAACTTCACTTTTTAGAACTAACAAGGAAGAACGCTATAGTCGAGTACCTCGACTATCAGATACCCGTTACTCAGCTAAACGGAGATATGCAAGCAGCAAAGCGAGATTGAAATGCGCCACCTACCGACTGTTGACAGATTTAAGCGTAATGGGCGTTAGAGAGGGCGTGGCAAATTTTTTTTTATCAATCGATAGGTATTGACGAGACTAATACATTTCGGCTTAAATTTTTTATCTAGCATGAAAATTGTGGGTGTCACAGGTTTGTGGGCGTTAGAGTGGGCGTGGCACTCTGCTGAAACAAACTTGCGCTGCATAAGAAGCTCAGGAAACTGTACGCCAAATCTCAATAGCCTAGCTCCCATAGTTTTCGAGAGTTTTCGAGCGTTTATCCGGACAGACGGTCAGACGGACAGACGGACATGGCTAGATCGACTCGGCTAGTGATCCTGATCAAGAATATATATACTTTCTGGGGTCGGAAACGCTTCCTTCTGTCTGTTACATACTTTCCGACGAATCTAGTATACCCTTTTACTCTACGAGTAACGGGTATAAAAATATGTTTTTAAATTACAATACGCATATGTACATTAGGGTGGTCCAAAAAATGAAAACTGGAAAAATGAAAAACATTTTACATGATAGATTAAGGTCTGTAAAAAATGTAATAAAAAATAAAATTTGTTGAGGTTTAGACCTTGCGAAACGTCCTCAAAGTTTGCTTTTAAAATTACTCATACGACATGTGTTCCAGCCAGAACTTTATTCGAAAAAATCGGTTCCCCACCCCCAACTTTGTCAACATTCTAAACTCAGTCAATATTAGTAAAAAATGGTCAATTCCGAAATGTTTTTGGTTGGACATCTAAGATCCGAACTTGACACAACGATTTACCATCTAAGAGATCCGTATTATCTAGTGTCCTCTATATTACTAGATTTTCCGGAAAAAGATTGTTACAAAAATGTAACACAAATGCTAGTTACCATTTGGAGTCTAAGGGGAATTTCAGTCCGGCCTCACCATCATATTATTAAATCCATAACGCGGCTTTACAAAGATTTGTTTAGCCTAAAAAAATGTTTAAAAAAAAGGAGAGCTTCACCGAAACACGGAAAGCCGTTTTAGAATCATTTTAAATGACCGCTTTAATAACAACCATGCCATGGCATCTTCATCTAAGTACCCTAAAATTATTTACTTATGCTAATTTGTTTTTAAATAATAAATTAATATATATAATTGATTATTGCCTTCTTTGTCCTTATTTGGGTATATAAGTGTTTACAGAAGGTCCATTTATGAAACGGTTCTTTCAAAAATAAATAAAATTATTTGCGAAATGTTTTAAATGACTTTTTATGCAATATTTTCTTAAATCTGACTTGTAAATTCTGGCCTTTTTCAATTTTTAAAGCTTTCAAAGTCTTTCGGAAAGGTGGCAAACGAATTTGAGAAATGAAACCAAGTCAAGGCCACCCATATGAAAATAATATATTTGATCAAGGGCAACAGTGCGTATGAGTTATAAACTTTGAAACCAATTCGCAGACCCTAAAACGCGTTTTTTTCAAAAAATTTATTTTAATATACATTAAATTCCTCAAAGCGCACCTCATAGGCGGGTGAGAGTAGGACCTTAAAAATTTCCATACAAATGTGCACCGCGCTAATGTACATGGTGGTTAGTGTCCTAAAAGTTAAATAAAGGAAATGACGCCTCTATATGCATGTAAAATATTTCGAAGCTCATGAACTGCAATGGCTGCAGAACTACGACGCCGACGGCGACGGATCCAACGTCAGCAAGGGAGAATTGCCTGGGACTGGAGAGAACGATGAGGACAGAAGCTTGCTAGCCGCCGAATAGAGCAGATGGATTACGAGAAGATTTATACTTAGATTTTACCTTAACTCAAATAAAATTGCGTTCTAATAAAAAGATAAAAATCCAGAGAGTGCCAAAAAATGTTCAATTTACTGTTGATAAAACAACATAGAAAATCGTACGTTCGCGACCCGTAAGTTCGCTACCGGTACTTAATTCAATAAAAAAACAAATGCAGATATTTCCTTGGGAACAGAATCGATAAAAACCTACATGAATCCATTTAAAAAGTAAAGTTATTGGTTTAGAATATTCCGTCCCAATTCGCAGATTTTTGCATTTTACTAGATTAAGCCCAAGTCGGACGCATGTTTATTGCCGATATTATGAAAATGATAGCTCAATAAACCCCATTATTTACACTAAGCAAAGAGCTAACAGAATGCTATAGAAAACAAATAAAAGTTTCAGAAAACGTATATTTTTTTTATTTGCACTAAGTGCGTACGAACGTACGTTCGCGACCCGTGGAAATGCTCATATACAAAAATATTTAGGTTGCTAATATTTGCCTTTTGAATCACCGTGCTTAAAATTACACATTTTAAATAACCCTTTTAAAAGCAAACACCGTTACCTAACAAATGAGCTGAGTCGTAAATTGTTTTAGCTTAGAACAGATAACATCATTTTTGTCAGCTAAATCATAATGGTAATAAACCGCGGTCGCTTTTCAGCTTTGTGGACGCAAAAAGAGGAGATTACATCGACGCACTTAAAACCGTTGTGGGAATTCAGTCCGTTTCAGCTTGGCCAGAAAAACGAGGAGAGATTGATCGCATGGTAGAATGGACTGCAGATCGGCTTAGGACCCTCGGCTCTGAAATAGAACTGGCCGATGTGGGTCAACAAACCTTGCCGAGTGGCCAGATAATCTCTCTGCCAAAGGTCCTGCTGGGAACTCTGGGCAAGGACGCCTCCAAGAAGACAGTGTTGGTATACGGCCATTTGGATGTGCAGCCTGCTTTGAAGGAAGATGGATGGAACACCAATCCCTTTGAGCTGACAGAGGTAGATGGAAAGTTGTTCGGACGCGGGGCGTCCGATGACAAGGGACCTGTGCTGTGCTGGATCCATGCTATTGAGGCTTACATAAAGCTTAATATTCCACTGCCACTAAACGTGAAGTTTGTTTTTGAAGGGATGGAAGAGAGCGGCAGCGAAGGCCTTGACGACTTGTTAGTGGAACGCAAAAACGATTTCCTTGCCGATGTTGATTATGTCTGCATTTCCGACAACTACTGGCTAGGAAAGAAGCGCCCTTGCCTAACATATGGGCTCCGTGGACTGGCATACTTCCAAGTGGAGGTGGAATGCTCAAACAAAGATTTGCACAGTGGAGTTTTTGGGGGAACCGTCCACGAAGCAATGCCGGATCTATGTCACTTGCTCAGCGTTCTTGTCGACAAGGACACAAAAATCCTGGTCCCTGGAGTGGATCGTGATGTTAGTATTTTGTATAAAAAAACCAAAAGCTTACTTTTAAAGTTTAATTGTTCTCGAATTGATACAGGTTGCACCCGAACTAAAGAACGAGCAGGCAATATACGAGAACATTGACTTTCAAGTTTCTGAGTACATGTTAGTTAATCTTATCTTCCTATCGACACATTTAATATATGAATAGCTGTAATCTCTTTAGGAAAGACATTGGTGTTGACCAGCTGCCGCATAATGGCGACAAAACCAGGCTGCTTCAAGCCAGGTGGCGTTATCCCAGCCTGTCTATCCATGGAATCGAAGGTGCATTTTATGAGCCAGGGGCAAAGACCGTCATTCCGAAGAAAGTGATTGGCAAGTTCTCACTTCGACTTGTGCCCGACCAGGACCCAAAGCACATTGAAGAGTGTGTCAGTAAATACCTTAGTGATAAATGGACAGAGAGAGGTTCGCCTAACAAAATGAAGGTTTGTTTTTGAATTACTCATCGCTTTACTTTAGATTATAATGACTGTGATTGAAGGTTACTATGCTCTCAGCTGGAAAGCCGTGGACAGAGGACCCAAACCATCCCCATTATGAGGCAGCGAAACGGGCCATAAGGCATGTTTTCAATGTAGAACCCGACATGACTCGTGAGGGGGGATCCATACCAGTAACATTGACATTGCAGGAAGCCACCGGCAAAAATGTCATCCTTGTGCCAGTGGGAGCATGTGACGACGGCGCCCACTCTCAAAATGAAAAAATCGATGTCTATAACTACCTTGAAGGCGTAAGTTAGAATCGAAGAATATCACGATTCAACTAGATAATTTGTATTATTTTAGACTAAACTGCTTGGCGCTTATCTGCACGAAGTGGGAAAATTGTAAACAAGCAGACAATCTATATACCGCCTTAAAACGATGAAACATCACAACGGTGCACTTATTTTTATAAATATTATCTTTAAATACACTTTATCTTGAAAAATGTTTATACAATTCATTAACAACTCAGTGATCCATAAGGAGTTGTGGTTCCGAAAATTTCCTAGTAAGTCTGCCAACCAATTTTGACGCACTCTTTTATGCGTTAGCTTGTCGTAAATGATCAAAGCATATTTGTTAGCCAGAGAAGGAGGATTTAGGGGTTATATATTAGGGGTTACGTAATTTATACATGCATTTGTTGTAGGATAATTTTGGAAAGTTCAGATGAAAAGTTCTACAGCTCGCAAATAACAGTCGATACTTTCAATCGGTTCGACAAATAACATCAATTTCCCTTCAAATTCGAAATATTTTCAGAACGAAGTACGTTTATATCTGTTCTCAGTTTTATCTGTCTTTTCTAAACACAAAACAGTTTGTTTAGTATAATAATATAGAATAACAAGTGTTTTTCTTTTTATACCCTGCAGAGGGTATTGTAATTTCAGTAAAGCAAAGGGGTATATCGTCGGAAAGCATGTAACAGGTAGAATTAAGCGTTTCCGAGCCCATAAAGTATGTATATTCTTGATCAGAAACACTAGCTGAGTCGATCTACCCTATCCCTATGTCTGTCTGTCCGTATGAACGCTGTGATCTCGGAAACTACAAAGGCTAGACAGTTGGGATTAGGCGTGCAGATTCTGAAGATTATTACGCAGCGCAAGTTTATTTTGGCAATGTACCACGCTCACAAACCACCCAAAACGGTGGCTCATACAGTTTAAAAACAAATTTAACTGAAACGTATTGGTCTCGCCAATAACTATCGATTGAGTTGAAAAAAGTTTTCGACGCCCACTCTAACGCCCAGAAACCACCCAAGAAGAAAAGCAATGACGTCAGAGCCATTGTTTGTTATTAAAAAATGTATTTATTCATGTGTGTGTAAATAGTGGCAGGCCGACTTGTGAGGCAAGCGAAGAGCGCTGCCGGTGCTAAGAGAGAACAGAGCGGCAAACTTATTCGATTGACTAATTAACAATTTTAGCAACTTGTCCTTTTTTTCTCCACCCCTTTCTCTCCAATAAATGCAATACCAATTTTAGTAATCTAATTCCGAGTATGTTAATGTAAGCTATAAGGCTTTAAAGCTGAAAAACAATGGAAGGGACGCGGATGGTGGCTTCTCGCTTTTTGCGTTACCCCTCTCTCCATTCTGACCTGCAGTGCATTCACATAAGTGAATAAGAAAGAGGCGAAAGATCATTTATCCAGTGCTGAAAAGTACAAAAAGGTAGTAAAAGGACCGAAAGTTTGTACACGTAACAGCGCTGTAAGTCTTTATGTTTTCCCATTAGTCTACGGCTAACTCTCGTATGGCGAAACCCGTGTGCCTAATGCAATTTTTTGAGAATTTTCAAAGCGTACTCCAATTTTAAAGCGGTCATCTTAACATTTTTACTTAAGCTTTTATCAGTTTTCAATTTAAGAGTTGAGTAACGAATACCTGGTAGTCGAGATATTCGACTATAGCGTTCTCTCGTGTTTTCTTTACATTTATCGTTCCGCCATCGAAATGTTTAATTTTTTAACCTCTCTTCCTACTAAGACAGCATTTTTTGTATGTACATACATTTATTGTCCATTAACAAAACAAAAACTGTTGCTTCGAAAAATATTTGGCTGAAAAATTTGTGGTACGGTCAAAAAATAATTAATTATAATTAAATATGCCATTAATTGTTCTTGTAAAGGTGGCGAAATAATGGTAATAAACTAATGATTAAGAACTGTACCTCATAGCTAAAATAAAATAAAATATTATTGTTGATTTTGATCTTATAATAATAATATTTAAAACTTTATTTAGGTTGCTCTTTGGCCCATTCTCTCAATATTTGCCTCTTGAATCATCGTATTAAATGCTTACAGTTATACATTTTACATACAGTACCATCTTAAATGATTTTATTTTAAACTTTTGGAATGTGTTTTTGACTGTTTTTTGTAATGGCATGTTGGCAATAACTCTTTAAAGCTAATTTAAAAAAATGTGTTCCCAAAAAAAACAATTTCTTGAATATAACTAATTTGTGGGTGATGTGGTTGTAGTCCCATTGACATGAAATTGGTAGGATGTGGGTCCCATGCTTTTCCTTATCAATGTTTCAAGTTTTGCGACTAAAATCGTCCATTCTATCCACGAATATAATGGCCTCAAGCACCATTAACTAACACGTGAGCTGAGTCGAAAATTGTTTTAGTTTAGAACAGATATCATCATTTCTGTCAGCTTATTACATAATGGTAATAAACCGAAGTCGCTTTTCAGCTTTGTGGACGGAAAAAAAGAGCTTACATCGACGCCCTTAAAACCGTTTTGGGAATTCAGTCCGTTTCAGCTTGGCCAAAAAACCGAGGAGAGAGTGATCGCGTGGTAGAATGGACTGCATATCGGCTCAGGACCCTGAGCTCTGAAATAGAACTGGCGGATGTGGGCCAACAAATCTTGCCGAGTGGTCAGAGAATCCCTCTGCCAAAGGTCCTGCTCGGAACTCTGGGGAAGGACGCCTCCAAGAAGACCGTGTTGATATACGGCCATTTGCATGTGAAGCCTGCTCTGAAGGAAGATGTATGGAACACCAATCCCTTTGAGCTTACAGAGGTAGATGGAAAGTTGTTAGGATGCGGGGCGTCCAATGACAAGGGACCTGTGCTCTGCTGGGTCCATGCTATTGAGGCACAGTGGAGTATTTGGGGGAACCGTCCACGAAGCTATGCCGAATGAATGTCACTTGCTCAGCGTTCTTGTCGACAAGGATCCAAATCCAAGGATCCTGGTCCCTGGAGTAGATCGTGATGTTAGTATTTTGTATAAAAAAACCAAAAGCTTACTTTTAAAGTTTAACTGTTCTCGAATTGATACAGGTTGCACCCGAACTAAAGAACGAGCAGGCAATATACGAGAACATTGACTTTCAAGTTTCTGAGTACATGTTAGTTAATCTTATCTTCCTATCGACGCATTTAATATATGAATATCTGTAATCTCTTTAGGAAAGACATTGGTGTTGACCAGCTGCCGCATAATGGCGACAAAACCAGGCTGCTTCAAGCCAGGTGGAATTCCATGGAATCGAAGGTGCGTTTTATGAGCCAGGGGCAAAGACCGTCATTCCGAAGGAAGTGATTGGCAAGTTCTCACTTCGACTTGTGCCCGACCAGGAGTGTGTCAGTAAATACCTTAGAGCAAAATGGACAGAGAGAGGTTCGCCTAACAAAATAAAGGTTTGTTTTTGAATTCCTCTTCGTTTTACTCTAGATTATAATGATTGTGATTGAAGGTTAATATGCTCTCAGCTGGAAAGCCCTGGACAGAGGACCCAAACCATCCCCATTATCAGGCTGCGAAACGGGGCATAAGGCATGTTTTCAATGTAGAACCCGACATGACCCGTGAGGGGGGATCCATACCAGTAACATTGACATTGCAGGAAGCCACCGGCAAAAATGTCATCCTTGTGCCAGTGGGAGCATGTGACGACGGCGCCCACTCTCAAAATGAAAAAATCGATGTCTACAACTACCTTGAAGGCGTAAGTTAGAATCGAAGAACATCACGATTCAATTAGATAATTTGTGTTATTTTAGACTAAACTGCTTGGCGCTTATCTGCACGAAGCGGGAAAATTGTAAACAAGCAGACAATCTATATACCTCCTTAAAACGACGAAACATCACAACGGTGCACTTATTTTTATAAATATTATCTTTAAATATACTTTTTCTTGAAAAATGTTCATACAATTCATTAACATTTCAGTGATCCATAAGGAGTTGTGGCTCCGATAATTTCCTAGTAGTCTGCCAACCAATTTTGACGCACTCTTTTATGCGTTAGCTTGTCGTAAATGATCAAAGCTTATTTGTTAACCAGAGAAGGAGGATTTAGGTGTTATATATTAGGGGTTACGTAATTTATACATGCATTTGTTGTAGGATATTTTTGGAAAGTTCGGATAAGTTCAGATGAAAAGTTTCACAGCTCGCAAAGATCAGTCGATGCTTTCAATCGGTTCGACAAATAACATCAATTTCCTGTCAAATTGGAAATATTTTCAGAACGAAATACGTTTGTTTCTGTTCTCAGTTTTATCTGTTTTTTCTAAACAGAAAAAAGTTTGTTTAATATAATAATATAGAATAGTAAGTGTTTTTATTTTTATACCCTGCAGAGGGTATTGCAATTTCAGTCAGAAGTTTTGCTAACCGAAGTTAGCTACCTTTCTTGTTATTTTTATCCCCGTTACTCGTAAAGCAAAGGGGTATATCGTCGGAAAGCATGTAACAGGTAGAATTAAGCGTTTCCGAGCCCATAAAGTATGTATATCTTGATCAGGAACACTAGCTGAGTCGATCTACCCTATCCCTCTGTCTGTCTGTCCGTATGAACGCTGTGATCTCGGAAACTACAGGGCTAGACAGTTGGGATTAGGCGTGCAGATTCTGAAGATTATTACGCAGCGCAAGTTTATTTTGGCAATGAACCACGCTCACAAACCACCCAAAACTGTGTCTCCTACAGTTTAAAAACAAATTTAACTGAAACTGGTCTCGCCAATACCTATCGATTGAGTTGAAAAAAGTTTTCGACACCCACTCTAACGCCCACAAACCACCCAAGAAGAAAAGCAATGACGTCAGAGCCATTGTTTGTTAATAACAAATGTATTTATGCATGTGTGTGTAAATAGTTTCAGGCCGACTTGTGATGCAAAGTGAAGAGCGCTGCCGGCGCTAAGAGTGAACAGAGCGGCAAACTTATTCTATTGACTAATTAACAATTTTAGCAACTTGTCCTTTTTTTCTCCACCCCTTTCTCTCCAATAAATGCAATACCAATTTTAGTAATCTAATTCCGATTATGTTAATGTAAGCTATAAGGCTTTAAAGCTGAAAAACAATGGAAGGGACGCGGATGGTGGCTTCTCGCTTTTTGCGTTACCCCTCTCTCCATTCTGACCTGCAGTGCATTCACATAAGTGAATAAGAAAGAGGCGAAAGATCATTTATCCAGTGCTGAAAAGTACAAAAAGGTAGTAAAAGGACCGAAAGTTTGTACACGTAACAGCGCTGTAAGTCTTTATGTTTTCCCATTAGTCTACGGCTAACTCTCGTATGGCGAAACCCGTGTGCCTAATGCAATTTTTTGAGAATTTTCAAAGCGTACTCCAATTTTAAAGCGGTCATCTTAACATTTTTACTTAAGCTTTTATCAGTTTTCAATTTAAGAGTTGAGTAACGAATATCTGATAGTCGAGATATTCGACTATAGCGTTCCGCCATCGGAATATTCAATTTTTTAACCTCTTCCTACTAAGACAGCAGTTTTTGTATGTTACTATACATTTATCGTCCATTAACAAAACAATAAATGTTGCTACGAAAAATATTTGGTTGAAAAAGTTGTGGTACGGTCAAAAAATAATTAATTATAATTAAATATGCCATTAATTGTTCTTGTAAAGGTGGCGAAATAATGGTAATAAACTAATGACTAAGAACTGTACCTCATAGCTAAAATAAAATAAAATATTATTGTTGATTTTGATCTTATAATAATAACATTTAAAACTTTATTTAGGTTGCTCTTTGGCCCATTCTCTCAATATTTGCCTCTTGAATCATCGTATTAAATGCTTACAGTTATACATTTTACATACAGTACCATCTTAAATGATTTTATTTTAAACTTTTGGAATGTGTTTTTGACTGTTTTTTGTAATGGCATGATGGCAATAACTCTTTAAAGCTAATTTAAAAAAATGTGTTCTCAAAAAAAACAATTTCTTGAATATAACTAATTTGTGGGTAATGTGGTTGTAGTCCCATTGACATGAAATTGGTAGGATGTGGGTCCCATGCTTTTCCTTATCAATGTTTCAAGTTTTGCGACTAAAATATCCTTGGTTTAGTTTATGCCAAACAATCGTCCATTCTATCCACGAATATAATGGCCTCAAGCACCATTAACTTACACGTGAGCTGAGTCGAAAATTGTTTTAGTTTAGAACAGATATCATCATTTCTGTAAGCTTATTACATAATGGTAATAAACCGAAGTCGCTTTTCAGCTTTGTGGACGGAAAAAAAGAGCTTACATCGACGCCCTTAAAACCGTTGTGGGAATTCAGTCCGTTTCAGCTTGGCCAAAAAACCGAGAAGAGATTGATCGCGTGGTAGAATGGACTGCATATCGGCTCAGGACCCTGAGCTCTGAAATAGAACTGGCGGATGTTAGCCAACAAATCTTGCCGAGTGGTCAGAGAATCCCTCTGAAAAAGGTCCTGCTCGGAACTCTGGGGAAGGACGCCTCCAAGAAGACCGTGTTGATATACGGCCATTTGCATGTGAAGCCTGCTCTGAAGGAAGATGTATGGAACACCAATCCCTTTGAGCTTACAGAGGTAGATGGAAAGTTGTTAGGATGCGGGGCGTCCAATGACAAGGGACCTGTGCTCTGCTGGGTCCATGCTATTGAGGCACAGTGGAGTATTTGGGGGAACCGTCCACGAAGCTATGCCGAATGAATGTCACTTGCTCAGCGTTCTTGTCGACAAGGATCCAAATCCAAGGATCCTGGTCCCTGGAGTAGATCGTGATGTTAGTATTTTGTATAAAAAAACCAAAAGCTTACTTTTAAAGTTTAACTGTTCTCGAATTGATACAGGTTGCACCGGAACTAAAGAACGAGCAGGCAATATACGAGAACATTGACTTTCAAGTTTCTGAGTACATGTTAGTTAATCTTATCTTCCTATCGACGCATTTAATATATGAATAGCTGTAATCTCTTTAGGAAAGACATTGGTGTTGACCAGCTGCCGCATAATGGCGACAAAACCAGGCTGCTTCAAGCCAGGTGGAATTCCATGGAATCGAAGGTGCGTTTTATGAGCCAGGGGCAAAGACCGTCATTCCGAAGGAAGTGATTGGCAAGTTCTCACTTCGACTTCTGCCCGACCAGGAGTGTGTCAGTAAATACCTTAGAGCAAAATGGACAGAGAGAGGTTCGCCTAACAAAATAAAGGTTTGTTTTTGAATTCCTCTTCGTTTTACTCTAGATTATAATGATTATGATTGAAGGTTACTATGCTCTCAGCTGGAAAGCCCTGGACAGAGGACCCAAACCATCCCCATTATCAGGCTGCGAAACGGGGCATAAGGCATGTTTTCAATGTAGAACCCGACATGACCCGTGAGGGGGGATCCATACCAGTAACATTGACATTGCAGGAAGCCACCGGCAAAAATGTCATCCTTGTGCCAGTGGGAGCATGTGACGACGGCGCCCACTCTCAAAATGAAAAAATCGATGTCTACAACTACCTTGAAGCCGTAAGTTAGAATCGAAGAACATCACGATTCAATTAGATAATTTGTGTTATTTTAGACAAAACTGCTTGGCGCTTATCTGCACGAAGCGGGAAAATTGTAAACAAGCAGACAATCTATATACCTCCTTAAAACGACGAAACATCACAACGGTGCACTTATTTTTATAAATATTATCTTTAAATATACTTTTTCTTGAAAAATGTTCATACAATTCATTAACATTTCAGTGATCCATAAGGAGTTGTGGCTCCGATAATTTCCTAGTAAGTCTGCCAACCAATTTTGACTAAGCTAACTCTTTTATGCGTTAGCTTGTCGTAAATGATCAAAGCTTATTTGTTAACCAGAGAAGGAGGATTTAGGTGTTATGTATTAGGGGTTACGTAATTTATACATGCATTTGTTGTAGGATATTTTTGGAAAGTTCGGATAAGTTCAGATGAAAAGTTTCACAGCTCGCAAAGATCAGTCGATGCTTTCAATCGGTTCGACAAATAACATCAATTTCCCGTCAAATTGAAAATATTTTCAGAACGAAATACGTTTGTTTCTTTTCTCAGTTTTATCTGTTTTTTCTAAACAGAAAAAAGTTTGTTTAATATAATTATATAGAATAGTAAGTGTTTTTATTTTTATACCCTGCAGAGGGTATTGTAATTTCAGTCAGAAGTTTTGCTAACCGAAGTTAGCTACCTTTCTTGTTATTTTTATCCCCGTTACTCGTAAAGCAAAGGGGTATATCGTCGGAAAGCATGTAACAGGTAGAATTAAGCGTTTCCGAGCCCATAAAGTATGTATATCTTGATCAGGAACACTAGCTGAGTCGATCTACCCTATCCCTCTGTCTGTCTGTCCGTATGAACGCTGTGATCTCGGAAACTACAGGGCTAGACAGTTGGGATTAGGCGTGCAGATTTTGAAGATTATTACTCAGCGCAAGTTTATTTTGGCAATGTACCACGCTCACAAACCACCCAAAACTGTGTCTCCTACAGTTTAAAAACAAATTTAACTGAAACTGGTCTCGCCAATACCTATCGATTGAGTTGAAAAAAGTTTTCGACACCCACTCTAACGCCCACAAACCACCCAAGAAGAAAAGCAATGACGTCAGAGCCATTGTTTGTTAATAACAAATGTATTTATGCATATGTGTGTAAATAGTTTCAGGCCGACTTGTGATGCAAAGTGAAGAGCGCTGCCGGCGCTAAGAGTGAACAGAGCGGCAAACTTATTCTATTGACTAATTAACAATTTTAGCAACTTGTCCTTTTTGTCTCCACCCCTTTCTCTCCAATAAATGCAATACCAATTTTAGTAATCTAATTCCGATTATGTTAATGTAAGCTATAAAGCTTTAAAGCTGAAAAACAATGGAAGGGACGCTGATGGTGGCTTCTCGCTTTTTGCGTTACCCCTCTCTCCATTCTGACCTGGAGTGCATTCACATAAGTGAATAAGAAAGAGGCGAAAGATCATTTATCCAGTGCTGAAAAGTACAAAAAGGTAGTAAAAGGACCGAAAGTTTGTACACGTAACAGCGCTGGCTAACTCTCGTATGGCGAAACCCGTGTGCCTAATGCAATTTTTTGAGAATTTTCAAAGCGTACTCCAATAATATCAGTTTTCAATTTAAGAGTTGAGTAACGAATATCTGATAGTCGAGATATTCGACTATAGCGTTCCGCCATCGGAATATTTAATTTTTTAACCTCTCTTCCTACTAAGACAGCAGTTTTTCTATGTTACTATACATTTATCGTCCATTAACAAAACAATAAATGTTGCTACGAAAAATATTTGGTTGGAAAAGTTGTGGTACGGTCAAAAAATAATTAATTATAATTAAATATGCCATTAATTGTTCTTGTAAAGGTGGCAAAATAATGGTAATAAACTAATGACTAATAACTATACCTCATAGCTAAAATAAAATAAAATATTATTGTCGATTTTTATCTTATAATAATAATATTTAAAACTTTATTTAGGTTGCTCTTTGGCCCATTCTCTCAATATTTGCCTCTTGAATCATCGTATTAAATGCTTACAGTTATACATTTTACATACAGTACCATCTTAAATGATTTTATTTTAAACTTTTGGAATGTGTTTTTGACTGTTTTTTGTAATGGCATGTTGGCAATAACTCTTAAAAGCTAATTTAAAAAAATGTGTTCCCAAAAAAAACAATTTCTTGAATATAACTAATTTGTGGGTAATGTGGTTGTAGTCCCATTGACATGAAATTGGTAGGATGTGGGTCCCATGCTTTTCCTCCTTTTCCTTTTCAATATTTCAAGTTTTGCGACTAAAATATCCTTGGTTTAGTTTATGCCAAACAATCGTCCATTCTATCCACGAATATAATGGCCTCAAGCACCATTAACTAACACGTGAGCTGAGTCGAAAATTGTTTTAGTTTAGAACAGATATCATCATTTCTGTCAGCTTATTACATAATGGTAATAAACCGAAGTCGCTTTTCAGCTTTGTGGACGGAAAAAAAGAGCTTACATCGACGCCCTTAAAACCGTTTTGGGAATTCAGTCCGTTTCAGCTTGGCCAAAAAACCGAGGAGAGATTGATCGCGTGGTAGAATGGGCTGCATATCGTCTCAGGACCCTGAGCTCTGAAATAGAACTGGTGGATGTGGGCCAACAAATCTTGCCGATAATCCATCTGCCAAAGGTCCTGCTCGGAACTCTGGGGAAGGACGCCTCCAAGAAGACAGTGTTGGTATACGGCAATTTTCATGTGAAGCCTGCTCTGAAGGAACATGAATGGAATGAGCTTACAGAGGTAGATGGAAAGTTGTTAGGATGCGCGGCGTCCGATGACAAGGGACCTGTGCTGTGCTGGGTCCATGCTACTGAGGCTTACATAAAGCATAATATTCCGCTGCCACTAAACGTGAAGTTTGTTTTTGAAGGGATGGAAAAGAGTGGCATCGAAGGCCTGGACGTCTTGTTAATGGAACGCAAAAAGGATTTCCTTGCCCATGGGAAGGCTAGGGAAGAAGCGCCCTTGCCTAACATATGGGCTCCGTGCACTGGTTTTGCACAGTGGAGTATTTGGGGGAACCGTCCACGAAGCTATGCCGGATATATGTCAAGGATATATATACAAGGATTCAAAAATCCTGGTCCCTGGAGTGGATCGTGATGTTAGAATTTTTTGTATAAAAAAACCAAAAGCTTACTTTTAAAGTTTAATTGTTCTCGAATTGATACAGGTTGCACCCGAACTAAAGAACGAGCAGGCAATATACGAGAACATTGACTTTCAAGTTTCTGAGTACATGTTAGTTAATCTTATCTTCCTATCGACGCATCAAATATATGAATAGATGTAATCTCTTTAGGAAAGACATTGGTGTTGAACAGCTGCCGCATAATGGCGACAAAACAAGGCTGCTTCAAGCCAGGTGGCGTTATCCCAGCCTGTCTATCCATGGAATCAAAGGTGCATTTTATGAGCCAGGGGCAAAGACCGTCATTCCGGAGAAAGTGATTGGCAAGTTCTCACTTCGACTTGTGCCCGACCAGAGAGTGTGTCAGTAAATACCTTAGTGAAAAATGGACGGAGAGAGAGAGAGGTTCGCCTAACAAAATAAAGGTTTGTTTTTGAATTCCTCTTCGTTTTACTCTAGATTATAATGATTGTGATTGAAGGTTACTATGCTCTCAGCTGGAAAGCCCTGGACAGAGCCATGTCCGTCTGTCCGTCTGTCTGTCCGTCCGGATGGACGCTGAGATCTCGGAAACTATGGGAGCTAGGCTATTGAGATTTGGCGTGCAGATTCCTGAGCTTCTTACGCAGCGCAAGTTTGTTTCAGCAGAGTGCCCACTCTTACGCCCACAAACCGCCCAAAACTGTGGCTCCTACAGTTTTGATGCTAGAATAAAAATTTTAACTGAAATGTATTGTTCTCATCAATACCTATCGATTGACCGAAAAAGTTTTCCACGCCCATTTTAACGCCAACAAACCGCGAAAACCTGTGACGCCCACAATTTTCATGTTAGATGTCTGATAGTCGAGGTACTCGACTATAGCGTTCTTCCTTTTTATACCCGTTACCCGTAGAGTAAAAGGGTATACTAGATTCGTCGGAAAGTATGTAACAGGCAGAAGGAAGCGTTCCCGACCCCATAAAGTATATATATTCTTGATCGGGATCACTAGCCGAGTCGATCTAGCCATGTCCGTCTGTCCGTCTGTCCGGATGAACGCTGAGATCTCGGAAACTATGAGAGCTAGGCTTTTGAGATTTGGCGTACAGATTCCTGAGCTTCTTACGCAGCGCAAGTTTGTTTCAGTAGTAGGCAAAACAAGAAGAGGCTCAGACTACCCAAATTTCGTCCGCGCCTTATTAAGTAAGTTTTTATTGAGGCTGAAAGTGATATTGTTTGTAAGTTTAATTTTTAAAAGGCTTCTGGGATTTTTACATTAAATGCCAAATCTTACAAATAACGGTTACTTTCGGTCACTCGTTTTTATTCTCGTCTTGTTTTATTTTTAGAACTAATTTTTTTCTAATACTAGATGCAATCGCCCTGGTGGATCCCTCGGAGCCTCCCGAATAGGCGCTGCAGAAGGCAATGCAGTGCGTTAAAAACTTGAGTTGTACCAAAAAAAAGGCAACGCTGGCACCAGATGCTGAGGAGGAGGTGCCAGCGACCCCGATAGCACCGGAAACCCCCGAGCTCAAATTTTAAAATAAACAAATAAAAATAAAAATTACAACTGAAATTTTATTTGCTGCTAAGCGCTCAACGTGTGCTGAAAGTGCGCTTTTTCGCTGCTTGAATGAGCGCTCAACGTGTGCTCAATGTGTTCTTTTTCCGCTGCTCAATCGAGCGCTCAACATGTGCTGAATGTGTGCTTTTTCCGCTGCTTAATCGAGCGCTCAACATGTGATGAACATATGCTTTTTCTGCTGCTCAAAAAAGCGCTCAAAAGGGTGCTCAAAAAAGCGCTCAATGCGTGCTATTTTTTGAGCACTGATGAACCCTAGGACATGCCTATGTTAATTTAAGCACTTAGTTCCATACAAATTAGCGGCAAAGAAAAAAGCCCTGCCGGCGCTCAGAGAGAGCAAAGTGCGCGGCTAACTTATCTTATCTGAGTAACGGGTATCTGATAGTCGAGGTACTCGACTATAGCGTTCTTCCTTGTTTTTCCTACATTTTTATGTTGGAACTCCGTATTACGATAGCAAGTAATATATCTTTACAATAATCATATTATTCCTAAGTGTGTATCCTTACCAAATTTTGATATTTAACTATCTGATTTAGAAGGTACTTATGATAAGGATGTGCAAATAGATTTAACACGATTATGTTTTGAAATTTCAAAAAAGATGCGTACAGACATAAAAAGGGATGTTCTTGTATACAAGCAAGCATTATTTTATTTTTTATTTATTTATTTATTTCGCTAACAGTTGGTACCTTAACTGGCTACTTGTCTATTACTAAACTATATACTAAGGGACGAAAGGTAATTGCAAAGTATTTTCTTAATTAATTCCCTGGGGGAGCATGGGTCCAGCCGCATGTGAGATGGGAGTTTGTTTCAGTAGAACAAGACTCTACACAGAGGCTCATTAAAAGCATAGTTAGCTCTATAGGCCGGAATAAAAAAAGGTTCAAATGACCTTAAAGACCTACCAGGTACGGAAAAGCCTATGCTACTCAGCAATGCAGGGCAGTCTATTTTGGAGGACAGCAGGTCACAAATAAAATCTAGTGCGCTAGTTGTTCTACGATCTTGTAGGGAAGAAAGGTGCACAAGACGACATTTCGCAGAGTAAGAGGGAAACGGGTCATTAAAGTTTAGGGAAAGAAGGGCAAAAAATAGGAATTTTTTTGAACACGCTCATTACGATTGATGTGTGTAGTACCAGTCGGACTCCAGACAAACGAAGCATATTCCAATCTGGACCTAATGAACGAAGAAAATAGGCTTAGTTTCGTGTACGGAACCATACATAGCGTATGCCTTTGGAATTATGTAATTTATGTGATCAATGAAAGTAAATTTGGTATCAAACATAACTCCTAGGTCCAGTGATTCATTTCTTAAGGAAAGAACATGGGAACTAATGGAATACGAGGTAAGGACATTAATTAATCGTTTGCTGTACCTAACGTAGAAACATTTTGACACGTTCAGAGGCAACTTATTACGAGCCAAGGTCATTTTGAAGAAGTTCACTATCGGAGATTGAGTTCACAGACCTAAATATTTTAAGATCGTCCGCAAACAACAGGAATTCAGAATTTGTTATGCAATAGCTTACATCATTAATGAAGATGATGAATAGAAACGGACCCAATGCACTTCCCTGAGGAAGGCCAGAAGTAGCCACATACGGGTTTGAGAAAACACCATTGCACTCTACTATATAAATCCGCCCATCTAAATAAGATTTAAACCAATTTAATATTGATGAATGAAATCCCAATTTCTGTAATTTTGCCAATAAAGCATTATGGGAGACTTTGTCAAATGCTTTGGCGAAGTCGGTGTAGACTACATCAACTTGGTGATGACTGATAAACGAGTGGATGCAAAAAAGATTAAACGTAGCTAAGTTAGTGGTAGTTGACCTTCCAGGCATAAAACCATTTTTGAGACATTACATAGCTTTGCAATTGGCCTATAATTTGAAACAATATTTTTGTAACCCAACTTGAATATAGGAGAAACTGTGGCAAGTTTCCATCTATGCGCAAATACGCCAGTGGAAAGAGACTTGTTAAAGATCAATTTATAGGGGCTCACAAAGAACACCTATACAGTTTTTTAAAATAAATGGAGAAAGGCCATCGCAGTCTAATTTTCCTGAGTCGTTAAAACTATCAGCCGCCATATGACAGTCCAAATCAGTAACATCTAAGCACCCAATATTTTGCATCGTGGCAATGGCACTGAGTGAATCATCGTCATTCCACAGCGAGCTCGGTTCAAAGTTAGATGCAAAGTACTTAGCAAATAGATTAGCGACCCCAATATCTGAAGAAGCTGAAAGACTTTCATATGACATATGGGAAGGAAAGTAGGAGGTTGTTCGTTTAGAATGGACAAAGTGCCATAATGATTTAGGATTGGTAATTAGTTTACACTCTATATCAGCAATATATTGGCTGTATAAGAATTTATTGAGGAACTCAAACTCACGCTTATGTTGTTTGTACCGATCAAAGTCAGTAGCATCACCGCTTTCTATGTAGCGCTTACAGAATTTATTTCGGAGATTTTTGTATTTTTTTAGTCCTTGTGTGTACCATGGTATATATGTAGGATTGGCAGCCCTATTAATAACAGATTAGTTGTTCTGTTCCGTAACATTTTTCGGTAGTGTTAAAAAGCGTGAAAAATGCGCAAGAGAGTAGAGATTGAGCATCAGCAGAGGAAGGTCGCGTGTGTCTCAGTAATAATTAATGTGTCAACTTAAGTATATAATCTGTATCAATGAAGTGTATCAATCGAAGAATAAACTATTAATAATCAATAAATAAATTTACAGAAGCAATGGGAGCCTTTCTCTACAATTTTGGGGGCTCGACCGAGAACAATCGACTTCTTGTGCTAAGAATCCATCGATCGCAGTTTAATGAACAAAACGAAACGGAGAAACTAGAAAGTTATAAAACTGAAGTGATTACAAGAAAGAGAGACTGAAAAACCATCCAGGAGAGCTGAGAATTTTTATGTTGCGCAATTCCACCAAGTTTTGCAAAGTATAATGAAATTCTGAAACTACAAAACTACAAAATTTATTGCGCAGTTTGCCGATCTGAGGGCAAAATTGTTTCTGTGGAAACAAGTAAATTCCTAACGGAAGACGACGAAAGGCGTTTATACAATCCGTTGTCGCAGAGAGCGACAATAACGGCTAAAGCGACAACTTGACCAGGAGGAAAACTTAGAAACGTAAAAGCTGGAGGAGATCACGACGGAGCAGAGATCCAGATGAGGTGATACGAAGCGGCAAAGTGACGCCACTGAAGTTGAAAGCGATTGAAGGCGCTATTGAAGGCGTGGTTGAAGGCGCTATTGAAGGCGTGGTTGAAGGCGCTATTGAAGGCGTGGTTGAAGGCGCTATTGAAGGCGTGGTTGAAGGCGCTATTGAAGGCGTGGTTGAAGGCGATATTGAACGCGCGGCTGAAGACGGAGTTGAAAAGCAGTTCGAAAAGCAGTTATCCATCAGAGCGGTTGCAGCATTTATTGCAACGATTTACCAGAGACGAATTTGAAAAGCAGTGGCAAATATCAGAGATGAGTAACAAAAGACTAGATACTGCAGGCGATTCGCAAGTATAAATCCATACATGCATACATTATATTGAAAAAAGAAAACAATTTTATGCAACGTAAACAATATTTTATTCCCATTTAAATTGTTCTTATTTATTAATTTAAGAGAAAAAAAATAAGTTATGTAAGTTTAGAAAATATGAATGTTGAAGAGATCACACGATTTTCTGTTGCAGAGCTTAAAGACAAGTTAAAAGAATTAAGTTACTCATCTCCTATTTTGAGGGAAAAAATATCGACCAGCAGGAAAACTCAGAAAGTTCAGAGGAGTCAGTGTACAAGGAAACTAACGTCGAGGAGTCAGATTCTTCTGATTCTCCATCCTTAGCCATGACTTTCACTCTGAGAGATATTGACGATTCGCTTTCTGCATTCACTGGAAATGGTTCTCCGGATATTGATGAGTGGCTTGCAGATTTCGAGCTTAATTCTATTACAGTTGGGTGGACTGATCTTCAAAAATTCATTTACGGCAGACAGTTGGTAAAGGGAGCTGCAAAATTATTCTTGGGCAGCCAACCAGGAATAAATGATTGGGAAGCACTAAAAGAAGCTTTAAAAAATGAATTTGGAGAAAAGCTTACAGCAAAGCAGGTTCACAAGATGCTCGAAAACAGGAAGAAAAACCAGAAAGAGAGTCTGATAGAATACTTCTACAGTATGACTGCATTGGCAAATCAGTCGAAGTTGGACGAAGAAAGTATTATAGAATACATAGTGGAGGGTATACCAGACTCGAAGCAAATTAAAAGTTGTTTGTACCAGGCGTCCAATCTTAAGGAGTTTCGTGAGAAACTTAAGGTTTACGAGAAGCCGAAGTTTGACAGTTCTTTAGTTAAAACTAACCAAGATGGCAGACGTTGCTTTAAGTGTGGTGGCAGCAATCATATTGCAAAGGATTGTAAGGAAGTAGGTATAAAATGTTTCAAATGCAATCAGTTTGGTCACAAGGCAAATCAATGCGGTACCAAGGAAGCTCGTAAGGAAGTGAAAAATGAAAAGTCAAACATTCAGCAGATGTCACAGTTAACTTTTAACAGAGCGTTTAAAAACATAAACATTGGTGGCGACCAGATTACGGCGTTATTCGATTCTGGCAGCGATATTTGTACCATTTGCGAGACGGCTTACGCTCGCATCCACCCCGACATTCTCAAACCTGATATTAAGGAGCTAATTGGAATAGGTGGCAAGAAGATATACACTCTGGGTTCGTTCACAGTTGAGACGAAGTTAGATGACGCTGACGTTAATTTGTGCTTTCATGTAGTGCGCGACAAGGATACCCTTTATGAAGGTGTGATCGGTAGCGATGTCCTTAATACAGTAACCGCAACAATTGGAGCAAACGGAGTCGTTTTCCACGCAGTTCATCCAGCAGATCTTGGACATTTGTCTGATCTCACCTTAGGTAGAGATGAAATTAGTCTTAGCCATGACATAAATCTCACTCATTATAGTGACAATCAAAATTTGACTGTAGATGCGTCTTCCACTGGCATTTCAGACTTGACAGAAACTTTTCATCAGCTAATGGCATCTAATTTCATTGAAGACAATTTCATGCCAGATCTAGATCTGCTTCACTTGAGCAACGACATAAGATCAGCAGTGGTTGGGTTAGTTCAAAGTTACAAGCCATTAAAGCCAGAGTCAAGCCCAGTAGAAATGAAAATACTCCTCACCGATGAAGTCCCAGTCTATCAGAGACCTAGGCGCTTACCGTACGAGGAAACTGAGAAAGTCGACAAGCAGATCAGGGATTGGCTTAAGGAAGGAATCATTCGCCAAAGTGTTTCCGAATACGCCTCACCCAAAATGTTGGTTGCTAAAAAAGATGGCACTAAAAGACTCTGTTGCGACTACCGCAAATTGAACCAGAAGATTATTCGCGACAACTTCCATATGGCCTTGATCGACGATGTTTTACATAAGCTTCAGAAGGGGAGAGTATTTACAACGCTGGACTTATCAAACGGATTTTTCCATGTCCCTGTGCAGGAAAGCTCTCGCAAATACACCGCGTTCGTCACCCAAAGTGGTCAATACGAATTCTGCTTCGTACCATTCGGAATTTCCAATTCTCCTGCAGTGTTTATGCGATACATTTTTGCAGTGCTCAGGCCATTAATTGAAGACGGTACCCTTGTCCTGTACATGGATGATTTGATTATTTTATCAAAGGACGAACGGGAAGGATTAGAGAAATTAAAGAAAGTTTTAGATGTCGCAATGTGTTCAGGTCTGCGTATAAAGTGGGAAAAGTGCCAGGTCTTACAGAAGATGGTCCAATTCCTTGGCTACATTGTCGAAAACGCAACTATCCAACCATCAGCAGAGAAGACTTGTGCAGTCGAAAACTTCCCCGTCCCGCGAGACAAAAAAGGAGTTCAACGGTATCTTGGCCTAACATCCTATTTCCGAAGGTTTGTGAAAGACTTCGCTATCATCGCAAGACCTTTGTCGAACTTGCTTAGAAAGAACACTTCCTTTAAGATGGGCGAGGAAGAGCTAGCATCGTTTAATCAATTAAAATTATCCTTGTCTAGTTCGCCTGTTCTGAAGTTATTCGATCAAAAGAGTGCTACAGAAGTCCACTGTGATGCAAGCATGTACGGATATGGAGCAGTCCTTCTTCAAAAGGATTCAGCTGATCAAGAATTTCACCCAGTAGAGTACATGAGCCGCACGACAACAGATGCCGAAGAGAAATATCCTTCTTATGAGCTAGAGGTACTCGCTATAGTACAGGCACTGAAGAAGTGGAGAATCTACTTGCTGGGAAGAAAGATTAAGATCGTCACCGACTGCAATGCGTTTGCTATGACCATGCGGAAGAATGATGTCCCAGTGAAAGTATCTCGTTGGGCCATGTTTTTACAAGACTTTGAGTACATAATAGAGCATCGTCCAGGCACAAAGATGAAACATGTCGACGCCTTAAGCCGCGTACATATCTTGTTGCTTCAAGAGTCAGTCAGACATCGAATTCAACAGGCTCAACGACAGGATGAATGGATAAAAGCCATTTGTAAGGTCCTGGAAACACATACCTACGACGACTTCTATCTGAAGCACGAAGTTCTTCGCAAGGATCCTATAAAAGAGCTCATAGTAATCCCTTCAGCCATGGAGAACGAAATAATCAACACAGCTCACCGACAAGGACATTTTGGCATCAAAAGGACAATTGACTTGGTTCCTCGCGATTATTACATTCCAGATTTAGAGAGGAAGGCTGAAACTATCGTGAAGTCCTGTGTAGAGTGCATAGTTGGCGAGGCTAAGTATGGGAAAAAAGAGGGTTTCTTAAACCCGACAAACAAGGCAGACGAACCGTTACAAACCTATCATATTGACCACATTGGCCCCATGGATATGACAAAAAAACAATACAATCATCTTTTGGTAGTGGTCGACGCTTTCTCTAAATTTGTGTGGCTTTACCCCACTAAGAGTACTGGCGCTAGTAGTAGGGAAAGACGGGTTCTGGGACAATTAGCATATTAATGGCCCCCGCCCCCTTACTAATTAGCATATTAATGACCCCCGCCTCTGGTTCTGGGACAATTAACATAATCCATAAATTATCTGATTTTAAGGGGTTTAGATGTCATAAAAATGTCACGATCATATCCATAAAGAGTATACTAAATCATAAAAGGGATTCAAGCAAGAGCTACCCGAACATGCGCACCTGTCTATTACCTGACCGGAATAAAAGGGACACATGCACAAGTCTGAAGGCGCACGCCCATTGACAAAATCATGAGCCTCACGCCAACGACCTCACGGCTAAGTGCGAGCTCTAATACGTTCCCATAATAGGGGTTGAAGTCACGACCGCGCAACAACTCGCAAGTAGCCGACATATCTCAGTCAAGGAAATATTTTCCATTCTCCGTACCTGTAATTTTAACTCGAAATAAAATGTCAGAAGTTTATTTTGTACCATAAAAATACATTTATTCATTTACATTTATTTATTTTGGTATTGCGAACATTTTTTTTTTATATATAGAAATTTATTTTCTACTACGATTCCGGCGATTTGCATAGAAGAAGCAAGCGCACGTTTCCGACGTCATTTCTGGATTACAAAATGTAAAGTGTTCACCATAATTCGTAGTTTTGAGGTCATGTCCACCTCGATTCATGAACATAGTTTTTGTGTTTAGAAGGTATTGAAAATGCTGACCAATTATCTCTCCTTTAAATTGTTCAATAAATTGGTCAATTTCCTCATGAAACTTAATTTGGTTAATTTTGTTTTCTTGCACATCCTTACACATCTAGTCTCAACTTTAAAATAATGTATAAAAATTATTTTATTGTTTTGAAGCTACTTTTAAAAAATGTCAAAATAATGTATGCATTGTTTAGAGCACAAACCCCGCCCTTAAGGTGTGTTTCACAATAGGGAAACCGGTTTCCTTTAAACCTGTTTAATGACGGACAGCCCATTTCCTCGACATTAATGAGCTGACGACTCCCAAAAAACGTCTGTAGAAATCGTTTCTTTTCCACACCTTTACTAATAATTTGTTTTCCGCTTGTAATTGTCCTTAGATACTTTCGAGTTTGTGGAAAACTATTTTCTCCATCGTTCCAAAAAATTTTGTGATGTGTATTGGTTAACCAAATTGCAGTCTTTCGAGATTTTGTATTTAGCAAAGTAAAATCATATGGTGGTTCTATTAAAAAACTTTTATTCAAGTTTGGATCTTTTTCGAATACAATTCCAATTTCCTTTAGAATAAAATTATTATTATTATCAAAGAAACCTTGAACATCAATCGAAACAGTATCTTTCAACATTTTTCTAATGTTAAACAACTCGTTGTACTAGTCCGTTTAGTGGGTTATATTCAACTAAACGGTCTTGTATGAGGAGACAATAATCTTGGGTATTTTCATGACTTGGTGTCTTTAGTTCTATTGAAATTCTCACATCAATAGGGCCAATTTTACTGATTCATTTTGATATGAAAGATCAACCACAATAATAGGGGTCTTCAATTTAAATTCATTTGGGGTCAAAAATGGTTGTGATTCACGATTATAGTAACTAGATTGAAATCTTGTATACATTTCATATAACATAGGTGAGCATACTAATTCTTACTAAAATCAACATTCAGATTATCACATGGATATGACGCAGAATTCAAGTGAACTTTCAAGTTTGATAAGTTATTTGTGATAAGTTCTCCATTTAGTGTAAATCCAATTATGGCAAATCTTGGTTTTTTGCGGTTAGCCGACAATTTCACATTCCAGCTGTGTTGACTTCCATACCCCAATTTGGCGTTAACATATGAATCCCAACTCCGGAATGCGATTGGTAGGTTTACACCACTTTTAATAATATCGTACATCTTAATTTTTTGCAAAATCGCTCAGAGTTACATGGGGAATTTTCCAGATTTTATTCGTAATTTCCAACTTAAAAGTTTGTTCATTTCTGGTCTGCTCAAACACATCACCAAGATTCTTAGTTAGCATCAACACTAGTTCATGCTTGCAATTTAACAAAACTTTTTTATAATCCTCAGCCAATCCCAAAAAATTTTTTAATGGTACAGAAAAATTTTAATTGGGGATCCCGTAGAAATTTAGTCTCCACTGCTCCATCCGGAATTTAATAGATTTTGACTTTGAAGATTATCCAGAGATATAAAATATTTTAGGGTAGTACTCATATTGATGGACATGGACTTGACACATTGGACACGTTGTGTTTAGTTGTTATCTAGCAGTATTTTGATGCTTACTTTCTCTTTAGTCTTGTTTTTGGGATGGTTACTTTGTGTATGGTACCTGTAAAGTACTTGCTTTTGGATGATTACTTTTTGTATAGTATCTGTAAAGTACTTGGTTTTAGATGGTAACTAAATGTTAACAAGTATTATGAGTCGCTATAGTCTCTTATTAAGAACTATCAAAGTACACAAGTTAAAGTTTCTAAGATGTGTTAGCCAAACACACTTGCAGTGAACTATCATTACCTGACCGTCATCAAAGTCACATGCCCAAGACCCAAGGACATTGAATAAAATACTTCCCCTTCATTTGTACCTGGAGTTTTAATTACAGTCAGATACAAAATTTGTAGGATTATTCAATATTTCTTTATATATTTTATTATTGTAAACATATTTCATTAAATTCATAATTAATTATATTTTATGTATATTTGTATATAATTAATTTTCTTACTTCAGCACTCTGTAAGAAACATGTCGCTTATTAATCTTCGTTCCAAGAGTAGATTTTCGCTTGGTTCCTATACATAGATGTAAAATAGTTCTCACAATGTAATCTTTCTCAGATGCTGAATTATTTTTAAAGCATTCATTTGTTCTATCCCATAATAATATTGTAACATATTTCGAAGGCATCATTAGCTAGCATAGGAGCGCCTATCAATTTAATTTTTGATTGAAGTTTATGATAGAGGTGTTGGGACCTGGTAATATCGGTTTTTGTTGTCAACTATTTTTCTAGTTCTAGTTTTCTAATTCTATTCTATTTGTATACTATTTGTATGAGTAAAACATCATTGTCTAAGATTCTGAATAAGTTTAATAAACTCTTTAATTACAATACTGATTAGCTGGTTACTATATATTTAGTAGATGTATACAAGTTGTTTAGTATCTGGTTTGATATGTTTAATAGATGTATACAAGTTGTTTACTAGATGTATACAAGTTGTTTACTAGCTGTTTAGTATCTGGCTACTATATATTTAGTAGATGTATACAAGTTGTTTAGTATCTGGTTACTATATATTTAGTAGATGTATACAAGTTGTTTAGTATCTGGTTTCTATATGTTTAATAGATGTATACAAGTTGTTTACTAGATGTATACAAGTTGTTTACTAGCTATTTAGTATCTGGTTACTATATATTTAGTAGATGTATACAAGTTGTTTAGTTCTGGTTACAATATATTTAGTAGATGTATGCAAGTTGTTTAGTATCTATGTTTAGTAGATGTATATAAGTTGTTTACTAGATGTATACAAGTTGTTTACTAGCTGTTTAGTATCTGGTTTCTATATGATTAGTAGATGTATACAAGTTGTTTAATAGATGTATACAAGTTGCTTACTAGCTGTTTAGTAACTGGTTTATATATCTTTAATATCTGTTTACTTGATGTTTACTATTTATTAGCTGGTTACTAGTTGTTATTAACGTCTACGAGCTTTTATAGTCTTTTGTTAAGAATGATCAAAAATTCTTGATCACTAGACGACTTTCGATGTGATGTAAAAACTTACACTCTGATTTTCAGTGTGTTTGCTATGTACGTAAGAAAGAATGCAAAGCCAAAATAGCTCAAGATTGATATATAAATCTTAGAGGAACATGTCCGATTATGTTGGGGGAAGATGTATCCTGTGATTGTAAAACTAATTAAGATATAAATTGTTCACAAGTTGTTTACTAGATGTATACAAGTTGTTTACTAGCTATTTAGTATCTGGTTACTATATATTTAGTAGATGTATACAAGTTGTTTAGTTCTGGTTACAATATATTTAGTAGATGTATGCAAGTTGTTTAGTATCTATGTTTAGTAGATGTATATAAGTTGTTTACTAGATGTATACAAGTTGTTTACTAGCTGTTTAGTATCTGGTTTCTATATGATTAATAGATGTATACAAGTTGTTTAATAGATGTATACAAGTTGCTTACTAGCTGTTTAGTAACTGGTTTATATATCTTTAATATCTGTTTACTTGATGTTTACTATTTATTAGCTGGTTACTAGTTGTTATTAACGTCTACGAGCTTTTATAGTCTTTTGTTAAAAGCTGTGTAGAAGCTGCTTTGATAAACAATTTTGATTCATAATTACAGATATTAAGAATATATAATAATATCATCCACTTTAACTAGTATATTGTTAAAATAAAACATTTCCATTTTTCATATTCTTTCATCTTATGTAGGTATAATAAATGTAATCTTAACTACGATAGCTAGCCTTACATCCCATAACTATAGTTATTAGCTACAATAAAATGTCTAGAAAGAACAAAATATATGAATGTCTAAAAACCATTTAAAACTAACTATAATTGGGAAAGTAATTGAAATCGCTCCGGCGTAATACAGTAAAAAACAAAAAACACTGTGATTATCCCATTTTCTATCACCATAACAAATGTGTATACCCACACCTAAATGACCAATTATATCCTTTGTCCAAAAATGTCTGTGACTTTCACTTATAAATTTGTCACCGATAATTTAAATCCCATTAAGCAAACCACCCATTGCTAACCGTACCATAACCCCAGAGTCAAGTTGGTTACCTACAATAAACATAGGTGGTGGTGTAAAGGATTGCTAAAATGCCTCGTCGCAGGCGCAAATGTCATAAAAAATGATCATAAAAATATAATTAGGAAAGTATTTTTTATTTGCGAACCATTTATAACTGTTACCAACAACACAAATAGTTATGTTACAAAGGATTTGCTTCAATGCCTCGACGCAGGCGCAAAGGTCAAGGTATTGGAAAAAAATTCATGGAATATTATCCCTTCATAAAAGAGGTCATATAATATATAATTAGGAAAGTATTTTTTATTTGCGAACAATTTATAAATGTTACCAACAACACAAATAGTTGTTACAAAGGATTGCTAAAATACCTTGATGCAGGCGCAAAGGTCAAGGTATTGGAAAAAAATTCATGGAATATTATCCCTTCATAAAAGAGGTCATAAAATATATAATTAGGAAAGTATTTTTTATTTGCGAACAATTTATAAATGTTATTAACAACACAAATAGTTGTTACAAAGGATTGCTAAAATACCTTGATGCAGGCGCAAAGGTCAAGGTAATGGAAAAATTCATGGAATATTATCCCTTGACCAAAAACGAAAGTTTCTTCTATTTGGATAATAAAAAAATATATATTAATTCAATACTTTGATTTTTCCATCAAAATGCTTGATAAATCTAGTTGTTTGATATTCTCTAACTAATTGAGTAATATGTTTTCATGTGCCTATTTAATTTACCAAAAACAGTATTAGTCTTCTCTCATAAAATTTATCTTTGGATCCTTCTAATTCCCCACCGGTGAAATATATGTTCCTCATATTTAATAATGATGGTTTGTCATAGATGGGTACTTGTAATTCATATCTAAGATACTTACATCCTTCTCTAACTAATATCCTTTTATCCATCATGTAAACAGGTTTAGAATTGTATTGCGTGCTTCAACCCCTAGCCACACCCACCACTGTAACAGATTTCACTTTTCCAATGGCTGCCCCAGCTACCTAAACTGTACATTTCTTTTGATTTTCTCTTTTCCTTTCTAAGCAATGTACACAATTTTTAAACTGGTTCTGACCTCCCTCTTTAATGGCATCCTCTACTTTATTTTCGTTATATTTCTGATCTTTTCCTAACAGTAGGTTGTTAAACTTTTATTAGTTTATGGGATTATTGAGCACCCGAAATTCCTGATATTAAGTCATAACATGTAACTAGCAGAATATAGTAAAAGACATCAGACTCTAAAAAGACTAGATTTACCTACAATTCAATTTACCATCTACAATCCCTGGAGAAGAGCTTAGTATTTGCAGTTTAATTTTCAAATTTATTGATTTCACAGATTCCCGCTGGTAAATACCAATTTTTAACAAATGGACTGCCAACTCCATACCATTCAGACACTGGTTTACAACCTCATAGAACTGACTCTCAAGGTATCTGTAATGCACAATATATTTCTGTCTCTTTTCTTCTAATCAATATTAAAAAATTTCATAAACTGGTTTTGGAGTTCATTTTATTCTTAGAATTAAATTATTAAAAATTATTAAGCCAACAGAGATAATAATGATTTTGTGATAGTATCCCGTTAATAATACATAATTCTTATTTGTATATTTTCAAATTTTTTTATTTTAGAAAATTATTCATTAATCACATTCAAATAATATTCATAATATATCTTACAATTTTTTAAATTTATCAATAATGTTTCCCAATTATTAATATTAAATGATATTGCATCATATCTATTTTTAAGATTAAATATTAAGATGGGGTCGTCCTCGCGAGACATAGCGCTGACCAACTCACATTGCTCTGCCTCACCATTAAATTTAAGATACTCTAAGTCTGATATTGAATCCCTTATACGAAAAATCATCTCCTTAACTTCCAGGAGCAATCGTGACAGCGGATTATTTTCGATTTCCGCATCGTGAAGATCAATTTGCTGTTGAAACTTGGTTGTCTCCATCATCAGCTCAGTGATTCGATTTTCCACGTTCTCAATATCAAAGAGATGGGAATCGTTATTGTTTTCGCTCTGCAAATCCACCAAGCGCCATTTCAGGATGTCCAACTCTTCTATAGTATCATAATAGATACTACCGAATTCTCGCCGCGACTCTTTGGAAACCTTTAAAATTTCCTTGAAGATTCCTATCTCAACCAACAAATCTTCATTTATTTTAAAATCACAGTGGTTGATTTGCTTGTTGATTTCAGTCATCTTATGTCCTTCGATTCAAAATTTGTACTGTTTTAGGTTTTGTAATCTCATCAACCAGGAAAAGACATAACGTAGAATCGAGCAGGTACTTTATATCCAAGGATCAAACCCCCTCCCCCAAGAATCAAACCACCATCCCATGCGATTGGCTTAAGTAAAACCATTCCATACTGTGTCAAAGTGAGAAGAAGAATACATAAGAAACCGGAAATCAAAGGCAAAGTAAGATTGTAGGCCATCATATATCGATATTGGGAACTGTTGTTATATGAGTACGCATACATTTAATTGTATTTAATATAATAGTTGTTGATAATTATAATTTTATAATGGTCATCATTAAGTAGGAGGAGTGGAAAAGAATTTTTATTCTTAATATTTAATCTTATAAATAGATATGATGCAATATCATTTAATATTAATAATTGGGAAACATTATTGATAAATTTAAAAAATTGTAAGATATATTATGAATATTATTTGAATGTGATTAATGAATAATTTTCTAAAATAAAAAAATTTGAAAATATACAAATAAGAATTATGTATTATTAACGGGATACTATCACAAAATCATTATTATCTCTGTTGGCTTAATAATTTTTAATAATTTAATTCTAAGAATAAAATGAACTCCAAAACCAGTTTATGAAATTTTTTAATATTGATTAGAAGAAAAGAGACAGAAATATATTGTGCATTACAGATACCTTGAGAGTCAGTTCTATAAGGTTGTAAACCAGTGTCTGAATGGTATGGAGTTGGCAGTCCATTTGTTAAAAATTGGTATTTACCAGCGGGAATCTGTGAAATCAATAAATTTGAAAATTAAACTGCAAATACTAAGCTCTTCTCCAGGGATTGTAGATGGTAAATTGAATTGTAGGTAAATCTAGTCTTTTTAGAGTCTGATGTCTTTTACTATATTCTGCTAGTTACATGCTATGACTTAATATCAGGAATTTCGGGTGCTCAATAATCCCATAAACTAATAAAAGTTTAACAACCTACTGTTAGGAAAAGATCAGAAATATAACGAAAATAAAGTAGAGGATGCCATTAAAGAGGGAGGTCAGAACCAGTTTAAAAATTGTGTACATTGCTTAGAAAGGAAAAGAGAAAATCAAAAGAAATGTACAGTTTAGGTAGCTGGGGCAGCCATTGGAAAAGTCAAATCTGTTACAGTGGTGGGTGTGGCTAGGGGTTGAAGCACGCAATACAATTCTAAACCTGTTTACATGATGGATAAAAGGATATTAGTTAGAGAAGGATGTAAGTATCTTAAATATGAATTACAAGTACCCATCTATAACAAACCATCATTATTAAATATGAGGAACATATATTTCACCGGTGGGGAATTAGAGGGATCCAAAAGATAAATTTTATGAGAGAAGACTAATACTGTTTTTGGTAAATTAAATAGGCACATGAAAACATATTACTCAATTAGTTAGAGAATATCAAACAACTAGATTTATCAAGCATTTTGATGGAAAAATCAAAGTATTGAATTAATATATATTTTTTTATTATCCAAATAGAAGAAACTTTCGTTTTTGGTCAAGGGATAATATTCCATGAATTTTTCCATTACCTTGACCTTTGCGCCTGCATCAAGGTATTTTAGCAATCCTTTGTAACAACTATTTGTGTTGTTAATAACATTTATAAATTGTTCGCAAATAAAAAATACTTTCCTAATTATATATTTTATGACCTCTTTTATGAAGGGATAATATTCCATGAATTTTTTTCCAATACCTTGACCTTTGCGCCTGCATCAAGGTATTTTAGCAATCCTTTGTAACAACTATTTGTGTTGTTGGTAACATTTATAAATTGTTCGCAAATAAAAAATACTTTCCTAATTATATATTATATGACCTCTTTTATGAAGGGATAATATTCCATGAATTTTTTTCCAATACCTTGACCTTTGCGCCTGCATCAAGGTATTTTAGCAATCCTTTGTAACAACTATTTGTGTTGTTGGTAACATTTATAAATTGTTCCCGAATAAAAAATACTTTCCTAATTATATATTATATGACCTCTTTTTTGAAGGGATAATATTCCATGAATTTTTTTCCAATACCTTGACCTTTGCGCCTGCGTCGAGGCATTGAAGCAAATCCTTTGTAACATAACTATTTGTGTTGTTGGTAACAGTTATAAATGGTTCGCAAATAAAAAATACTTTCCTAATTATATTTTTATGATCATTTTTTATGACATTTGCGCCTGCGACGAGGCATTTTAGCAATCCTTTACACCACCACCTATGTTTATTGTAGGTAACCAACTTGACTCTGGGGTTATGGTACGGTTAGCAATGGGTGGTTTGCTTAATGGGATTTAAATTATCGGTGACAAATTTATAAGTGAAAGTCACAGACATTTTTGGACAAAGGATATAATTGGTCATTTAGGTGTGGGTATACACATTTGTTATGGTGATAGAAAATGGGATAATCACAGTGTTTTTTGTTTTTTACTGTATTACGCCGGAGCGATTTCAATTAAATGGTTTTTGGACATTCATATATTTTGTTCTTTCTAGACATTTTATTGTAGCTAATAACTATAGTTATGGGATGTAAGGCTAGCTATCGTAGTTAAGATTACATTTATTATACCTACATAAGATGAAAGAATATGAAAAATGGAAATGTTTTATTTTAACAATATACTAGTTAAAGTGGATGATATTATTATATATTCTTAATATCTGTAATTATGAATCAAAATTGTTTATCAAAGCAGCTTCTACACAGCTTTTAGACAACTTGTGAACAATTTATATCTTAATTAGTTTTACAATCACAGGATACATCTTCCCCCAACATAATCGGACATGTTCCTCTAAGATTTATATATCAATCTTGAGCTATTTTGGCTTTGCATTCTTTCTTACGTACATAGCAAACACACTGAAAATCAGAGTGTAAGTTTTTACTTCACATCGAAAGTCGTCTAGTGATCAAGACATCAAGTAAACAGATATTAAAGATATATAAACCAGTTACTAAACAGCTAGTAAGCAACTTGTATACATCTATTAAACAACTTGTATACATCTACTAATCATATAGAAACCAGATACTAAACAGCTAGTAAACAACTTGTATACATCTAGTAAACAACTTATATACATCTACTAAACATAGATACTAAACAACTTGCATACATCTACTAAATATATTGTAACCAGAACTAAACAACTTGTATACATCTACTAAATATATAGTAACCAGATACTAAATAGCTAGTAAACAACTTGTATACATCTAGTAAACAACTTGTATACATCTATTAAACATATAGAAACCAGATACTAAACAACTTGTATACATCTACTAAATATATAGTAACCAGATACTAAACAACTTGTATACATCTACTAAATATATAGTAGCCAGATACTAAACAGCTAGTAAACAACTTGTATACATCTAGTAAACAACTTGTATACATCTATTAAACATATCAAACCAGATACTAAACAACTTGTATACATCTACTAAATATATAGTAACCAGCTAATCAGTATTGTAATTAAAGAGTTTATTAAACTTATTCAGAATCTTAGACAATGATGTTTTACTCATACAAATAGTATACAAATAGAATAGAATTAGAAAACTAGAACTAGAAAAATAGTTGACAACAAAAACCGATATTACCAGGTCCCAACACCTCTATCATAAACTTCAATCAAAAATTAAATTGATAGGCGCTCCTATGCTAGCTAATGATGCCTTCGAAATATGTTACAATATTATTATGGGATAGAACAAATGAATGCTTTAAAAATAATTCAGCATCTGAGAAAGATTACATTGTGAGAACTATTTTACATCTATCTATGGGAACCAAGCGAAAATCTACGCTTGGAACGAAGATTAATAAGCGACATGTTTCTTACAGAGTGCTGAAGTAAGAAAATTAATTATATACAAATATACATAAAATATAATTAATTATGAATTTAATGAAATATGTTTACAATAATAAAATATATAAAGAAATATTGAATAATCCTACAAATTTTGTATCTGACTGTAATTAAAACTCCAGGTACAAATGAAGGGGAAGTATTTTATTCAATGTCCTTGGGCATGTGACCTTGATGACGGTCAGGTAATGATAGCTCACTGCAAGTGTGTTTGGCTAACACATCTTAGAAACTTTAACTTGTGTACTTTGATAGTTCTTAATAAGAGACTATAGCGACTCATAATACTTGTTAACATTTAGTTATCATCTAAAACCAAGTACTTTACAGATACTATACAGATAGTAACCATCCAAAATCAAGTACTGTACAGGTACTATACAAAAAGTAACCATCCAAAAGCAAGACTAAAAAGAAAGTAACCATCAAAATACTGCTAGGTAACAACTAAATACAACGAGTCCAACGTGTCAAGTCTATGTCGGTATGGCTACTACCCTAAAAAATTGTATATCTCTGGATAATCTTCAAAGTCAATACCTATTAAATTCTGGATGGAGCAGTGGAGACGAAATTTCTACGGGATCCCCAATTAAAATTTTTCTGTACCATTAAAAAATTTGTTGGGATTGACTGAGGATTATAAAAAAGTTTTGTTAAATTGTAAGCATGAACTAGTGTTGATGCTAACTAAGACTCTTGGTGATGTGTTTGAGCAAACCAGAAATGAACAAACTTTTAAGTTGGAAATTACGAATAAAATCTGGAAAATTCCACATGTAACTCTGAGCGATTTTGCAAAAAATTAAGATGTACGATATTATTAAAAGTGGTGTAAACCTACCAATCGCATTCCGGAGTTGGGATTCATATGTTAACGCCAAATTGGGGTATGGAAGTCAACACAGCTGGAATGTGAAATTGTCGGCTAACCG
Organism: Drosophila suzukii; assembly: GCF_043229965.1. Taxonomy (NCBI): domain Eukaryota; kingdom Metazoa; phylum Arthropoda; class Insecta; order Diptera; family Drosophilidae; genus Drosophila; species Drosophila suzukii. The sequence continues at coordinate 39,359,018 of NW_027255896.1, read as the reverse complement.
CAAAAAACCAAGATTTGCCATAATTGGATTTACACTAAATGGAGAACTTATCACAAATAACTTATCAAACTTGAAAGTTCACTTGAATTCTGAGTCATATCCATGTGATAATCTGAATGTTGATTTTAGTAAGAATTAGTATGCTCACCTATATGAAATGTATACAAGATTTCAATCTAGTTAATCGTGAATCACAACCATTTTTGACCCCAAATGAATTTAAATTGAAGACCCCTATTATTGTGGTTTATCTTTCATATCAAAATGAATCAGTAAAATTGGTCCTATTAATGTGAGAATTTCAATAGAACTAAAGACACCAAGTCATGAAAATACCCAAGATTATTGTCTCCTCATACAAGACCGTTTAGTTGAATATAACCCACTAAACGGACTAGTACAACGAGTTGTTTAACATTAGAAAAATGTTGAAAGATACTGTTTCGATTGATGTTCAAGGTTTCTTTGATAATAATAATAATTTTATTCTAAAGGAAATTGGAATTGTATTCGAAAAAGATCCAAACTTGAATAAAAGTTTTTTAATAGAACCACCATATGATTTTACTTTGCTAAATACAAAATCTCGAAAGACTGCAATTTGGTTAACCAATACACATCACAAAATTTTTTGGAACGATGGAGAAAATAGTTTTCCACAAACTCGAAAGTATCTAAGGACAATTACAAGCGGAAAACAAATTATTAGTAAAGGTGTGGAAAAGAAACGATTTCTACAGACGTTTTTTGGGAGTCGTCAGCTCATTAATGTCGAGGAAATGGGCTGTCCGTCATTAAACAGGTTTAAAGGAAACCGGTTTCCCTATTGTGAAACACACCTTAAGGGCGGGGTTTGTGCTCTAAACAATGCATACATTATTTTGACATTTTTTAAAAGTAGCTTCAAAACAATAAAATAATTTTTATACATTATTTTAAAGTTGAGACTAGATGTGTAAGGATGTGCAAGAAAACAAAATTAACCAAATTAAGTTTCATGAGGAGATTGACCAATTTATTGAACAATTTAAAGGAGAGATAATTGGTCAGCATTTTCAATACCTTCTAAACACAAAAACTATGTTCATGAATCGAGGTGGACATGACCTCAAAACTACGAATTATGGTGAACACTTTACATTTTGTAATCCAGAAATGACGTCGGAAACGTGCGCCTGCTTCTTCTATGCAAATCGCCGGAATCATAGCAGAAAATAAATTTCTATATATAAAAAAAAATGTTCGCAATACCAAAATAAATAAATGTAAATGAATAAATGTATTTTTATGGTACAAAATAAACTTCTGACATTTTATTTCGAGTTAAAATTACAGGTACGGAGAATGGAAAATATTTCCTTGACTGAGATATGTCGGCTACTTGCGAGTTGTTGCGCGGTCGTGACTTCAACCCCTATTATGGGAACGTATTAGAGCTCGCACTTAGCCGTGAGGTCGTTGGCGTGAGGCTCATGATTTTGTCAATGGGCGTGCGCCTTCAGACTTGTGCATGTGTCCCTTTTATTCCGGTCAGGTAATAGACAGGTGCGCATGTTCGGGTAGCTCTTGCTTGAATCCCTTTTATGATATGTTTATGACCCGTTTGTAGAAAGGAGAGATCTTGAAAAAATTTACCAGTTAAACATTCTGGGGCGAAAAAAAAAGTCTGTTTGAAAATATTCGACATCTGAGAATCATTAACTTGTGGGATTTATTTTATTTGGGGTTCTTTTGATTTCTAAATTAGTTTTACAATCATAGGAAACGTTATTCCCCAACATGATCGGACATGTCCCTCTAAGGCAACCAGCTTTAGATGTTTTGGGTTTGCGACCTTTCTCACGTGCACAGCAACACCTGCTGAATATTAATTGCTGATAATGAGGAAAAGGATACGTGATCAATATTGTCACATGGAGATGTGGGGAAAGTGTGCGACCTTTCTCCCGTGTACAGCAACACCTGCTGAATATTAATTGCTGATAATGAGGCAAAAAGGTCACGTGATCAGTATTGTCACATGGTGGTGTGGGGTTGGGGGGGTGGCAATTTAGTATACTCTTTATGGATATGATCGTGACATTTTTATGACATCTAAACCCCTTAAAATCAGATAATTTATGGATTATGTTAATTGTCCCAGAACCCGCATACATTAATGAAGAGGCGGGGGTCATTAATATGTTAATTAGTGAGAGGCGGGGGTCATTAATATGCTAATTAGTAAGGGGGCGGGGGCCATTAATATGCTAATTGTCCCAGAACCCGTCTTTCCCTACTACTGGCGCTGACGAGGTAGTGGATAGAATGGAAAGGCAGTCTGATGTTTTCGGCAATCCAAGTCGTATAATCACGGATCGTGGAACGGCATTCACAGCCAATGCTTTTCAGGAGTACTGTAAGGTTAACAATATCCAGCATATGTTGGTAGCCACAGGAGTGGCACGTGGAAACGGTCAAGTGGAGCGTATCAACAGGATTGTCATCACTATATTGACGAAACTTTGTGCGGAAGACCCGAAAACTTGGTATAAGCATGTAGGCAGGGTTCAACAGTTTATAAATTCATCTCCTCCTAGAAGTACAAAGATAGCTCCATTCAAGATCCTTACTGGGATCAATATGAAGACCAAGTACGATAAGGAGTTAGTCAAGCTATTAGAGGAAGATTTCTTAAATGAGTTGCAGGAAGAGAAGGAGAAGATTCGAGTGGAAGCTAAGGAGAACATCGCAAAGATTCAGGACGAGAATCGCAAGTCATTCAACAAATCAAGGAAGCCAGAGTCTGAGTACAAACTCGGAGATTTAGTAGCTATTAAAAGAACACAGTTTGGTGCAGGATTGAAGTTGAAAAAGAAGTTCTTAGGGCCTTACGCCGTTACTCGTAAGTTGAGACATGGTCGATACCTTGTCGAAAAAGTAGGAGATGATGAAGGTCCAAATAAAACGAACACTGTCGCTGAATATATGAAGTTGTGGTCATCCTCATTCGGGTCGAATGAATTGTCAGAATAGCCGAATGTAGGATTGGCAGCCCTATTAATAACAGATCTGTTGTTCTGTTCCGTAACATTTTTCGGTAGTGTTAAAAAACGTGAAAAATGCGCAAGAGAGTAGAGATTGAGCATCAGCAGAGGAAGGTCGCGTGTGTCTCAGTAATAATTAATGTGTCAACTTAAGTATATAATCTGTATCAATGAAGTGTATCAATCGAAGAATAAACTATTAATAATCAATAAATAAATTTACGGAAGCAATGGAAGCCTTTCTCTACATATATATAAGAACTCTATAAGAACTTTGAACTCTAGTTTTAGCGTATCTGCCTATAATAGCAGAGAGAAAAGATATAAAAACTGCATAGGTTGTATTCACATCCGCATGCGAGAGGACTTCCGCCCATCTGATATTAGAAGTATCACTACGGATAGAATATAAACTGCTAGAATTAATATAGGTAAGAGGCAAGCGAGAATTATTTGGTGAGAAAATATAACAAGTAATTAAGATTAATAGGGGCTTGTGATGAGCATCACACGCAACTAGAGGATTATCGCTGCAAAATAAAGTAAGGCATAAATCAGGGTGTACAAAAATTAGATCTAGAAGCTTATTTAAGTTATTAAATACATGGTTAATCTGGACTAATCCCATACTTAGAAGCTCATCGATGACTAAGATTTCGTGGGGAGGGTGCAAATTACTGGGAACCATTGCTGAAGACTCAAGATCATGAGCCCACACGAGCGAAGATAGGTTGAAGTCGCCAAAACACATATATATTGGCCATCTTCCAGCTCCTGGTATAGGTGTGCAATGTTGTCCACATGCGCTTTATATAAATCAAAACTGCTGCTTGGGGGTATGTATGATACTGTCAGGAAAATTGTTTCCGTAGGACCAGCGAGAGATACACAGAGTTGGTCGAGCAGAGAATCCTCGTTCTGGAGACGAATAGCAATGCAACGCAGCTCACGCCGCACAGCAATTAAAACTCCGTCACCTCTGGAGCATCGTGTTTTAACGGAATCTCGATCCTTACGGAACACATGATAAAGATTTGTATCAAAGAATTCATTATCGAAGAAATCCATGTTGAGCCAGGTTTCAACAAAAATGATGACGTCATGATCACCATGAGACGTTGCCTGAAAAAGGGATTGAGCTTTCGTACGTATACCACCGATATTTTTAAAATAAATATTGAAATTTGTATTGTTAGCGCATATCCGGTCATCCATGGTTATGCTATCAATAACTGGTCCAGCATCATGGCCCGAATCCGTAAGAGGCCTCGCTGGGATTTTATCATAATTAATAAAATTATTTGTAAGGACCTTCAGTAAAGTAGTGGTACGGATACGAATAGGCTGGTGATCGGCGCTCCAAATATTAGGTGGGCAGTCAATATTAGCATTCAAAATATAACTGCACGCAGGTGAATCCACTCCTGGTAATAATGAGCGAGAACGTACTACAGCAGCCGCAGTCCATTGTTGTTGTTGATGGCGAAAGCATCTCCAAAGAGCACCTTCAGAGAGAGCACTCTGAGAGGCTCGGCATCCAGCCAAATGTGTCGATGAAAGTTGTTGTAGAAAGTCGAACGTCAGAAAGGTAGAGACGGAGAGCGCATAACTATTAGGCTTTCTAGGTACTTCTGGATAGAGTCGCAAGATGATGAGATATTAGAGCCAGGCGGACGGCGAAAGTCGCGCACAGCGGACAACAAAAGCTCCAGCTGATGTTGTTGATGGTGCAACGGGAGCGAGGCGCACGATGATGAGAGCGCAAGTACGAGGAGCGCGCCGATATTAGAACCAGGCGGACAGCGAATGTCGCGCAAAGCAAACAATAAAAACTCCGGCTGATGTTGTCAATGAAGCATCAGGAGAGCAACGGAAAATTATGTGAGCGCAACTTCGAGGAGCGCGCCGAAATTTGAGCCAGGCGGACGGCGAATGTCGCACAAAGTGGACAACAAAAGCTCCGGCTGATGTTGTCGATGGTGCGATAGGAGAGAGTCAGAAGATGAAGAAAGCGCAGTGAGAAAGCCAAGCAGCTGCCGATGTTGTTGCGAAAACGACTCCGACAAATGAGGAAAGGCTTGCAGACGATGTCCCGTAAAAGTATCGACGCCAGTGGCGTCGAACACTAGGGGTTTTTTGATGGCTGAATTGATGATGAAGTTTGTCCAGGCTCCGGCAAATTAGATAAGATTCCATCCCCTACCACAATGGTATCATCTATGAATAAATCTTTTGACCTTAACTGAGTTCGGCCAGAACTTCGGCCGTTTTTGAAGAGTGTATCGTAAAGCTGATCGGGGATACCAAGCTTGAAATTTACAAACTTTAAATTTGTAACGTCAACATCATTTTTTACAAGTTTTACACAAGTGAGAGAACTAGCATCCACCTTAAGCTTGGTGGACACATATTTTAAAACAGCATTCGGCTCTTCATCAGTTGCAAACTTTCCGACATGCAAAAATTTCTTGGTCGGCAAAATATGAAGATCTTCGGCATTAGGAGCTACTCCAACAACATGTTTATTGGGCTTGTTGTTGTTCCTTCTCCTCTTATTTCGAACTTGTATGAAATTTGCTTTCTCAATATCCAGAGCATGATTAGAAGGGTCAACGACCGCGGAAGCCATAGCAGCAGCAGCCGCAAATGACTGGGGAGCTGCAGCTACGTTGGTAGGCCTCGGTAGACGAGGTTTGGGATTTACATTCTCATTCAATGCATCATCTTTAGGGGGGAACGCCTCCAAGAATTTATTATGAAGGCCCTGATATAAGCGCTCCAGGACTTTTAATTTATCATCGAATTCATGAATTTTAGAATGCAAATCATTCGCAACCACATAGCATCACATTGCCACAGTATATTTGGATTTAAGAAGAGTTTGAGCACATCGTCCGGTAGGGCTACGCAAGAAGTATGATAGGCGCGACGGCACAAAGAAGAGCAGCGAACAGCATCCGAAGCGCGAAGCTGGGCCAATGTAACAACGGTTTTGCACTCGGGACAGCGGGGAAGTCACATAGCGAGAATTTTAAGCACGTCTAAACGCAAAGAAAGCTAGATGACGACTGACCATTATTGACTAAGCAACCATCGTCATCAAATAAAAAACAAGAAAGAACGCTATAGTCGAGTACCTCGACTATCACACACCCGTTACTCAGCTAAAGGGACCAAAGGGAAATGGAGATATGTAAGCAGAAAAGCGAGATTAAAATACGCCACCTACCGGCGGTAGACAGATTTAAGCGTTATGGGCGTTAGAGTGGGCGTGGCAAATTTTTTTTTTTGATCAATCGATTGACGAGACCAATACATTTCAGTTACAATTTTTTATCTAGCATGAAAACTGTGGGCGTCACAGGTTTGGGCGGTTTGTGGGCGTTAGAGTGGGCATGGCAAACTTTTTTTGGGTCAATCGGTAGGTATTGATGAGAACAATACATTTCAATTAAAATTTGTATTCTAGCATCAAAACTGTAGGGGCCACAGTTTTGGGCGGTTTGTGGGCGTAAGAGTGGGTGTGGCACATTGCTGAAGCAAACTTGAGCTGCGTAAGAAGCTCAGGTATCTGCACGCCAAATCATAATAGCCCAGCTTTTGTAGTTTTCGAGATCTCAGCGTTCATCCGGACAGGTGGACATGGCTAGATCGACTCGGCTAGTGATCCTGACCAAGAATATATATACTTTATGGGGTCGGAAACGCTTCCTTCTGCCTGTTACATACTTTCCCACGAATCTAGTATAATAACTCTAATAAATCAACACCTTAAGATGAGCAAACAACAAGTTGTCGATGAAATTCATAAGGCAGCGCGAAGAAACTTTATACGGCGAAAGTTCGTTCAAAAAGGAATAAATGACACATGGCAAATTGATTTAGTTGAAATGATACCATTTTGGAATGAAAATAAGGGCTTTAAGCCAAGTACTCAGATCGGCTAAGTTTCACTAGTCGAAAAATCTTATTCTTTGTAGTGTGACCGAAGTTTTCTAAGTTCACCCGCAACGCATGTAGCATGGTCTTACTGTCAAGCAGTTGGGTTTATTGCAAAACGGAAAACAAATCAATTGGAGAAATTTAAAAAGGAGGAGTCTGCTGGTACACAAAGAAATTAGAATAAAAATAAATGGAATGTTTAACGAATGTTTTTATTTATGTAAATTAGTAGTTTAAAGCTTCTTTCTCGTCCCACGGATGCTTCGCCATCTTTCCCGAGCAACCGCACTCCAGCTCCGAGTCCCAGTGGGCATATTGGAGCCGGATTGGGAGCGGGGTTGATCCGCTGATGCTGCAGGAAGTCGCCCAGCATCCTGGCAGTGGCTGGCTATGGCTTCTTCAACTGTTCCTTAGCGGGCGCCCTATTTTCCTCCTCTCTATAGAAGCCAGCGTGTCCTCCAGCTCCGCTTAAGCTGCCAAGTAGCTGGTGGTGGTGGTGTCCGGAGTTTTAATGGAGAGGTCGTCGGAGATCGTATTACTGGTGGTTCTGCTAAAAAGATACTTCTATAAGTAAAACGCAAACAAATTCTTTTGGCGAGATCTTACTTTCTTTGCGAGGACGCGCCCGGCAGGATGTCCATGTAGAGATCGAAGTCCCACTCGGCATGTTCTTTCCCACTGGGATTCTCTAGTGGATCTCCTACAGCACTTCAACTATTCTGCGGATTTGCCCCTGTTTTATTGCTTCCTATCGGTGAAATCCCACAATAAAGGGCAACAGCTTAGATTAGGCGTTATATTTAATCTGCACTGACCTCCTGCAGACGATTTTTGGGTTTTCCTTCCATTTTTAATTTTTAGTTTGGGCCGCGGCTAACGGCGTTTATCGAAAATTCAATCGCGAAATCTGGTATTTTTTCTGGTTTTCCTTAGCTAATCTGAGTACCACGCTGAAAAACAGACTCGACGAAAACCTTTAGCAGCCTGTTTGCCTCTCGCTCACTCCTATGGTTAGCTCGCGGTTTTCGTCGATGTGAGTACTAGGCTTTAGGACAGAAATAACAATAATAAAAGGAAGATTTAGATTTCTGGTAGGCGAAGTTGTGTATCTTTAAGGTATGCGCTTTTAGGCCGGTGCGCTCCACATGAATTGATAGAAATATATAGTTTTTGACAAGTATAAAAGACCATGTAATTTCCGGTTAAAGAATTAGTATACAACAGTTAGGTACTAGTGCACAACGAATCCAATCTTACGCTGATCAAAAATGGTATGCATATAAATTAAAAGTAAATACTTTATCACCTAATTTTGTTGAATTTGATAGGACTTCTTAGAGATTTTAAATGACGTGAAGCCTAAGATTGGCTACACAAAAATTGAAAATCTATGTATTGGATTTGAGTATAAGATCACTGTATGTAAGCTGAAAAAGACACCATATGGAACTAAAATAGCTCTGTATTTAACTGAAAAGGACGACAAAGATGTTTGGATATTTCTACCTAAAAGTTATGTGAACAAATTTTCTACTAAGACACCATTTAAGAAATTAAATGAGAATGGAATAACTCATATGGTATATAAAGGAAAAGATCTGAACAGATATAGTTGTGCTCAAATTGAATTTTTATGAGTAAATGAGTGAAGTAAATAAAATTCTTCAATATAAAGAGCTGAGTTTTTAAATCCAACAACAGTCTTAAATCAGTCCCAAAAAGAAATAGTTTTCCTTAAAAATGTACGCTCAACAGATAGAACTATTCTTGATGCAATTTGAAGGCATGCTTTTCGAACAACACCTACAAAGGATGGAGTTCCAAAAAGCAACTTTGGAGGATTCAGAGGAAAAAGAGTTGATCATTCGAAGTTTGGATTCCATTATAAACTTTGTCCCTGGAGCGAAGATGATGCCTCATCTGGACCAGATACATGTCAGTGTTATATGCAGCCTGCACTGAAAGAGGAAGCCCTTAGTCTAATGATTAATTATTATAAGTTAAACAAACGTATTGCTCCAAAACAATAAAAAAAACGAATTAATTTTTTTTAAATATATATGTTTTTTATTTTTTAAATGGTTCTTAAACATTTTTATTATTAATTTATCATATAATGAAGGGTCCTTTTTCTTGAATTTTCTTTAAAAAAAGTTAAGTGTTTTCTTTTTACTTTTAAAAAGACCATACAGCAAACTATAATGTCCGCAAGTGTTAGAAAAGTTTCCCTGCAGTTGTTGCTTATTAATAAGCGTTCGATTTTAAAAATTAAAAAAAAATTTTTTTCTGGGGATATAGACTATATGAATCGAAAAATTCTGCTGACCTACGACTATCAAAATAAAATGCAATCCAATGAGTTCCAGGTTGATCTGAAGTGTCGGTATTCGCAATTATTAGTGCGGGATACTTTAAAATAGTTTTTGGTAACCTATCCGAAGGAAAAAGTCCTTTAAAAATAGATTTTGTCTTTGAATGCTTAGAAAGAAAATGTTCAATTTGTAAAGTATTCATTTTAAAAGAGCGTACGAATATTTCTATGCTTCTCAATATCAATCATTGAATCGTATTCACAGTATACGAAGCAAGTAACTGCTTCAGCAGGTGGTCCCGAAAATCTTCCTTTGATTCTTATAGTACCTTGAGAGATTAATTTTGAACATATAGTTGAATTTGATTGATCAGCAGTTAAGTCAAAGGCTAATATAAAACTGTTTGAATCAAAGATTTCCTTGGTAATTTGTAGTCCATGATCGTAATGTTTAATTCCACATGATCTAAAAAGCATATTATAACCTCTTGAGCTTTGAACCTTTTCAGCGTTCGAGTAATCGAACTCCAGAGTCTGGGAAGGAACTTGAACTCCATTAACCAATAGGTTAAAGCGTTGTATTTTAAAATGTTCAAATAGAAATGGGTCTAAGGCTCGGTTTCCTGAGTATGAGCGGTTTTTAACCATACAAAAGGCCAGAAAATTTCGTATTTGACTAATAACTGCGTTGTCTATCGACAGTGTATTGTTGCCCGGATATATTGTAAATGATTTGACTTCAACCTTGCTGAATGGGTACAGAGCATTTTTTGTTTGTAAAACATGATGATAAGCCAATAAAATGCTTGGGTTAACTGTTATGTGGTTCATGAAAAGTTGTGCTTCAAGTATATTTAAATTTGATTCAGTACCAGTTTCCATTAAATAAAATGCTGTTTTTTCAATATTGAAATGAATTCTTAAATCAAAATTGTTAACAAGCAGTTTGGTTTGATTAAAAATATTTCCATGAACTTTTCCGAATAACTCAACCTTGTTACTATTTTAAAACATATTTTTAAGGGTTTCATTCGAGTCCGGACAAACATATTTCCCTGCTGTTATTCTTCCAAAATTGGGAAAATAACCTTGGGAGGCCAAGTGACTTTCAGAGGCGTCACTCCCATAGTTTAAAATTTTTTGCAAATACGCTCTATAGTGATAATTATTATCACTTTGCGATACCAGTATATTATTTAAATAAACTGACGAACTTCTAAATATTGAATGAAGAATATAGTTTACAACACCAACAGCATTTCCTTCAATGCTGTTGATATCATTTTTTTAAGATGCACAACAAGTCGTAAATAAACACTTGATAAATCTCGATACGTTTCACCATTTCCTAAGCAAACAAATTCGATTGAAGAGGCGCCGTCCAAAGAAGCAATTGGATTTTATGAGACTTCTTCAGTTCTTAGAATAGAACTTTGCGTAGTGTGTGCCGCAAACAAATCTAATTCACTTTTCATACATTCGATATGCGTACTCATTTTGCTTTAGAAAAATATCTTTAATATTTAATTTTCTTGTTAATTTTTTTTTATGTTGCGTTTGGGTATGTTTACGTTGTCGTTTAGATGTATAATGAAGTCGTTTTTTCCTATTACCTAGTCTTTTATTTCTTTGAAAACGGGTAATTTTATCAATTGCTTTATTTGAACGATTTTGTAAAGCAATTTTACTTTGTTCTTTCTCCCAAATTCATTGATTACAGCCTTACAAGTCTCAGCAGCCTGATTTTTTATAGCAGTTATGCCCGAAGGAAAAAGTGGTTTTATGTAATTAAAAAGACCGGTAAAAAAATTTTCGATCCTCGTCCTTGTTGCACTATATGCGGAGTTATGTAAAGACTTCCGATGTTGCTTTGGCCCCCACCACACTGATTTACATAACTATTTTAGTTCTAAATAAATAATATTTGGGTATGCATTATTTATAGTCCTGACCTTCTCCTTCTTCTAAAGTGAAGAGTAACGAAAATCGGAACAGCTGAAGTTTCAAATGGTACCTTATATCCATTGGAATCGGTAATTAGTATTGAGATTTCATTTGGTGACCATATGTCCAAAGGACAATAATCAATTTCGTGAATTGAATATTTTTTTCCTTTCCATTATAATGCATTTCACGAAGGCATCGCGGTCTCTTACTACCTACTGACCTTGGTTTTATTATGTCAGTGTAAATAAAAATCAATCCATTTTCAGGTATATTCGTTTGAACGGATACATTTTTATATCTAAATGTTTCAGAATTTACAAGATTAACAAATTCGGTTTCTTCAACGACATTTTTATCTTGGTTAGGTGTATATTTAATGTAATTTTTCAAATATATATCTGTAATACCGACTTCCCAATCATGGTTCATGTCTTTTGGAATGTTTACAATGTTTGTAAATGCACACTTTGTCAGGAAATACATTCATTGAGTCATTACTTAACAATGGGTAACAATAAGGTAAAGTTTCCGTTTTCCATTTTTGTAGTTTTGCTTTTAATTTACGTTGTCGTTCATTAAGCTTCACTTTGAGCACTGGTTTCTCTAATCCTATTTTCTTTTTATCTATTTATTTATTTATTTCATTTCGCCAACGGAATTCCTTTACTGGCTACTTGAACATTTCAACAACTTATCTTACGTACTAAAATTTACAAAATAATTGACTAACCTATGCTTAAGAATTGATTTACTTGAGAAATAGTCCAATTGCATATCAATTGGAAGTGCGTTAGACTCATAAAGGCCCTATAGAGGGGCTCGTTTTTGGAATAATTTGTCCGCCGCAGCTCGAGGAAAAAGGGTTCAAAATTCCGAAGTTGCCTAGGCGGGGCGTGAAAACCAACTTTCGATAGCAGTTCTGGACAGTCGATACTACCATCCAACAAATCAGAGATGAAGCAAATGGCGAGGATAGTTCTACGATGCTCAAGGGATGGTAGGTGAACAAGCCTACATTGCTCGTGGTATGAAGGGGTAGGGTCTAAAAACCTTAGCGGCAACAACTCGAATTTCAAAAACTGTTTCTGTAGACGTTCTATTCTGTTTCCATGAGTGGTAGTGAAGGGATTCCAAATAAGAGACGCATATTCTAGCTTAGATCGGACAAATGCAAAATAAAGCGCAAGTCTGGTGTAGGGATCCGTGAATAGCGATGCGTTCCGTTTCACAAATCCAAACATAGCATAGGCCCTGGGCATGATGTAATCGAAGTGTGCTGCAAACTTAAATTTTGAGTCAAACAACACTCCTAGATCCAAGGATTCCTGCCGCAGTTGTAGAGGTTGACCATTGGTATTATAAGATGTGACGATATTGTATGCGGATCTACTGTAAGTGACATAGAAGCACTTGCTTGTGTTAAGAGGAAGCGAATTTCGGCTACACCAAGAGCTCAAGGAAACTAAGTCATGTTGAACCAATTGTGAGTCTGTCGCTAATTTAATAGACTTAAAAATTTTTAAATCATCTGCATACAGGAGACACTCTGAAGATAGACAGAACCTCACATCATTAATGAAAATGATGAAAAGCAGAGGTCCCATAGCACTCCCCTGAGGGAGGCCAGAGGTTGCCAAATAGGAATCCGAGAATTTTCCATTAATATTAACTCTATAAAGTCGATGGTGTAAAAATGATTTTATCCAATTTAGTAATGCCGAATGTATACCCAAGCGGGCCAGTTTTGCCAGTAGGGCACTGTGGCTAACTTTGTCAAAGGCTTTCGCAAAATCAGTGTAAATAGCATCAACCTGATATCGCATATTAAAGGCATGAATGCAATAGTTGCTGAAAACGGCAAGATTAGTCGTAGTTGACCGACCTGCAACAAAACCATGCTGAGAAGTGCTTATATATGTTTTTACGAGAAATGTTAATTTATGGGCAACAATGCGTTCGAAGAGTTTAGCGATATTACTGATCTTTGCTATAGGCCTGTAATTGGCAATGTTATTCTTCGGCCCTGATTTTAAAATTGGAGTCACGGATGCGACCTTCCATCTATCCGCAAGTGTCCACTAGAAAGTGATTTATCAAACAGAATTTTTAGTGGAACGCATAGCACCTCTATACAATGTTTCAGAAAGTAGGCCGGAATCCCATCACAGTCCGGAGTGTACGATTCTTCCACGGCCCTATGAATATTCTCTTCTAGCTCGGTTAAACTACCCAAATTCAATAGAGGAGTGATTGCATTTAAGGTTTGAGAATCATTCCAGGCTGCTGTTGGCTCAAAATTAGCTTTAAAATAAGAGGCAAAGAGATTTGCAGTTTCTGTATTTGAATGGGAAGATAAATTCCCTAGGAACATAGCAGATGGAACTGAAGAAGCATTTTTCTTTGAATTGATGAATCGCCAAAAAGAGTTGGGATTACTTTTTAGGCCGTTCTCAACACTCGCTATATACTGATTGTAAAGAAATTTATTTAGAAATTCAAATTCTCGTTTGTGCTGCAAGTGTCTATTCCAATCACCAGGATCCTGTGTAACTAAAAACCTTTTATAGAATTTATTTCGAAGATTTTTAAGCTTTTTCAAACCTTTCGTACCATGGCAACTTAAACGAATTGTGGACCCTTTCTCGAGCATTGTTCTTAATGATGTTTAAAATAACAACTAAAAATGTGTCATAACACGACTCCAAACTGACATGTGATAAAACTGACTCCCAGTTAATGGCAGAGATCTCATTTCTGATGGCACAAAGGCTGGTTTCATTGAAAATAAATCTTGGTGAATATTCAGCTGAAGGCGCAAAACTATAAAAGTTTATACCTAGTAGCAATGGTCTATGATGGATATCACAATTGCTTATAGGTGAACTACATTGGACTAAAGAAAAGTTAATATCAGCGCTAAGGAATACTAAGTCTAAAATTTTATGTAAGTTATTGAATACATTATTGACTTGTATTAAGCCCATACTGAAAATATCATCGATGAAAAGAATCTCGTGTGGTTGATGTATGTTGCTTGGCAGTGAAGAGTGATGCTCCGGATCCTGAGACCAAACGAGGGATGATAGATTAAAGTCTCCAATCACACAGATATGTTGATGGTCCTGCAGATTATTGTAGATGTCGGTAATGTTTTCCAGATGAGCCTTGTAAAGTTTATATGAACTATTCGGTGGTATGTATGACACCACAATTTGCAGCGATTCCGATTCTCCAATTATCGACACCGCAACTTGATCAAGAAGGGTATCTTCAATGAGAAGTCCAATTGACAAGCAGCGCAAATTGCAGCGAACAGCAACAATTACACCACCCCCTCTAGCACAGTGGGTTTTCGTGCTATCTCTGTCTTTGCGGAACACATGGTACAAATTGGAGTCGAAGAATTCATTTGAGTAAAAGTTTATGTTGAGCCAAGTTTCAACTAAAACTATAACATCAAACTCACATTGGGATGTGGCAAGGTATACTTGCTCCGCCTTTGTCCGCATTCCGGAGATGTTTTGAAAATAAATTTTTAGTGGGGCCGTACTCACAATAGCACGATCAACAATTTCCGGATTCGCATTTAAGGCATCATAGTCCAATGCCCTTGGAAGTATTTGTTCATGCGTTCCCAATGCTGTAGGCCCGCAAATCGCCTTCAGTAATGTAGTGTTTTTAATACGAATTTTTTCATGCAGACTAGGATAGATGCATTCCCTAAGTTTGCTAGATACTTTTAGTAAAGAGCAACTAGTTCTTAAGAGCGATGGCAATGTCGCCCTTAACAGAGCATATCTATCCAAGTTGGGGAGAGATGGACAAAGTTGTTGTTGATGCTGCCATCGGGAAGAGCCACACAAAGCAGTCGATGAGAAATGACTATCGATGACTATCTAAAAAAGAGGTATCACTCACTTTTCGTTTATCTGATACAACATTTTATTTTTTATTTGAACTAAAATCGTCAGCATCACTTTCAGGTGGTAAACTCAAGGAACTCAAATTTTTCCTGACGTGAGTGATCGTACTTTGATGTTGATTTTGATGTGCTGGGTTTTATATCAATCCAATCAGTGGTTTGGGATTCTATTGTTTTGGTTGTAATGGGATTCGCTTTTTGTTCATTTTGAAAATTCCATGATTTATTACTTTTTTATTTTGATAGTAACTTATTTCTTGGCGAATTTTGAGCCATTTATCGAAATCACTTATTTTGTTATTATTCAAAATTGGTAAAAATGTTATATTTATTAATTCATTTCCACTATCATTGTTTATCAATTTCTGATAGCTGTTAGTATGCATTAAAATTACTTTGCTTAAATTATGTTTATTTTTAATCATTTTTAAATAGTTTTCCAAAAATTCCAGAAAGCAATGAAGTTATTAGAATCGGTAGAAATCCCCCTTTTTGAATAAGGACTTTTCTCTTAGAGTTTAATGTACGCTTTGGGCACGAAAGGTAGCGCAATGCATTTTTATACTTTTTTAGAGCATTAAGATGGGATTTAGTAACTTTATGGTTTCCCTGTAATGTGTTCAATACAATCTCTACTATTGTTTTTACCAGGTCACTATTACTATTGCTTATAATTGCCTTACGTAGTCTATTGTCGGCCTTTTTGAGCACATACAATAAATGTTTGTTCGCTTTAAAGCGATTTAGGCTCTTTTTGTAAACCATTTTCATTTGAATAGCACACAGAATATTCTGAATTAAAAATGTCAGATCTAAATCTTAAGAGATCGTTAATTCCCTGAGTGATCTCAATAAGTAGATATCCGTGAGGTTGCTCCGTATATATTCTAAATAGCTCCGTTGGGTTTTCTGTACCAGTTTCCATTAAATAAAATGCTGTTTTTTCAATATTGAAATTAATTCTTAAATCAAAATTGTTAACAAGCAGTTTGGTTTGATTAAAAATATCTCCATGAACTTTTCCGAATAACTCAATCTTGTTACTATTTTAAAACATATTTTTAAGGGTTTCATTCGAGTCCGGACAAACATATTTCCCTGCTGTTATTCTTCCAAAATTGGGAAAATAACCTTGGGAGGCCAAGTGACTTTCAGAGGCGTCACTCCCATAGTTTAAATTTTTTTGCAAATACGCTCTATAGTGATAATTATTATCACTTTGCGATACCAGTATATTATTTAAATAAACTGACGAACTTCTAAATATTGAATGAAGAATATAGTTTACAACACCAACAGCATTTCCTTCAATGCTGTTGTTATCATTTTTTTAAGATGCACAACAAGTCGTAAATAAACACTTGATAAATCTCGATACGTTTCACCATTTCCTAAGCAAAAAAATTCGATTGAAGAGGCGCCGTCCAAAGAAGCAATTGGATTTTATGAGAATTCTTCAGTTTTTAGAATATAACTTTGCGTAGTGTGTGCCGCAAACAAATCTAATTCACTTTTCATACATTCGATATGCGTACTCATTTGCTTTAGAAAAATATCTTTAATATTTAATTTTCTTGTTAATTTTTTTTTATGTTGCGTTTGGGTATGTTTACGTTGTCGTTTAGATGTATAATGAAGTCGTTTTTTCCTATTACCTAGTCTTTTATTTCCTTGAAAACGGGTAATTTTATCAATTGCTTTATTTGAACGATTTTGTAAAGCAATTTTACTTTGTTCTTTCTCCGAAATTCATTAATTACAGCCTTACAAGTCTCAGCAGCCTGATTTTTTATAGCAGTTATGCCCGAAAGAAAAAGTGGTTTTATGTAATTAAAAAGACCGGTAAAAAAATTTCCGATCCTCGTCCTTGTTGCACTATATGCGGAGATATGTAAAGACTTCCGATGTTGCTTTGGCCCCCACCACACTGATTTACATAACTATTTTAGTTCTAAATAAATAATATTTGGGTATGCATTATTTATAGTCCTGACCTTCTCCTTCTTCTAAAGTGAAGAGTAACGAAAATTGGAACAGCTGAAGTTTCAAATGGTACCTTATATCCATTGGAATCGGTAATTAGTATTGAGATTTCATTTGGTGACCATATGTCCAAAGGATAATAACCAATTTCGTGAATTGAATATTTTTTTCCTTTCCATTATAATGCATTTCACGAAGGCATCGCGGTCTTTTACTTCCTACTGACCTTGGTTTTATTATGTCAGTGTAAATAAAAATCAATCCATTTTCAGGTATATTCGTTTGAACGGATACATTTTTATATCTAAATGTTTCAGAATTTACAAGATTAACAAATTCGGTTTCTTCAACGACATTTTTATCTTGGTTAGGTGTATATTTAATGTAATTATTCAAATATATATCTGTAATACCGACTTCCCAATCATGGTTCATGTCTTTTGGAATGTTTACAATGTTTGTAAATGCACACTTTGTCAGGAAATACATTCATTGAGTCATTACTTAACAATGGGTAACAATAAGGTAAAGTTTCCGTTTTCCATTTTTGTAGTTTTGCTTTTAATTTACGTTGTCGTTCATTAAGCTTCACTTTGAGCACTGGTTTCTCTAATCCTATTTTCTTTTTATCTATTTATTTATTTATTTCATTTCGCCAACGGAATTCCTTTACTGGCTACTTGAACATTTCAACAACTTATCTTACGTACTAAAATTTACAAAATAATTGACTAACCTATGCTTAAGAATTGATTTACTTGAGAAATAGTCCAATTGCATATCAATTGGAAGTGCGTTAGACTCATAAAGGCCCTATAGAGGGGCTCGTTTTTGGAATAATTTGTCCGCCGCAGCTCGAGGAAAAAGGGTTCAAAATTCCGAAGTTGCCTAGGCGGGGCGTGAAAACCAACTTTCGATAGCAGTTCTGGACAGTCGATACTACCATCCAACAAATCAGAGATGAAGCAAATGGCGAGGATAGTTCTACGATGCTCAAGGGATGGTAGGTGAACAAGCCTACATTGCTCGTGGTATGAAGGGGTAGGGTCTAAAAACCTTAGCGGCAACAACTCGAATTTCAAAAACTGTTTCTGTAGACGTTCTATTCTGTTTCCATGAGTGGTAGTGAAGGGATTCCAAATAAGAGACGCATATTCTAGCTTAGATCGGACAAATGCAAAATAAAGCGCAAGTCTGGTGTAGGGATCCGTGAATAGCGATGCGTTCCGTTTCACAAATCCAAACATAGCATAGGCCCTGGGCATGATGTAATCGAAGTGTGCTGCAAACTTAAATTTTGAGTCAAACAACACTCCTAGATCCAAGGATTCCTGCCGCAGTTGTGGAGGTTGACCATTGGTATTATAAGATGTGACGATATTGTATGCGGATCTACTGTAAGTGACATAGAAGCACTTGCTTGTGTTAAGAGGAAGCGAATTTCGGCTACACCAAGAGCTCAAGGAAACTAAGTCATGTTGAACCAATTGTGAGTCTGTCGCTAATTTAATAGACTTAAAAATTTTTAAATCATCTGCATACAGGAGACACTCTGAAGATAGACAGAACCTCACATCATTAATGAAAATGATGAAAAGCAGAGGTCCCATAGCACTCCCCTGAGGGAGGCCAGAGGTTGCCAAATAGGAATCCGAGAATTTTCCATTAATATTAACTCTATAAAGTCGATGGTGTAAAAATGATTTTATCCAATTTAGTAATGCCGAATGTATACCCAAGCGGGCCAGTTTTGCCAGTAGGGCACTGTGGCTAACTTTGTCAAAGGCTTTCGCAAAATCAGTGTAAATAGCATCAACCTGATATCGCATATTAAAGGCATGAATGCAATAGTTGCTGAAAACGGCAAGATTAGTCGTAGTTGACCGACCTGCAACAAAACCATGCTGAGAAGTGCTTATATATGTTTTTACAAGAAATGTTAATTTATGGGCAACAATGCGTTCGAAGAGTTTAGCGATATTACTGATCTTTGCTATAGGCCTGTAATTGGCAATGTTATTCTTCGGCCCTGATTTTAAAATTGGAGTCACGGATGCGACCTTCCATCTATCCGCAAGTGTCCACTAGAAAGTGATTTATCAAACAGAATTTTTAGTGGAACGCATAGCACCTCTATACAATGTTTCAGAAAGTAGGCCGGAATCCCATCACAGTCCGGAGTGTACGATTCTTCCACGGCCCTATGAATATTCTCTTCTAGCTCGGTTAAACTACCCAAATTCAATAGAGGAGTGATTGCATTTAAGGTTTGAGAATCATTCCAGGCTGCTGTTGGCTCAAAATTAGCTTTAAAATAAGAGGCAAAGAGATTTGCAGTTTCTGTATTTGAATGGGAAGATAAATTCCCTAGGAACATAGCAGATGGAACTGAAGAAGCATTTTTCTTTGAATTGATGAATCGCCAAAAAGAGTTGGGATTACTTTTTAGGCCGTTCTCAACACTCGCTATATACTGATTGTAAAGAAATTTATTTAGAAATTCAAATTCTCGTTTGTGCTGCAAGTGTCTATTCCAATCACCAGGATTCTGTGTAACTAAAAACCTTTTATAGAATTTATTTCGAAGATTTTTAAGCTTTTTCAAACCTTTCGTATACCATGGCAACTTAAACGAATTGTGGACCCTTTCTCGAGCATTGTTCTTAATGATGTTTAAAATAACAACTAAAAATGTGTCATAACACGACTCCAAACTGACATGTGATAAAACTGACTCCCAGTTAATGGCAGAGATCTCATTTCTGATGGCACAAAGGCTGGTTTCATTGAAAATAAATCTTGGTGAATATTCAGCTGAAGGCGCAAAACTATAAAAGTTTATACCTAGTAGCAATGGTCTATGATGGATATCACAATTGCTTATAGGTGAACTACATTGGACTAAAGAAAAGTTAATATCAGCGCTAAGGAATACTAAGTCTAAAATTTTATGTAAGTTATTGAATACATTATTGACTTGTATTAAGCCCATACTGAAAATATCATCGATGAAAAGAATCTCGTGTGGTTGATGTATGTTGCTTGGCAGTGAAGAGTGATGCTCCGGATCCTGAGACCAAACGAGGGATGATAGATTAAAGTCTCCAATCACACAGATATGTTGATGGTCCTGCAGATTATTGTAGATGTCGGTAATGTTTTCCAGATGAGCCTTGTAAAGTTTATATGAACTATTCGGTGGTATGTATGACACCACAATTTGCAGCGATTCCGATTCTCCAATTATCGACACCGCAACTTGATCAAGAAGGGTATCTTCAATGAGAAGTCCAATTGACAAGCAGCGCAAATTGCAGCGAACAGCAACAATTACACCACCCCCTCTAGCACAGTGGGTTTTCGTGCTATCTCTGTCTTTGCGGAACACATGGTACAAATTGGAGTCGAAGAATTCATTTGAGTAAAAGTTTATGTTGAGCCAAGTTTCAACTAAAACTATAACATCAAACTCACATTGGGATGTGGCAAGGTATACTTGCTCCGCCTTTGTCCGCATTCCGGAGATGTTTTGAAAATAAATTTTTAGTGGGGCCGTACTCACAATAGCACGATCAACAATTTCCGGATTCGCATTTAAGGCATCATAGTCCAATGCCCTTGGAAGTATTTGTTCATGCGTTCCCAATGCTGTAGGCCCGCAAATCGCCTTCAGTAATGTAGTGTTTTTAATACGAATTTTTTCATGCAGACTAGGATAGATGCATTCCCTAAGTTTGCTAGATACTTTTAGTAAAGAGCAACTAGTTCTTAAGAGCGATGGCAATGTCGCCCTTAACAGAGCATATCTATCCAAGTTGGGGAGAGATGGACAAAGTTGTTGTTGATGCTGCCATCGGGAAGAGCCACACAAAGCAGTCGATGAGAAATGACTATCGATGACTATCTAAAAAAGAGGTATCACTCACTTTTCGTTTATCTGATACAACATTTTATTTTTTATTTGAACTAAAATCGTCAGCATCACTTTCAGGTGGTAAACTCAAGGAACTCAAATTTTTCCTGACGTGAGTGATCGTACTTTGATGTTGATTTTGATGTGCTGGGTTTTATATCAATCCAATCAGTGGTTTGGGATTCTATTGTTTTGGTTGTAATGGGATTCGCTTTTTGTTCATTTTGAAAATTCCATGATTTATTACTTTTTTATTTTGATAGTAACTTATTTCTTGGCGAATTTTGAGCCATTTATCGAAATCACTTATTTTGTTATTATTCAAAATTGGTAAAAATGTTATATTTATTAATTCATTTCCACTATCATTGTTTATCAATTTCTGATAGCTGTTAGTATGCATTAAAATTACTTTGCTTAAATTATGTTTATTTTTAATCATTTTTAAATAGTTTTCCAAAAATTCCAGAAAGCAATGAAGTTATTAGAATCGGTAGAAATCCCCCTTTTTGAATAAGGACTTTTCTCTTAGAGTTTAATGTACGCTTTGGGCACGAAAGGTAGCGCAATGCATTTTTATACTTTTTTAGAGCATTAAGATGGGATTTAGTAACTTTATGGTTTCCCTGTAATGTGTTCAATACAATCTCTACTATTGTTTTTACCAGGTCACTATTACTATTGCTTATAATTGCCTTACGTAGTCTATTGTCGGCCTTTTTGAGCACATACAATAAATGTTTGTTCGCTTTAAAGCGATTTAGGCTCTTTTTGTAAACCATTTTCATTTGAATAGCACACAGAATATTCTGAATTAAAAATGTCAGATCTAAATCTTAAGAGATCGTTAATTCCCTGAGTGATCTCAATAAGTAGATATCCGTGAGGTTGCTCCGTATATATTCTAAATAGCTCCGTTGGGTTTTCTGTACCAGTTTCCATTAAATAAAATGCTGTTTTTTCAATATTGAAATTAATTCTTAAATCAAAATTGTTAACAAGCAGTTTGGTTTGATTAAAAATATCTCCATGAACTTTTCCGAATAACTCAATCTTGTTACTATTTTAAAACATATTTTTAAGGGTTTCATTCGAGTCCGGACAAACATATTTCCCTGCTGTTATTCTTCCAAAATTGGGAAAATAACCTTGGGAGGCCAAGTGACTTTCAGAGGCGTCACTCCCATAGTTTAAATTTTTTTGCAAATACGCTCTATAGTGATAATTATTATCACTTTGCGATACCAGTATATTATTTAAATAAACTGACGAACTTCTAAATATTGAATGAAGAATATAGTTTACAACACCAACAGCATTTCCTTCAATGCTGTTGTTATCATTTTTTTAAGATGCACAACAAGTCGTAAATAAACACTTGATAAATCTCGATACGTTTCACCATTTCCTAAGCAAAAAAATTCGATTGAAGAGGCGCCGTCCAAAGAAGCAATTGGATTTTATGAGAATTCTTCAGTTTTTAGAATATAACTTTGCGTAGTGTGTGCCGCAAACAAATCTAATTCACTTTTCATACATTCGATATGCGTACTCATTTTGCTTTAGAAAAATATCTTTAATATTTAATTTTCTTGTTAATTTTTTTTTATGTTGCGTTTGGGTATGTTTACGTTGTCGTTTAGATGTATAATGAAGTCGTTTTTTCCTATTACCTAGTCTTTTATTTCCTTGAAAACGGGTAATTTTATCAATTGCTTTATTTGAACGATTTTGTAAAGCAATTTTACTTTGTTCTTTCTCCCAAATTCATTAATTACAGCCTTACAAGTCTCAGCAGCCTGATTTTTTATAGCAGTTATGCCCGAAAGAAAAAGTGGTTTTATGTAATTAAAAAGACCGGTAAAAAAATTTCCGATCCTCGTCCTTGTTGCACTATATGCGGAGATATGTAAAGACTTCCGATGTTGCTTTGGCCCCCACCACACTGATTTACATAACTATTTTAGTTCTAAATAAATAATATTTGGGTATGCATTATTTATAGTCCTGACCTTCTCCTTCTTCTAAAGTGAAGAGTAACGAAAATTGGAACAGCTGAAGTTTCAAATGGTACCTTATATCCATTGGAATCGGTAATTAGTATTGAGATTTCATTTGGTGACCATATGTCCAAAGGATAATAACCAATTTCGTGAATTGAATATTTTTTTCCTTTCCATTATAATGCATTTCACGAAGGCATCGCGGTCTTTTACTACCTACTGACCTTGGTTTTATTATGTCAGTGTAAATAAAAATCAATCCATTTTCAGGTATATTCGTTTGAACGGATACATTTTTATATCTAAATGTTTCAGAATTTACAAGATTAACAAATTCGGTTTCTTCAACGACATTTTTATCTTGGTTAGGTGTATATTTAATGTAATTATTCAAATATATATCTGTAATACCGACTTCCCAATCATGGTTCATGTCTTTTGGAATGTTTACAATGTTTGTAAATGCACACTTTGTCAGGAAATACATTCATTGAGTCATTACTTAACAATGGGTAACAATAAGGTAAAGTTTCCGTTTTCCATTTTTGTAGTTTTGCTTTTAATTTACGTTGTCGTTCATTAAGCTTCACTTTGAGCACTGGTTTCTCTAATCCTATTTTCTTTTTATCTATTTGACTATCTAAAAAAGAGGTATCACTCACTTTTCGTTTATCTGATACAACATTTTATTTTTTATTTGAACTAAAATCGTCAGCATCACTTTCAGGTGGTAAATCGGGGAACTCAAATTTTTCCTGACGTGAGTGATCGTACTTTGATGTTGATTTTGATGTGCTGGGTTTTATATCAATCCAATCAGTGGTTTGGGATTCAATTGTTCTGGTTGTAATGGGATTCGCTTTTTGCTCATTTTGAAAATTCCATGATTTATTATTTTTTTATTTTGATAGTATCTTATTTCTTGGCGAATTTTGAGCCATTTATCGAAATCACTTATTTTGTTATTATTCAAAATTGGTAAAAATTTTATATTTATTAATTCATTTCCACTATCATTGTTTATCAATTTCTGATAGCTGTTAGTATGCATTAAAATTACTTTGCTTAAATTATGTTTATTTTTAATCATTTTTAAATAGTTTTCCAAAAATTCCAGAAAGCAATGAAGTTATTAGAATCGGTAGAAATCCCCCTTTTTGAATAAGGACTTTTCTCTTAGAGTTTAATGTACGCTTTGGGCACGAAAGGTAGCGCAATGCATTTTTATACTTTGTTAGAGCATTAAGATGGGATTTAGTAACTTTATGGTTTCCCTGTAATGTGTTCAATACAATCTCTACTATTGTTTTTACCAGGTCACTATTACTATTGCTTATAATTGCCTTACGTAGTCTATTGTCGGCCTTTTTGAGCACATACAATAAATGTTTGTTCGCTTTCAAGCGATTTGGGCTCTTTTTGTAAACCATTTTCATTTGAATAGCACACAGAATATTCTGAATTAAAAATGTCAGATCTAAATCTTAAGAGATCGTTAATTCCCTGAGTGAGATCAATAAGTAGATATCCGTGAGGTTGCTCCGTTACTTCTTTATATATTCTAAATAGCTCCGTTGGGTTTTCTGGGTAAATTTGTCTTGCTAATCATTGAAATTGAAGCTTATCACGAGGATTTTTGAAAGCAACAATGTATTTGGTATTTAGTGAAATATCTCTGGTGTGCGAAGACTTATGAAATATGTTCTGAGTTACCACTGTTACTGATAAATTCCTATGGTGTGATCCTTTTGTAAACAGCTCACACACATTTTTATTAAAGGCTCCCATCATCAAGTCGTCCAATATATTCATATATTCCTTTAAAATATTCAATCTTTTCGAAATTGGGCTTGGCACTCTCCTTCGCATAACACCAAATAATTCGATCTATTGAAATATTAAAAAGATCATTCTTTTTGGTGATTAGATTTTCTAAAAAGGTTGTTTTTCCCGATCCTGAGGGTCCACAAATAAGCATTGTAAAAGGAAGTGTAAATTGTGTAAAATTTTTTTATTCGGAATGAATTTTAATGTATGTTTTAAGTTACATTAGGTTTTATTAATATTCTCTTGATCGCGTTTCTTGGAGCAGTTCTTTTCGAAATCAGATCCGCAATAATTACAATAAATAAGTTGCGTGTATCCATTTTTACGGGGATCATTTCCAAAAAATCTCTTGAAAGAATCCATAATTAGAGACAACCTGATAGAACCAGGAATTTCTTTTTACTAAATCTTAAACACATGTGTCACCATTGCTATATATTTCATAATTGGTGTTTTCTATGTATACAAAAAGCTTAAATAAATTATTTAGTGAACATCGAAGTGGAAGTTTTTTTTTGTGTATTCTACAATTCGTAAAAAAATTAGGTAGTTGAGTTAAACTTCTTCCAATATCTATATCGATAATGTTTGTTGATAAATACTTGATTAAGAAATTCTTTTCCATTTCACCACGAGCATGAACTGTGTGATACTTATTGAGTGGTGTTAGTATTTCTTCAAGACTTGTGTATGGAATATCTCCAGCTGACCAATCCAATCCGTTTACGTTCTGCTGGTTAAGGTGCTGTTGCTTAAGAGCTCCATTATCCAATTCTTTTCTGTTATATGGCGGTTTAAAATGGAAACAAGGAAGAACGCTATAGTCGAGTACCTCGACTATAAGATACCCGTTACTCAGATAAAGGGACCAAAGAGAAATGGAGATATGCAAGCAGCAAAGCGAGACAGACGGTAGACAGATTTAAGCGTTATGGGCTTTATCTAGCATGGGCGTCACAGGTTTGGGCTGAAACAAACTTGCGCTGCGTAAGAAGCTCAGGAATCGTATAGTAAAAGGGTATACTAGATTCGTCGGAAAGTATGTAACAGACTGAAGGAAGCGTTTCCGACCCCACAAAGTATATATATTCTTGATCAGGATCACTAGCCGAGTCGATCTAGCCATGTCTGTCCGTCTGTCCGGATAAACGCTGAGATCTCGGAAACTATGGGAGCTAGGCTATTGAGATTTGGCGCACAGATTCCTGAGCTTCTTATGCAGAGCAAGTTTGTTTCAGCAGAGTGCCACGCCCACTCTAACGCCCACAAACCGCCCAATGCAGTGGCTCCTACAGTTTTGATGCTAGAATAAAAATTTTAACTGAAATGTATTGTTCTCATCAATACCTATCGATTGACCCAAAAAAAAGTTTTCCACGCCCATTTTAACGCCCACAAACCGCGAAAACCTGTGACGCCCACAATTTTCATGTTAGATGTCTGATAGTCGAGGTACTCGACTATAGCGTTCTTCCTTTTTTTTTACTACATTTTTATGTTGGAACTCCATATTACGACAGCAAGTAATATATCTTTACAATAATCATATTATTCCTAAGTTTGTATCTTTACAAAAATTGTATATTTAACTATCTAATTTAGAAGGTACCTATGATGGTTAGGTTAGGTTAGGTAGGAGTGGTTGGAGACTAGACATTAGTCCCCTCACTTAGGCCACAATGGGCCCCTTGTGATACCACATGATCTCTGAAAGATCCGTTTCCCTAGCTCATGGGTTATCTGCTTTCGCGAAGTATTCTGTTCTTCTCAAGAAACATAATAGTTTTTGAATGCTTACGTCCTGAATGGCCGCAAGGTTCGGAAGTGTGTAGCTACCTAGGGTTTGAAAGCGCTTTATGTTGTGCGCTGGGCAGAAGCATAGGAGGTGTTCGATGCTCTCTTCTTCGTCTATCTGTTTGCAGCTGCGGTAGAAGTCGTGGTTACTTAGACCCAGCCTTAGCGCATGAGTCCCTATAAGACAGTGGCCCGTAAGGCCATTTAGGAGAGTGGAGATATCCTCCCTGCTACATGGTAGGAGAGTTTTTGTTCTTTTCGAGTTGTAGTTTGGCCATGTGAGTCTAGAATTGTGGCATGTTGAGATTGAGTTCCAACGGTTGTTGAAAGTGTATACAATCTCTGCCTGAGATGAAGCTTGCAGGTAGCCATGGGCATACCTACCGTGTCCTTATTACGAAGGATATCGGCGGTTGTCCCCTGTCTTGCTAGCTTGTCTGCTATGCAGTTGTCCTCAATATTTCGGTGTCCAGGCACCCAGATGAGGTTGATTCTCAGATGAGTGGCCATCTCGTTAAGAGATTTGCGGCATTCAGAGATTGTTTTTGAGCTCATTGTGTAGAGGTCGAGGGCCCTGAGGGCTGCTTGACTATTGAATTGCCATCACTTCCGCTTGGAAAACACTACAGTGGTCTGGTAGGCGGAATGAGACTTATATGTCTAGTTCGGGGGAGAAGACTCCCCCACCTGTTTGGGAGTTAAGCTTGGAGCCGTCTGTGTATATGTCGACAGCGTTTTCGAATTGGTGTGGGAGGTTGTGCCAGTCTATACGGGTGGGTATGAAGATCTTGTATCTACTTTCGAAGTTGACTATGGGTGGAACGTAGTCTGTACTGCGTGGTAAGGATGTATGTTTTGATAGGATATTGGAGGGATCCGTAGAGCCTGTTGTCCATGCCGCTGCTTCGCGGAGCCTCAGCGCTGTTGCAGATGCCCAGCTTTTGGCAAGTTGGTCCAGGGGTTGGAGGTCGAGAATTGTGTTAAATGCTTTAGTGGCGGCGGTGCGAAGCGCCCCACTGATGCAGAGCTCTGCGCTTCCTTGGATCTTGTGAAGGATCCGGAGGTTGCAGTTCTTATCTAGAGAAGGCCACCAAACGATGTTTCCGTAGAGGAGAATGGGCCTGACTATTGCAGTGTATAGCCAGTGAACTATCATGGGGGAGAAACCCCACTTCCTCCCTATGGCTTTTTTACAAGCGAAGAGGCCTATGCGTGTGCGATCTTGGATGTTATCTGTCCAGAGGAGCTTTTTGTCAAGGATGACACCTAAGTACTTTGCTTGGTTGCTAAAGGTTAGGCTCGTTTGGTGTAGTTTTGGGGGAACTAGAATTGGTACCTTATACTTCCTTGTAAAGAGAACTAGTTCGGTCTTTTCTGGGTTAACTCCCAGTCCACAGCCAGCCGTCCACCGGGAGAGGGTGGATAGGGCTGTCTCCATTAGATTGCAAAGGGTTTGCGGGAATTTGCCCTGCAGTAGGATAACCACGTCATCCGCGTAGGCTACCACTTTTGTGCCCGCCTCTTCTAGAAGTGATAGCAGTTTGTTGACCACTAAAACCCATAGAAGAGGTGAGAGTACGCCCCCTTGTGGGGTTCCTCTGCTGACGTTCCTGGTCGAGTGTGCCGATCCCATAGTGGAGTACACTACTCTGCTGGTTAGATGGTGTGTATGAGTCCTACTATGGGCCGCTCAATGCCCAGTTCAGTCAGAGCACCAGTAATCGCCGTTGGGGTGACGTTGTTAAAGGCGCCTTCTGTGTCTAGAAACGCTGCAAGAGAGTTTTCTTTATTGCGGAAACCTCTCTCTATACTGTACACTAGAGAGTGGAGGGCGGTATCGGTTGATCTACCCTTACGGTACGCATGCTGTGCGTCAGAGAGTAGGCTATGGTCGATGGTTAGTCTGATATGGGTGTCAATTAGCCTTTCCAGGGTCTTCAACAAGAAGGAAGAGAGACTAATCGGGCGGAAGTCCTTTGGGTTGGCGTGGGAGGGCTTGCCGGCTTTCGGTATAAAAATTACCTTAACGTCCAGCCACCTTGTTGGAATATGGTTTAAATCAAGGCAGCCGTGGAAGATGGCTGTCAGCCAGGGTAGGGACATATCTAGTGTCCGTTGTAGCTGGGCCGGGAAGAACCCATCTGGGCCAGGTGATTTGAAGGGCTTAAAAGAGTTGACAGCCCACTGAATGCGGCCAGGGTTTGAAATGTTGTCAATACTCTGGTGGTCTAAGTTCTCCTCTATGTGGAGGATCTCCACTACATGGGTGTTCTTAGGGAAGTGGGTGTCTAACAGTAGTTCAAGGGTTTCCTGACTGTTTACCGTCCAGCTGTCAGCATTGGTTTTTAGATAGCCAATGGTTGCTGGAGCTTTTGCTAGAATTCTTCTGAGTCTGGATGCCTCCGCAGTAGATTCTATGCTACTGCAGAAGTTATCCCAAGCTCTTCGTTTTGACATTCTAATTTCCTTTTTGTATAGGCTTAGTTTTGTATGATATAAATTCCAGCAGGATTCGCTATTGTTGTATTTAGCTCTATTGAAGTAAGTTCTACACTCTCTTTTAAGGTTCGCCAGAGTAGCGTTCCACCAAGGGGGTTTGTGCTTTGTTTTGACTGTTCTGCTTGGGCAAGCCCTTTTTAAGGCCTCACCGAAGATATCAGTAAAAGTGTTAACCAGGTTATCTTATTCTTGACGGTTGCGTATGTGTGTCGGAGGAGCGTGTAGGTTCCTATTGAGGAGATTTTTGTAGTATCCCCAGTTGGTTAATCTTAGATTAGTGATGTTCTCGGCGGGAGGACAGTCTAGACTTATTGTAAATTCTATGTATCGGTGGTCTGAGAATGAGTGTTCGATCCCCACCTTCCACGCTTCTAGCTGGTTAAGTAGGGGATCAGATATTAGTGTAATGTCTAGTACTTCCGTCCTATTTCTAGTGATGAAAGTTGGGTCACTACCCTTGTTCCAGATGAATAGATTTGATTGAAGGAGATAGTCGTAGAGTAACTCACCCCTTTCGTTGGTGTTTGTACTTCCCCATTGTGTGTGGTGTGAGTTAGCGTCCCCACCCAGGATGAGTTCCTTAGATGAGTGAGTGCGTATGAGTTGTTGTGTAGTGGTGTTTGGTAGTGGCCCTTCGTAGTCGTGAGGCAGATAGAATGATGCTATGGTGTGATGAGTGTGTTCGTTTAGCTCCAGTCTGACCGTGGTGAGGTCGCCTTCGCTAAAATGTAAAATAACAAATGTATTAAAGTGTGTCTTTGTAAGAATGCATGTTCTGGGTTTACCCTTGTCCTTGGTGTAAAATAGCTTGTATAGGGGGGTTGATAAGCCACAGATGTTGTTACCAACAATCCATGGCTCTTGAATGAGGACTACGTCTATGTTGCCTGTTGCCAGGCGGGTGAGGAGGGCAGCGGATGCTGCCTTGCTTTGGTGCAGGATAATTTGCAGAAAATGCACCATCTTTGGGACTGGGGTCGGGCTAGGGTACCCCGTTTTCTCCGCTATGTCCTGGAGAACAGAGCGCCCTGGTCGGGTTGTGTCCTGGGTGCACAGCTGCTTCAGGCTCTCTGTCAGCTCCGAGTCGGTTGACACGTAGCCGGTGTTCAAGTTCGTCGTCGCTCGGGGGTTCGTACGACGCACAGGCAGCCAGGTTGTCTGCCGCTAACTTATCGGTGTCGTAGATTCGTAGCTGCACCTTATCGAACCCGTAGTTCACCCGATTTTGTTGGGCTGCGAGGGGTTCCAAGCAGGCCTGGTTCAGGAGGATAACCACGTTCATGGTGACGCGCTCGGTTTTTTCCACCTTGACCACCTTCCAACCGTCTGTTGAAAGTTTCGGATTGAACCTGGTCAGCAGGCTGAGTATAGGCTCTGGTTCCGAGGGTTCCGACGGCAGCCACACCCTCGCTCTCGGTCGAGACGGGATGGCTGCTGCCTCGCAAACTGCCAGCTTGGCCCCGGGTAGACCTCGCCGACCTTGTTAATTGCAGCCTTGTAGAGTGCTGCCGATCTCTCGTCTTCGCAGGCGATCAACTTAACATTACCCTGGTTCCCTGCATCTGTGCAATCGGGTGGCGGGCCAGGGTTTTCGTCCAGCACTTTCAAGGCCACTGACGCAAGGGCCCATCTAACCAGACCCCATTGGTTTCTTGGGATCCTACCGCCTTCATCGCTCTGGTGGCTGACACCAATGATCTTCCGATCCTTTACCACTTCCGCAAAGGATCTCGACCATGTGCCGCGGTTGGTTACCCTAGCCTTCTTGCTCGCTGGTTGAGCTGACTCCATCGACCTCTCTCGCTTGTTGCTGTTGCTGGTAGTCATAGCGATGTCGAAGTCTGGGATAACTGCCTTTGCCCAGGCTATGTCCTCTTGGATTTTCAGGTAATCCAATTTTGACGTCTGATCCTCACGTATCGGATTGGTGGCCAGCCGTTTGAGGATCCTACAAGCTTTCTTTCGTTCAAGAGGTCCTGCCTGGTTAGGTGATATCCTCTTAAACTCCTTTGCCCTGGTACTCACCACGAGACCGGCTTTAGCGCTCCCCTCAGGTTGGAGTGCCTGGTTAGCCACACCTACGCTGGTGGGAGGCTTGGGCTTGTCGCTTTGGCGAGTTGGGCTTAGCCCGCTGCGTTGTTCGCTGGCCTTGGCAGGGGTGGACGTCACATGGACTGGGGTGGTCGGAGCCGTGATCTTGCTCTTTCTATCGTCGTTGGTTACGACTTCCGACCCACGAGCTGCGGAGAAGGGACAGGTCCACCCGGGCAGACATCTGCTGTACCCGGGTAAGGCTGACTTAGAACAGGCGGTCGCCATTTGCCTGAGCTCACTGTTTGAGACTCTCGGCACGGTTCGAACGACACCTTAGTCCAGCCCGGGGTGAGATGAGTTGTGTGGGTACGGAAGAGGTAGGTTCAAAGAGTGTGGGAAGAGGGTACACAGAGAAAAAAAAACCAAAACTGGTCATCAATCGGGTATTTTTTCATATCAATTTTGATCCCTTATGTTGCCATATCATATTCATATTTTTGAACATATGACATTGATATTTTCGAACATGTCAATTTGGTATTTTTCATACCAAATTGATATGAAATTGTGGTATTTTTTAATATCCAACTGATATGCTTTCATATCAAACTGATATGCTTTCACATCAAACTAATATGCTTTCATATCAAACTGATATTTTTTTTGTATCAATTTGACATTTCTTTTATTTTAACATGTTATGTATTTCCATATCAAATTTATACTTTTTCATAAGAAACTAATATTTTATCATATGTTATGTTTATGTTTTTCTATATTAAACTGGTATTCTTTCATATCAAACTGAAATTTTGTCAAATCAATTCGACACTTAACTCATACTTAGCTTTATATTAAAATCATTTTATTGAGAGAAACAAATTTGTAGTTTTATTTAAAATTTATTTTCATTCAAAGTCAGCTTTTCTTTATATGTTGGTGTCGTATCCCCTGCGCAGACATCAGTGTGCTAAAATTTGAAATTATTACAACCTATTATGAAAATATTAAAAATTAAACTTACTTGTGCTCGCTTCCATTTTTGGAGCTTCTCGCGGAACTCGGATTTCAGACCAAGATGTTCTCTCTTGGAAAATATTAAATCAAGATCTGAAGCACTAATGTACTGCAGCCTTTCGTAGTTGTATCCACACTCTAGGAATATATTGCAAAAATAAGTCTCAACTAATAATGGCTTACACATGTATATATATATATATATATATGTGCACATATGTTTATTTATAAAAACCTAAAAGCAGGTAAAGCACAACCAAATCGACCTCGTGGTCCGTAAGGAATTGAAGCAAAAGTGGATCCTCCATGGTACTTCGACAAACTAATGCACAAATAAAGTAATTTAGTTAAAATTATACATACTTACCAAGTAATTACATTTATTAACACCTTAAACTTTTCTTTTGTCACGTTTTACACTAAAATTGACGCAGTAAATAAAAGTGGGACCACCGCATACAAAGCGTAATTATACCGTTGTACACAGAATATACACAAAAAGGACGAATTTACAGTCATACTATTTCTTCGAAGACTTTTCGATGTTACGTTTGATATGAAATCTTATCAACTTGCTAAGTATTCATATCATTATGATTCGGATTCATATTAACATTTGAAGTTGATATGATTTCGTATCATATTAATATGAGTTCGAATCATTTTGATATGAAAAAAATTGATATGTGAAAATTGAGGAGACAAAATCAAACGGGTATTGTTCCGTTTTTTTCTCTGTGTATGTGTGAGCTATTTGTCGGAGGCAACAGCACAAGCGCGACGTCGGTACTGCTACGGCGCAGATACCAGCTGACTGTCCGGGGCTACTGATTTACGCTTCGTGTTGGGGGCTTTGCGGTAGCCGGGCCGTATCCAACTTCCACGCTTATTCGTAGCTACCCTGGAGAACCAGGGCGCTCGCTATCCGCAACCTGCGACCCGTTCGGTAGCCTTCAGCTCGGCGCCTTCAGAGCCATCTCACTAGCTCTTTGGCCGTACCTATGATAAGGATGTGCAAATAGATTTAACACGATTATGTTTTGAAATTTCAAAAAAGATGCGTGCAGACATAAAAAGGGATGTTCTTGTATATAAGCAAGCATTATTTTATTTTTTATTTATTTATTTATTTCGCCAACAGTTGGTACCTTAACTGGCTACTTGTCTATAACTAAACTATATACTAAGGGACGAAAGGTAATTGTAAAGTATTTTTTTAATTAATTCCCTGGGGGAGCATGGGTCCAGCCGCATGTGAGATGGGAGTTTGTTTCAGTAGAAAAAGGCTCTACACAAAGGCTCATTAAAAGCATAGTTAGCTCTATAGGCCGGAATAAAAAAAGGTTCAAATGACCTTAAAGACCTACCAGGTACGGAAAAGCCTATGCTACTCAGCAATGCAGGGCAGTCTATTTTGGAGGACACCAGGTCACAAATAAAATCTATTGCGCTGGTTGTTCTACGATCTTGTAGGGAAGAAAGGTGCACAAGACGACATTTCGCAGAGTAAGAGGGAAACGGGTCATTAAAGTTTAAGAAAGAAGGGCAAAAATAGGAATTTTTTGAACACGCTCATTACGATTGATGTGTGTAGTACCAGTCGGACTCTAGACAAACGAAGCATATTCCAATCTGGACCTAATGAACGAAGAAAATAGGCTTAGTTTCGTGTACGGATCTTAAAATTACGTGGAATTTCATTTTACAAAACCATACATAGCGTATGCCTTTGGAATTGTGTAATTTATGTGATCAATGAAAGTAAATTTGGTATCAAACATAACTCCTAGGTCCAGTGATTCATTTCTTAAAAAAAGAACATGGGAACTAATGGAATACGAGGTAAGGACATTAATTAATCGTTTGCTGTACCTAATGTAGAAACATTTTGACACGTTCAGAGGCAACTTATTACGAGAACACCAAGGTCATTTTGAAGAAGTTCACTATCGGAGATTGAGTTCACAGACCTAAATATTTTAAGATCGTCCGCAAACAACAGGAATTCAGAATTTGATATGCAATAGCTTACATCATTAATGAAGATGATGAATAGAAACGGACCCAATGCACTTCCCTGAGGAAGGCCAGAAGTAGCCACATACGGGTTTGAGGAAACACCATTGCACTCTACTATATAAATCCACCCATCTAAATAAGATTTAAACCAATTTAATATTGATGAATGAAATCCCAATTTCTGTAATTTTGCCAATAAAGCATTATGGGAGACTTTGTCAAATGCTTTGGCGAAGTCGGTGTAGACTACATCAACTTGGTGATGACTGATAAAGAAGTGGATGCAAAAAAGATTAAACGTAGCTAAGTTAGTGGTAGTTGACCTTCCAGGCATAAAACCATGTTGGTTAGGACTGATAATCCGACCAGCAAGAAAAGTTAGCTGCTTAGTTACAATTCGTTCAAACATTTTTGAGACATTACTTAGCTTTGCAATTGGCCTATAATTTGAAACAATATTTTGTAACCCGACTTGAATATAGGAGAAACTGTGGCAAGTTTCCATCTATGCGCAAATACGCCAGTGGAAAGAGACTTGTTAAAGATCAATTTATAGGGGCTCACAAAGAACACCTATACAGTTTTTTAAAATAAATGGAGAAAGGCCATCGCAGTCTAATTTTCCTGAGTCGTTAAAACTATCAGCCGCCATATGACAGTCCAAATCAGTTACATCTAAGTACCAGATATTTTGCATCGTGGCAATGGCACTGAGTGAATCATCGTCATTCCACAGCGAGCTCGGTTCAAAGTTAGATGCAAAGTACTTAGCAAATAGATTAGCGACCCCAATATCTGAAGAAGCTGAAAGACTTTCATATGACATATGGGAAGGAAAGTAGGAGGTTGTTCGTTTAGAATGGACAAAGTGCCATAATGATTTAGGATTGGTAATTAGTTTACACTCTATATCAGCAATATATTGGCTGTATAAGAATTTATTAAGGAACTCAAACACACGCTTGTATTGTTTGTACCGATCAAAGTCAGCAGCATCACCGCTTTCTATGTAGCGGTTATAGAATTTATTTCGGAGATTTTTGTATTCTTTTAGTACTTGTGTGTACTATGGTATACATAAAAGAACTCTATAAGAACTTTGAACTCTAGTTTTAGCGTATCTGCCTATAATAGCAGAGAGAAAAGATATAAAAACTGCATAGGTTGTATTCCCATCCGCATGCGAGAGGACTTCCGCCCATCTGATATTAGAAGTATCACTACGGATAGAATATAAACTGCTAGAATTAATATAGGTAAGAGGCAAGCGAGAATTATTTGGTGAGAAAATATAACAAGTAATTAAGATTAATAGGGGCTTGTGATGAGCATCACACGCAGCTAGAGGATTATCGCTGCAAAATAAAGTAAGGCATAAATCAGGGTGTACAAAAATTAGATCTAGAAGCTTATTTAAGTTATTAAATACATGGTTAATCTGGACTAATCCCATACTTAGAAGCTCATCGATGACTAAGATTTCGTGGGGAGGGTGCAAATTACTGGGAACCATTGCTGAAGACTCAAGATCATGAGCCCACACGAGCGAAGATAGGTTGAAGTCGCCAAAACACATATATATTGGCCATCTTCCAGCTCCTGGTATAGGTGTGCAATGTTTTCCACATGCGCTTTATATAAATCAAAACTGCTGCTTGGGGGTATGTATGATACTGTCAGGAAAATTGTTTCCGTAGGACCAGCGAGAGATACACAGAGTTGGTCGAGCAGAGAATCCTCGTTCTGGAGACGAATAGCAATGCAACGCAGCTCACGCCGCACAGCAATTAAAACTCCGTCACCTCTGGAGCATCGTGTTTTAACGGAATCTCGATCCTTACGGAACACATGATAAAGATTTGTATCAAAGAATTCATTATCGAAGAAATCCATGTTGAGCCAGGTTTCAACAAAAATGATGACGTCATGATCACCATGAGACGTTGCCTGAAAAAGGGATTGAGCTTTCGTACGTATACCACCGATATTTTTAAAATAAATATTGAAATTTGTATTGTTAGCGCATATCCGGTCATCCATGGTTATGCTATCAATAACTGGTCCAGCATCATGGCCCGAATCCGTAAGAGGCCTCGCTGGGATTTTATCATAATTAATAAAATTATTTGTAAGGACCTTCAGTAAAGTAGTGGTACGGATACGAATAGGCTGGTGATCGGCGCTCCAAATATTAGGTGGGCAGTCAATATTAGCATTCAAAATATAACTGCACGCAGGTGAATCCACTCCTGGTAATAATGAGCGAGAACGTACTACAGCAGCCGCAGTCCATTGTTGTTGTTGATGGCGAAAGCATCTCCAAAGAGCACCTTCAGAGAGAGCACTCTGAGAGGCTCGGCATCCAGCCAAATGTGTCGATGAAAGTTGTTGTAGAAAGTCGAACGTCAGAAAGGTAGAGACGGAGAGCGCATAACTATTAGGCTTTCTAGGTACTTCTGGATAGAGTCGCAAGATGATGAGATATTAGAGCCAGGCGGACGGCGAAAGTCGCGCACAGCGGACAACAAAAGCTCCAGCTGATGTTGTTGATGGTGCAACGGGAGCGAGGCGCACGATGATGAGAGCGCAAGTACGAGGAGCGCGCCGATATTAGAACCAGGCGGACAGCGAATGTCGCGCAAAGCAAACAATAAAAACTCCGGCTGATGTTGTCAATGAAGCATCAGGAGAGCAACGGAAAATTATGTGAGCGCAACTTCGAGGAGCGCGCCGAAATTTGAGCCAGGCGGACGGCGAATGTCGCACAAAGTGGACAACAAAAGCTCCGGCTGATGTTGTCGATGGTGCGATAGGAGAGAGTCAGAAGATGAAGAGAGCGCAGTGAGAAAGCCAAGCAGCTGCCGATGTTGTTGCGAAAACGACTCCGACAAATGAGGAAAGGCTTGCAGACGATGTCCCGTAAAAGTATCGACGCCAGTGGCGTCGAACACTAGGGGTTTTTTGATGGCTGAATTGATGATGAAGTTTGTCCAGGCTCCGGCAAATTAGATAAGATTCCATCCCCTACCACAATGGTATCATCTATGAATAAATCTTTTGACCTTAACTGAGTTCGGCCAGAACTTCGGCCGTTTTTGAAGAGTGTATCGTAAAGCTGATCGGGGATACCAAGCTTGAAATTTACAAACTTTAAATTTGTAACGTCAACATCATTTTTTACAAGTTTTACACAAGTGAGAGAACTAGCATCCACCTTAAGCTTGGTGGACACATATTTTAAAACAGCATTCGGCTCTTCATCAGTTGCAAACTTTCCGACATGCAAAAATTTCTTGGTCGGCAAAATATGAAGATCTTCGGCATTAGGAGCCACTCCAACAACATGTTTATTGGGCTTGTTGTTGTTCCTTCTCCTCTTATTTCGAACTTGTATGAAATTTGCTTTCTCAATATCCAGAGCATGATTAGAAGGGTCAACGACCGCGGAAGCCATAGCAGCAGCAGCCGCAAATGACTGGGGAGCTGCAGCTACGTTGGTAGGCCTCGGTAGACGAGGTTTGGGATTTACATTCTCATTCAATGCATCATCTTTAGGGGGGAACGCCTCCAAGAATTTATTATGAAGGCCCTGATATAAGCGCTCCAGGACTTTTAATTTATCATCGAATTCATGAATTTTAGAATGCAAATCATTCGCAACCACATAGCATCACATTGCCACAGTATATTTGGATTTAAGAAGAGTTTGAGCACATCGTCCGGTAGGGCTACGCAAGAAGTATGATAGGCGCGACGGCACAAAGAAGAGCAGCGAACAGCATCCGAAGCGCGAAGCTGGGCCAATGTAACAACGGTTTTGCACTCGGGACAGCGGGGAAGTCACATAGCGAGAATTTTAAGCACGTCTAAACGCAAAGAAAGCTAGATGACGACTGACCATTATTGACTAAGCAACCATCGTCATCAAATAAAAAACAAGAAAGAACGCTATAGTCGAGTACCTCGACTATCACACACCCGTTACTCAGCTAAAGGGACCAAAGGGAAATGGAGATATGTAAGCAGAAAAGCGAGAT
This sequence comes from Drosophila suzukii, assembly GCF_043229965.1. NCBI lineage: Eukaryota > Metazoa > Arthropoda > Insecta > Diptera > Drosophilidae > Drosophila > Drosophila suzukii. The sequence goes on along the minus strand of NW_027255896.1, from coordinate 39,320,744 downwards.
TAAAATACGCCACCTACCGGCGGTAGACAGATTTAAGCGTTATGGGCGTTAGAGTGGGCGTGGCAAATTTTTTTTTTTGATCAATCGATTGACGAGACCAATACATTTCAGTTACAATTTTTTATCTAGCATGAAAACTGTGGGCGTCACAGGTTTGGGCGGTTTGTGGGCGTTAGAGTGGGCATGGCAAACTTTTTTTGGGTCAATCGGTAGGTATTGATGAGAACAATACATTTCAGTTAAAATTTGTATTCTAGCATCAAAACTGTAGGGGCCACAGTTTTGGGCGGTTTGTGGGCGTAAGAGTGGGTGTGGCACATTGCTGAAGCAAACTTGAGCTGCGTAAGAAGCTCAGGTATCTGCACGCCAAATCATAATAGCCCAGCTTTTGTAGTTTTCGAGATCTCAGCGTTCATCCGGACAGGTGGACATGGCTAGATCGACTCGGCTAGTGATCCTGACCAAGAATATATATACTTTATGGGGTCGGAAACGCTTCCTTCTGCCTGTTACATACTTTCCCACGAATCTAGTATAATAACTCTAATAAATCAACACCTTAAGATGAGCAAACAACAAGTTGTCGATGAAATTCATAAGGCAGCGCGAAGAAACTTTATACGGCGAAAGTTCGTTCAAAAAGGAATAAATGACACATGGCAAATTGATTTAGTTGAAATGATACCATTTTGGAATGAAAATAAGGGCTTTAAGCCAAGTACTCAGATCGGCTAAGTTTCACTAGTCGAAAAATCTTATTCTTTGTAGTGTGACCGAAATTTTCTAAGTTCACCCGCAACGCATGTAGCATGGTCTTACTGTCAAGCAGTTGGGTTTATTGCAAAACGGAAAACAAATCAATTGGAGAAATTTAAAAAGGAGGAGTCTGCTGGTACACAAAGAAATTAGAATAAAAATAAATGGAATGTTCAACGAATGTTTTTATTTATGTAAATTAGTAGTTTAAAGCTTCTTTCTCGTCCCACGGATGCTTCGCCATCTTTCCCGAGCAACCGCACTCCAGCTCCGAGTCCCAGTGGGCATATTGGAGCCGGATTGGGAGCGGGGTTGATCCGCTGATGCTGCAGGAAGTCGCCCAGCATCCTGGCAGTGGCTGGCTATGGCTTCTTCAACTGTTCCTTAGCGGGCGCCCTATTTTCCTCCTCTCTATAGAAGCCAGCGTGTCCTCCAGCTCCGCTTAAGCTGCCAAGTAGCTGGTGGTGGTGGTGTCCGGAGTTTTAATGGAGAGGTCGTCGGAGATCGTATTACTGGTGGTTCTGCTAAAAAGATACTTCTATAAGTAAAACGCAAACAAATTCTTTTGGCGAGATCTTACTTTCTTTACGAGGACGCGCCCGGCAGGATGTCCATGTAGAGATCGAAGTCCCACTCGGCATGTTCTTTCCCACTGGGATTCTCTAGTGGATCTCCTCCAGCACTTCAACTATTCTGCGGATTTGCCCCTGTTTTATTGCTTCCTATCGGTGAAATCCCACAATAAAGGGCAACAGCTTAGATTAGGCGTTATATTTCATCTGCACTGACCTCCTGCAGACGATTTTTGGGTTTTCCTTCCATTTTTAATTTTTAGTTTGGGACGCGGCTAACGGCGTTTATCGAAAATTCACTCGCGAAATCTGGTATTTTTTCTGGTTTTCCTTAGCTAATCTGAGTACCGCGCTGAAAAACAGACTCGACGAAAACCTTTAGCAGCCTGTTTGCCTCTCGCTCACTCCTATGGTTAGCTCGCGGTTTTCGTCGATGTGAGTACTAGGCTTTAGGACAGAAATAACAATAATAAAAGGAAGATTTAGATTTCTGGTAGGCGAAGTTGTGTATCTTTAAGGTATGCGCTTTTAGGCCGCTGCGCTCCACATGAATTGATAGAAATATATAGTTTTTGACAAGTATAAAAGACCATGTAATTTCGGGTTAAAGAATTAGTATACAACAGTTAGGTACTAGTGCACAACGAATCCAATCTTACGCTGATCAAAAATGGTATGCATATAAATTAAAAATAAAATACTTTATCACCTAATTTTGTTGAATTTGATAGGACTTCTTAGAGATTTTAAATGACGTGAAGCCTAAGATTGGCTACACAAAAATTGAAAATCTATGTATTGGATTTGAGTATTAGATCACTGTATGTAAGCTGAAAAAGACACCATATGGAACTAAAATAGCTCTGTATTTAACTGAAAAGGACGACAAAGATGTTTGGATATTTCTACCTAAAAGTTATGTGAACAAATTTTCTACTAAGACACCATTTAAGAAATTAAATGAGACTGGAATAACTCATGTGGTATATAAAGGAAAAGATCTGAGCAGATATAGTTGTGCTCAAATTGAATTTTTATCAGTAAATAAAATTCTTCAATATAAAGAGCTGAGTTTTTAAATCCAACAACAGTCTTAAATCAGTCCCAAAAAGAAATAGTTTTCCTTAAAAATGTACGCTCAACAGATAGAACTATTCTTGATGCAATTTGAAGGCATGCTTTTCAAACAACACCTACAAAGGATGGAGTTCCAAAAAGCAACTTTGGAGGATTCAGAGGAAAAAGAGTTGATCATTCGAAGTTTGGATTCCATTATAAACTTTGGCCCTGGAGCGAAGATGATGCCTCATCTGGACCAGATACATGTCAGTGTTATATGCTGCCTGCACTGAAAGAGGAAGCCCTTAGTCTAATGATTAATTATTATAAGTTAAACAAACGTATTGCTCCAAAACAATAAAAAAACGAATTAATTTTATTTAAATATATATGTTTTTTATTTTTTAAATGGTTCTTAAACATTTTTATTATTAATTTATCATTTAATGAAGGGTCCTTTTTTTTGAATTTTCTTTAAAAAAAGTTTAGTGTTTTCTTTTTACTTTTAAAAAGACTATACAGCATACTATAATGTCCGCACGTGTTAGAAAAGTATCCCTGTAGTTGTTGCTTATTAATAAGCGTTAGATTTTAAAAATTTTAAAAATTCTTTTTTCTGGGGATATAGACTATATGAATCGAAAAATTCTGCTGACCTACGACTATCAAAATAAAATGCAATCCAATGAGTTCCAGGTTGATCTGAAGTGTCGGTATTCGCAATTATTAGTGCGGGATACTTTAAAATAGTTTTTGGTAACCTATCCGAAGGAAAAACTCCTTTAAAAATAGATTTTGTCTTTGAATGCTTAGAAAGAAAATGTTCAATTTGTAAAGTATTTATTTTAAAAGAGCGTACGAATATTTCTATGCTTCTCAATATCAATCATTGAATCGTATTCACAGTATACCAAGCAAGTAACTGCTTCAGCAGGTGGTCCCGAAAATCTTCCTTTGATTCTTATAGTACCTTGAGAGATTAATTTTGAACATAAATTAGAATAAAAATAAATGGAATGTTCAACGAATGTTTTTATTTATGTAATTTAGTAGTTTAAAGCTTCTTTCTCGTCCCACGGATGCTTCGCCATCTTTCCCAAGCAACCGCACTCCAGCTCCGAGTCCCAGTGGGCATATTGGAGCCGGATTGGGAGCGGGGTTGATCCGCTGATGCTGCAGGAAGTCGCCCAGCATCCTGGCAGTGGCTGGCTATGGCTTCTTCAACTGTTCCTTAGCGGGCGCCCTATTTTCCTCCTCTCTATAGAAGCCAGCGTGTCCTCCAGCTCCGCTTAAGCTGCCAAGTAGCTGGTGGTGGTGGTGTCCGGAGTCCTAATGGAGAGGTTGTCGGAGATTGTATTACTGGTGGTTCTGCTAAAAAGATACTTCTATAAGTAAAACGCAAACAAATTCTTTTGGCGAGATCTTACTTTCTTTGCGAGGACGCGCCCGGCAGGATGTCCATGTAGAGATCGAAGTCCCACTCGGCAAGTTCTTTCCCACTGGGATTCTCTAGTGGATCTCCTCCAGCACTTCAACTATTCTGCGGATTTGCCCCTGTTTTATTGCTTCCTATCGGTGAAATTCCACAATAAAGGGCAACAGCTTAGATTAGGCGTTATATTTCATCTGCACTGACCTCCTGCAGACGATTTTTGGGTTTTCCTTCCATTTTTAATTTTTAGTTTGGGACGCGGCTAACGGCGTTTATCGAAAATTCACTAGCGAAATCTGGTATTTTTTCTGGTTTTCCTTAGCTAATCTGAGTACCGCGCTGAAAAACAGACTCGACGAAAACCTTTAGCAGCCTGTTTGCCTCTCGCTCACTCCTATGGTTAGCTCGCGGTTTTCGTCGATGTGAGTACTAGGCTTTAGGACAGAAACAACAATAATAAAAGGAAGATTTAGATTTCTGGTAGGCGAAGTTGTCTATCTTTAAGGTATGCGCTTTTAGGCCGCTGCGCTCCACATGAATTGATAGAAATATATAGTTTTTGACAAGTATAAAAGACCATGTAATTTCGGGTTAAAGAATTAGTATACAACAGTTAGGTACTAGTGCACAACGAATCCAATCTTACGCTGATCAAAAATGGTATGCATATAAATTAAAAGTAAATACTTTATCACCTAATTTTGTTGAATTTGATAGGACTTCTTAGAGATTTTAAATGACGTGAAGCCTAAGATTGGCTACACAAAAATTGAAAATCTATGTATTGGATTTGAGAATAAGATCACTGTATGTAAGCTGAAAAAGACACCATATGGAACTAAAATAGCTCTGTATTTAACTGAAAAGGACGACAAAGATGTTTGGATATTTCTACCTAAAAGTTATGTAAACAAATTTTCTACTAAGACACCATTTAAGAAATTAAATGAGAATGGAATAACTCATGTGGTATATAAAGGAAAAGGATCTGAACAGATATAGTTGTGCTCAAAATGAATTTTTATCAGTAAATGAGTGAAGTAAATAAAATTCTTCAATATAAAGAGCTGAGTTTTTAAATCCAACAACAGTCTTAAATCAGTCCCAAAAAGAAATAGTTTTCCTTAAAAATGTACGCTCAACAGATAGAACTATTCTTGATGCAATTTGAAGGCATGCTTTTCGAACAACACCTACAAAGGATGGAGTTCCAAAAAGCAACTTTGGAGGATTCAGAGGAAAAAGAGTTGATCATTCGAAGTTTGGATTCCATTATAAACTTTGTCCCTGGAGCGAAGATGATGCCTCATCTGGACCAGATTCATGTCAGTGTTATATGCTGCCTGCACTGAAAGAGGAAGCCCTTAGTCTAATGATTAATTATTATAAGTTAAACAAACGTGTTGCTCCAAAACAATAAAAAAAACGAATTAATTTTATTTTAATATATATGTTTTTTATTTTTTAAATGGTTCTTAAACATTTTTATTATTAATTTATCATTTAATGAAGGGTCCTTTTTCTTGAATTTTCTTTAAAAAAAGTTTAGTGTTTTCTTTTTACTTTTAAAAAGACTATACAGCATACTATAATGTCCGCACGTGTTAGAAAAGTATCCCTGTAGTTGTTGCTTATTAATAAGCGTTAGATTTTAAAAATTTTAAAAATTCTTTTTTCTGGGGATATAGACTATATGAATCGAAAAATTCTGCTGACCTACGACTATCAAAATAAAATGCAATCCAATGAGTTCCAGGTTGATCTGAAGTGTCGGTACTCGCAATTATTAGTGCGGGATACTTTAAAATAGTTTTTGCTAACCTATCCGAAGGAAAAACTCCCTTAAAAATAGATTTTGTCTTTGAATGCTTAGAAAGAAAATGTTCAATTTGTAAAGTATTTATTTTAAAAGAGCGTACGAATATTTCTATGCTTCTCAATATCAATCATTGAATCGTATTCACAGTATACCAAGCAAGTAACTGCTTCAGCAGGTGGTCCCGAAAATCTTCCTTTGATTCTTATAGTACCTTGAGAGATTAATTTTGAACATAAATTAGAATAAAAATAAATGGTAGTAGTTTAAAGCTTCTTTCTCGTCCCACGGATGCTTCGCCATCTTTCCCGAGCAACCGCACTCCAGCTCCGAGTCCCAGTGGGCATATTGGAGCCGGATTGGGAGCGGGGTTGATCCGCTGATGCTGCAGGAAGTCGCCCAGCATCCTGGCAGTGGCTGGCTATGGCTTCTTCAACTGTTCCTTAGCGGGCGCCCTATTTTCCTCCTCTCTATAGAAGCCAGCGTGTCCTCCAGCTCCGCTTAAGCTGCCAAGTAGCTGGTGGTGGTGGTGTCCGGAGTCCTAATGGAGAGGTTGTCGGAGATTGTATTACTGGTGGTTCTGCTAAAAAGATACTTCTATAAGTAAAACGCAAACAAATTCTTTTGGCGAGATCTTACTTTCTTTGCGAGGACGCGCCCGGCAGGATGTCCATGTAGAGATCGAAGTCCCACTCGGCATGTTCTTTCCCACTGGGATTCTCTAGTGGATCTCCTCCAGCACTTCAACTATTCTGCGGATTTGCCCCTGTTTTATTGTCCCAGTGGGCATATTGGAGCCGGATTGGGAGCGGGGTTGATCCGCTGATGCTGCAGGAAGTCGCCCAGCATCCTGGCAGTGGCTGGCTATGGCTTCTTCAACTGTTCCTTAGCGGGCGCCCTATTTTCCTCCTCTCTATAGAAGCCAGCGTGTCCTCCAGCTCCGCTTAAGCTGCCAAGTAGCTGGTGGTGGTGGTGTCCGGAGTCCTAATGGAGAGGTTGTCGGAGATTGTATTACTGGTGGTTCTGCTAAAAAGATACTTCTATAAGTAAAACGCAAACAAATTCTTTTGGCGAGATCTTACTTTCTTTGCGAGGACGCGCCCGGCAGGATGTCCATGTAGAGATCGAAGTCCCACTCGGCATGTTCTTTCCCACTGGGATTCTCTAGTGGATCTCCTCCAGCACTTCAACTATTCTGCGGATTTGCCCCTGTTTTATTGCTTCCTATCGGTGAAATCCCACAATAAAGGGCAACAGCTTAGATTAGGCGTTATATTTCATCTGCACTGACCTCCTGCAGACGATTTTTGGGTTTTCCTTCCATTTTTAATTTTTAGTTTGGGACGCGGCTAACGGCGTTTATCGAAAATTCACTCGCGAAATCTGGTATTTTTTCTGGTTTTCCTTAGCTAATCTGAGTACCGCGCTGAAATACAGACTCGACGAAAACCTTTAGCAGCCTGTTTGCCTCTCGCTCACTCCTATGGTTAGCTCGCGGTTTTCGTCGATGTGAGTACTAGGCTTTAGGACAGAAATAACAATAATAAAAGGAAGATTTAGATTTCTGGTAGGCGAAGTTGTGTATCTTTAAGGTATGCGCTTTTAGGCCGCTGCGCTCCACATGAATTGATAGAAATATATAGTTTTTGACAAGTATAAAAGACCATGTAATTTCGGGTTAAAGAATTAGTATACAACAGTTAGGTACTAGTGCACAACGAATCCAAATTTTCTACTAAGACACCATTTAAGAAATTAAATGAGAATGGAATAACTCATATGGTATATAAAGGAAAAGATCTGAACAGATATAGTTGTGCTCAAATTGAATTTTTATGAGCAAATGAGTGAAGTAAATAAAATTCTTCAATATAAAGAGCTGAGTTTTTAAATCCAACAACAGTCTTAAATCAGTCCCAAAAAGAAATAGTTTTCCTTAAAAATGTACGCTCAACAGATAGAACTATTCTTGATGCAATTTGAAGGCATGCTTTTCGAACAACACCTACAAAGGATGGAGTTCCAAAAAGCAACTTTGGAGGATTCAGAGGAAAAAGAGTTGATCATTCGAAGTTTGGATTCCATTATAAACTTTGTCCCTGGAGCGAAGATGATGCCTCATCTGGACCAGATACATGTCAGTGTTATATGCTGCCTGCACTGAAAGAGGAAGCCCTCAGTCTAATGATTAATTATTATAAGTTAAACAAACGTATTGCTCCAAAACAATAAAAAAAACGAATTAATTTTATTTAAATATATATGTTTTTTATTTTTTTAAATGGTTCTTAAACATTTTTATTATTAATTTATCATTTAATGAAGGGTCCTTTTTCTTGAATTTTCTTTAAAAAAAGTTTAGTGTTTTCTTTTTACTTTTAAAAAGACCATACAGCATACTATAATGTCCGCAAGTGTTAGAAAAGTATCCCTGTAGTTGTTGCTTATTAATAAGCGTTAGATTTTAAAAATTTTAAAAATTCTTTTTTCTGGGGATATAGACTATATGAATCGAAAAATTCTGCTGACCTACGACTATCAAAATAAAATGCAATCCAATGAGTTCCAGGTTGATCTGAAGTGTCGGTACTCGCAATTATTAGTGCGGGATACTTTAAAATAGTTTTTGGTAACCTATCCGAAGGAAAAACTCCTTTAAAAATAGATTTTGTCTTTGAATGCTTAGAAAGAAAATGTTCAATTTGTAAAGTATTTATTTTAAAAGAGCGTACGAATATTTCTATGCTTCTCAATATCAATCATTGAATCGTATTCACAGTATACCAAGCAAGTAACTGCTTCAGCAGGTGGTCCCGAAAATCTTCCTTTGATTCTTATAGTACATTGAGAGATTAATTTTGAACATATAGTTGAATTTGGTTGATCAGCAGTTAAGTCAAAGGCTAATATAAAACTGTTTGAATCAAAGATTTCCTTGGTAATTTGTAGTCCATGATCGTAATGTTTAATTCCACATGATCTAAAAAGCATATTATAACCTCTTGAGCTTTGAACCTTTTCAGCGTTCGAGTAATCGAACTCAAGAGCCTGGGAAGGAACTTGAACTCCATTAACCAATAGGTTAAAGCGTTGTATTTTAAAATGTTCAAATAGAAATGGGTCTAAGGCTCGGTTTCCTGAGTATGAGCGGTTTTTAACCATACAAAAGGCCAGAAAATTTCGTATTTGACTAATAACTGCGTTGTCTATCGACAGTGTATTGTTGCCCGGATATATTGTAAATGATTTGACTTCAACCTTGCTGAATGGGTACAGAGCATTTTTTGTTTGTAAAACATGATGATGAGCCAATAAAATGCTTGGGTTAACTGTTATGTGGTTCATGAAAAGTTGTGCTTCAAGTATATTTAAATTTGATTCAGTACCAGTTTCCAAAAAATAAAATGCTGTTTTTTCAATATTGAAATTAATTCTTAAATGAAAATTGTTGACAAGCAGTTTGGTTTGATTAAAAATATCTCCATGAACTTTTCCGAATAACTCAATCTTGTTACTATTTTAAAACATATTTTTAAGGGTTTCATTCGAGTCCGGACAAACATATTTCCCTGCTGTTATTCTTCCAATATTGGGAAAATAACCTTGGGAGGCCAAGTGACTTTCAGAGGCGTCACTCCCATAGTTTAAAATTTTTTGCAAATACGCTCTATAGTGATAATTATTATCACTTTGCGATACCAGTATATTATTTAAATAAACTGACGAACTTCTAAATATTGAATGAAGAATATAGTTTACAACACCAACAGCATTTCCTTCAATGCTGTTGTTATCATTTTTTTAAGATGCACAACAAGTCGTAAATAAACACTTGATAAATCTCGATACGTTTCACCATTTCCTAAGCAAACAAATTCGATTGAAGAGGCGCCGTCCAAAGAAGCAATTGGATTTTATAAGACTTCTTCAGTTCTTAGAATAGAACTTTGCGTAGTGTGTGCCGCAAACAAATCTAATTCACTTTTCATACATTCGATATGCGTACTCATTTTGCTTTAGAAAAATATCTTTAATATTTAATTTTCTTGTTAATTTTTTTTTATGTTGCGTTTGGGTATGTTTACGTTGTCGTTTAGATGTATAATGAAGTCGTTTTTTCCTATTACCTAGTCTTTTATTTCTTTGAAAACGGGTAATTTTATCAATTGCTTTATTTGAACGATTTTGTAAAGCAATTTTACTTTGTTCTTTCTCCCAAATTCATTGATTACAGCCTTACAAGTCTCAGCAGCCTGATTTTTTATAGCAGTTATGCCCGAAAGAAAAAGTGGTTTTATGTAATTAAAAAGACCGGTAAAAAAATTTTCGATCCTCGTCCTTGTTGCACTATATGCGGAGTTATGTAAAGACTTCCGATGTTGCTTTGGCCCCCACCACACTGATTTACATAACTATTTTAGTTCTAAATAAATAATATTTGGGTATGCATTATTTATAGTCCTGACCTTCTCCTTCTTCTAAAGTGAAGAGTAACGAAAATTGGAACAGCTGAAGTTTCAAATGGTACCTTATATCCATTGGAATCGGTAATTAGTATTGAGATTTCATTTGGTGACCATATGTCCAAAGGATAATAACCAATTTCGTGAATTGAATATTTTTTTTCCTTTCCATTATAATGCATTTCACGAAGGCATCGCGGTCTTTTACTACCTACTGACCTTGGTTTTATTATGTCAGTGTAAATAACAATCAATCCACTTTCAGGTATATTCGTTTGAACGGATACATTTTAATACCTAAATGTTTCAGCATTTACAAGACTAACAAATTTCTTTAACGACATTTTTATCTTGGTTAGGTGTATCTTTAATGTAATTATTCAAATATATATCTGTAATACCGACTTCCCGATCATCGTTCATGTCTTTTGGAATGTTTACAATGTTTGTAAATGCACACTTTGTCAGGAAATACATTTATTGAGTCATCACTTAACGATGGGTAACAATAAGGTAAAGTTTCCGTTTTCAATTTTTGTAGTTTTGCTTTTAATTTACGTTGTCGTTCATTAAGCTTCACTTTGAGCACTGGTTTCTCTAATCCTATTTTCTTTTTATCTATTTATTTATTTATTTCATTTCGCCAACGGAATTCCTTTACTGGCTACTTGAACATTTCAACAACTTATCTTACGTACTAAAATTTACAAAATAATTGACTAACCTATGCTTAAGAATTGATTTACTTGAGAAATAGTCCAATTGCATATCAATTGGAAGTGCGTTAGACTCATAAAGGCCCTATAGAGGGGCTCGTTTTTGGAATAATTTGTCCGCCGCAGCTCGAGGAAAAAGGGTTCAAAATTCCGAAGTTGCCTAGGCGGGGCGTGAAAACCAACTTTCGATAGCAGTTCTGGACAGTCGATACTACCATCCAACAAATCAGAGATGAAGCAAATGGCGAGGATAGTTCTACGATGCTCAAGGGATGGTAGGTGAACAAGCCTACATTGCTCGTGGTATGAAGGGGTAGGGTCTAAAAACCTTAGCGGCAACAACTCGAATTTCAAAAACTGTTTCTGTAGACGTTCTATTCTGTTTCCATGAGTGGTAGTGAAGGGATTCCAAATAAGAGACGCATATTCTAGCTTAGATCGGACAAATGCAAAATAAAGCGCAAGTCTGGTGTAGGGATCCGTGAATAGCGATGCGTTCCGTTTCACAAATCCAAACATAGCATAGGCCCTGGGCATGATGTAATCGAAGTGTGCTGCAAACTTAAATTTTGAGTCAAACAACACTCCTAGATCCAAGGATTCCTGCCGCAGTTGTAGAGGTTGACCATTGGTATTATAAGATGTGACGATATTGTATGCGGATCTACTGTAAGTGACATAGAAGCACTTGCTTGTGTTAAGAGGAAGCGAATTTCGGCTACACCAAGAGCTCAAGGAAACTAAGTCATGTTGAACCAATTGTGAGTCTGTCGCTAATTTAATAGACTTAAAAATTTTTAAATCATCTGCATACAGGAGACACTCTGAAGATAGACAGAACCTCACATCATTAATGAAAATGATGAAAAGCAGAGGTCCCATAGCACTCCCCTGAGGGAGGCCAGAGGTTGCCAAATAGGAATCCGAGAATTTTCCATTAATATTAACTCTATAAAGTCGATGGTGTAAAAATGATTTTATCCAATTTAGTAATGCCGAATGTATACCCAAGCGGGCCAGTTTTGCCAGTAGGGCACTGTGGCTGACTTTGTCAAAGGCTTTCGCAAAATCAGTGTAAATAGCATCAACCTGATATCGCATATTAAAGGCATGAATGCAATAGTTGCTGAAAACGGCAAGATTAGTCGTAGTTGACCGACCTGCAACAAAACCATGCTGAGAAGTGCTTATATATGTTTTTACAAGAAATGTTAATTTATGGGCAACAATGCGTTCGAAGAGTTTAGCGATATTACTGATCTTTGCTATAGGCCTGTAATTGGCAATGTTATTCTTCGGCCCTGATTTTAAAATTGGAGTCACGGATGCGACCTTCCATCTATCCGCAAAGTGTCCACTAGAAAGTGATTTATCAAACAGAATTTTTAGTGGAACGCATAGCACCTCTATACAATGTTTCAGAAAGTAGGCCGGAATCCCATCACAGTCCGGAGTGTACGATTCTTCCACGGCCCTATGAATATTCTCTTCTAGCTCGGTTAAACTACCCGAATTCAATAGAGGAGTGATTGCATTTAAGGTTTGAGAATCATTCCAGGCTGCTGTTGGCTCAAAATTAGCTTTAAAATAAGAGGCAAAGAGATTTGCAGTTTCTGTATTTGAATGGGAAGATAAATTCCCTAGGAACATAGCAGATGGAACTGAAGAAGCATTTTTCTTTGAATTGATGAATCGCCAAAAAGAGTTGGGATTACTTTTTAGGCCGTTCTCAACACTCGCTATATACTGATTGTAAAGAAATTTATTTAGAAATTCAAATTCTCGTTTGTGCTGCAAGTGTCTATTCCAATCACCAGGATCCTGTGTAACTAAAAACCTTTTATAGAATTTATTTCGAAGATTTTTAAGCTTTTTCAAACCTTTCGTATACCATGGCAACTTAAACGAATTGTGGACCCTTTCTCGAGCATTGTTCTTAATGATGTTTAAAATAACAACTAAAAATGTGTCATAACACGACTCCAAACTGACATGTGATTAAACTGACTCCCAGTTAATGGCAGAGATCTAATTTCTGATGGCACAAAGGCTGGTTTCATTGAAAATAAATCTTGGTGAATATTCAGCTGAAGGCGCAAAACTATAAAAGTTTATACCTAGTAGCAATGGTCTATGATGGATATCACAATTGCTTATAGGTGAACTACATTGGACTAAAGAAAAGTTAATATCACCGCTAAGGAATACTAAGTCTAAAATTTTATGTAAGTTATTGAATACATTATTGACTTGTATTAAGCCCATACTGAAAATATCATCGATGAAAAGAATCTCGTGTGGTTGATGTATGTTGCTTGGCAGTGAAGAGTGATGCTCCGGATCCTGAGACCAAACGAGGGATGATAGATTAAAGTCTCCAATCACACAGATATGTTGATGGTCCTGCAGATTATTGTAGATGTCGGTAATGTTTTCCAGATGAGCCTTGTAAAGTTTATATGAACTATTCGGTGGTATGTATGACACCACAATTTGCAGCGATTCCGATTCTCCAATTATCGACACCGCAACTTGATCAAGAAGGGTATCTTCAATGAGAAGTCCAATTGACAAGCAGCGCAAATTGCAGCGAACAGCAACAATTACACCACCCCCTCTAGCACAGTGGGTTTTCGTGCTATCTCTGTCTTTGCGGAACACATGGTACAAATTGGAGTCGAAGAATTCATTTGAGTAAAAGTTTATGTTGAGCCAAGTTTCAACTAAAACTATAACATCAAACTCACATTGGGATGTGGCAAGGTATACTTGCTCCGCCTTTGTCCGCATTCCGGAGATGTTTTGAAAATAAATTTTTAGTGGGGCCGTACTCACAATAGCACGATCAACAATTTCCGGATTCGCATTTAAGGCATCATAGTCCAATGCCCTTGGAAGTATTTGTTCATGCGTTCCCAATGCTGTAGGCCCGCAAATCGCCTTCAGTAATGTAGTGTTTTTAATACGAATTTTTTCATGCAGACTAGGATAGATGCATTCCCTAAGTTTGCTAGATACTTTTAGTAAAGAGCAACTAGTTCTTAAGAGCGATGGCAATGTCGCCCTTAACAGAGCATATCTATCCAAGTTGGGGAGAGATGGACAAAGTTGTTGTTGATGCTGCCATCGGGAAGAGCCACACAAAGCAGTCGATGAGAAATGACTATCGATGACTATCTAAAAAAGAGGTATCACTCACTTTTCGTTTATCTGATACAACATTTTATTTTTTATTTGAACTAAAATCGTCAGCATCACTTTCAGGTGGTAAACTCAAGGAACTCAAATTTTTCCTGACGTGAGTGATCGTACTTTGATGTTGATTTTGATGTGCTGGGTTTTATATCAATCCAATCAGTGGTTTGGGATTCTATTGTTTTGGTTGTAATGGGATTCGCTTTTTGTTCATTTTGAAAATTCCATGATTTATTACTTTTTTATTTTGATAGTAACTTATTTCTTGGCGAATTTTGAGCCATTTATCGAAATCACTTATTTTGTTATTATTCAAAATTGGTAAAAATGTTATATTTATTAATTCATTTCCACTATCATTGTTTATCAATTTCTGATAGCTGTTAGTATGCATTAAAATTACTTTGCTTAAATTATGTTTATTTTTAATCATTTTTAAATAGTTTTCCAAAAATTCCAGAAAGCAATGAAGTTATTAGAATCGGTAGAAATCCCCCTTTTTGAATAAGGACTTTTCTCTTAGAGTTTAATGTACGCTTTGGGCACGAAAGGTAGCGCAATGCATTTTTATACTTTGTTAGAGCATTAAGATGGGATTTAGTAACTTTATGGTTTCCCTGTAATGTGTTCAATACAATCTCTACTATTGTTTTTACCAGGTCACTATTACTATTGCTTATAATTGCCTTACGTAGTCTATTGTCGGCCTTTTTGAGCACATACAATAAATGTTTGTTCGCTTTCAAGCGATTTGGGCTCTTTTTGTAAACCATTTTCATTTGAATAGCACACAGAATATTCTGAATTAAAAATGTCAGATCTAAATCTTAAGAGATCGTTAATTCCCTGAGTGAGATCAATAAGTAGATATCCGTGAGGTTGCTCCGTTACTTCTTTATATATTCTAAATAGCTCCGTTGGGTTTTCTGGGTAAATTTGTCTTGCTAATCATTGAAATTGAAGCTTATCACGAGGATTTTTGAAAGCAACAATGTATTTGGTATTTAGTGAAATATCTCTGGTGTGCGAAAATTTATGAAATATGTTCTGAGTTACCACTGTTACTGATAAATTCCTATGGTGTGATCCTTTTGTAAACAGCTCACACACATTTTTATTAAAGGCTCCCATCATCAAGTCGTCCAATATATTCATATATTCCTTTAAAATATTCAATCTTTTCGAAATTGGGCTTGGCACTCTCCTCTGCATAACACCAAATAATTCGATCTATTGAAATATTAAAAAGATCATTCTTTTTGGTGATTAGATTTTCTAAAAAGGTTGTTTTTCCCGATCCTGAGGGTCCACAAATAAGCGTTGTAAAAGGATGTGTAAATTGTGTAAAATTTTTTTTTTGTTAAAAAAATTATTTTATTCGGAATGAATTTTAATGTATGTTTTAAGTTACATTAGGTTTTATTAATATTCTCTTGATCGCGTTTCTTGGAGCAGTTCTTTTCGAAATCAGATCCGCAATAATTACAATAAATAAGTTGCGTGTATCCATTTTTACGGGGATCATTTCCAAAAAATCTCTTGAAAGAATCCATAATTAGAGACAACCTGATAGAACCAGGAATTTCTTTTTACTAAATCTTAAACACATGTGTCACCATTGCTATATATTTCATAATTGGTGTTTTCTATGTATACAAAAAGCTTAAATATATTATTTAGTGAACATCGAAGTGGAAGTTTTTTTTTGTGTATTCTACAATTCGTAAAAAAATTGGGTAGTTGAGTTAAACTTCTTCCAATATCTATATCGATAATGTTTGTTGATAAATACTTGATTAAGAAATTCTTTTTCATTTCACCACGAGCATGAACTGTGTGATACTTATTGAGTGGTGTTAGTATTTCTTCAAGACTTGTGTATGGAATATCTCAAGCTGACCAATCCAATCCGTTTACGTTCTGCTGGTTAAGGTGCTGTTGCTTAAGAGCTCCAGTATCCAATTCTTTTCGGTTGTATGGAGGTTTAAAATGGAAACAAGGAAGAACGCTATAGTCGAGTACCTCGACTGTAAGATATCCGTTACTCAGCTAAAGGGACCAACGAGAAATGGAGATATGCAAACAGCAAAGCGAGACAGACGGTAGATTTAAGCGTTATGGGCTTTATCTAGCATGGGCGTCACAGGTTTGGGCGATATGTGGGCGTTAAAGTGGGCGTGGCACTCTGCTGAAACAAACTTGCGCTGCGTAAGAAGCGTTCTTCCTTTTTTTTTACTACATTTTTATGTTGGAACTCCATATTACGACAGCAAGTAATATATCTTTACAATAATCATATTATTCCTAAGTTTGTATCTTTACAAAAATTGTATATTTAACTATCTGATTTAGAAGGTACCTATGATGGTTAGGTTAGGTTAGGTAGGAGTGGTTGGAGACTAGACATTAGTCCCCTCACTTAGGCCACAATGGGCCCCTTGTGATACCACATGATCTCTGAAAGAACCGTTTCCCTAGCTCATGGGTTATCTGCTTCCGCGAAGTATTCTGTTCTTCTCAAGAAACATAATAATTTTTGAATGCTTACGTCCTGAATGACCGCAAGGTTCGGAAGAGTGTACCTACCTAGGGTTTGAAAGCGCTTTATGTTGTGCGCTGGGCAGAAGCATAGGAGGTGTTCGATGCTCTCCTCTTCGTCTATCTGTTTGCAGCTGCGGTAGAAGTCGTGGTTACTTAGACCCAGCCTTAGCGCATGAGTCCCTATAAGACAGTGGCCCGTAAGGCCATTTAGGACAGTGGAGATATCCTCCCTGCTACATGGTAGGAGAGTTTTTGTTCTTTTCGAGTTGTAGTTTGGCCATGTGAGTCTAGAATTGTGGCATGTTGAGATTAAGTTCCAACGGTTGTTGGAAAGTGTATGCAATCTCTGCCTGAGATGGAGCTTGCAGGTAGCCATGGGCATACCTACCGTGTCCTTATCACGAAGGATATCGGCGGTTGTCCCCTGTCTTGCTAGCTCGTCTGCTATGCAGTTGCCCTCAATATTTCGGTGTCCAGGCACCCAGATGAGGTTGATTCTCAGATGAGTGGCCATCTCGTTAAGAGATTTGCGGCATTCAGAGATTGTTTTTGAGCTCATTGTGTAGGAGTCGAGGGCCCTGAGGGCTGCTTGACTATCCGAGAAGATGAAGATATCTATGCCTTGATGTACAGACGTGTTCAGGTGGGTAGTGGCTTCCTGAATTGCCATCACTTCCGCTTGGAAAACACTACAGTGGTCTGGTAGGCGGAATGAGACTTTTATGTCTAGTTCGGGGGAGAAGACTCCCCCACCTGTTTGGGAGTTAAGCTTGGAGCCGTCTGTGTATATGTCGACAGCTTTTTCGAATTGGTGTGGGAGGTTGTGCCAGTCTATACGGGTGGGTATGAAGATCTTGTATCTACTTTCGAAGTTGACTATGGGTGGAACGTAGTCTGTACTGCGTGGTAAGGATGTATGTTTTGATAGGATATTGGAGGGATCCGTAGAGCCTGTTGTCCATGCCGCTGCTTCGCGGAGCCTCAGCGCTGTTGCAGATGCCCAGCTTTTGGCAAGTTGGTCCAGGGGTTGGAGGTCGAGAATTGTGTTAAATGCTTTAGTGGCGGCGGTGCGAAGCGCCCCACTGATGCAGAGCTCTGCGCTTCCTTGGATCTTGTGAAGGATCCGGAGGTTGCAGTTCTTATCTAGAGAAGGCCACCAAACGATGTTTCCGTAGAGGAGAATGGGCCTGACTATTGCAGTGTATAGCCAGTGAACTATCATGGGGGAGAAACCCCACTTCCTCCCTATGGCTTTTTTACAAGCGAAGAGGCCTATGCGTGTGCGATCTTGGATGTTATCTGTCCAGAGGAGCTTTTTGTCAAGGATGACACCTAAGTACTTTGCTTGGTTGCTAAAGGTTAGGCTCGTTTGGTGTAGTTTTGGGGGAACTAGAATTGGTACCTTATACTTCCTTGTAAAGAGAACTAGTTCGGTCTTTTCTGGGTTAACTCCCAGTCCACAGCCAGCCGTCCACCGGGAGAGGGTGGATAGGGCTGTCTCCATTAGATTGCAAAGGGTTTGCGGGAATTTGCCCTGCAGTAGGATAACCACGTCATCCGCGTAGGCTACCACTTTTGTGCCCGCCTCTTCTAGAAGTGATAGCAGTTTGTTGACCACTAAAACCCATAGAAGAGGTGAGAGTACGCCCCCTTGTGGGGTTCCTCTGCTGACGTTCCTGGTCGAGTGTGCCGATCCCATAGTGGAGTACACTACTCTGCTGGTTAGATGGTGTGTATGAGTCCTACTATGGGCCGCTCAATGCCCAGTTCAGTCAGAGCACCAGTAATCGCCGTTGGGGTGACGTTGTTAAAGGCGCCTTCTGTGTCTAGAAACGCTGCAAGAGAGTTTTCTTTATTGCGGAAACCTCTCTCTATACTGTACACTAGAGAGTGGAGGGCGGTATCGGTTGATCTACCCTTACGGTACGCATGCTGTGCGTCAGAGAGTAGGCTATGGTCGATGGTTAGTCTGATATGGGTGTCAATTAGCCTTTCCAGGGTCTTCAACAAGAAGGAAGAGAGACTAATCGGGCGGAAGTCCTTTCGGTATAAAAATTACCTTAACGTCTAGCCACCTTGTTGGAATATGGTTTAAATCAAGGCAGCCGTGGAAGATGGCTGTCAGCCAGGGTAGGGACATATCTAGTGTCCGTTGTAGCTGGGCCGGGAAGAACCCATCTGGGCCAGGTGATTTGAAGGGCTTAAAAGAGTTGACAGCCCACTGAATGCGGCCAGGGTTTGAAATGTTGTCAATACTCCGGTGGTCTAAGTTCTCCTCTAAGTGGAGGATCTCCACTACATGGGTGTTCTTAGGGAAGTGGGTGTCTAACAGTAGTTCAAGGGTTTCCTGACTGTTTACCGTCCAGCTGTCAGCATTGGTTTTTAGATAGCCAATGGTTGCTGGAGCTTTTGCTAGAATTCTTCTGAGTCTGGATGCCTCCGCAGTAGATTCTATGCTACTGCAGAAGTTATCCCAAGCTCTTCGTTTTGACATTCTAATTTCCTTTTTGTATAGGCTTAGTTTTGTATGATATAAATTCCAGGAGGATTCGCTATTGTTGTATTTAGCTCTATTGAAGTAAGTTCTACACTCTCTTTTAAGGTTCGCCAGGGTAGCGTTCCACCAAGGGGGTTTGTGCTTTGTTTTGACTGTTCTGCTTG
This sequence comes from Drosophila suzukii, assembly GCF_043229965.1. NCBI lineage: Eukaryota > Metazoa > Arthropoda > Insecta > Diptera > Drosophilidae > Drosophila > Drosophila suzukii. The sequence goes on along the minus strand of NW_027255896.1, from coordinate 39,301,533 downwards.
GGCAAGCCCTTTTTAAGGCCTCACCGAAGACATCTGTAAAAGTGTTAACCAGGTTATCTTATTCTTGACGGTTGCGTATGTGTGTCGGAGGAGCGTGTAGGTTCCTATTGAGGAGATTTTTGTAGTATCCCCAGTTGGTTAATCTTAAATTAGTGATGTTCTCCGCGGGAGGACAGTCTAGACTTATTGTAAATTCTATGTAGCGGTGGTCTGAGAATGAGTGTTCGATCCCCACCTTCCACGCTTCTAGCTGGTTAAGTAGGGGATCAGATATTAGTGTAATGTCTAGTACTTCCGTCCTATTTCTAGTGATGAAAGTTGGGTCATTACCCTTGTTCCAGATGAATAGATTTGATTGAAGGAGATAGTCGTAGAGTAACTCACCCCTTTCGTTGGTGTTTGTACTTCCCCATTGTGTGTGGTGTGAGTTAGCGTCCCCACCCAGGATGAGTTCCTTAGATGAGTGAGTGCGTATGAGTTGTTGTGTAGTGGTGTTTGGTAGTGGCCCTTCGTAGTCGTGAGCCAGATAGAATGATGCTATGGTGTGATGAGTGTGTTCGTTTAGCTCCAGTCTGACCGTGGTGAGGTCGCCTTCGCTAAAATGTGGAATAACAAATGTATTAAAGTGTGTCTTTGTAAGAATGCAGGTTCTGGGCTTACCCTTGTCCTTGGTGTAAAATAGCTTGTATAGGGGGGTTGATAAGCCACAGATGTTGTTACCAACAATCCATGGCTCTTGAATGAGGACTACGTCTATGTTGCCTGTTGCCAGGCGGGTGAGGAGGGCAGCGGATGCTGCCTTGCTTTGGTGCAGGATAATTTGCAGAAACTGCACCATCTTTGGGACTGGGGTCGGGCTAGGGTACCCCGTTTCCTCCGCTAAGTCCTGGAGAACAGAGCGCCCTGGTCGGGTTGTGTCCTGGGTGCACAGCTGCTTCAGGCTCTCTGTCAGCTCCGAGTCGGTTGACAAGTAGCCGGTGAGGGTGGCCTCTTCATGTTCAAGTTCGTCGTCGCTCGGGGGTTCGTACGACGCACAGGCAGCCAGGTTGTCTGCCGCTAACTTATCGGTGTCGTAGACTCGTAGCTGCACCTTATCGAACCCGTAGTTCACCCGATGTTGTTGGGCTGCGAGGGGTTACAAGCAGGCCTGGATCAGGAGGATAACCACGTTCATTTTGACGCGCTCGGTTTTTTCCACCTTGACCACCTTCCAACCGCCTGTTGAAAGTTTCGGATTGAACCTGGTCAGCAGGCTGAGTATAGCCTCTGGTTCCGAGGGTTCCGACGGCAGCCACACCCTCGCTCTCGGTCGAGACGGGATGGCTGCAGCCTCGCAAACTGCCAGCTTGGCCCCGGGGTAGACCTCGCCGACCTTGTTAATTGCAGCCTTGTAGAGTGCTGCCGATCTCTCGTCTTCGCAGGCGATCAACTTAACATTGCCCTGGTGCCCTGCATCTGTGCAATCGGGTGGCGGGCCAGGGTTTTCGTCCAGCACTTTCAAGGCCACTGACGCAAGGGCCCATCTAACCAGACCCCATTGGTTTCTTGGGATCCTACCGCCTTCATCGCTCTGGTCGATGACACCAATGCTCTTCCGATCCTTTACCAATTCCGCAAAGGATCTCGACCATGTGCCGCGGTTGGTTACCTTAGCCTTCTTGCTCGCTGGTTGAGCTGACTCCATCGACCTCTCTTGACCTTGTTGATGTTGCTGGTAGTCATAGCGATGTCGAAGTCTGGGATAACTGCCTTTGCCCAGGCTATGTCCTCTTGGATTTGGATTCAGGTAATCCAATTTTGACGTCTGATCCTTACGTATCGGATTGGTGGCCAGCCGTTTGAGGATCCTACAAGCTTTCTTTCGTTCAAAAGGTCCTGCCTGGTTAGGTGATATCCTCTTAAACTCCTTTGCCCTGGTACTCACCACGAGACCGGCTTTAGCGCTCCCCTCAGGTTGGAGTGGCTGGTTAGCAACACCTACGCTGGTGGGAGGCTTGGGCTTGTCGCTATGGCGAGTTGGGCTTAGCCGGCTGCGTTGTTCGCTGGCCTTGGCAGGGGTGGACGTCACATGGACTGGGGTGGTCGGAGCCGTGATCTTGCTCTTTCTATCGTCGTTGGTTACGACTTCCGACTTTTTAAGAGTGTCGGGCTCTTGTTTGTCTTTTTGTTTTTTGTTAGTTAAGTTCTCCATGTTAAATCCCACGAGCTGCGGAGAAAGGAAAAGTCCACCCCGGCAGAGATCCGCCGTACCCGGGTAAGGCTGACTTAGAACAGGCGGTCGCCACTTGCCTGAGCTCACCGTTTGAAACTGAGTTATTTGATGACTCGGGCTCCCAGCCAGATTGACTCTCGGCACGGTACGAGTTACACCTTAGTCCAGCCCGGGGTGAGATGAGTTGTGTGGGTAGGGAAGAGGTAGGTTCAAAGAGTGTGGGAAGGTGTATGTATGAGCTATTTGCTACGGCGCAGATACCCGCTGACTATCCGGGGCTACTTATTTGCGCTTCGTATTGGGGGCTTGGCGGTAGCCGGGCCGTGTCCAACTTCCACGCTTATTCGTAGCTACCCTGGAGAACCAGGGCGCTCGCTATCCGCAACCTGCGACCCGTTCGGTAGCCTTCAGCTCGGCGCCCTCAGAGCCATCTCACTAGCTCTTTGGCCGTACTTATGATAAGGATGTGCAAATAGATTTAACACGATTATGTTTTGAAATTTCAAAAAAGATGCGTGCAGACATAAAAAGGGATGTTCTTGTATATAAGCAAGCATTATTTTATTTTTTATTTATTTATTTATTTCGCCAACAGTTGGTACCTTAACTGGCTACTTGTCTATAACTAAACTATATACTAAGGGACGAAAGGTAATTGTAAAGTATTTTTTTAATTAATTCCCTGGGGGAGCATGGGTCCAGCCGCATGTGAGATGGGAGTTTGTTTCAGTAGAACAAGGCTCTACACAGAGGCTCATTAAAAGCATAGTTAGCTCTATAGGCCGGAATAAAAAAAGGTTCAAATGACCTTAAAGACCTACCAGGTACGGAAAAGCCTATGCTACTCAGCAATGCAGGGCAGTCTATTTTGGAGGAAAGCAGGTCACAAATAAAATCTATTGCGCTAGTTGTTCTACGATCTTGTAGGGAAGAAAGGTGCACAAGACGACATTTCGCAGAGTAAGAGGGAAACGGGTCATTAAAGTTTAGGGAAAGAAGGGCAAAAAATAGGAATTTTTTTGAACACGCTCATTACGATTGATGTGTGTAGTACCAGTCGGACTCTAGACAAACGAAGCATATTCCAATCTGGACCTAATGAACGAAGAAAATAGGCTTAGTTTCGTGTACGGATCTTTAAATTACGTGGAATTTCATTTTACAAAACCATACATAGCGTATGCCTTTGGAATTGTGTAATTTATGTGATCAAATAAAGTAAATTTGGTATCAAACATAACTCCTAGGTCCAGTGATTCATTTCTTAAGGAAAGAACATGGGAACTAATGGAATACGAGGTAAGGACATTAATTAATCGTTTGCTGTACCTAACGTAGAAACATTTTGACACGTTCAGAGGCAACTTATTACGAGAACACCAAGGTCATTTTGAAGAAGTTCACTATCGGAGATTGAGTTCACAGACCTAAATATTTTAAGATCGTCCGCAAACAACAGGAGTTCAGAATTTGTTATGCAATAGCTTACATCATTAATGAAGATGATGAATAGAAACGGACCCAATGCACTTCCCTGAGGAAGGCCAGAAGTAGCCACATACGGGTTTGAGAAAACACCATTGCACTCTATATAAATCCGCCCATCTAAATAAGATTTAAACCAATTTAATATTGATGAATGAAATCCCAATTTCTGTAATTTTGCCAATAAAGCATTATGGGAGACTTTGTCAAATGCTTTGGCGAAGTCGGTGTAGACTACATCAACTTGGTGATGACTGATAAACGAGTGGATGCAAAAAAGATTAAACGTAGCTAAGTTAGTGGTAGTTGACCTTCCAGGCATAAAACCATGTTGGTTAGGACTGATGATCCGACCAGCAAGAAAAGTTAGCTGCTTAGTTACAATTCGTTCAAACATTTTTGAGACATTACTTAGCTTTGCAATTGGCCTATAATTTGAAACAATATTTTGTAACCCGACTTGAATATAGGAGAAACTGTGGCAAGTTTCCATCTATGCGCAAATACGCCAGTGGAAAGAGACTTGTTAAAGATCAATTTATAGGGGCTCACAAAGAACACCTATACAGTTTTTTAAAATAAATGGAGAAAGGCCATCGCAGTCTAATTTTCCTGAGTCGTTAAATCTATCAGCCGCCATATGACAGTCCAAATCAGTAACATCTAAGCACCCAATATTTTGCATCGTGGCAATGGCACTGAGTGAATCATCGTCATTCCACAGCGAGCTCGGTTCAAAGTTAGATGCAAAGTACTTAGCAAATAGATTAGCGACCCCAATATCTGAAGAAGCTGAAAGACTTTCATATGACATATGGGAAGGAAAGTAGGAGGTTGTTCGTTTAGAATGGACAAAGTGCCATAATGATTTAGGATTGGTAATTAGTTTACACTCTATATCAGCAATATATTGGCTGTATAAGAATTTATTAAGGAACTCAAACACACGCTTGTGTTGTTTGTACCGATCAAAGTCAGCAGCATCACCGCTTTCTATGTAGCGGTTATAGAATTTATTTCGGAGATTTTTGTATTCTTTTAGTACTTGTGTGTACCATGGTAGTCTATAAGAACTTTGAACTCTAGTTTTAGCGTATCTGCCTATAATAGTAGAGAGAAAAGATATAAAAACTTCATAGGTTGTATTCACATCCGCATGCGAGAGGACTTTCGCCCATCTGATATTAGAAATATCACTACGGATAGAATCTAAACTGCTAGAATTAATATAGGTAAGAGGCAAGCGAGAATTATTTGGTGAGAAAATTATTTGTGATGAGCATCACACGCGGCTAGAGGATTATCGCGGCAACATAAAGTAAGGCATAAATCAGGGTGTACAAACATTAGATCTAGAAGCTAATTTAAGTTATTAAATACATGGTTAATCTGGAGGATGCAAATTACTGGGAACCATTGCTGAAGACTCAAGATCATGAGCCCACACGAGCGAATATAGGTTGAAGTCGCCAAAACACATATATATTGGACATCTTCCAGCTCCTGGTATAGGTGTGCAATGTTGTCCACATGCGCTTTATATAAATTAAAACTGCTGCTTGGGGGTATGTATGATACTGTCAGGAAAATTGTTTCCGTAGGACAAGCGAGAGATACACAGAGTTGGTCGAGCAGAGAATCCTCGTTCTGGAGACGAATAGCAATGCAGCGCAGCTCACGCCGCACAGCAATTAAAACTCCGTCACCTCTGGAGCATCGTGTTTTAACGGAATCTCGATCCTTACGGAACACATGATAAAGATTTGTATCAAAGAATTCATTATCGAAGAAATCCATGTTGAGCCAGGTTTCAACAAAAATGATGACGTCATGATCACCATGAGACGTTGCCTGGAAAAGGGATTGAGCTTTCGTACGTATACCACCGATATTTTGAAAATAAATATTGAAATTTGTATTGTTAGCGCATATCCGGTCATCCATGGTTATGCTATCAATAACTGGTCCAGCATCATGGCCCGAATCTGTAAGAGGCCTTGCTGGGATTTTATCATAATTAATAAAATTATTTGTAAGAACCTTCAGTAAAGTAGTGGTACGGATACGAATGGGCTGGTGATCGGCGCTCCAAATATTAGGTGGGCAGTCAATATTAGCATTCAAAATATAACTGCACGGTGAATCCACTCCTGGTAATAATGAGCGAGAACGTACTACAGCAACCGCATTGTTGTTGTTGATGGCGAAAGCATCTCCAGAGAGCAACTTCAGAGAGAGCACTCTGAGAGGCTCGGCATCCAGCCAAATGTTGTAGAAAGTCGAACGTCAAAATGGTAGAGACGGAGAGCGCATAGCTATTAGGCTTTCTAGGTACTTCTGGAGAGAGGCGCAAGATGATGAGATATTAGAGCCAGGCGGACGGCGAAAGTCGCGCACAGCGGACAACAAAAGCTCCAGCTGATGTTGTTAATGGTGCAACGGGAGCGAGGCGCACGATGATGAGAGCGCAAGTACGAGGAGCGCGCCGATATTAGAACCAGGCGGACAGCGAATGTCACGCAAAGCAAACAATAAAAACTCCGGCTGATGTTGTCAATGAAGCATCAGGAGAGCAACGGAAAATTATGTGAGCGCAACTCCGAGGAGCGCGCCGAAATCCGAGCCAGGCGGACGGCGAATGTCGCACAAAGTGGACAACAAAAGCTCCGGCTGATGTTGTCGATGGTGCGATAGGAGAGAGTCAGAAGATGAAGAGAGCGCAGTGAGAAAGCCAAGCAGCTGCCGATGTTGTTGCGAAAACGACTCCGACAAATGAGGAAGGGCTTGCAGACGATGTCCCGTAAAAGTATCGACGCCAGTGGCGTCGAACACTAGGGGTTTTTTGATGGCTGAATTGATGATGAAGTTTGTCCAGGCTCCGGCAAATTAGATAAGATTCCATCCCCTACCACAATGGCCCGTTCTCTATGAATAAATCTTTTGACCTTAACTGAGTTCGGCCAGAACTTCGGCCGTTTTTGAAGAGCTGATCGGGGATACCAAGCTTGAAATGCTTAGATGTTACTGATTTGGACTGTCATATGGCGGCTGAGAGTTTTAACGACTCAGGAAAATTAGACTGTGATGGCCTTTCTCCATTTATTTTGAAAAACTGTATAGGTGTTCTTTGTGAGCCCCTAAAAATGATCTTTAACAAGTCTCTTTCCACTGGCGTATTTGCGCATAGATGGAAACTTGCCACAGTTTCTCCTATATTCAAGTCCGGTTACAAAAACATTGTTTCAAATTATAGGCCAATTGCAAAGCTAAGTAATGTTTCAAAAATGTTTGAACGAATTGTAGCTAAGCAGCTAACTTTTCTTGCTGGTCGGATCATCAGTCCTAACCAACATGGTTTTATGCCTGGAAGGTCAACTACCACTAACTTAGCTACGTTTAATCTTTTTTGCATCCACTCGTTTATCAGTCATCATCAAGTTGATGTAGTCTACACCGACTTCGCCAAAGCATTTGACAAAGTCTCCCATAATGCTTTATTGGCAAAATTGCAGAAATTGGGATTTCATTCATCAATATTAAATTGGTTTAAATCTTATTTAGATGGGCGGATTTATAGAGTAGAGTGCAATGGTGTTTTCTCAAACCCGTATGTGGCTACTTCTGGCCTTCCTCAGGGAAGTGCATTGGGTCCGTTTTTATTCATCATCTTCATTAATGATTTAAGCTATTGCATAACAAATTCTGAATTCCTGTTGTTTGCGGACGATCTTAAAATATTTAGGTCTGTGAATTCAATCTCCGATAGTGAACTTCTTCAAAATGACCTAGTAAAAGTGGGAAATTGGTGTTCTCGTAACAAGTTGCCTCTGAACGTGTCAAAATGTTTCTACGTTAGGTACAGCAAACGATTAATTAATGTCCTTAGCTCTTATTCCATTAGTTCCCATGTTCTTTCCTTAAAAAATGAATCACTAGACCTAGGAGTTATGTTTGATACCAAATTTACTTTCATGGATCACATAAACTACATAATTCCAAAGGCATACGCTATGTATGGTTTTGTAAAACGAAATTCCACGCAATTTAAAGATCCTTACACGAAACTAAGCCTATTTTCTTTGTTCATTAGGTCCAGATTGGAATATGCTTCGTTTGTCTGGAGTCCGACTGGAACTACACACATCAATCGTATTGAGCGTGTTCAAAAAAAATTCCTATCTTTTGCCCTTCTTTCTCTAAACTTTAATGACCCGGTTCCCTCTTACTCTGCGAAATGTCGTCTTGTGCACCTTTCTTCCCTACAAGATCGTAGAACAACTAGCGCACTAGTTTTTATTTGTGACCTGCTGTCCTCCAAAATAGACTGCCCTGCATTGCTGAGTAGCATAGGCTTTTCCGTACCTGGTAGGTCTTTAAGGTCATTTGAACCTTTTTTTATTCCGGCATATAGAGCTAACTATGCTTTTAATGAGCCTCTGTGTAGAGCCTTGTTCTACTGGAACAAACTTCCATCTCACATGCGGCTGGACCCATGCTCCCCTAGGGAATTAATTAAGAAAACCCTTTACAATTACCTTTCGTCCCTTAGTATTTAGTTTAGTAATAGACAAGTAGCCAGTTAAGGTACCAACTGTTAGCGAAATAAATAAATAAATAAATTTACAAACTTTAAAGTTGTAACGTCAACATCTTTTTTTACAAGTTTTACACAAGTGAGAGAACTAGCATCCACCTTAAGCTTGGTGGACACATATTTTAAAACAGCATTCGGCTCTGTATCAGTTGCAAACTTTCCGACATGCAAAAATTTCTTGGTCGGCAAAATATGATGATCTTCGGCATTAGGAGCCACTCCAACAACATGTTTATTGGGCTTGTTGTTGTTCCTTCTCCTCTTATTTCGAACTTGTATGAAATTTGCTCTCTCAATATCCAGAGCATGATTAGAAGGGTCAACGACCGCGGAAGCCGTAGCAGCAGCAGCCGCAAATGACTGGGGAGCTGCAGCTACGTTAGTAGGCCTCGGTAGACGAGGTTTGGGATTTACATTCTGATTCAATGCATCATCTTTAGGGGGGAACGCCTCCAAGAATTTATTATGAAGGCCCTGATATAAGCGCTCCAGGACTTTTAATTTATCATCGAATTCATGAATTTTAGAATGCGAATCATTCGCAACCACACAGCTATCACATTGCCACAGTATATTTGGATTTAATAAGAGTTTGAGTTACATCGTCCGGTAGGGCTACGCAAGAAGTATGATAGGCGCGACGGCACAAAGAAGAGCAGCGAACAGCATCCAAAACGCGAAGATGGGCCAATGTAACAACGGTTTTGCACTCGGGACAGCGGTGAAGTAACATAGCCAGAATTTTAAGCACGTCTAAACGCAAAGAAAGCTAGATGACGACTGACCATTATTGACTAAGCAACCATCGTCATCAAATAAAAAACAAGGAAGAACGCTATAGTCGAGTACCTCGACTATCAGATACCCGTTACTCAGCTAAAGGGACCAAAGGGAAATGGAGATATGTAAGCAGCAAAGCGAGATTAAAATACGCCACCTACCGGCGTTAGACAGATTTAAGCGTTATGGGTTAGAGTGGGCGTTGCATATTTTTTTTAATCAATCGATAGGTATTGACAATACCAATACATTTCAGTTAAAATTTTTTATCTAGCATGAAAAGTGTGGGAGTCACAGGTTTGGGCGGTTTGTGGGCGTTAGAGTGGGCATGGCAAACTTTTTTTTAGGTCAATCGATAGGTATTGATGAGAACAATACATTTCATTTAAAATTTTTATTCTAGCATCAAAACTGTAGGAGCCACAGTTTTGGGCGGTTTGTGGGCGTAAGAGTGGGCGTGGCACATTGCTGAAACAAACTTGAGCTGCGTAAGAAGCTCAGGAATCTGCACGCCAAATCTCAATAGCCCAGCTCAGCGTTCATCCGGACAAACGGACAGATGGACATGGCTAGATCGACTCGGCTAGTGATCCTGATCAAGAATTTATATACTTTATGGGGTCGGAAACGCTTCATTCTGCCTGTTACATACTTTTACGACGAATCTAGTATACCCTTTTACTCTACGAGTAACGGGTATAATAACTCTAATAAATCAACACCTTAAGATGAGCAAACAACAAGTTGTCGATGAAATTCATAAGGCAGCGCGAAGAAACTTTATACGGCGAAAGTTCGTTCAAAAAGGGATAAAGGACACATGGCAAATTGATTTAGTTTAAATTATACCGTTTTGGAATGAAAATAAGGGCTTTAAGCCTAGTACTCAGATCGGCTAAGTTTCACTAGTCGAAAAATCTTATTCTTTGTATTCTTTTCTAAGTTCACCCGCAACGCATGTAGCATGGTCTTATTGTCAAGCAGTTGGGTTTATTGCAAAACGGAAAACAAATCAATTGGAGAAATTTAAAAAGGAGGAGTCTGCTGGTACACAAAGAAATTAGAATAAAAATAATTGGAATGTTCAACGAATGTTTTTATTTATGTAAATTAGTAGTTTAAAGCTTCTTTCTCGTCCCACGGATGCTTCGCCATCTTTCCCGAGCAACCGCACTCAAGCTCCGAGTCCCAGTGGGCATATTGGAGCCGGATTGGGAGCGGGGTTGATCCGCTGATGCTGCAGGAAGTCGCCCAGCATCCTGGCAGTGGCTGGCTATGGCTTCTTCAACTGTTCCTTAGCGGGCGCGCTATTTTCCTCCTCTCTATAGAAGCCAGCGTGTCCTCCAGCTCCGCTTAAGCTGCCAAGTAGCTGGTGGTGGTGGTGTCCGGAGTTCTAATGGAGAGGTCGTCGGAGATCGTATTACTGGTGGTTCTGCTAAAAAGATACTTCTATAAGTAAAACGCAAACAAATTCTTTTGGCGAGATCTTACTTTCTTTGCGAGGACGCGCCCGGCAGGATGTCCATGTAGAGATCGATGTCTCTAGTGGATCTCCTCCAGCACTTCAACTATTCTGCGGATTTGCCCCTGTTTTATTGCTTCCTATCGGTGAAATCCCACAATAAAGGGCAACAGCTTAGATTAGGCGTCAGATTTCATCTGCACTGACCTCCTGCAGACGATTTTTGGGTTTTCCTTCCATTTTTAATTTTTAGTTTCCATATCGCCTTTGCACAAACACCGACAAAGATTAATTTTCTTATTCTTTGGGCCGCGGCTAACGGCGTTCATCGAAAATTCACTCACGAAATCTGGTATTTTTATCTGGTATTTCCTTAGCTCATCTGAGTACCGCGCTGAAAAACAGACCCGACGAAAAGCGTTAGCCGCGTATTTGCCTCTCGCTCACTCCTATGGTTAGCTCGCGGTTTTTGTCGATCTGAGTACTAGGCTTTAGATATTTACTGACCGTTATTGACACGTTCTCAAAGTATGCATACGCCGAAGCAGTTATCACAAAGTCTGCCCTGGATGTAGCAGAGGCAATAAATCTGTTTTTAAAAAGAGTAAAAGTACACCCAAGAATATACGCACGTTCACTTTCTCCTGCTCATTCTCAGAAGATAACGAGGGGTCACAATATTTGAAATGCAATAAAACGGGAGGGTTCCGTGGAATACCAAACATACTGATTATGGGATTAGTATACTCGCAATTAAAAACAACTCATACAAAATACATTTAAAACCGCCTATAAAACCTCCGCATCCGTTTTTAATAGCTACTCTTTTCATCTAAACTTATCTGAACTTTCCAAAAATATCCTGAAACAAATGCATGTATAAATTACGTAACCCCTAATATATAACCCCTAAATCTTCCTTCTCTGGCTAACAAATATAAAAGTGCGTCAAAATTGGTTGGCAGACTTGCTAGGAAATTTTCGGAACCACATCTCCTTATGGATCACTGAAATGTTAATGAATTGTATGAACATTTTTCAAGGACAAGTGTATTTAAAGACAATATTTATAAAAATAAGTGCACCGTTGTGACGCTTCATCGTTTTAAGGAGGTATATAGTTTGTCTGCTTGTTTACAATTTTCCCACATATGCAGATAAGCGCCAAGCAGTTTAGTCTAAAATAATACAAATTATCTAGTTGAATCGTGATATTCTTCGATTCTAACTTACGCCTTCAAGGTAGTTGTAGACATCGATTTTTTTATTTGGAGAGTGGGCGCCGTCGTCACATGCTCCCACTGGCACAGGGGCATTAATGGCATATTTAATTATAAATAAAAATTTTTTGACCGTACCACAAATTTTTCAACCAAATATTTTTCGAAGCAACATTTTTTGTTTTGTTAACGGACGATAAATGTATAGTCACATACAAAAACTACTGTCTTAGGTTAGAGGTAAAAAATTAAACATTCCGATGGCGGAACGATAAATGTAAAGAAAACAAGAGAGAATGCTATAGTCGAAGATCTCGACTATTCGTTACTCAACTCTTAAATTGAAAACTGAGAAAAGCTAAGTAAAAATGTTAAGATGACCGCTATAAAATTGGAGTACGCTTTGAAGATTCTCAAAAAATTGCATTACACAGAAAGATAAATTGATATGATATGATGGTCAATTTGTTGAAATCCAGTACCAATTCGGCCTTGATATGGCACACATAAATTTGATATGTTCGAAATGGTAAAATCGATATTTTGGTAATATCATTTTTACATTAAGCGGTAGCAATTTTTATACCCGTTACTCGTAGAGTAAAAGGGTATACTAGATTCGTCGGAAAGTATGTAACAGGCAGAAGGAAGCGTTTCCAACCCCATAAAGTATATATATTCTTGATCAGGATCACTAGCCGAGTCGATCTAGCCATTTCCGTCTGTTCGTCCGTCCGTTCGTCTATCCGTCTGTCCGTATGAACGCTGAGATATCGGAAACTATACAAGCTACAATACTGGGATTAGGCATGCAGATTCCTGAGATTTCTGCGCAGCGCAAGTTTGTTTCAGCAGAGTGCCACGCCCACTCTAACGTCCACAAACCGCCCAAACCTGTGGCTCCTACAGTTTTGATGCTATAGTAAACATTTTAAATTTGGCACGCCCACTCTAACGCCCACAAACCGCCCAAGCCTGTGGCGCCCACAATTTTCATGCTAGATAAAAAATGGAATTGGAGATTTGCAAGCAGCAAAGCGAGGTTAAAATGCGCCACCTACCGGCGGTAGACAGATTGAAGCGTTATGGGCGTTAGAGTGGGCGTGATAATTTTTTTTGGATCAATCGATAGGTATTGACGAGACCAATACATTTCAGTTAAAATTTTTTATTTAGCATGAAAATTGTGGGCGTCACAGGTCTGGACGGTTTGTAGGCGTTAAAGTGGGCGTAGCAAACTTTTTTTGGGTCAATCGACGTTAGAGTGGGCTTGGTACTCTGCTGAAACAAACTTGCGCTGCGTAAGAAGCTCAAAAATCTGCACGCCAAATCTCAATAGCCTAGCCTCTTATAGTTTCCGAGATCTCAGCGTTCATCCGGACAGACAGACGGACAGACGGACATGGATAGATCGACTCGGCTAGTGATCCTGATCAAGAATATATAGGGGAGAGTGGGGATAGGTGAATCACTTTCTTTTATTAACATTATTATGTCTGAACAATTCGACGTAAGGTTCTGCTGTATATAGAAATCTAAAAGAGCCCACATTCCTTGGAATATTAAGTATTATGCAAAAATACTATCTTTTGTTTTGTAAAGTTTATTTGCTTTCCAAATTTTTGTCTCAAATCCCCACCCGTGGGGATACCTGAACCACCCTATGGGGATAGTTGAACCACCTATCAGGATAACACAAAAACTACAATTGTATAAAAAAAGTGTAATTTATTTCTTTGTGCATGCCTTCTTTCTGTTCGAATATAAACATTGCAAATTTACAGCATGAAATCAAACATTACAATATTGCTATTCATTCTTATTTTTGTTTTTATTCTTTCTTTTTTGGAAGGTTTTCTTGAGTTTTTTGATTGTGTTTTTCCGCGATCAATTTTTCTGCGGTGAGTCTGTAGCAATGATACTCCTTCCTCGTTTTCTTCCCCGAGTCGTCTGTTTTCGTGGTTTAGCCTTTGGGTACCCTCGTAAGTCCTCTGGCGATTTTCCTGGCAAGAACCCACGCATTCTGATCGTCAAAGGAACATCATCCAGGTCAATATTGGGAGACATTGCGGACTCGACTGAGTTATGGTTCCTCGCAGGAGTGTTCAGGAGCACATTTTCATCTTATACGATTGCCATTTGTTGAGAATTTTGATTGTGAGTGTTTTCTGTGTTCATGTCTCTGTTAGTGTAATCACTCCCAAAAAAGTCAGATGCAGAAAACTTTTGTGGGTTGAAGGGAAAAATTCCACTCTTTTCAAAACCTGATTTGATATTTTTCGGAGTAATCGCAGCATCGTGTGCGGAATGCACAACTTCTGCAACTTCGTAAATTGTTAGTGGTTGCTTCAAAGATTTGATCATTGCATCCAGATATCGGCTGTAGGCAGCTTTGAATGGATAATAGCAAGTAATGTCCAATGGTTGCAATTTATGGTGGCAGAGGTGGCAGAGTCAAAAGTGTGATGCCATTCCGTTTCGCTAAATCCAAAGCCCGGATAGATAAGTGACTTTCGTGGTTATCCAAAACCAGTAACTTTGGACTTGTCAGTGATGAGTTCGAATATTTTATGAAATGCTCCAACGTTTTTTCGAATAGCTCTGCATTCATCCATCCTGTCTTATTTGCTAGGCCAAGCGTATTTGGTATACCGTTCTTGTGCATTTTGGGAACAAATTTTACACGTGGGAAAACCATTGCAGGCGGCAAGAAACCTCCAGCAGCGTTGATGATACAAAATGTCGTAACGAGTACACCTTTTTCTCCACTTGTCGCTTGCGAAACTTGCTTTGTATTTTTGGCAGCAATGACGCTTGGAGTTTTTGTTGGAACAGTTGTTGTTGCTGTTTCGTCTAGATTGAAAACGTTGGAAGGGTCGGAGAATCTGGGCTCCCGATCGTAGACCTTTTGTAAATTGTCGTAAAAAATCTTGACGTTATGAGCATTAAATGACGTAGCTCTAGTCAGGCTGCAGTTCTCCGGTTTCCGAAGAGTAATGTCTGGATTTCTTTTGAGAAATGAATGAAATGAATGAATGCCACTGACGTGGCATTTTGATGTCATTTTTTAAGCCCAGCTCGAAAGCGAGCTTTCGACATTCTACGCTGCTGAGTCCGAAGCCCATTTGTGAAGAGCGTACGAGGTACTCACACAATTCCTTCTCCTGCTGTTCGGTGAAAACTTGACGTTGTTTAAAATCAGCCTCCAGCTTTGTTTACTGTCCTTCTTTTATCTTCATGAGGTAGCGGCGAAACGTAGGATATGGAATGTTGTGTAATTTTGCTGCTTGGCAAATGCCATACCCCTTCTCCAGATGATCACGTAATGCGGATTTCATAGTTGCACTGGAAGTCAAGCCTGTTTGGGTTTCGCGTTTGTAGTTTCTCACCATTTTGGCAGCCTCCGATGGAAAATTTAGAAAATCAAATTTGGAAGGGTGGTTCATGTATCCCCACAAGTCATTAGCCAATAAGAAGTGATTTGAAGAAAACATGAAATATTTAAACTGCGTAAGCTATCCGTGGAAATATCATAATGCCACTGGTGAAGCACGATAAAAATTTTCCAAGAAAACGTTAGGTCACAATTGAAGCTGCAAACGGCGAATACAAACTTCGATTAGCGATAAAAACGACAACAATCGTTTGACGCGACTGTGCGTGCGTGTGAGGTTAGGATATCGACTAAGTAAGCAACACACATATAGATGGCGCACAAAATCATGACAGAAGGTGAAATATTTGTAGTGGTTCATCTATCCCCGTGGTTCACCTATCCCCACACTTCCCTATACTTTATGGGGTCGGTCCTTTTACTACCTTTTTGTACTTTTCAGCACTGGATAAATGATCTTTCGCCTCTTTCTTATTCGCTTATGTGAATGCACTGCAGGTCAGAATGGAGAGAGGGGTAACGAAAAGAGCGAGAAACCACCATCCGCGTCCCTACCATTGTTTTTCAGCAAATTAAAGCTACATTACATAATCGGAATTAGATTACTAAAATTGGTATTGCATTTATTGGAGAGAAAGGGGTGGAGACAAAAAGGACAAGTTGCTAAAATTGTTAATTAGTCAATAAAATAAGTTTGCCGCTCTGTTCTCTGTTAGCGCCGGCAGCGCTCTTCACTTTGCATCACAAGTCGGCCTGAAACTATTTACACACACATGAATAAATATATTTTTTATTAACAAACAATGGCTCTGACGTCATTGCTTTTCTTCTTGGGTGGTTTGTGGGCGTTAGAGTGGGGGTCGAAAACTTTTTTCAACTCAATCGATAGGTATTGGCGAGACCAATACGTTTCAGTTAAATTTGTTTTTAAACTGTAGGAGCCACAGTTTTGGGTGGTTTGTGAGCGTGGTACATTGCCAAAATAAACTTGCGCTGCGTAATAATCTTCAGAATCTGCACGCCTAATCCCAACTGTCTAGCCCTGTAGTTTCCGAGATCACAGCGTTCATACGGACAGACAGACAGAGGGATAGAGTAGATCGACTCAGCTAGTGTTCCTGATCAAGATATACATACTTTATGGGCTCGGAAACGCTTAATTCTACCTGTTACATGCTTTCCGACGATATACCCCTTTGCTTTACGAGTAACGGGTATAAAAATAACAAGAAAGGTGGCTAACTTCGGTTAGCAAAACTTCTGACTGAAATTACAATACCCTCTGCAGGGTATAAAAATAAAAACACTTATTATTCTATATTATTATATTAAACAAACTGTTTTCTGTTAAGAAAAAACGGATAAAACTGAGAAAAGAAATAAACGTATTTCGTTCTGAAAATATTTCCAATTTGACGGGAAATTGATGTTATTTGTCGAACGGATTGAAAGCATCGACTGATCTTTGCGAGCTGTGGAACTTTTCATCTGAAATTATCTGAACTTTCCAAAAATATCCTACAACAAATGCATGTATAAATTACATAACCCCTAATATATAACACCTAAATCCTCCTTCTCTGGTTAACAAATAAGCTTTGATCATTTACGACAAGCTAACGCATAAAAGAGTGCGTCAAAATTGGTTGGCAGACTTACTAGGAAATTATCGGAGCCACAACTCCTTATGGATCACTGAAATGTTAATGAATTGTATGAACATTTTTCAAGAAAAAGTGTATTTAAAGATAATATTTATAAAAATAGGTGCACCGTTGTGATGCTTCATCGTTATAAGGCGGTATATAGATTTTCTGCTTGTTTACAATTTTCCCACTTCGTGCAGTTAAGCGCCAAGCAGTTTAGTCTAAAATAATACAAATTATCTAGTTGAATCGTGATATTCTTCGATTCTAACTTACGCCTTCAAGGTAGTTGTAGACATAGATTTTTTCATTTTGAGAGTGGGCGCCGTCGTCACATGCTCCCACTGGCACAAGGATGACATTTTTGCCGGTGGCTTCCTGCAATGTCAATGTTACTGGTATGGATCCCCCCTCACGGGTCATGTCGGGTTCTACATTGAAAACATGCCTTATGCCCCGTTTCGCAGCCTCATAATGGGGATGGTTTGGGTCCTCTGTCCAGGGCTTTCCAGCTGAGAGCATAGTAACCTTCAATCACAATCATTATAATCTAGAGTAAAACGAAGAGGAATTCAAAAACAAACCTTTATTTTGTTAGGCGAACCTCTCTCTCTCTCCGTCCATTTTTCACTAAGGTATTTACTGACACACTCTCTGGTCGGGCACAAGTCGAAGTGAGAACTTGCCAATCACTTTCTTCGGAATGACGGTCTTTGCCCCTGGCTCATAAAACGCACCTTCGATTCCATTGAATTCCACCTGGCTTGAAGCAGCCTGGTTTTGTCGCCATTATGCGGCAGCTGGTCAACACCAATGTCATTCCTAAAGAGATTACAGCTATTCATATATTTAATGCGTCGATAGGAAGATAAGATTAACTAACATGTACTCAGAAACTTGAAAGTCAATGTTCTCGTATATTGCCTGCTCGTTCTTTAGTTCGGGTGCAACCTGTATCAATTCGAGAACAATTAAACTTTAAAAGTAAGCTTTTGGTTTTTTTATACAAAATACTAACATCACGATCCACTCCAGGGACCAGGATTTTTGAATCCTTGTCGACAAGAACGCTGAGCAAGTGACATATATCCGGCATAGCTTCGTGGACGGTTCCCCCAAATACTCCACTGTGCAAATCTTTGTTTGAGCATTCCCCCTCCACTTGGAAGTATGCCAGTCCACGGAGCCCATATGTTAGGCAAGGGCGCTTCTTCCCTAGCCTTCCCATCGGCAAGGAAATCGTTTTTGCGTTCCATTAACAAGTCGTCGAGGCCTTCGATGCCGCTTTTTTCCATCCCTTCAAAAACAAACTTCACGTTTAGTGGCAGCGGAATATTATGCTTTATGTAAGCCTTAGTAGCATGGACCCAGCACAGCACAGGTCCCGTGTCATCGGACGCCGCGCATCCTAACAACTTTCCATCTACCTCTGTAAGCTCAAAGGGATTGGTGTTCCATCCATCTTCCTTCAGAGCAAGCTTCACATGAAAATTGCCGTATACCAACACTCTCTTCTTGGAGGCGTCCTTCTCCAGAGTTCCGAGCAGGACCTTTGGCAGATGGATTATCTGGCCACTCGGCAAGATTTGTTGGCATACATCCACCAGTTCTATTTCAGAGCTCAGGGTCATGAGCAGATATGCAGTCCATTCTACCACGCGATCAATCTCTCCTCGGTTTTTTGGCCAAGCTGAAACGGACTGAATTCCCACAACGGTTTTAAGGGCGTCGATGTAAGCTACTTTTTTCCGTTCACAAAGCTGAAAAGCGACTTCGGTTTTTTACCATTATGTAATAAGCTGACAGAAATGATGATATCTGTTCTAAACTAAAACAATTTTCGACTCAGCTCACGTGTTAGTTAATGGTGCTTGAGGCCATTATATTCGTGGATAGAATGGACGATTGTTTGGCATAAACTAAACCAAGGATATTTTAATCGCAAAACTTGAAATATTGATAAGGAAAAGCATGGGACCCACATCCCACCAATTTCATGTCAATGGGACTACAACCACATTACCCACAAATTAGTTATATTCAAAAAATTGTTTTTTTTGGGAACACATTTTTTTAAATTAGCTTTTAAGAGTTATTGCCAACATGCCATTACAAAAAACAGTCAAAAACACATTCCAAAAGTTTAATATAAAATCATTTAAGATGGTACTGTATGTAAAATGTATAACTGTAAGCATTTAATACGATGATTTAAGAGGCAAATATTGAGAGAATGGGCCGAAGAGCAACCTAAATAAAGTTTTAAATATTATTATTATAAGATCAAAATCAACAATAATATTTTATTTCATTTTAGCTATGAGGTACAGTTCTTAGTCATTAGTTTATTACCATTATTTCGCCACCTTTACAAGAACAATTAATGGCTTATTTAATATTAATTAAATATTTTTTGACCGTAGCACAACTTTTTCAACCAAATATTTTTCGTAGCAACATTTATTGTTTTGTTAATGGACGATAAATGTATAGTAACATACAAAAACTGCTGTCTTAGTAGGAAGAGAGGTAAAAAAAATTAAATATTCCGATGGCGGAACGCTATAGTCGAATATCTCGACTATCAGATATTCGTTACTCAACTCTTAAATTGAAAACTGATAAAAGCTTAAGTAAAAATGTTAAGATGACCGCTTTAAAATTGGAGTACGCTTTGAAGATTCTCAAAAAATTGCATTAGGCACACGGGTTTCGCCATACGAGAGTTAGCCGTAGACTAATGGGAAAACAGAAGGACTTACAGCGCTGTTACGTGTACAAATTTTCGGTCCTTTTACTACCTTTTTGTACTTTTCAGCACTGGATAAATGATCTTTCGCCTCTGTCTTATTCGCTTAGGTGAATGCACTGCATGTCAGAATGGAGAGAGGGGTAACGCAAAAAGCGAGAGGCCACCGTCCGCGTCCCTTCCATTGTTTTTCAGCTTTAAAGCTTACATTAACATAATCGGAATTAGATTACTAAAATTGGTATTGCATTTATTGGAGAGAAAGGGGTGGAGACAAAAAGGACAAGTTGCTAAAATTGTTAACTATTCAATAGAATAAGTTTGCCGCTCTGTTCACTCTTAGCGCCGGCAGCGCTCTTCACTTTGCATCACAAGTCGGCCTGAAACTATTTACACACACATAAATAAATATATTTTTTATTAACAAACAATGGCTCTGACGTCATTGCTTTTCTTCTTGGGTGGTTTGTGGGCGTTAGAGTGGGTGTCGAAAACTTTTTTCAACTCAATCGATAGGTATTGGCGAGACCAGTTTCAGTTAAATTTGTTTTTAAACTGAAGGAGCCACAGTTTTGGGTGGTTTGTGAGCGTGGTACATTGCCAAAATAAATTTGCGCTGCGTAATAATCTTCAGAATCTGCACGCCTACTCCCAACTGTCTAGCCCTTGTAGTTTCCGAGATCACAGCGTTCATACGGACAGACAGACAGAGGGATAGGGTAGATTGACTCAGCTAGTGTTCCTGATCAAGATATACATACTTTATGGGCTCTGAAACTCTTAATTCTACCTATTACATGCTTTCCGACGATATACCCCTTTGCTTTACGAGTAACGGGGATAAAAATAACAAGAAAGGTAGCTAACTTCGGTTAGCAAAACTTCTGACTAAAATTTCAATACCCTCTGCAGGGTATAAAAATAAAAACACTTGTTGTTCTATATTATTATATTAAACAAACTGTTTTCTGTTTAGAAAAAACAGATAAAACTGAGAACAGAAATAAACGCATTTCGTTTTGAAAATATTTCCAATTTGACGGGAAATTGATGTTATTTGTCGAACCGTTTTTACACTCTGTAATTTCAGTCAGAAGTTTTGCTTACCGAAGTTAGCTACCTTTCTTGTTATTTTCTTGCTATTTTTTTTATATCGTCGGAAAGCATGTAACAGGTAGAATTAAGCGTTTCCGAGCCCATAAAGTATGTATATCTTGATCAGGAACACTAGCTGAGTCGATCTACTCTATCCCTCTGTCTGTCTGTCCGTATGAACGCTGTGATCTCGGAAACTACAAGGGCTAGACAGTTGGGATTAGGCGTGCAGATTCTGAAGATTATTACGCAGCGCAAGTTTATTTTGGCAATGTACCACGCTCACAAACCACCCAAAACTGTGGCTCATACAGTTTAAAAACAAATTTAACTGAAACGTATTGGTCTCGCCAATACCTATCGATTGAGTTGAAAAAAGTTTTCGACGCCCACTCCAACGCCCAGAAACCACCCAAGAAGAAAAGCAATGACGTCAGAGTCATTGTTTGTTATTAAAAAATGTATTTATTCATGAGTGTAAATAGTGGCAGGCCGACTTGTGGTGCAAAGCGAAGAGCGCTGCCGGCGCTAAGAGAGAACAGAGCGGCAAACTTATTCTATTGAATAATTAACAATTTTAGCAACTTGTCCTTTTTGTCTCCACCCCTTTCTCTCCAATTATCTAATTCCGATTATATTAATGTAAGCTTTAAAGCTTTTAAGCTGAAAAACAATGGAAGGGACGGGGATGGTGGCTTCTCGCTCTTTGCGTTACACCTCTCTCCATTCTGACCTGCAGTGCATTCACATAAGCGAATAAGAAAGAGGCGAAAGATCATTTATCCAGTGCTGAAAAGTACAAAAAGGTAGTAAAAGGACCGAAAATTTGTACACGTAACAGCGCTGTAAGTCTTTCTGTTTTCCCATTAGTCTACGGCTAACTCTCGTATGGCGAAACCCGTGTGCCTAATGCAATTTTTTGAGAATCTTCAAAGCGTACTCCAATTTTAAAGCGGTCATCTTAACATTTTTACTTCGCTTTTATCAGTTTTCAATTTAAGAGTTGAGTAACGAATATCTGATAGTTGAGATATTCGACTATAGCGTTCTCTCTTGCTATAACCGTTAATCGTAGAGTAAGAGGGTATACTAGATTCGTTGGAAAGTATGTAACAGGCAGAAGGAAGCGTTTCCGACCCCATAAAGTAGATACATTCTTGATCAGGATCAAGCCATTTCCGTCTGTCTGTCCGTCCGGATAAACGCTCAGATCTCGGAAACTATAAGAGCTAGGCTATTGGGATTTGGCATGCAGATATCTTCTTACGCAGCGCAAGTTTATTTCAGCAATGTGCCACGCCCACTCTAATGCCCACAAACCGCACAAAACTGTGGCTCCTACAGTTTTGATGCTAGAATAAAAATGTTAAATGAAATGTATTTTCCTCATCAATACCTATCGATGAAACCACGCCCACCTTAACGCCCGCAAACTTCAAAAAATCGTAAATATGAACGCGGATAGCTCAGAAACTATAGAAGATAGAGAACTGGGATTTCAGATTTAGATTCCGTGGCCTTGTACGCACTGCAAGTTCGTTACGCGAAGATGCCACGCCCACTTTAACGCCCACAAACCGCCCAAGTCTGTGGTGCCCACAATTTTTGTGCTAAATAAAAAGTTTTAACTGAAATGTATTAGTCTTGTTAATACCTATTGACTGCCACGGCCACTCTAACGCCCACAAACCGCCCAAGCCTGTGGCGCCCACAATTTTCATGCTAGAACAAAAATGTTAACTGAAATGTATTAGTCTCGTCAATACCTATAGATTGAACCCAAAAAAAGTTTGACACGCCCACTCTAACGCCCATAACGCCTAAATCTGTCTACCGCCCACATAACCATATATTGAGATCGCGGGTAGAGAATCTACAGATTTATAGGACTGTCAGTACCGTAAATGATTCGATATTGCTTCAATCTGACCTAGATAGTATCGGTAGTTGGTGTTCGAAGAATAATTTGCCTCTAAGCCCTAACAAATGCCACATCGTTCGTTATGCTAAACGTCCATCAACTTATCACATCATTAACAACCCTCTCTCTGTTTTGAATGAAATAGTGGATCTGGGGGTATTATTTGATGAAAAATTTCTGTTTCACGAGCACCTGAATTTTATATTACAAAAGGCATATGCAATGTTCGGCTTTGTTAAGCGAAACACTTTATTATTCAAAGATCCGTATTTCAGATTGTCTGTATACTCTGCCCTTGTCCGTTCTAGGTTTGAATATGCTTCCTTTACTTGGAATCACTCGGGAAGTGTCCAGATCAATAGGATTGAGAGGTTGCCGAAAAAGTTTTTGAAGTTTGGATTGCAATCCTTGCATTTTACTGAACCGGCTCTGCCCTATGGTAGTCAGTGTTTCCTGCTTCACACTGGTTCCCTGAAGGAACGCCGTGCAATTGCTGGCCTTCTCTTTCTGAATTATCTGCTAGTAGGTGATATGGATTGTCCTTATCTGTTGGGATGCCTTAATTTTAATGTTCCTGCCAGGAATTTCCGTACGATGGTTCCATTTCTGGACCGTGGTATCAGGACAAAATTACACCAGTTTACAAAAAAAAATTGATGAAATACGCCTTTCAGGAAACCTTTGTTTTCCGGTAAGATACATCTCCCTGATTAAGAAAAGGGCACTTAAAATTTTTTCTATGGTACCAATTTTTTTTAAAGTGTAAAAAACGTTTTTCGCACTTTTTTATTTTATAACTCGAGTTGTGTGCCCTTTAACTTTCTTATACACATCATTAAGTTCCATTCATTAGTTCAAAAGCTACACTTCGTCAAAGTTGAAAAATTTGGAAAAAAAATCAAAAACGCTGGCATAAATGGCTTCTTTAAAAATACACGCGTAAAAACCGAAATTAGTTTTATGTTGTTTTCTTGATTGCTGAACCATAACGGAGAATATGCGCCATAGATCACGACAATCCGTTGGTAAATCGATTTTTAACAGATTTTTAAACGTATATACCCAAGTTCATTATTCGGGAGCAGCGGCCGTTAAACGTTATTTTAAATTTTCAGTGTTGGGGAACGTAAGAATTTGGTGCAAGTTGTTATGCATAACGTCAGTTTCCTTGCTAAAAATATATGAAAATGATTTCCTCGTAACTGCAATCGCATACTCTTTAGCTTGCCCAGCGCTATAGCAAAGAAACTGACGTTTATCGGTTTATCGCAACTCGAGTTAGAAAATAAAAAAGTGCGAAAAACGTTTTTACACTTTAAAAAAAATTGGTACCATAGAAAAAATTTTAAGTGCCCTTTTCTTAATCAGGGAGATGTATCTTACCGGAAAACAAAGGTTTCCTGAAAGGCGTATTTCATCAATTTTCTTTTGTAAACTGGTGTTATGCACGCAATGAGCCACTACTAAGGGCTCTTAGATTGTTTAATTCCCTGCCTTTTAGCATTAGATTCAGCTGGGGGCCAAGAAAGAAATGCTAAGGCGAACCCTTAGGGAATATTTTTAAATTAATTTTTAATAATAGATTTAAGGTAATTATATGTAGCCAGATAAGGATTTATCTATTGGCGTAAAGTAAATAAATAAATAAATAAAAATTGAAGGGTGTGCTCAAAAGGGAAAATACAATCGGCATCCATAAAAACGGAGTAATGCAAAAACACCCATCTCAACATACGTAGGGAAAATTTTATACGTTGACATTTTTTCTACAGACGGAAAATATTTTTTAGCTGCTGTGGATAAATTTTCTAAGTTTGCCTCCGTTCAACATATTAGCTTGCATATTAGCTTGCGCGCGATTATATAGACAGCCTTACTTCAACTCGTTAATCTGTTAACAACACTAACCGTGGACGCAACCCTTCGACTATTCACACGCAGACCATTTACGGCGGACACGTAACTACCTGGGACGAGTACGTCCGTGTGTCTATATCCTAGCCGTGTGTCTATATCCTAGCCGTGTGTCTATATCCTATCCTGTTATGAGACTTATGTAAACGAAACATCATCATTAACGACAACCTTACCAAGAAATCATATGGTCTGATTATTTTAGATAACATTGATGTCGGAGAGATAACCAATGAACACCTTGCAAATGTCAGTGTGGCTGATGTGCTGGCGGTATCTAACGTAAAAATATTTCAAAATAATAATCTTTTGTATTTTCTAGTTATGTTTCCAAAACCGAAATTGTTGTGCTGCAATAACGAAATATTCGATTTGCCGCTAATATAACAAGCAGCACTACTCATCACGATGTTTTTGGAACATTCCTGATAACCTTCGACGACAAAATGAGCCTAGATGGTACCCCTTACATCAACCACCATAAGGTTTTGAAGAAAGCACCAGCCGTACCATCTATGGTAAAGATCAACGTGACTGAAGACCACCAACTTCTCAGTCTACCGTTCCTGCACGAACTCCGTTTGGGTAACCTGCAACGAATCTTGGAAGCAACCTATGGCTCCGTCTTCAGCTGCGCGGAAAACGTTTTTTACGCTTTAAAAAAAATTGATAATATAGAAAAAAATTTAAGTGCGCTTTTCTTAATCAGGGAGATGTATCTTACCGGAAAACAAAGGTTTCCTGAAATGCGTATTTCATCAATTTTTTATTGTAAACTAGTGTAAGTTTACTTACGACTTGCCGGTCACGGGCATTAACACCGTGTGTTTTATACGCCATATACACCGAACACTTTTAGAATAAACAGTTGGGAATTATTTGAGTTGACAGTTACTTAAATCTAAATTTTGCTCAATTTAAGAGTTTTCCAGCACGAACGTTCTGCAGCGACGTCGGGAGAAGCAGCAACATATTCCGACCGCGTAGAAACGGCTATGTGTATGACAGCGCCAAGTATAGATTATATAAATAAAATGTTGCTAAAGATAAACAATTTTAAAGCGTTTTTATACCCGTTACTCGTAGAGTAAAAGGGTATACTAGATTCGTCGGAAAGTATGTAACAGGCAGAAGGAAGCGTTTCCGACCCCATAAAGTATGTATATTCTTGATCAGGATCACTAGCAGAGTCGATCTAGCCATGTCCGTCTGTCCGTCTGTCTGTCCGGATGAACGCTGAGATCTCGGAAACTATGGGAGTTAGGCTATTGAGATTTGGCGTGCAGATTCCTGAGCTTCTTACGCAGCGCAAGTTTGTTTCAGTAGAGTGCCACGCCCACCCTAACGCCCATAAACCGCCCACAAACTTCAAAAAATCGTAAATATGAACGTGGATATCTCGGAAACTATTAAAGATAGAGAATTGGGATTTCAGATTTAGATTCCGTAGCCTTATACGCAGCGCAAGTTTGTTACGCGAATATGCCACGCGCACTCTAACGCCCACAAACCGCGAAAATCTGTGACGCCCACAATTTTGATGTTAGATACAAAAATGTAAATGTATTGGTCTCGTCAATACCTATCGATTGGTCCAAAAAAAAATTTGACACGCCCACTCTAACGCCCATAACGCTTAAATCTGTATACCGCCGGTGGGTGGCGCATTTTAATCTCGCTTTGCTACTTGCATATCTCATTTTAGCTGAGTTACGGGTATCTGATAGTCGAGGTACTCGACTATAGCGTTCTTCCTTGTTTAATTTAAGTTTGTTGGTCAACTGATAGGTGTTGACGAGAGTAATACATTTCTGTTACAATTATTTTTGTAGAATCAAAACAGTTTTGGGCGGTTTGTGGGCGGTCCACATTGCTGAAATAAACTTTCACTTCGTAGGAATCTCTAGAATCTGCATGCCTAGTCCAAACTTTCTAGCTTTTGTAGTTTCCGAGATCACAACGTTCATACGGACAGAAAGACATACGGACATGGCTAGATCGACTCGGCTCGTGATACTGATCAAGTATATATATTCTTTATAGTGTCGGAAACGCTTTCTTCTACCTTTTGCATACTTTTCGTCGAATCTAGTATAAGGGATATGTTTTTTTAGCCCAAATGACGCAGCAACAATTTTCATGCTAGATAAAAAATGGAATTGGAGATTTGCGAGCAGCAAAGCGAGGTTAAAATGCGCCACCTACCGGCGGTAGACAGATTGAAGCGTTATGGGCGTTAGAGTGGGCGTGATAATTTTTTTTGGATCAATCGATAGGTATTGACGAGACCAATACATTTCAGTTAAAATTTTTTATTTAGCATGAAAATTGTGGGCGTCACAGGTCTGGACGGTTTGTAGGCGTTAAAGTGGGCGTAGCAAACTTTTTTTGGGTCAATCGACGTTAGAGTGGGCTTGGTACTCTGCTGAAACAAACTTGCGCTGCGTAAGAAGCTCAAAAATCTGCACGCCAAATCTCAATAGCCTAGCCTCTTATAGTTTCCGAGATCTCAGCGTTCATCCGGACAGACAGACGGACAGACGGACATGGATAGATCGACTCGGCTAGTGATCCTGATCAAGAATATATAGGGGAGAGTGGGGATAGGTGAATCACTTTCTTTTATTAACATTATTATGTCTGAACAATTCGACGTAAGGTTCTGCTGTATATAGAAATCTAAAAGAGCCCACATTCCTTGGAATATTAAGTATTATGCAAAAATACTATCTTTTGTTTTGTAAAGTTTATTTGCTTTCCAAATTTTTGTCTCAAATCCCCACCCGTGGGGATACCTGAACCACCCTATGGGGATAGTTGAACCACCTATCAGGATAACACAAAAACTACAATTGTATAAAAAAAGTGTAATTTATTTCTTTGTGCATGCCTTCTTTCTGTTCGAATATAAACATTGCAAATTTACAGCATGAAATCAAACATTACAATATTGCTATTCATTCTTATTTTTGTTTTTATTCTTTCTTTTTTGGAAGGTTTTCTTGAGTTTTTTGATTGTGTTTTTCCGCGATCAATTTTTCTGCGGTGAGTCTGTAGCAATGATACTCCTTCCTCGTTTTCTTCCCCGAGTCGTCTGTTTTCGTGGTTTAGCCTTTGGGTACCCTCGTAAGTCCTCTGGCGATTTTCCTGGCAAGAACCCACGCATTCTGATCGTCAAAGGAACATCATCCAGGTCAATATTGGGAGACATTGCGGACTCGACTGAGTTATGGTTCCTCGCAGGAGTGTTCAGGAGCACATTTTCATCTTATACGATTGCCATTTGTTGAGAATTTTGATTGTGAGTGTTTTCTGTGTTCATGTCTCTGTTAGTGTAATCACTCCCAAAAAAGTCAGATGCAGAAAACTTTTGTGGGTTGAAGGGAAAAATTCCACTCTTTTCAAAACCTGATTTGATATTTTTCGGAGTAATCGCAGCATCGTGTGCGGAATGCACAACTTCTGCAACTTCGTAAATTGTTAGTGGTTGCTTCAAAGATTTGATCATTGCATCCAGATATCGGCTGTAGGCAGCTTTGAATGGATAATAGCAAGTAATGTCCAATGGTTGCAATTTATGAGACGTGTGAGGTGGCAGAGTCAAAAGTGTGATGCCATTCCGTTTCGCTAAATCCAAAGCCCGGATAGATAAGTGACTTTCGTGGTTATCCAAAACCAGTAACTTTGGACTTGTCAGTGATGAGTTCGAATATTTTATGAAATGCTCCAACGTTTTTTCGAGTAGCTCTGCATTCATCCATCCTGTCTTATTTGCTAGGCCAAGCGTATTTGGTATACCGTTCTTGTGCATTTTGGGAACAAATTTTACACGTGGGAAAACCATTGCAGGCGGCAAGAAACCTCCAGCAGCGTTGATGATACAAAATGTCGTAACGAGTACACCTTTTTCTCCACTTGTCGCTTGCGAAACTTGCTTTGTATTTTTGGCAGCAATGACGCTTGGAGTTTTTGTTGGAACAGTTGTTGTTGCTGTTTCGTCTAGATTGAAAACGTTGGAAGGGTCGGAGAATCTGGGCTCCCGATCGTAGACCTTTTGTAAATTGTCGTAAAAAATCTTGACGTTATGAGCATTAAATGACGTAGCTCTAGTCAGGCTGCAGTTCTCCGGTTTCCGAAGAGTAATGTCTGGATTTCTTTTGAGAAATGAATGAAATGAATGAATGCCCCTGACGTGGCATTTTGATGTCATTTTTTAAGCCCAGCTCGAAAGCGAGCTTTCGACATTCTACGCTGCTGAGTCCGAAGCCCATTTGTGAAGAGCGTACGAGGTACTCACACAATTCCTTCTCCTGCTGTTCGGTGAAAACTTGACGTTGTTTAAAATCAGCCTCCAGCTTTGTTTACTGTCCTTCTTTTATCTTCATGAGGTAGCGGCGAAACGTAGGATATGGAATGTTGTGTAATTTTGCTGCTTGGCAAATGCCATACCCCTTCTCCAGATGATCACGTAATGCGGATTTCATAGTTGCACTGGAAGTCAAGCCTGTTTGGGTTTCGCGTTTGTAGTTTCTCACCATTTTGGCAGCCTCCGATGGAAAATTTAGAAAATCAAATTTGGAAGGGTGGTTCATGTATCCCCACAAGTCATTAGCCAATAAGAAGTGATTTGAAGAAAACATGAAATATTTAAACTGCGTAAGCTATCCGTGGAAATATCATAATGCCACTGGTGAAGCACGATAAAAATTTTCCAAGAAAACGTTAGGTCACAATTGAAGCTGCAAACGGCGAATACAAACTTCGATTAGCGATAAAAACGACAACAATCGTTTGACGCGACTGTGCGTGCGTGTGAGGTTAGGATATCGACTAAGTAAGCAACACACATATAGATGGCGCACAAAATCATGACAGAAGGTGAAATATTTGTAGTGGTTCATCTATCCCCGTGGTTCACCTATCCCCACACTTCCCTATACTTTATGGGGTCGGTCCTTTTACTACCTTTTTGTACTTTTCAGCACTGGATAAATGATCTTTCGCCTCTTTCTTATTCGCTTATGTGAATGCACTGCAGGTCAGAATGGAGAGAGGGGTAACGAAAAGAGCGAGAAACCACCATCCGCGTCCCTACCATTGTTTTTCAGCAAATTAAAGCTACATTACATAATCGGAATTAGATTACTAAAATTGGTATTGCATTTATTGGAGAGAAAGGGGTGGAGACAAAAAGGACAAGTTGCTAAAATTGTTAATTAGTCAATAAAATAAGTTTGCCGCTCTGTTCTCTGTTAGCGCCGGCAGCGCTCTTCACTTTGCATCACAAGTCGGCCTGAAACTATTTACACACACATGAATAAATATATTTTTTATTAACAAACAATGGCTCTGACGTCATTGCTTTTCTTCTTGGGTGGTTTGTGGGCGTTAGAGTGGGGGTCGAAAACTTTTTTCAACTCAATCGATAGGTATTGGCGAGACCAATACGTTTCAGTTAAATTTGTTTTTAAACTGTAGGAGCCACAGTTTTGGGTGGTTTGTGAGCGTGGTACATTGCCAAAATAAACTTGCGCTGCGTAATAATCTTCAGAATCTGCACGCCTAATCCCAACTGTCTAGCCCTGTAGTTTCCGAGATCACAGCGTTCATACGGACAGACAGACAGAGGGATAGAGTAGATCGACTCAGCTAGTGTTCCTGATCAAGATATACATACTTTATGGGCTCGGAAACGCTTAATTCTACCTGTTACATGCTTTCCGACGATATACCCCTTTGCTTTACGAGTAACGGGTATAAAAATAACAAGAAAGGTAGCTAACTTCGGTTAGCAAAACTTCTGACTGAAATTACAATACCCTCTGCAGGGTATAAAAATAAAAACACTTATTATTCTATATTATTATATTAAACAAACTGTTTTCTGTTAAGAAAAAACGGATAAAACTGAGAAAAGAAATAAACGTATTTCGTTCTGAAAATATTTCCAATTTGACGGGAAATTGATGTTATTTGTCGAACGGATTGAAAGCATCGACTGATCTTTGCGAGCTGTGGAACTTTTCATCTGAAATTATCTGAACTTTCCAAAAATATCCTACAACAAATGCATGTATAAATTACATAACCCCTAATATATAACACCTAAATCCTCCTTCTCTGGTTAACAAATAAGCTTTGATCATTTACGACAAGCTAACGCATAAAAGAGTGCGTCAAAATTGGTTGGCAGACTTACTAGGAAATTATCGGAGCCACAACTCCTTATGGATCACTGAAATGTTAATGAATTGTATGAACATTTTTCAAGAAAAAGTGTATTTAAAGATAATATTTATAAAAATAGGTGCACCGTTGTGATGCTTCATCGTTTTAAGGCGGTATATAGATTTTCTGCTTGTTTACAATTTTCCCACTTCGTGCAGTTAAGCGCCAAGCAGTTTAGTCTAAAATAATACAAATTATCTAGTTGAATCGTGATATTCTTCGATTCTAACTTACGCCTTCAAGGTAGTTGTAGACATAGATTTTTTCATTTTGAGAGTGGGCGCCGTCGTCACATGCTCCCACTGGCACAAGGATGACATTTTTGCCGGTGGCTTCCTGCAATGTCAATGTTACTGGTATGGATCCCCCCTCACGGGTCATGTCGGGTTCTACATTGAAAACATGCCTTATGCCCCGTTTCGCAGCCTCATAATGGGGATGGTTTGGGTCCTCTGTCCAGGGCTTTCCAGCTGAGAGCATAGTAACCTTCAATCACAATCATTATAATCTAGAGTAAAACGAAGAGGAATTCAAAAACAAACCTTTATTTTGTTAGGCGAACCTCTCTCTCTCTCCGTCCATTTTTCACTAAGGTATTTACTGACACACTCTCTGGTCGGGCACAAGTCGAAGTGAGAACTTGCCAATCACTTTCTTCGGAATGACGGTCTTTGCCCCTGGCTCATAAAACGCACCTTCGATTCCATTGAATTCCACCTGGCTTGAAGCAGCCTGGTTTTGTCGCCATTATGCGGCAGCTGGTCAACACCAATGTCATTCCTAAAGAGATTACAGCTATTCATATATTTAATGCGTCGATAGGAAGATAAGATTAACTAACATGTACTCAGAAACTTGAAAGTCAATGTTCTCGTATATTGCCTGCTCGTTCTTTAGTTCGGGTGCAACCTGTATCAATTCGAGAACAATTAAACTTTAAAAGTAAGCTTTTGGTTTTTTTATACAAAATACTAACATCACGATCCACTCCAGGGACCAGGATTTTTGAATCCTTGTCGACAAGAACGCTGAGCAAGTGACATATATCCGGCATAGCTTCGTGGACGGTTCCCCCAAATACTCCACTGTGCAAATCTTTGTTTGAGCATTCCCCCTCCACTTGGAAGTATGCCAGTCCACGGAGCCCATATGTTAGGCAAGGGCGCTTCTTCCCTAGCCTTCCCATCGGCAAGGAAATCGTTTTTGCGTTCCATTAACAAGTCGTCGAGGCCTTCGATGCCGCTTTTTTCCATCCCTTCAAAAACAAACTTCACGTTTAGTGGCAGCGGAATATTATGCTTTATGTAAGCCTTAGTAGCATGGACCCAGCACAGCACAGGTCCCGTGTCATCGGACGCCGCGCATCCTAACAACTTTCCATCTACCTCTGTAAGCTCAAAGGGATTGGTGTTCCATCCATCTTCCTTCAGAGCAAGCTTCACATGAAAATTGCCGTATACCAACACTCTCTTCTTGGAGGCGTCCTTCTCCAGAGTTCCGAGCAGGACCTTTGGCAGATGGATTATCTGGCCACTCGGCAAGATTTGTTGGCCCACATCCACCAGTTCTATTTCAGAGCTCAGGGTCATGAGCAGATATGCAGTCCATTCTACCACGCGATCAATCTCTCCTCGGTTTTTTGGCCAAGCTGAAACGGACTGAATTCCCACAACGGTTTTAAGGGCGTCGATGTAAGCTACTTTTTTCCGTTCACAAAGCTGAAAAGCGACTTCGGTTTTTTACCATTATGTAATAAGCTGACAGAAATGATGATATCTGTTCTAAACTAAAACAATTTTCGACTCAGCTCACGTGTTAGTTAATGGTGCTTGAGGCCATTATATTCGTGGATAGAATGGACGATTGTTTGGCATAAACTAAACCAAGGATATTTTAATCGCAAAACTTGAAATATTGATAAGGAAAAGCATGGGACCCACATCCCACCAATTTCATGTCAATGGGACTACAACCACATTACCCACAAATTAGTTATATTCAAAAAATTGTTTTTTTTGGGAACACATTTTTTTAAATTAGCTTTTAAGAGTTATTGCCAACATGCCATTACAAAAAACAGTCAAAAACACATTCCAAAAGTTTAATATAAAATCATTTAAGATGGTACTGTATGTAAAATGTATAACTGTAAGCATTTAATACGATGATTTAAGAGGCAAATATTGAGAGAATGGGCCGAAGAGCAACCTAAATAAAGTTTTAAATATTATTATTATAAGATCAAAATCAACAATAATATTTTATTTCATTTTAGCTATGAGGTACAGTTCTTAGTCATTAGTTTATTACCATTATTTCGCCACCTTTACAAGAACAATTAATGGCTTATTTAATATTAATTAAATATTTTTTGACCGTAGCACAACTTTTTCAACCAAATATTTTTCGTAGCAACATTTATTGTTTTGTTAATGGACGATAAATGTATAGTAACATACAAAAACTGCTGTCTTAGTAGGAAGAGAGGAAAAAAAATTAAATATTCCGATGGCGGAACGCTATAGTCGAATATCTCGACTATCAGATATTCGTTACTCAACTCTTAAATTGAAAACTGATAAAAGCTTAAGTAAAAATGTTAAGATGACCGCTTTAAAATTGGAGTACGCTTTGAAGATTCTCAAAAAATTGCATTAGGCACACGGGTTTCGCCATACGAGAGTTAGCCGTAGACTAATGGGAAAACAGAAAGACTTACAGCGCTGTTACGTGTACAAATTTTCGGTCCTTTTACTACCTTTTTGTACTTTTCAGCACTGGATAAATGATCTTTCGCCTCTGTCTTATTCGCTTAGGTGAATGCACTGCATGTCAGAATGGAGAGAGGGGTAACGCAAAAAGCGAGAGGCCACCGTCCGCGTCCCTTCCATTGTTTTTCAGCTTTAAAGCTTACATTAACATAATCGGAATTAGATTACTAAAATTGGTATTGCATTTATTGGAGAGAAAGGGGTGGAGACAAAAAGGACAAGTTGCTAAAATTGTTAACTATTCAATAGAATAAGTTTGCCGCTCTGTTCACTCTTAGCGCCGGCAGCGCTCTTCACTTTGCATCACAAGTCGGCCTGAAACTATTTACACACACATAAATAAATATATTTTTTATTAACAAACAATGGCTCTGACGTCATTGCTTTTCTTCTTGGGTGGTTTGTGGGCGTTAGAGTGGGTGTCGAAAACTTTTTTCAACTCAATCGATAGGTATTGGCGAGACCAGTTTCAGTTAAATTTGTTTTTAAACTGAAGGAGCCACAGTTTTGGGTGGTTTGTGAGCGTGGTACATTGCCAAAATAAATTTGCGCTGCGTAATAATCTTCAGAATCTGCACGCCTACTCCCAACTGTCTAGCCCTTGTAGTTTCCGAGATCACAGCGTTCATACGGACAGACAGACAGAGGGATAGGGTAGATTGACTCAGCTAGTGTTCCTGATCAAGATATACATACTTTATGGGCTCTGAAACTCTTAATTCTACCTATTACATGCTTTCCGACGATATACCCCTTTGCTTTACGAGTAACGGGGATAAAAATAACAAGAAAGGTAGCTAACTTCGGTTAGCAAAACTTCTGACTAAAATTTCAATACCCTCTGCAGGGTATAAAAATAAAAACACTTGTTGTTCTATATTATTATATTAAACAAACTGTTTTCTGTTTAGAAAAAACAGATAAAACTGAGAACAGAAATAAACGCATTTCGTTTTGAAAATATTTCCAATTTGACGGGAAATTGATGTTATTTGTCGAACCGTTTTTACACTCTGTAATTTCAGTCAGAAGTTTTGCTTACCGAAGTTAGCTACCTTTCTTGTTATTTTCTTGCTATTTTTTTTATATCGTCGGAAAGCATGTAACAGGTAGAATTAAGCGTTTCCGAGCCCATAAAGTATGTATATCTTGATCAGGAACACTAGCTGAGTCGATCTACTCTATCCCTCTGTCTGTCTGTCCGTATGAACGCTGTGATCTCGGAAACTACAAGGGCTAGACAGTTGGGATTAGGCGTGCAGATTCTGAAGATTATTACGCAGCGCAAGTTTATTTTGGCAATGTACCACGCTCACAAACCACCCAAAACTGTGGCTCATACAGTTTAAAAACAAATTTAACTGAAACGTATTGGTCTCGCCAATACCTATCGATTGAGTTGAAAAAAGTTTTCGACGCCCACTCTAACGCCCAGAAACCACCCAAGAAGAAAAGCAATGACGTCAGAGTCATTGTTTGTTATTAAAAAATGTATTTATTCATGAGTGTAAATAGTGGCAGGCCGACTTGTGGTGCAAAGCGAAGAGCGCTGCCGGCGCTAAGAGAGAACAGAGCGGCAAACTTATTCTATTGAATAATTAACAATTTTAGCAACTTGTCCTTTTTGTCTCCACCCCTTTCTCTCCAATTATCTAATTCCGATTATATTAATGTAAGCTTTAAAGCTTTTAAGCTGAAAAACAATGGAAGGGACGGGGATGGTGGCTTCTCGCTCTTTGCGTTACACCTCTCTCCATTCTGACCTGCAGTGCATTCACATAAGCGAATAAGAAAGAGGCGAAAGATCATTTATCCAGTGCTGAAAAGTACAAAAAGGTAGTAAAAGGACCGAAAATTTGTACACGTAACAGCGCTGTAAGTCTTTCTGTTTTCCCATTAGTCTACGGCTAACTCTCGTATGGCGAAACCCGTGTGCCTAATGCAATTTTTTGAGAATCTTCAAAGCGTACTCCAATTTTAAAGCGGTCATCTTAACATTTTTACTTCGCTTTTATCAGTTTTCAATTTAAGAGTTGAGTAACGAATATCTGATAGTTGAGATATTCGACTATAGCGTTCTCTCTTACTATAACCGTTAATCGTAGAGTAAGAGGGTATACTAGATTCGTTGGAAAGTATGTAACAGGCAGAAGGAAGCGTTTCCGACCCCATAAAGTAGATACATTCTTGATCAGGATCACCAGCCGAGTCGATCTAGCCATTTCCGTCTGTCTGTCCGTCCGGATAAACGCTCAGATCTCGGAAACTATAAGAGCTAGGCTATTGGGATTTGGCATGCAGATATCTTCTTACGCAGCGCAAGTTTATTTCAGCAATGTGCCACGCCCACTCTAATGCCCACAAACCGCACAAAACTGTGGCTCCTACAGTTTTGATGCTAGAATAAAAATGTTAAATGAAATGTATTTTCCTCATCAATACCTATCGATGAAACCACGCCCACCTTAACGCCCGCAAACTTCAAAAAATCGTAAATATGAACGCGGATAGCTCAGAAACTATAGAAGATAGAGAACTGGGATTTCAGATTTAGATTCCGTGGCCTTGTACGCACTGCAAGTTCGTTACGCGAAGATGCCACGCCCACTTTAACGCCCACAAACCGCCCAAGTCTGTGGTGCCCACAATTTTTGTGCTAAATAAAAAGTTTTAACTGAAATGTATTAGTCTTGTTAATACCTATTGACTGCCACGGCCACTCTAACGCCCACAAACCGCCCAAGCCTGTGGCGCCCACAATTTTCATGCTAGAACAAAAATGTTAACTGAAATGTATTAGTGTCGTCAATACCTATAGATTGAACCCAAAAAAAGTTTGACACGCCCACTCTAACGCCCATAACGCCTAAATCTGTCTACCGCCCACATAACCATATATTGAGATCGCGGGTAGAGAATCTACAGATTTATAGGACTGTCAGTACCGTAAATGATTCGATATTGCTTCAATCTGACCTAGATAGTATCGGTAGTTGGTGTTCGAAGAATA
Organism: Drosophila suzukii; assembly: GCF_043229965.1. NCBI lineage: Eukaryota > Metazoa > Arthropoda > Insecta > Diptera > Drosophilidae > Drosophila > Drosophila suzukii. The sequence goes on along the minus strand of NW_027255896.1, from coordinate 39,265,052 downwards.
ATTTGCCTCTAAGCCCTAACAAATGCCACATCGTTCGTTATGCTAAACGTCCATCAACTTATCACATCATTAACAACCCTCTCTCTGTTTTGAATGAAATAGTGGATCTGGGGGTATTATTTGATGAAAAATTTCTGTTTCACGAGCACCTGAATTTTATATTACAAAAGGCATATGCAATGTTCGGCTTTGTTAAGCGAAACACTTTATTATTCAAAGATCCGTATTTCAGATTGTCTGTATACTCTGCCCTTGTCCGTTCTAGGTTTGAATATGCTTTCTTTACTTGGAATCACTCGGGAAGTGTCCAGATCAATAGGATTGAGAGGTTGCCGAAAAAGTTTTTGAAGTTTGGATTGCAATCCTTGCATTTTACTGAACCGGCTCTGCCCTATGGTAGTCAGTGTTTCCTGCTTCACACTGGTTCCCTGAAGGAACGCCGTGCAATTGCTGGCCTTCTCTTTCTGAATTATCTGCTAGTAGGTGATATGGATTGTCCTTATCTGTTGGGATGCCTTAATTTTAATGTTCCTGCCAGGAATTTCCGTACGATGGTTCCATTTCTGGAACGTGGTGTCAGGACAAAATTACACCAGTTTACAAAAAAAAATTGATGAAATACGCCTTTCAGGAAACCTTTGTTTTCCGGTAAGATACATCTCCCTGATTAAGAAAAGGGCACTTAAAATTTTTTCTATGGTACCAATTTTTTTTAAAGTGTAAAAAACGTTTTTCGCACTTTTTTATTTTATAACTCGAGTTGTGTGCCCTTTAACTTTCTTATACACATCATTAAGTTCCATTCATTAGTTCAAAAGCTACACTTCGTCAAAGTTGAAAAATTTGGAAAAAAAATCAAAAACGCTGGCATAAATGGCTTCTTTAAAAATACACGCGTAAAAACCGAAATTAGTTTTATGTTGTTTTCTTGATTGCTGAACCATAACGGAGAATATGCGCCATAGATCACGACAATCCGTTGGTAAATCGATTTTTAACAGATTTTTAAACGTATATACCCAAGTTCATTATTCGGGAGCAGCGGCCGTTAAACGTTATTTTAAATTTTCAGTGTTGGGGAACGTAAGAATTTGGTGCAAGTTGTTATGCATAACGTCAGTTTCCTTGCTAAAAATATATGAAAATGATTTCCTCGTAACTGCAATCGCATACTCTTTAGCTTGCCCAGCGCTATAGCAAAGAAACTGACGTTTATCGGTTTATCGCAACTCGAGTTAGAAAATAAAAAAGTGCGAAAAACGTTTTTACACTTTAAAAAAAATTGGTACCATAGAAAAAATTTTAAGTGCCCTTTTCTTAATCAGGGAGATGTATCTTACCGGAAAACAAAGGTTTCCTGAAAGGCGTATTTCATCAATTTTCTTTTGTAAACTGGTGTTATGCACGCAATGAGCCACTACTAAGGGCTCTTAGATTGTTTAATTCCCTGCCTTTTAGCATTAGATTCAGCTGGGGGCCAAGAAAGAAATGCTAAGGCGAACCCTTAGGGAATATTTTTAAATTAATTTTTAATAATAGATTTAAGGTAATTATATGTAGCCAGATAAGGATTTATCTATTGGCGTAAAGTAAATAAATAAATAAATAAAAATTGAAGGGTGTGCTCAAAAGGGAAAATACAATCGGCATCCATAAAAACGGAGTAATGCAAAAACACCCATCTCAACATACGTAGGGAAAATTTTATACGTTGACATTTTTTCTACAGACGGAAAATATTTTTTAGCTGCTGTGGATAAATTTTCTAAGTTTGCCTCCGTTCAACATATTAGCTTGCATATTAGCTTGCGCGCGATTATATAGACAGCCTTACTTCAACTCGTTAATCTGTTAACAACACTAACCGTGGACGCAACCCTTCGACTATTCACACGCAGACCATTTACGGCGGACACGTAACTACCTGGGACGAGTACGTCCGTGTGTCTATATCCTAGCCGTGTGTCTATATCCTATCCTGTTATGAGACTTATGTAAACGAAACATCATCATTAACGACAACCTTACCAAGAAATCATATGGTCTGATTATTTTAGATAACATTGATGTCGGAGAGATAACCAATGAACACCTTGCAAATGTCAGTGTGGCTGATGTGCTGGCGGTATCTAACGTAAAAATATTTCAAAATAATAATCTTTTGTATTTTCTAGTTATGTTTCCAAAACCGAAATTGTTGTGCTGCAATAACGAAATATTCGATTTGCCGCTAATATAACAAGCAGCACTACTCATCACGATGTTTTTGGAACATTCCTGATAACCTTCGACGACAAAATGAGCCTAGATGGTACCCCTTACATCAACCACCATAAGGTTTTGAAGAAAGCACCAGCCGTACCATCTATGGTAAAGATCAACGTGACTGAAGACCACCAACTTCTCAGTCTACCGTTCCTGCACGAACTCCGTTTGGGTAACCTGCAACGAATCTTGGAAGCAACCTATGGCTCCGTCTTCAGCTGCGCGGAAAACGTTTTTTACGCTTTAAAAAAAATTGATAATATAGAAAAAAATTGAAGTGCGCTTTTCTTAATCAGGGAGATGTATCTTACCGGAAAACAAAGGTTTCCTGAAATGCGTATTTCATCAATTTTTTATTGTAAACTAGTGTAAGTTTACTTACGACTTGCCGGTCACGGGCATTAACACCGTGTGTTTTATACGCCATATACACCGAACACTTTTAGAATAAACAGTTGGGAATTATTTGAGTTGACAGTTACTTAAATCTAAATTTTGCTCAATTTAAGAGTTTTCCAGCACGAACGTTCTGCAGCGACGTCGGGAGAAGCAGCAACATATTCCGACCGCGTAGAAACGGCTATGTTTATGACAGCGCCAAGTATAGATTATATAAATAAAATGTTGCTAAAGATAAACAATTTTAAAGCGTTTTTATACCCGTTACTCGTAGAGTAAAAGGGTATACTAGATTCGTCGGAAAGTATGTAACAGGCAGAAGGAAGCGTTTCCGACCCCATAAAGTATATATATTCTTGATCAGGATCACTAGCAGAGTCGATCTAGCCATGTCCGTCTGTCCGTCTGTCTGTCCGGATGAACGCTGAGATCTCGGAAACTATGGGAGTTAGGCTATTGAGATTTGGCGTGCAGATTCCTGAGCTTCTTACGCAGCGCAAGTTTGTTTCAGTAGAGTGCCACGCCCACCCTAACGCCCATAAACCGCCCACAAACTTCAAAAAATCGTAAATATGAACGTGGATATCTCGGAAACTATTAAAGATAGAGAATTGGGATTTCAGATTTAGATTCCGTAGCCTTATACGCAGCGCAAGTTTGTTACGCGAATATGCCACGCGCACTCTAACGCCCACAAACCGCGAAAATCTGTGACGCCCACAATTTTGATGTTAGATACAAAAATGTAAATGTATTGGTCTCGTCAATACCTATCGATTGGTCCAAAAAAAAATTTGACACGCCCACTCTAACGCCCATAACGCTTAAATCTGTATACCGCCGGTGGGTGGCGCATTTTAATCTCGCTTTGCTACTTGCATATCTCATTTTAGCTGAGTTACGGGTATCTGATAGTCGAGGTACTCGACTATAGCGTTCTTCCTTGTTTAATTTAAGTTTGTTGGTCAATTGATAGGTGTTGACGAGAGTAATACATTTCTGTTACAATTATTTTTGTAGAATCAAAACAGTTTTGGGCGGTTTGTGGGCGGTCCACATTGCTGAAATAAACTTTCACTTCGTAGGAATCTCTAGAATCTGCATGCCTAGTCCAAACTTTCTAGCTTTTGTAGTTTCCGAGATCACAACGTTCATACGGACAGAAAGACATACGGACATGGCTAGATCGACTCGGCTCGTGATACTGATCAAGTATATATATTCTTTATAGTGTCGGAAACGCTTTCTTCTACCTTTTGCATACTTTTCGTCGAATCTAGTATAAGGGATATGTTTTTTTAGCCCAAATGACGCAGGCATTTACCTATTTTCCGAAAAGTAAACGTAAAAAATCTTTTAGATAAATCAAAAATGACACTAAAAAAATGTGTTGGAGCTATAAAAAAACGACACATACTGTGGTCAAAAAGTAGTGTGAGTTTGTTTTTTATTCGATGCTCGTGGTGTGCACGATGATTTCCTTCCACCCTTCAAATCAATTTGTCTAAAAAGGACAGAATTGGGCAACAACATATCTTGTTTTTGGATCACGAAATCAAATTTTACTCGTTCTTTGTGACAATTTCGCCAAAAATTCGACGTATATCGTTTCCCAACCACCGTATTCGTTTGATTTGGCACCGTGTGACTTTTGGCTATTCCCAAAACTCAACGGGGAACGCGTTCCGAGTCGAATGACGAGTCTAAAAAATCGAAGAGAGCGCTGATCGCTGTACCAGAATGGGACTATTTGGATTGAATCTCATGTCGTGTAAATTTCAGTTCAATGATAACTCACGCTCCTTTCGTCAACGTTATAAAACATATTTTTATTTGAGTTAAGGTAAAATCTACGTATAAATCTTCTCGTAATCCATCTGCTCTAATCGGCGGCTAGCAAGTTTCTGCCCTCATCGTTCTCTCCAGTCCCAGGCAATCCTCCCTTGCTGACGTTGGATCCGTCGCCGTCGGCGTCGTAGTTCTGCAGCCATTGCAGTTCATGAGCTTCGAAATATTTTACATGCATATAGAGGCGTCTTTTCCTTAATTTAATTTTTAGGACACTAACCACCATGTACATTAGCGCGGTGCACATTTGTATGGATATTTTTTGGGGCCTACTCTCCCCCGCCTATGAGGTGCGCTTTGAGGAATTAAATGTATATTAAAAGAAATTTTTTGAAAAAAACGCGATTTAGGGTCTGCGAATTGGTTTCAAAGTTTATAACTCATACGCACTGTTGCCCTTGATCAAATATATTATTTTCATATGGGTGGCCTTGACTTGGTTTCATTTCTCAAATTCGTTTGCCACCTTTCCGAAAGACTTTGAAAGCTTTAAAAATTGAAAACGGCCAGAATTTACAAGTCAGATTTAAGAAAATATTGCATAAAAAGTCATTTAAAACATTTCGCAAATAATTTTATTTATTTTTGAAAAAACCGTTTCATAAATGGACCTTCTGTAAACACTTATTTACCCAAATAAGGAAGGGCAAAGAAGGCAATAATCAAGTATATATATTTATTTATTATTTAAAAACAAATTAGCATAAGTAAATAATTGTAGGGTACTTTTTCTGTCGTTTGCTCGCTTCGTTAACGCGGCACCAAATTTATATGGCGCGACAGCAGATGAAGATGCCATGGCATGGTTGTTATTAAAGCGGTCATTTAACATGATTCTAAAACGGCCTTCCGTGTTTCGGTGAAGCTCTCCTTTTTTTTAAACATTTTTTTAGGCTAAACAAATCTTTGTGAAGCCGCGTTATGGATTTAATAATATGATGGTGAGGCCGGACTGAAATTCCTCTTTGACTCCAAATGGTAACTAGCATTTGTGTTACATCTTTGTAACAATCTTTTTCCGGAAAATCTAGTAATATAGAGGACACTAGATAATACGGATCTCTTAGATGGTAAATCCGTTGTGTCAAGTTCGGATTTTAGATGTCCAACCAAAAACATTTCGGAATTGTCCATCTTTTTACTAATATTGACTGAGTTTAGAATGTTGACAAAGTTGGGGGTGGGGAACCGATTTTTCGAATAAAGTTCTGGCTGGAACACATGTCGTATGAGTAATTTTAAAAGCAAACTTTGAGGACGTTTCGCAAGGTCTAAACCTCAACAATTTTTTTTTATCACATTTTTTACAGACCTTAATCTACCATGTAAAATGGTGAGAACCAGTTTTCATTTTTTGGACCACCCTTATGTGCATATGTGTATTGTAATTTAAAAACATATTTTTATACCCGTTACTCGTAGAGTAAAAGGTTTTTTTTTTTTAGTATAACAAATTTATTTATTTAACGTTGATCAGCCAACCTAATGGCTATAAAACGTTGTGTACGAAGAGGAATAATTAACATGGAAACATAACAGAAAAGGTGATTAACAATATTTACAATAATTGAACAAAAACAATTTTATTGCTTTAGGACTCGAGAGACCTGACGTCCTCTTGTCCAGAGATCACCGGGGTGCCTTCGCTTTAGTCTTCTTCTCGTTTTTATTCGGTTTGCCAGGGATGCTGCTAGGTGGTTGATGTGGGCTAGTAGACGGTCGTTGTAACGGCTTGAGTGCATGTTAATCTGCCCTCGCACCGTGGGGATGTGAAGATCGCAAGCTAGGACATCGTTCCTTACGTCCCAAGGCGCATGCGCAATCGTACGTAGCGCCCGGTTTTGCACTCTTTGGACCCTCATGACATTTGAGTCTAAAGCGGTACCCCATATTTGTATGCAATACGTGAATGAAGGAATCACTATCGACCTGTACAGCAACATCTTGTTGCTAAGGCTGAGCTCACTTGTACCTTTAAGAGTAAAAGGGTATACTAGATTCGTCGGAAAGTATGTAACATGCAGAAGGAAGCGTTTCCGACCCCATAAAGTATATATATTCTTGATCAGGATCACTAGCCGAGTCGATCTAGCCATGTCGGTCTGTCCGTCTGACCGTCTGTCCGGATAAGCGCTAAGATCTCGGAAACTATGGGAGCTAGGCTATTGAGATTTGGCGTACAGATTCCTCAGCTTCTTATGCAGCGCAAGTTTGTTTCAGCAGAGTGCCACGCCCACTCTAACGCCCACAAACCGCCCAAAGCTGTGACTAATACAGTTTTGATGATAGAATAACAATTTTAACTCAAATGTTTTGTACCTATCGATTGACCCAAAAAAAAATTCGCCACGCCCACTTTAACGCCCACAAACCGAACAAACCTGTGACGCCCACAATTTTCATGCTAGATAAAAAATTTAAACTGAAATGTATTAGTTTCGTCAATACCTATCGATTGATAAAAAAAAATTTGCTACGCCCTCTCTAACGCTCATAACGCTTAAATCTGTATACCGCCGGTGGGTGGCGCATTTTAATCTCGCTTTGCTACTTGCATATCTCATTTTAGCTGAGTTACGGGTATCTGATAGTCGAGGTACTCGACTATAGCGTTCTTCCTTGTTTAATTTAAGTTTGTTGGTCAATTGATAGGTGTTGACGAGAGTAATACATTTCTGTTACAATTATTTTTGTAGAATCAAAACAGTTTTGGGCGGTTTGTGGGCGGTCCACATTGCTGAAATAAACTTTCACTTCGTAGGAATCTCTAGAATCTGCATGCCTAGTCCAAACTTTCTAGCTTTTGTAGTTTCCGAGATCACAACGTTCATACGGACAGAAAGACATACGGACATGGCTAGATCGACTCGGCTCGTGATACTGATCAAGTATATATATTCTTTATAGTGTCGGAAACGCTTTCTTCTACCTTTTGCATACTTTTCGTCGAATCTAGTATAAGGGATATGTTTTTTTAGCCCAAATGACGCAGGCATTTACTTATTTTCCGAAAAGTAAACGTAAAAAATCTTTTAGATAAATCAAAAATGACACTAAAAAAATGTGTTGGAGCTATAAAAAAACGACACATACTGTGGTCAAAAAGTAGTGTGAGTTTGTTTTTTATTCGATGCTCGTGGTGTGCACGATGATTTCCTTCCACCCTTCAAATCAATTTGTCTAAAAAGGACAGAATTGGGCAACAACATATCTTGTTTTTGGATCACGAAATCAAATTTTACTCGTTCTTTGTGACAATTTCGCCAAAAATTCGACGTTTATCGTTTCCCAACCACCGTATTCGTTTGATTTGGCACCGTGTGACTTTTGGCTATTCCCAAAACTCAACGGGGAACGCGTTCCGAGTCGAATGACGAGTCTAAAAAATCGAAGAGAGCGCTGATCGCTGTACCAGAATGGGACTATTTGGATTGAATCTCATGTCGTGTAAATTTCAGTTCAATGATAACTCACGCTCCTTTCGTCAACGTTATAAAACGTATTTTTATTTGAGTTAAGGTAAAATCTACGTATAAATCTTCTCGTAATCCATCTGCTCTAATCGGCGGCTAGCAAGTTTCTGCCCTCATCGTTCTCTCCAGTCCCAGGCAATCCTCCCTTGCTGACGTTGGATCCGTCGCCGTCGGCGTCGTAGTTCTGCAGCCATTGCAGTTCATGAGCTTCGAAATATTTTACATGCATATAGAGGCGTCTTTTCCTTAATTTAATTTTTAGGACACTAACCACCATGTACATTAGCGCGGTGCACATTTGTATGGATATTTTTTGGGGCCTACTCTCCCCCGCCTATGAGGTGCGCTTTGAGGAATTAAATGTATATTAAAAGAAATTTTTTGAAAAAAACGCGATTTAGGGTCTGCGAATTGGTTTCAAAGTTTATAACTCATACGCACTGTTGCCCTTGCTCAAATATATTATTTTCATATGGGTGGCCTTGACTTGGTTTCATTTCTCAAATTCGTTTGCCACCTTTCCGAAAGACTTTGAAAGCTTTAAAAATTGAAAACGGCCAGAATTTACAAGTCAGATTTAAGAAAATATTGCATAAAAAGTCATATAAAACATTTCGCAAATAATTTTATTTATTTTTGAAAAAACCGTTTCATAAATGGACCTTCTGTAAACACTTATTTACCCAAATAAGGAAGGGCAAAGAAGGCAATAATCAAGTATATATATTTATTTATTATTTAAAAACAAATTAGCATAAGTAAATAATTGTAGGGTACTTTTTCTGTCGTTTGCTCGCTTCGTTAACGCGGCACCAAATTTATATGGCGCGACAGCAGATAAAGATGCCATGGCATGGTTGTTATTAAAGCGGTCATTTAACATGATTCTAAAACGGCCTTCCGTGTTTCGGTGAAGCTCTCCTTTTTTTTAAACATTTTTTTAGGCTAAACAAATCTTTGTGAAGCCGCGTTATGGATTTAATAATATGATGGTGAGGCCGGACTGAAATTCCTCTTTGACTCCAAATGGTAACTAGCATTTGTGTTACATCTTTGTAACAATCTTTTTCCGGAAAATCTAGTAATATAGAGGACACTAGATAATACGGATCTCTTAGATGGTAAATCCGTTGTGTCATGTTCGGATTTTAGATGTCCAACCAAAAACATTTCGGAATTGTCCATCTTTTTACTAATATTGACTGAGTTTAGAATGTTGACAAAGTTGGGGGTGGGGAACCGATTATTCGAATAAAGTTCTGGCTGGAACACATGTCGTATGAGTAATTTTAAAAGCAAACTTTGAGGACGTTTCGCAAGGTCTAAACCTCAACAATTTTTTTTTTTTATCACATTTTTTACAGACCTTAATCTACCATGTAAAATGGTGAGAACCAGTTTTCATTTTTTGGACCACCCTTATGTGCATATGTGTATTGTAATTTAAAAACATATTTTTATACCCGTTACTCGTAGAGTAAAAGGTTTTTTTTTTTTTAGTATAACAAATTTATTTATTTAACGTTGATCAGCCAACCTAATGGCTATAAAACGTTGTGTACGAAGAGGAATAATTAACATGGAAACATAACAGAAAAGGTGATTAACAATATTTACAATAATTGAACAAAAACAATTTTATTGCTTTAGGACTCGAGAGACCTGACGTCCTCTTGTCCAGAGATCACCGGGGTGCCTTCGCTTTAGTCTTCTTCTCGTTTTTATTCGGTTTGCCAGGGATGCTGCTAGGTGGTTGATGTGGGCTAGTAGACGGTCGTTGTAACGGCTTGAGTGCATGTTAATCTGCCCTCGCACCGTGGGGATGTGAAGATCGCAAGCTAGGACATCGTTCCTTACGTCCCAAGGCGCATGCGCAATCGTACGTAGCGCCCGGTTTTGCACTCTTTGGACCCTCATGACATTTGAGTCTGAAGCGGTACCCCATATTTGTATGCAATACGTGAATGAAGGAATCACTATCGACCTGTACAGCAACATCTTGTTGCTAAGGCTGAGCTCACTTGTACCTTTAAGAGTAAAAGGGTATACTAGATTCGTCGGAAAGTATGTAACATGCAGAAGGAAGCGTTTCCGACCCCATAAAGTATATATATTCTTGATCAGGATCACTAGCCGAGTCGATCTAGCCATGTCGGTCTGTCCGTCTGACCGTCTGTCCGGATAAGCGCTGAGATCTCGGAAACTATGGGAGCTAGGCTATTGAGATTTGGCGTACAGATTCCTCAGCTTCTTATGCAGCGCAAGTTTGTTTCAGCAGAGTGCCACGCCCACTCTAACGCCCACAAACCGCCCAAAGCTGTGACTAATACAGTTTTGATGATAGAATAACAATTTTAACTCAAATGTTTTGTACCTATCGATTGACCCAAAAAAAAATTCGCCACGCCCACTTTAACGCCCACAAACCGAACAAACCTGTGACGCCCACAATTTTCATGCTAGATAAAAAATTTAAACTGAAATGTATTAGTTTCGTCAATACCTATCGATTGATAAAAAAAAATTTGCCACGCCCTCTCTAACGCTCATAACGCTTAAATCTGTCTACCGCTGGTAGGTGGCTCATTTTAATCTCGCTTTGCTGCTTGCATGTCTCAATTTCCCTTTGAGTAACGGGTATCTGATAGTCGAGGTACTCGACTATAGCGTTCTTCCTTGTTTTTTAGTTAATTTATAGGAATTCAGTACGTTAAAATTAATTTAAATATTTAAAACATATTAGTATTACCATTTTTAGAAATTATACATTCGGATATTTTTCGCTTTAGAAAGGGTATAGGTGCAGTGGCAAGCGCCAATAGCGAAGAGAAATTAAAAGAAATCATGTAAAGGGGTGAGAGGAAAACTTGGTTCGTTCTGTTTGAGTTATTGAGAGGGAAGCCAGCCATTTTAGTTGTGCGCAGCAGATTTACTTTTTTCGTTTTTTAAAGTGAAAATAATAAAGTGAGGTAAGTGTTACATTAAGTTTAAGATGTTGTGCATTGATCTTAGTTTAAAGTATGTAAATTTTGAAGGTATTCGATGGGTTTCGTAAGCCGAAAGTGGATGATAAAATGTTTTGCGCCAATAAAAATCCTGCAAAGGGTGAAACACAGCTCTAAAAGGTAAATATGCAAATTCATAGAAAACACCAATTATGAAATATATAGCAATGGTGACACATGTGTTTAAGATTTAGTAAAAAGAAATTCCTGGTTCTATCAGGTTGTCTCTAATTATGGATTCTTTCAAGAGATTTTTTGGAAATGATCCCCGTAAAAATGGATACACGCAACTTATTTATTGTAATTATTGCGGATCTGATTTCGAGAAGAACTGCTACAAGAAACGCGATCAAGAGAATATTAATAAAACCTAATGTACCTTAAAACATACATTAAAATTCATTCCGAATAAAATAATTTTTTTAACAAAAAAAAAAATGTTACACAATTTATACATCCTCTTACAATGCTTATTTGTGGACCCTCAGGATCGGGAAAAACAACCTTTTTAGAAAATCTAATCACCAAAAAGAATGATCTTTTTAATATTTCAATAGATCGAATTATTTGGTGTTATGCAAAGGAGAGTGCCAATCCCAATTTCGAAACGATTGAATATTTTAAAGGAATATATGAATATATTGGACGACTTGATGATGGGAGCCTTTAATAAAAATGTGTGTGAGCTGTTTACAAAAGGATCACACCATAGGAATTTATCAGTAACAGTGGTAACTCAGAACATATTTCATAAATCTTCGCACACCAGAGATATTTCACTAAATACCAAATACATTGTTGCTTTCAAAAATCCTCGTGATAAGCTTCAATTTCAATGATTAGCAAGACAAATTTACCCAGAAAACCCAACGGAGCTATTTAGAATATATAAAGAAGTAACGGACCAACCTCACGGATATCTACTTATTGATCTCACTCAGGGAATTAACGATCTCTTAAGATTTATATCTGACATTTTTAATTCAGAATATTCTGTGTGCTATTCAAATGAAAATGGTTTACAAAAAGAGCCTAAATCGCTTGAAAGCGAACAAACATTTATTGTATGTGCTCAAAAAGGCCGACAATAGACTACGTAAGGCAATTATGAGCAATAGTAATAGTGACCTGGTAAAAACAATAGTAGAGATTGTACCATAAAGTTTCTAAATCCCATCTTAATGCTCTAAAAAAGTATAAAAATGCATTGCGCTACCTTTCGTGCCCAAAGCGTACATTAAACTCTAAGAGAAAAGTCCTTATTCAAAAAGGGGGATTTCTACCGATTCTAATAACTTCATTGCTTTCTGGAATTTTTGGAAAACTATTAAAAAATGATTACAAATAAACATAATTTAAGCAAAGTAATTTTAATGCATACTAACAGCTATCAGAAATTGATAAACAATGATAGAGGAAATGAATTAATAAATACAAAATTTTTACCAATTTTGAATAATAACAAAATAAGTGATTTCGATAAATGGCTCAAAATTCGCCAAGAATTAAGTTACTATCAAAATAAAAAAGTAATAAATCATGGAATTTTCAAAATAAACAAAAAGCGAATCCCCATTACAACCAGAACAATTGAATCCCAAACCACTGATTGGATTGATATAAAACCCAGCACATCAAAATCAACATCAAAGTACGATCACTCACGTCCGGAAAAATTTGAGTTCCCCGATTTACCACCTGAAAGTGATGCTGACGATTTTAGTTCAAATAAAAAAGAAAATGTTGTATCAGATAAACTAAAAGTGAGTGATACCTCTTTTTTAGATAGTCAAATAGATAAAAAGAAAATAGGATTAGAGAAACCAGTGCTCAAAGTGAAGCTTAATGAACGACAACGTAAATTAAAAGCAAAACTACAAAAATTGAAAACGGAAACTTTACCTTATTGTTACCCATCGTTAAGTGATGACTCAATAAATGTATTTCCTGACAAAGTGTGCATTTACAAACATTGTAAACATTCCAAAAGACATGAACGATGATCGGGAAGTCGGTATTACAGATATATATTTGAATAATTACATTAAATATACACCTAACCAAGATAAAAATGTCGTTAAAGAACCCGAATTTGTTAGTCTTGTAAATGCTGAAACATTTAGGTATTAAAATGTATCCGTTCAAACGAATATACCTGAAAGTGGATTGATTTTTATTTACACTGACATATATAAAACCAAGGTCAGTAGGTAGTAAAAGACCGCGATGCCTTCGTGAAATGCATTATAATGGAAAGGAAAAAAATATTCAATTTCAAAATATTGATTATTATCCTTTGGACATATGATCACCAAATGAAATCTCAATACTAATTACCGATTCCAATGGATATAAGGTACCATTTGAAACTTCAGCTGTTCCGATTTTCGTTACTCTTCACTTTAAAAGAAGGAGAAGGTCAGGACTATAAATAATGCATACCCAAATATTATTTATTTAGAATTATATAGTCATCATGGTGAAATCTTATCAGGATTATTATGTAAATCAGTGTGGTGGGGCCCTAAGCAACATCGGAAGTTTTTACATATCTCCGCATATAGTGCATCAAGGACGAGGATCGGAATTTTTTTTACCGTTCTTTTTAATTACATAAAACCACTTTTTCTTTCGGGCATAACTGCTATAAAAAATCAGGCTGCTGAGACTGTTAAGGCTGTAATCAACGAATTTGGGAGAAAGAACAAAGTAAAATTGCTTTACAAAATCGTTCAAATAAAGCAATTGATAAAATTACCCGTTTTCAATGTGGAAGTGGAAAAAGAAATAAAAGACTAGGTAATAGGAATAAACGACTTCATTATACATCTAAACGACAACGTAAACATACCCAAGCGCAACATAAAAAAAATCAACAAGAAAATTAAATATTAAAGATATTTTTCTAAAGCAAAATGAGTACGCATATCGAATGTATGAAAAGAGAATTAGATTTGTTTGCGGCACACCCCTCGCAAAGTTCTATTCTAAGAACTGAAGAAGTCTCATAAAATTCAATTGCTTCTTTGGACGGCGCCTCTTCAATCGAATTTGTTTGCTTAGGAAATGGTGAAACGTATCGAGATTTATCAAGTGTTTATTGACGACTTGTTGTGCATCTTAAAAAAATGATAACAACAGCATTGAAGGAAATGCTGTTGGTGTTGTAAACTATATTCTTCATTCAATATTTAGAAGTTCGTCAGTTTATTTAAATAATATACTGGTATCGCAAAGTGATAATAATTATCACTATAGAGCGTATTTGCAAAAAATTGTAACCTATGGGAGTGACGCCTCTGAAAGTCACTTGGCCTCCCAAGGTTATTTTCCCAATTTTGGAAGAATAACAGCAGGGAAATATGTTTGTCCGGACTCGAATGAAACCCTTAAAAATATATTTTAAAATAGTAACAAGGTTGAGTTATTCGGAAAAGTTCATGGAGATATTTTTAATCAAACCAAACTGCTTGTTAACAATTTTGATTTAAGAATTAATTTCAATATTGAAAAAACAGCGTTTTATTTAGTGGAAACTGGTACTGAATCAAATTTAAATATACTTGAAGCACAACTTTTCATGAACCACATAACAGTTAACCCAAGCATTTTATTGGCTCTTCATCATGTTTTACTAACAAAAAATGCTCTGTACCCATTCAGCAAGGTTGAAGTCAAATCATTTACAATATATCCGGGCAACAATTCACTGTCGATAGACAAAGCTGTTATTAGTCAAATACCAAATTTTCTGGCCTTTTGTATGGTTAACAACCGCTCATACTCAGGAAACCGAGCCTTAGACCTGTTTCAATTTGAACATTTTAACATTCAACGCTTTAACCTATTGGTTAATGGAGTTCAAGTTCCTTCCCAGGCTCTGAAGTTCGATTCAAGAGGTTATAATATGCTTTTTAGATCACGTGGAATTAAACATTACGATCATGGACTACAAATTACCAAGAAAATGATTGATTCAAACAGTTTTATATTAGCCTTTGACTTAACTGCTGATCAATCAAATTCAACTATATGTTCAAATTTAATCTCTCAAGGTACTATAAGAATCATAGAAAGATTTTCGGGACCACTTGCTGAAGCAGTTACTTGCTTGGTATACTGTGAATACGATTCAATGATTGATATTGAGAAGCATAGAAATATTCGTACGCTCTTTTAAAATGAATACTTTACAAATTGAACATTTTCTTTCTAAGCATTCAAAGACAAAATCTATTTTTAAAGGAGTTTTTCCTTTGGATAGGTTACCAAAAACTATTTTAAAGTATCCCGCACTAATAATTGCGAATACCGACACTTCAGATCAACCTGGAACTCATTGGATTGATAGTCGTAGGTCAGCAGAATTTTTCGATTCATATAGTCTATATCCCCAGAAAAAAGAATTTTTAAAATTTTTAAAATCTAACGCTTATTAATAAGCAACAACTACAGGGATACTTTTCTAACACTTGCGGACATTATAGTATGCTGTATGGTCTTTTTAAAAGTAAAAAGAAAACACTAAACTTTTTTTAAAGAAAATTCAAGAAAAAGGACCCTTCATTAAATGATAAATTAATAATAAAAATGTTTAAGAACCATTTAAAAAAATAAAAAACATATATATTTAAATAAAATTAATTCGTTTTTTTTATTGTTTTGGGGAATACGTTTGTTTAACTTATAATGTTTAATCATTAGACTAAGGGCTTCCTCTTTCAGTGCAGGCAGCATACAACACTGAAATGTATCTGGTCCAGATGAGGCATCATCTTCGCTCCAGGGACAAAGTTTATAATGGAATCCAAACTTCGAATGATCAACTCTTTTTCTTCTGAATCCTCCAAAGTTGCTTTTTGGAACTCTATCCTTTGTAGGTGTTGTTCGAAAAGCATGCCTTCAAATTGCATCAAGAATAGTTCTATCTGTTGAGCGTACATTTTTAAGGAAAACTATTTCTTTTTGGGACTGATTTAAGACTGTTGTTGGATTTAAAAACTCAGCTCTTTATATTGAAGAATTTTATTTACTTCACTCATTTACTGATAAAAATTCAATTTGAGCACAACTATATCTGTTCAGATCTTTTCCTTTATATACCATATGAGTTATTCCATTCTCATTTAATTTCTTAAATGGTGTCTTAGTAGAAAATTCGTTCACATAACTTTTAGGTAGAAATATCCAAACATCTTTGTCGTCCTTTTCAGTTAAATACAGAGCTTTTTTAGTTCCATATGGTGTCTTTTTCAGCTTACATA
This sequence comes from Drosophila suzukii, assembly GCF_043229965.1. NCBI lineage: Eukaryota > Metazoa > Arthropoda > Insecta > Diptera > Drosophilidae > Drosophila > Drosophila suzukii. The sequence continues at coordinate 39,248,798 of NW_027255896.1, read as the reverse complement.
CAGTGATCTTATACTCAAATCCAATACATAGATTTTCAATTTTTGTGTAGCCAATCTTAGGCTTCACGTCATTTAAAATCTCTAAGAAGTCCTATCAAATTCAACAAAATTAGGTGATAAAGTATTTACTTTTAATTTATATGCAAGTTATATGACACATTATTTAAGGGCTCTTACCCAATTTATAAACAACTTTGAGCCGAGAGCTAATTTCCAAAGAACTCTGACAGACCCGAGATAAATCCGTGGTCAGCTATTTCTGCCAAGCAGGCCTCCAAATCATTCCCACCCAGATCAATTTCACGCAGTCCGAATCAAACGGATGCTGTAAACATCCAAACCGATATTGTAAACAATCGGAGACCCAAGCGAGCCCTGAGTCCGCTAACGTAAACAAAAGATCCCCAAAGCGAGTCCCGAGTCCGCTAACGTAAACAAAAAGATCCCCAAAGCGGTCCCTAAACTCCGCTAATGTAAACACCAATTTCCGGCCAAGATTGGACTTCGAATTTAATGGGCAAATTGCATCATCCTATTTTCCGACTCTCTTGAGTCATTCTCTTTATCAATTTTTGGGGATAAAATCTCTTAAGCCGAGGTTTGATTATTGATCATTGAACTAGAGAGCAGGCAGTCCGTTTTTGAGATCCGAATCGAGCAGAACAAATATTCGAGAATAAATACAAGAGCAGTGAATTAAATAAGTTCGACCTATTGTAAAATTGTAATAGTGAATAAGTGATTGTTAAAAATAAAAATAAATTTTTTTAATCAATTCACTAGTGAGAAACTTAATTGGCGCCCAACGTGGGGCCGTGTGATCAAAAAATTCTAAAGCGAAGCTTTTAAATAAACCCCAAAAAAGTTTAAAAGTGAAAAAGGAATTTTGCGCGGCCAACAACCCGATACAACCGACGAAAATATAAAGCCTGTGTTGATAAAAATAAGGTGGAAATTAATAAATGCAATAATCCCCTTAAACTCTATACAACCGGCAAAAAAATAAAAAGTTTGTGTTGATCAAAAAATAATAAGGTGGAAAATAATTAATGGAATAATCCCCTTAAAATCTCACATTACAAAATAGTGTTCGTAACATAAATTCACTGCTCGGACAAAATAAAAAATTTAAAAAGTGACAACAAAATTCATCGAAATAAATAACCATTTTGAAAAACAATTTAATTAAAAAATATCTAAAAACCAAAATCTACAAACAAATCTTCGAAAAGATATTTGAAGACAAAAAGGCTGAAGGGCAATCCCTCGCCAAGAAATAAACACTGAAGAAAGAAGGAAGACATCAATTTAAAAACCCGAAGAAGGAAGGAAGACCCCAAGATACAAAAAAGGAAGGACGACCCCAAGCAGGATCATCATCTAAGAAAAACGACAACCCCAAAAAACAACGACAAGAAAAATAAGGAGGACGATTCGTGAGCGATATAATCCCTTTTTTATTATTATTATTATTTAATAAGAAATTTGTAAAAAAAATATAATTATACAAAGTGGAAGAATTAATTTCTGATTTCGAAAATATTCTCAAAATGTCAGAACCTTCAACAAGCCAGAACGGAGCAAATAAAAGACTCCACATAAGTTCGCCTCAGGAACATCATCAGGCGATAACAAACAATACCATGTTAAATGTAGGAGATTTAATTAAACAAATTGTAAATTTTGAATTGAATCCATTAAAGGAAGAGATCGTTAACTTAAGATCGCAGCTTTCTCATAAAATTAAAACGGTTGAAGATTATCAGATAGAGATTATAGATCCAAATATAAAGTGCGACACATCTTATGAGATCATCAAATCTGTTAGGGAATATAAAGGAGAAGAAGATAAATATGTAAGCTGGAGAGAATCGGCTGAAATAGCCATGGGGCAATATGCCAGAGGGAGTGAAAGATTTTATTCCGCCCTATCGATATTAAGAAACAAAATAACGGGAATGGCAAACGATGCCTTAACCCATAACGGTACGGTATTAAATTTCGATGCCATAATGGCCAGACTTGACTTTGTCTTTAGCGACAAACGTCCTATTCATATTATTGAACAGGAACTAAGTGTTTTGAGTCAGGGAAAATTATCAATTATGGATTATTATGGTACAGTTAATAGAAAGTTAACTCTACTTATTAATAAAACAATTATGACCTACGGGAGAAACAAACCGATAACAGCAGAAATGAATGAAAAACATAGGAAGACTGCTCTTAGAGTTTTCATTACCGGCCTAAACGGCCAAATTTCAGACACAATTTTCTCAATGAATCCACCTGACCTACCGAATGCAATGGTCATAGTTCAGGAATTGGAAAGCAACAACATGAGGGCGCATTTCGCAAACAGTTTCTCAACCACTCAGAGAAAAAATAGTGAGCCAAACTCTGGTGGAAATGGACAAACACATTTCAACCAAAAGCAAAGACAACAAAACAACAATTACAATAACCAGCGAAATAGTAATAATTTAAGGTTTAATCATGACAACAACCAGAACAAAAATAATTATGGTTATTATAATCAGAACAAAAATAATTCCTGGAACCAGGGTAGATTTAATAATAACCAACAAAATCAGTGGAACACCTATAGGCAGCCACAAAATAAGCCAGAACCAATGGAGGTAGACGAATCTATCCAGGTTCAGAATAGGGCTAACAACGGCTATAATCAAAACTATAATAAATATCAAAATAAAAATTATAGCCAAAACAAGTGGGATCAAACAGAATACTCAGCAAGGACAAGCCCAAAATAAAAGGGTACCAACTGGAACTGTTAACCAACCGGCTAACAAGACAATGAGACTAAACAACATTGAGGAGAACCATTTTTTAGACAAAAGTCAGGAGTAGGCTTACCCTACTTATTTAGAAATGACCCGAAAATTAAAAATATTAATTGACACTGGGGCAACCTCGTGTTATATTAGAACTGGAGTTTACAAAAATAAGAATGAGCTTCCAATATACAAAAGAGTATCCACAGTGAATGGATATTCAATAATTAAATATTATCACATAATAACTATTTTGGATACACGGTATACTTTTTATGAAATAGAAGGGCTAGACTCAGATCTACTGATCGGCTATAACCTATTGAAAAAAATAGGAGCTGTGATTGATACAGCTAAGGGAGTTATTAAATATAACGGAATAGAAGAGAAATTAAATTATGACAACGGAAACAATTTAAACCAACATTCTTTAACAGAAGAAAACACCATTCTTCCATTAAAAGAATTTATATTAAAAAAATACTTTGATGAAAAGGCTCAAATCAGATCCGAATCTGAAATGGGTAATCAAAGCGAATTTAGTTTGGGATATGCAAATCCTGAACACGCCGTCGATGAAATATCCGACAAAAATAAAAGTTTGGAATTTAAAAATTCCGAACACGCCGTCGTTGAAATATCCGACAAAAATAAAAGTTTGGAATTGAAAAATTCTGAACACGCCGTCGTTGAAATATCCGACAAAAATAAAAGTTTGGAATTTAAAAATTCTGAACACGCCGTCGTTGAACTATCCGACAATCAAAAAATAAACAACATAAAAATATCATCTGCAGATCAAAGAAAAGATCTGGAGAATGAAATATTAAATATTATAAATGAAGAGCATTCAAAAATAAATATGCAGATTCCTTTTAGGACAGATATACGCGGTGAAATAAACACCGTAAATGATAGGGCCATTTACAGCAAACAATACCCTTATGCTTTATCAGCTTCAGATTTTGTAAATTCTGAAATAAGTCGAATGCTAAAAGAAGAAATTATAAGGCCAAGTAGAAGTCCTTATAATTCCCCTGTACTAGTGGTACCAAAAAAGGGTTTCAATGAAGATGGAACTCCAAAACTAAGACTCGTAATTGACTATAAAAAACTAAATGAAAATACTATACCTGATAGGTATCCAATGCAGGACCCTTCAGTGATTTTATCAAATCTCGGAAAAGCCAAATACTTTTCAACAATTGACTTGGAATCTGGATTTCATCAGATTCTCATGAACGAACCTGACATACAAAAAACCTCATTTTCAATAAATAATGGGAAATACGAATTCCTAAGAATGCCTTTCGGTTTGACAAACGCTCCTAGAATATTCCAACGAGCGATGGACGATATTTTGAGAGAACAAGTGGGTAAAACATGTCATGTTTATATGGATGACATAATCATATTTTCAAAAACAATTGAGCAACATTACAAAGACCTAATTGTCATTATTAAAATTTTGCTGAACGCAAACACGAAAATTTCGATTGAAAAATCAAAGTTCTTTAAATTAGAAACAAACTTTCTCGGTTACGTTGTTTCTCACAATGTGATCAAAACCGATCCCGAAAAAATTTCAACAATTGTAAAATATCCGATCCCTAAAAATATTCGAGAGCTTAGAAGCTTCCTAGGCCTTACAGGATATTACAGAAAATTTGTGCAAAATTACGCAAAGATAGCTAAACCTTTAACAAAATATTTAGAAGGCCAAAACGGAAAAGTATCTAAAAAAGCATCACGTAAAACATTAATACAGTTTGATGATTCAGCTGTAAGAGCTTTTAACGAGCTCAAAGAAAATTTAATTGCACAAGTAGAACTAGTACAACCGGACTATAATAAAAAATTTTCCCTAACAACTGACGCGTCTGACTTAGCAATTGGTGCGGTTCTTTCTCAGGAAGGAAAACCAATCACATTTATTTCAAAAACTCTAACCAAAACTGAACAATTATACGCGACAAATAAAAAGGAACTTTTAGCCATAGTATGGGCTTTTAAAAACCTTCGTAATTACTTATATGGGGTTAACAACATCGAGATCTATACCGATCACCAACCTCTTTCATTTTCCATTTCTCAAAAAAATCCAAATATCGAAATGAAAAGATGGTATTCTTTTATTGAAAGCTATTCACCCAAAATAATTTATAAGCCAGGAGCAACAAATGTTGTTGCGGACGCTTTATCAAGGATACAAATTAATAACTTAACGGAAAGTAATGAATCGGTCTCAGATCAAAATACTCAGCATTCAGCAGAGAGTAGTTTTGAGAATGTTATACAAGAAACCCGAAAACCCTTAAACCAATTTAAGCAACAATTGCTAATAGCAACGGGGAGGTATACAATACATGAGTCGATTAATGTATTCGGAAATACTAGACATATAATAGAGTATGATACTCCAGAAAATTTAATATCAATATTAAGAGAATATATTCCACCCAATATAACAATAGGAGTTCACTGTACTCTAGAAGATTTTTATAGAATTCAAAAACCACTTAAAGACAATTTTATAAATACATTTTTATACACTAAGACATTTGTCCAGGATGTCGAAGACGCTGAAGACAGATCCGTGATTATCACAGAAACTCATTGTAGAGCTCATAGAGGGCTTGATGAAAATTATAAGCAAATAACTAGACTCTATTATTGGCCTAATTTATACAAAAAGCTTAAGGAATTTATAAAGAATTGCACAATCTGCAATCAAAACAAATACAACAGACACCCAGTACAGATTCCTATCGGTCAAGCGCCTATTCCAGAAAGAGAAGGTGAAAATTTGCATCTTGACATATATTACGCCCAAAATCTTATATTCATTACTTGTATAGATTCCTATTCGAAATATTTGGTCGTAAAAGAAATCCCTAACAAACTAAATATAGAAAATAAAGTTTCAGAAATTTTACAACAATTTCCATTAGCCAAATCTTTGATGATAGATAACGAACCAAGTTTCTCTTCATCCCAATTCAAATCCTTTGCTCAAAGAAATGGGATATCTCTATTCTTTGCAGATCCTCGACATAGTACGTCCAACGGACAAATAGAAAGGGCACACTCTACTTTAACAGAAATTGCTCGCTGCATTAAAGATGAGCTTAATTTAGTTGACTATTCCGAAATTATTATTAAAGCAGCACAAAAATATAATTTAACAATTCACTCAATTACCAACCAACGACCTTTTGACATACTATTTAATAAAATCAAACACGAAGATATGCCTAAATTATTGCAACAAGCTCAAGAGAAAATGTTGCATTCCCACAATAAAGATAGACAAAATAAGAATTATCACGTAGGAGAGGTAATTTACGAAAAGAAACATGGGGAAAGAAACAAGCTAAATTCTAGATACAAAAAACAAGTAGTTAAGGAAAATCTCCCTAATAAAGTTATTATAAATAACAGAAACCGTACGATTCATAAAGATAATATAAAATAATTTGTTTCAAATTACAGATAATGATTTCAATAATGTACTTATTACTGCTGGTAGCTACAACCAAATCCGAAATTATGGATTACACGAACCATGATTTCCTTCTTTACAAGGATACCAAAGATGTTCTTATTTATGAATCATACGCAGACTTATTTCATATAACTAATATAAGTCTTTATAGAGATATAATTAATCTTGAAACAGAATTTCTGAAGAGTCACGACAGCAACAATTTTCTTTGGGAAATATCCCACGATTTAAAAATTATCCAAATACTTATCTCCCAAATTATACCCAGTAGATCGAAAAGAGGCATTAATGAAATAGGCACTATTTGGAAATGGATAGCGGGAACACCAGACCATGATGATTTCATAACTGTTCAAAATAAAATCGATGATTTAATACAAAATAATAACGATCAATACGTTATTAATTCTAAAATATTTAAAGAGATAAAATCTTTATCTGAAGAATTCAAAACAGCCTTTAAAGATCAAGAAATTCCGCTTAGAAAATATCGTCTGCGTTTGCTTACTTACGATCTTATGAATTTAATGGACACAATTACACTCGCCAAAATCGATGTATTTAATACTAAAATTCTAAACAACGACGATATACAAGAAATTTATAAACACGAAAATAGACCTGTAGTTATAACAGACCTTTTAGATATATCTGAATTTAAAATCGCTTTGCATCAAGATCTTATTATAATTTACATAAAATACCCTATTATTACCGATCGCTGTGACGTTTACAATTCAAGATCCATTTCACATGATGATGGAAAATTATTAATTGATAATCACGTCGCAAAATGTAGAAATAAGTACTATGTAATGTCTAATTTTAAGACAGAAATATTTAACAATTATTGCACACTTAACCCAGAAGGTTCTTGTTTCACCAGATTACTAAATGGAGAAAAATCTTTTTGTAACAAAATCAGAGAAAAAAATAAAAAAGTAGATGTAATCCAAGATGGAGCCATTTTTGTAAATGGAGAAAATACAGTTAATGACACTCATTTAAATGGGTCATATTTAATTACTTTTAATGGCACCTCCATAATTAATAATATTTCCTACACCAATGTAGACAATAAGATATTGGAATACATCACAGCTCGAAAATATACAGATTTTTTAATATCCGAATATATTATATCTAATGATTCGGAACTCTCATTTGATAATATTAACGTACTAAATCCATTTATTCAAATTAAACAAACTCAAATACCAATTACGTTAATATTAATCATATTAGCATTAATATATTTAATTATTATGATTATAATCAAATTCAGAAAATTTTTAATATTCAAACCATGGCAAATTCGTATAGAAATCGAACCAAAAAGCAATATTTCCGATATTGAGATAAATAATACACCCGACAATGAAAATACCCTAGAAGAAAATATCATTGTCGAATTAACCAATCAATTACATTCAATATACCCAACAGTTCCAATGAATCGGGACGATTCAATTTAGAATGGGGGGAGTTATATGACACATTATTTAAGGGCTCTTACCCAATTTATAAACAACTTTGAGCCGAGAGCTAATTTCCAAAGAACTCTGACAGACCCGAGATAAATCCGTGGTCAGCTATTTCTGCCAAGCAGGCCTCCAAATCATTCCCACCCAGATCAATTTCACGCAGTCCGAATCAAACGGATGCTGTAAACATCCAAACCGATATTGTAAACAATCGGAGACCCAAGCGAGCGCTGAGTCCGCTAACGTAAACAAAAGATCCCCAAAGCGAGTCCCGAGTCCGCTAACGTAAACAAAAAGATCCCCAAAGCGGTCCCTAAACTCCGCTAATGTAAACACCAATTTCCGGCCAAGATTGGACTTCGAATTTAATGGGCAAATTGCATCATCCTATTTTCCGACTCTCTTGAGTCATTCTCTTTATCAATTTTTGGGGATAAAATCTCTTAAGCCGAGGTTTGATTATTGATCATTGAACTAGAGAGCAGGCAGTCCGTTTTTGAGATCCGAATCGAGCAGAACAAATATTCGAGAATAAATACAAGAGCAGTGAATTAAATAAGTTCGACCTATTGTAAAATTGTAATAGTGAATAAGTGATTGTTAAAAATAAAAATAAATTTTTTTAATCAATTCACTAGTGAGAAACTTAATTTGCATACCATTTTTGATCAGCGTAAGATTGGATTCGTTGTGCACTAATACCTAACTGTTGTACACTAATTCTTTAACCCGAAATTACATGGTCTTTTATACTTGTCAAAAACTATATATTTCTATCAATTCATGTGGAGCGCAGCGGCCTAAAAGCGCATACCTTAAAGATACACAACTTCGACTATCAGAAATCTAAATCTTCCTTTTATTATTGTTATTTCTGTCCTAAAGCCTAGTACTCACATCGACGAAAACCCCGAGCTAACCATAGGAGTGAGCGAGAGGCAAACAGGCGGCTAAAGGTTTTCGTCGAGTCTGTTTTTCACCGCGGTACTCAGATGAGCTAAGAAAAACCAGAAAAAATACCAGATTTCGCGAGTGAATTTTCGATAAACGCCGTTAGCCGCGGCCCAAAGAATAAGAAATTTAATCTTTGGCGGTGTTCGTGCAGAGGTGGTGGGGAATTTAAAAATAAAAAATGGAAGAAAAACACCCAAAATGACTAAAGGGGGTCAGTGCAAATGAAACAAGACGCCTAATACAAGCTGTTGCCCATTATTGTGGGACTTGACCGACAGGAAGCAATACCACAATGGGGTAGATCCGCAGAATAGTTGAAGTGCTGGAGGAGAACCACTAGAGAATGCCAGTGGGAAGGAACATGGGACATCGCTCGATCTCCGACGAGCTCTCCATTGAGGACTCCACCTCCACCAGCTACTTGACAGCTAAGGCGGAGATGGAGGTCGCGCCGGCTTTTATAGGGAGGAGAAAATAATGTTGCCCGCGAAGGGACAGCTGGAAGAGCCATCACCAGCCATTATTGGCCAGCTCGGAGCTGGACTACAGATGGCGCGGGAAAGATGGCGAAGCATCCGTGGGACGAAAAGGAAGCCTTAACCTTCTAATTTACATAAATAAAAACATTCTTTGAAAATTAAATTTATTTTTATTTTAATTCCTTTGTGCACTAGCAGACTCTACTTTTTTAAATTGAAATTGAAATTCCAATTGATTTGTTTTCCGTTTGACAACAAGCTCAGCTGCTTGACAGTAAGTTCATGCTACATGCATGGCGGGTGAACTTTGAAAACTTCGGTCACACTACAAAGAATAAGATTTTTCGACTAGTGAAACTCTAAGCCGATCTAAGTACTAGGCTTAAAGTACGGAAAATTTGGTTGCGAGACGACTTTAATATGCATCGTCTGTTGGTTCACAACGCAGAGCTAAAAAGTATTTGTAAGGCAGAGAAAAGTGGTCCAATAAATAAAAAACAATTATAAGCTCACAATTTTAAAATAGTTTTTACTTTATTTTTCTTTATGTATCTTTATTTTTCTTTATTTTATAATTAAAAAGTTAAGAATCTAGATCAAATAAAACATCTAGTAATGCGTCGTCATCTCCATCATCCAGCAAAGTTAAATAATGGGTAGTCGGTGGCGGTTGAGGTCCCATAAGTTCTTCAAAGATGTGGTCGTCGTTAGGAAAAACCTCATCTTCTGTCCTGGATAGGTTGTCGTCCAATTGAAATTCCAGTGCACACTTATATACATCTTCGCTTTCATCGTGTGTGATAAGGGATTCCAAAAAAGCCTGCGTAGTAGTCCCTAATGGAAACTGGCTCCACTCAAGAGACTCCAATCCTGGGTCCCTATTTTGGGTCGACGATGCAGCCGGTTGAAATACGCTTTGTAGGAGGCGATCAACCGAATCTTCTGCTTCGGAAATTTGCACAAGGTCCAGATCCGAGTTTTCAATTATATCAACATCAGAATCTTGCGTGGGTGGTAATTCAAGGTTGTCAATCTCAACCTCGTTTTCCGAATCGATAAATTCTACGGTTAGATCCATAGGTATGCAGTACTGAGGCATTTGAAGAACTGATCCTGAGCAATTAGAGTGGTGTCATTTTTATAGTCTAGAATGTTCACTTAACAGGTTGTCATCTACAGGGAGTGCATACAGGCATGTTGTACTCCTAGAACCAATCCGATTGGTTCTCGAATATAAGGAGCAGCCCAATACCCCAGTAGAATGGTTATTAGAAGCAAAACGAACACAAGGATTGATAACAAGTTATCGGGGGTGAACGTGGTGTAGGAGGGGTTAGGAATAGGTAAATATCGAAGGTGAACAACTTTGACATAGGTTAAGGAAAGGCAATTTCTGTGTAAGCAAGATATGAATAAGGTCGGGCCAGCATTGGCATAAGATGTCGCGATGCAACCATTCGAATTTCCTAAGCCTTAAGCTAAGAGTAGCTATTAAAAGCGCTTGTGGAGGTTTTTTAGGCGGTTTTAAATGTATTTTGTATGAGTTGTTTTAAATTGCAAGCGTATACTCATCCCATAATCAGTGTGTTTGGTATTCCACGGAATCCTCCCGTTTTATTGCATTTCAAATATTGTGACCCCTCGTTATCTTCTGAGAATGAGCAGGAGAAAGTGAACGTGCCCACGTACCCACGAACCCGAATCTCACCTCTTACCCTCGAGTCCTTTCTCATGACTGCTTGTGCGCGAAGGTGTGAAATTTTAATTTTGTGAGTTTTGTTCAAAATGTGCAATTTTTGTTTTAGAGCAGAGAAAATTATACCATTGGAAAGGGCTTGAAAAATGCTTTTTAATGATACCAATTTTTTTTTTTAGTGAGGGGGTATACTAATTACGGTATCGGCGGTCATCTTGGTTTTTGCCTTTTTCAGTCGAGTAGTGAAACAAGTTTTCGAAGCCCACTCTAACGCCCACAAACCACCCAAAAAGAACATCTTTGACGTCAGAGCCATTGTTTAGTGGCAGGCCGACTTGTGATGCAAAGCGAAGAGCGCTGCCGGCGCTAAGAGAGAACAGAGCGGCAAAATTATTCTATTGAATAGTTAACAATTTTAGCAACTTGTCCTTTTTGTCTCCACCCCTTTTTCTCCAATAAATGCAATACCAGTTTTAGTAAGCTAATTCCGATTATGTTAATGTAAGCTTTAAATTATGAAAAACAATGATAGGGACGCGGATGGTGGCTTCTCGCTCTTTGCGTTACCCTTCTCTCCATTCTGACCTGCAGTGCATTCACATAAGCGAATAAAAAAGCGACGAAAGATTTATACACGTAACAGCGCTGCCTTGCTCTAAACCATATTCCAACAAGGTGGCTGGACGTTAGGGTAATTTTTATACCGAAAGCCGGCAAACCCTCACACACCAACCCAAAGGACTTCCGCCCGATTAGTCCCTCTTCCTTCTTGTTGGGTCTTCAACAGGCTAGTTGACACCCATATCAGGCTAACCATCGACCAAAGCCTTGTCTCTGACGCACAGCACGCGTACCGTAAAGGCAGATCAACAGATACCGCCCTCCACTCTCTAGTGCCCAGTATAGAGATAGGTTTCCAAAATAAGGAATAATCTCTGGCAGCGTTTCTAGACATAGAAGGTGCCTTTAACAACGTCACCCCAACGGCTATTACTGGTGCTCTGACTGAACTGGGCATTGAGCTGCCCATAGTGGGACTCATACACACCATGCTAACCAGCAGAGTAGTGTACTCCACTATGAGATCAGCCCACTCGACCAGGAATGTCAGCAGAGGAACCCCACAAGGGGGCGTACTCTCACCTCTTCTATGGACTTTAGTGGTCAACAAACTGCTATCACTTCTAGAAGAGGCAGAAGAAAGTGGCAGCCTACGCCATAGGAACGAAGTGGGGTTTCTCCCCCATGATAGTTCACTGGCTATACACTGCAACAGTCAGGCCCATTTTCCTCTATGGAAACATTGTATGGTGGCCTTCCCTAAAAAAGAATTGAAACCTCCGGATCCTTCACAAGCTCCAAAGAAGCGCTGAACTCTGCATCAGTGGGGCGCTTCGCACCGCCGCCACTAAAGCATTAAACACAATTCTCGACCTCCAACCCCTGGACCAACTTGCCAAAAGCTGGGCATCTGCAACAGCGCTGAGGCTCCGCGAAGTTTCATTCCGCCTACCAGACCACTGTAGTGTTTTCCAAGCGGAAGTGATGGCAATTCAGGAAGCCACTACCCACCTGAACACGTCTGTACATCAAGACGTAGTTATTTCCATCTTCTCGGATAGTCAAGCAGCCCTCACTGCCCTCGACTCCTACACAACGAACTCAAAAACAATCTCTGAATGCGATGGCAACTTATCTGAGAATCAACCTCATCTGGGTGCCTGGACACCGCAATATTGAGGGCAACTGCATAGCAGAAGAGCTAGCAAGACAGGGGACAACCGCCGACATCCTTCGCGATAAGGACACGGTGGGTATGCCCATGGATACCTGCAAGCTCCATCTCTGGCAGAGACTGTACACACTTTCCAACAACCGTTGGAACTCAATCTCAATCTCAATCTCTAGACTCACATGGCCAAACTACAACTCGAAAAGAACAAAAGCTCCCCTACAATGTAGCAGGGAGGACATCTCCACTCTCCTAAATGCCCTCACGGGCCACTGCCTTATAGGGACTCATGCGCTCAGGCTGGGACTCAGTATTTTGACAAACAGATAGACGAAGAGGAGAGCATCGAACACCTCCTATGCTTTTGCCCAGCGCATAACCTAAAACGCTTTCAAACCCTAGGTAGCTACACACTTCCGAACCTTGCGGCCATTCAGGGCGTAAGCATCATAAAACTCTTATGTTTCCTAAGAAGAACAAAATACTTCGCGAAAGCAAATAACCCATGAGCTAGGGAAAAGGATCTAATCAGAGATCATGTGGTATCACAAGGGGCCCAATGGGGCCTAAGTGTGGGGATTAGGATCTAATCTCCAACCACTCCTACCTAACCTAACCTAACCATCGTTCCGCCATCGGAATGTTTAATTTTGTAACCTCTTTTCCTACTAATACAGCAGTTTTTGTATGTGACTATACATTTATCGTCCGTTAAAAAAACAAAATATGTTGCTTCAAAAAATATTTGGTTGAAAAATTTGTGGTACGGTCAAAAAATATTTAATTTTAATTAAATATGCCATTAGTGCCCTTGTGCCAGTGGGAGCATGTGACGACGGCGCCCACTCTCAAAATAAAAAATCGATGTCTACAACTACCTTGAAGGCGTAAGTTGGAATCAAAGAATATCACGATTCAATTAGATAATTTGTATTATTTTAGACTAAACTGCTTGGCGCTTATCTGCACGAAGTGGGAAAATTGTAAACAAGCAGACAATCTATATACCGCCTAAAAACGATGAAACATCACAACGGTGCACTTATTTTTATAAATATTGTCTTTATATACACTTTTTACTTGAAAAATGTTCATACAATTCACCAACATTTCAGTGATCAACAAGCAGTTGTGGTTCCGAAAATTTCCTAGTAAGTCTGCCAACCAATTTTGACACACTCCTTTATGCATTATCTTGTCGTAAATAATCAAAGCCCAAGACATTGACCACGTTTACAAATTCGCAATATTTGTTAACCAAAGAAAGACGACTTAGGGGTTGTATATAAGGGGTTGCGTAATTTATACATGCATTTGTTGTAGGATACTTTTGGAAAGTTCAGATAAGTTCAGATGAAAAGTTCCACAGCTCGCAAATAACAGCCGAAACTTTCAATTGGTTCGACAAACAACATAAATTTCCCGTCAAATTGGAAATATTTTCAGAACGAAATACGTTTATTTCTGTTCTCAGTTTTATCTGTCTTTGCTAAACAGAAAACAGTTTTCTTTGTTTCAAACGTTTTTTCAATTATTCTGGCACCCGAATAATTAGTGTTTTTCTTTTTATACTCTTGCAGAGGGTATAACAATTTCAGTAAGAAGTTTTGCTAACCGAAGTTAGCTACCTTTCTTGTTATTTTTATACCCGTTACTCTTAAAGCAAAGGGGTATATCGTCGGAAACACGTCAGGTAACACGTAGAAGTAAGCGTTTCCGAGCCCATAAAGTATGTATATTCTTGATCAGCAACACTAGCTGAGTCGATCTACCCTATTTCTCTGTCTGTCTGTCCGTATGAACGCTGTGATCTCGGAAACTACAAGGGCTAGACAGTTGGGATTAGGCATGCAGATTCTGAAGATCATTGCAGCGCAAGTTTATTTTGGCAATGTACCACGCTCACAAACCGCCCAAAACGGTGGAACCTACAGTTTAAAAACAAATTTAACTGAAACGTATTGGTCTCGCCAATACCTATCGATTGAGTTGAAAAAAGTTTTCAACGCCCACTCTAACGCCCTCAAACCACCCAAAAAGAACATCTATGACGTCAGAGCCATTGTTTGCATGTGTGTGTAAATAGTGGCTGGCCGACTTGTGATGCAAAGCTAAGAGCGCTGCCGGCGCTAAGAGAGAACAGAGCGGCAAACTTATTCTGTTGAATAGTTAACAGTTTTAGCAAATTGTCCTTTTTGTCTCCACCCCTTTCTCTCCAATAAATGCAATACAAGGGACACATGCACAAGCCTGAAGGCGCACGCTCATTGAGAGGATCATGGGCCTCACGCCAACGACCTCACCGCTGACTGCTATCTCTATGTCCCATAATAGGGGTTGAAATCACGACCGCGCAACAACTCGCAAGTAGCCAACATATCTCAGTCAAGGAAATATTTTTCATTCTCCGTACCTGTAATTTTAATTTTATATTATTTAATCTTTTTGATTCTTTTTTCTAGATTATAGTATATATTCATAGTATTGAGTGCTTCCTTTTTGTAATCCGAAATTTGATGGCATACACAAGTATAAACTCCCTCGGTGGCTGCATCATTGCTCCACACGCAGGTGTCAATATGATTTCCAAGAATAGATGTTTTCATATTAACTCCATCACGTTCAAAGAGTTTTCATTGTATGAACTGGAGCCGTACATAGTGTGCATTGAACAGAATTATGTCAAATACGTTTAGAAAATTACTTATTTTAACTGAATACATGAGGCCTATCTAAGTCCACAATCTCGTCTTACACTTTTAAATATGCTTACACATTTTATAAAGAAATTGTATATAAGTTTTCATCTTCTTCTTTTACCTCAAGATGTGCATTCTCGAAATTCAACAAAGTCGGAATGATTTTTACCAAACTGTCCCCTATTGGAGGACTATAGTTAGTCTACCAAAAATAGTTTTGAAGTGGGATACTCTGCTACGTCAAACACAACTTAAGTTAAAGTGAAAAAGTGATCGTGAAAAAAGGAACTTAAATAAAAAAAATAAAATAAAATGAAAAACCAGAATCAGTTTTGTCAATCCTGCAAGTGTTTCTTGTAAAAGAATAAGTGGGCAAACCATGTTCGAAGCTGCATAAACGAAATACAGTTCAACCCCTGGACGAAAGAGTAAAAAAAATTTCTGAGGGATTCAAGGGAAGAATACATGTAAACGATGGATCAGACCTGATCTTACCTGAGAGTTTCTTGAGTGAAGCTGGATTGTCACTGCTACCTCATCTCAGCATTCTATTAGGAAGTTGTACTTCAGCTAAAGTAAACTTTGAACTGTTTGCAGAATATATACTTTTTAAAGATGAATCTGAAGAAATTGAATTGAAAACTTTTCAAAGTAAAATTATGATCATGAATAAAGATTCTGATTTAAAATGAATCTTTCACGAACACACCATGGAAATAATTTCCAAAACCCAAGAATTTCAAGAGAAAGACAGTGGATGGTCTCTTATAAAATTGATTCGCTTGGAAATGAATGTAAATCATTATACACCGATGGCTGGTTCGTCTTTCATACCACTACTTCGTTTCCTTTTGACAAAAAAAGCAATAGTTAATTTTAGTAACGAAAATTATCAAAATTGTTTTGAATGGGCGTTGATTTCTGCCTTAAAGATTGTTAACAGGCCGCAAAGATGTTCGGCATATAATATTGATATATCGCTGGAGATAACTCGTATAAGTGATGAAAAAAAAGTAGATTTCACAGGGTTGACTTTCCCCCTTGAAATAAAATGTATAAAAAAATTTTTAAACCAGAATACTCCTATGAGTTTAAAAGTTTTCGGATATAATGAAGAAACGAGGGAAATAATTGCACCACTTTTTCAATCGGAAGTGGAAAATCTCTTCATATCAATTTGATGTTTTTCGAAGACGGTGACATTACATGTACATTAAAAATATTTCAAGGTAAATTCCTTTATTCATTTTTATCTCTTTTAAGCAAATTAACAATTTGTATATATTTCTGTTTCAAAGACTAATGACTGCTCAAAGAGGAAATCAGAAGAGGGTGCCATTTTTCTGCTATGTGTGCTTGAATTTTTCCGGAACCCAGGAGGCCGCATTGAAACACAAGACGCTCTGCAGTAGGAAGGTTTCAAAGATGCCGCACCCCCTGAATAATACACTGGAATTTACCCAAGTTCAACATCAGCTTCAAGTTCCATTCGTTGTCTACGCGGATTTTAAATGCATTCTGGAACCGAAAAATCTTGAAGTGAGCCTTAAATTATTTAAATTAATGAACATATTCCAATATCATATGCGTATTATATAAAGTGTGCTTTTGATTCTAGACTAGATAAATTTGTTTTAGAAACAGGAAAAAATTCGGGAGTAAGTTTTGTAGATTCATTGATAAAAAATTTAACTAAATTGAGTGATGACTACTTAAATAAAATAGTTCCTATGAGAATGACTTTGGATGACCAGCAAATATTTGATAATTCATTGAATTGTTCTATTTGTCAGAAAGATTTAGGGACTGATAGGGTTAGAGATCATTGTCATTTCACAGGTCGTTTCAGAGGTGCAGCCCACTCGAATTGTAACTTGGATTATAAAGTTAACAAATTCATACCAGTATTTTTTCATAATTTTTCGAAACACGACTGACATTTATTTATTCAAGAATTGGGAAAGATTCCCGGTGAAATTTCCGTAATACCAATAAATAAGGAAAACTATATTTCTGTCTCAAAAAAAATGAAATTTTTAAGTGGAAACAGTTTTGAAATTCGTTTTCTCGATACATTTGGATTTATGCCATCATGTTTAGATACCCTAGCTTCTAATTTAGTTGATGATCAATTAAATACTGTTAAGTCATTATATTTAGATTCCGCTAGAGACTCGAGGAAACTTCCCTCCCACCAAGGCAAGCACTCTATAATAATAATTTAACGGAAAGGGAATACTCTCAGGAAGATTATGATCACGCTATTAAAGTTTGGTTGCATTTCTCATGTTCTACTCTTAAAAATTATTTAGAATTATATTTGAAAACTGATATATTCCTTTTAACTGACATTTTTGAAAACTTCCGAAAAATTTGTATCCAAATCTATTCAACTGACCCAGCTCAGTATTTTACGACAGCAGGTCTATCTTGGGAGGCAATGTTGAAAACTGCAAATATTCAACTTGAATTGCTGACAGATATAGATATGTATAGATTTGTTCAAAGTAGCATTCGAGGTGGTTTAGTTCAATGTTGTCATAGATATACAAAAGCAAATAACAAATATTTGTCAGATTATGATTCCTCGAAGGAGTCTTCATTTTTAATGTATGTAGATGCGAATAACGTGTATAGTTGGGCAATGTCACAACCTTTACCATATAAAGATTTTAAGTGGATGTCTACCACAGACATAGACAATTTTGATATTAATAATATTCCAATCGATAGCAAATACGGTTATTTTTTGGAAGTGGACTTAACATATCCATTCCGTTTACATGATCTTCATAATGATCTTCCATTTTGTCCGTCAAATTGTCTGGCCTCAAAAGAGCATAAGGTAAAAAAATTGATTGCTGACCTGGGAAATAAGAAAAATTATGTAATACATTATCGGAATTTGCAACAATGTATACAGAATGGGTTAGTATTGAAAAAGATCCATCGAGGTGTTCAGTTTTTACAAAAGCCTTGGTTGAAGAATTACATTGATCTAAATATTTTACATAAGCAAAATGCAAAATAATAAATTTGAAAAAGATTTTTTTAAATGAATGAATAATTCTGTATACGGAAAAACAATGAAAGATCCCGAGCGCAGAGTCGATATTAAGCTTATTAGTACATGGGAAGCTCCGGATAGCTCGAAGACTGGACTAAAAGCACATTGTGCCAAAACTTTAATTTCAAAATTCAATTTTCATAGTGCAACTAAAATTAATGATAATTTCTATGCAATTCTATTCTATTCTATAAGCCAATGTAGCCAATATATATAAGTTCTATTTAATAAGCCAATGTATTTAGGATTTGCAGTATTAAACTTATCGAAATAGAAAATGTATGATTTTCACTATCAATATATAAAGCCAAAGTTTCAGGAAAAGTTACTCTTAAATTATATGGATACTGATTCATTTATCTATACAATAAAAATTGAAGATTTTTATAAAGATATTCGTAATGATCTTGAACAAAATTTGTTTCCGACCCCATAAGGTATATATATTCTTGATCAGGATCACTAGCCGAGTCGATCTAGCCATGTCCGTTTGTCTGTCCGTCCGGATGAACGCTGAGATCTCGGAAACTATAAGAGCTAGGATATTGAGATTTGGCCACATATTGAGATCACGTGTAGGTGGCGCATTTTAATCTCGCTTTGCTGCTTGATTATCTCCATATCCCGTTGGTCCCATTAGCTGAGTAACGGGTATCTGATAGTCGAGGCACTCGACTATAGCGTTCTTCCTTGTTTATTATCCAAATAAAATTAATTTTCATTATTTTTTTGGTCAAGGGATAATTTTCCATGCATTTTTATACCCGTTACTCGTAAATAAAAGGGTATACTAGATTTGTCGGAAAGTATGTAACAGGCAGAAGGAAGCGTTTCCGACCCCATAAAGTATATATATTCTTGATTAGGATCACTAGCCGAGTCGATCTAGCCATGTCCGTCTGTCCGCCTGTCCGTATGAACGCTGAGATCTCGGAAACTATACAAGCTACAATACTGGGATTAGGCATGCAGGTTCCTGAGATTCCTGCGCAGCGCAAGTTTGTTTCAGCAGAGTGCCACGCCCACTCTAACGCCCACAAACCGCCCAAAACTGTGGCTCCTACAGTTGTGATGCTGGAATAAAAATTTAAATTGTTTTCGTCAATACCTATCTAACGCCCACAAACCGCCCAAGCCTGTGGCGCCCACAATTTTCATGCTAGATAAAAAATTTTAACTGAAATGTATTGGTGTCGTCAATACCTATCGATTGATCGAAAAAAAAATTTTCCACGCCCACTCTAACGCCATAACACCCATAACGCTTAAATCTGTTTAACGCCGGTAGGTGGCGCATTTCAATCTCGCTTTGCTGCTCGCATATCTTCATTTCCCTCTGTTCCCATTAGCTGAGTAACGGGTATCTGATAGTCGAGGTACTCGACTATAGCGTTCTTCCTTGTTTCCACTAGCGTGATATTTGTTCCTGCGTCGAGACATATTAGCAATTCTTTGTAACATCACTATTTGTATTGTGGGTAACAGTTATAAATGGTTTGCAAATAAAAATACTTTCCCAATTATATTTTTTATGACTTTTTTATGGAGGGATAATATTCCAAGAATTTTCACAATCCTTTACACCATCGCCTGCGTTTATTGTAGGTAACAAACTTGACTCTGGGGTTACGGTACGGCTAGCAATGGGTGGTTTGCTTAATGGGATTTAAATTATCGGTGACAAATTTATAAGTGAAATTCACAGACATTTTGGACAAAGGATACAATTGATCATTTAGGTGTAGGTACACATCTTTGATATGGTGATAGAAAATGGGATAATCACAGTGTTTTTGTTTTTACTGTATTACGCCGGAGCGATTTCAATTACTTTCCCAATTATAGTTAGTTTCAAATCGTTTTTTTTTTCTGATATTCATATATTTTGTTCTTTCTAGACATTTTATTGTAGCTAATAACTTTAGTTATGTCATGTAAGGCTAGCTATCCTAGTTAAGGATACATTTATTATACCTACATAAGATGAAAGACTATAGAAAAGGAAATGTTTTATTTTTAAAATGATAGATGATATTATTATATGTTCTTAATATCTGTCGTTATGAATCGAATTTGTTTGACAAAACAGCTTCTAAACAGCTTGTGAACAACTAATTTCTTAATTAATTTTACAATCACAGGATACATCTTTCCCCAACATAATCGGACATGTTCCTCTAAGATTTATATATCAATCTTCAGATATTTTGGTTGTGCGATCTTTCTCACGTACTCAGCAAACACATTGAAAATCAGAGTGTAAGTGTAAGTATCAATAATTTTTGATCATTCTTAACAAAAGACTATAACAGCTCGTAGAAGTTAATAACAACTAGTAACCAGCTAATGACAATTATTAAACATCAAGTAAACGGATACTAAACAGCTAGTTAGCAGCTATTAACATCTAGTAAACAACTTGTATACATTTGCTAAACATATAGAAAACAGATAATAAACAGGTAGTAACCAGCTGATAACATCTAGTAATCAACTTGTATACATCTACTAATAAAATATAGTAACCAGCTAATAACAAGTAGTATGTAAATAGTAGACATCTACAAAACAGATAGTATCCATCTAATAATAGCTCATAACAGTTAACAACAGCTAGTAATCAAAGTCCAAGCAGCTCAACCGCCATCATGAATCACGAAAACCAGATGAGTATTGTAACTAAAGGGTTTATTAAACTCATACAAATAGTATACAAATAGAATAGAACTAGAAAACTAGAACTAGAAAAATAGTTGGCAACAAAAAACAGATATTACCAGGTCCCAACACCTCTATTATAAACTTGAATTAGAAATTAAATTTAAAGAAGCTCCTATGTTAGGTAATGATGCCTTCAAAATATGTTTTAATGTTAATATGGGATAGAACAAATGAATGCTTTAAAAACAAGAAAGAAAGTTAGCTTCGGCAAGCCGAAGCTTATATACCCTTGCAGCTATAATAATTAAATTTAAAATCACAGAAAATGATATTCCCAATAGTATAAGATAATATGTTAAAAAACACCGAAGCTATAATTTTTTTCATATTATTTTCCTACCAATTTTCCGATCGTTCCTATGGCAGCTATATGATATAGTCGTCCGATTTTGATAAAATTAAATTTGAAAATCAGAACTAATTAAAAAATGTTATTTCCAAGCGTAGGAGGTTATACGTTAAAAAACACCGAAGCTATAATTTGTTTCATATTATTTTCCTACCAATTTTCCGACCGTTCCTATGGCAGCTATATGATATAGTCGTCCGATTTTGATAAAATTAAATTCGAAACTCAAAACTGATAAAAAAATGTTATTTCCAAGCGTCGAAGGTTATATGTTGAAAAACACCGAAGCTATAATATGTTTCATATTATTTTTCCACCAATTTTCCGATCGTTCATATGGCAGCTATATGATATAGACGTCCGATTTCGATAAAATGTAATTCAAAATTCAAAACTAATTAAAAAATGTTATTTCCAAGCTTAGGAGGTTATATGCTAAAAACACCAAAGATATAATTTTTTAATTTTTTTGTCCTATTATTCCTATGGGAGCTATAAGATATAGTTGTCCGATCCGGCTGGTTCCGACTTATATACTACCTGCAAAAGATATAAGACTTTTGGGAAAGTTTCAGCCCGATAGCTCTAAAACTGAGAGACTAGTTTGCGTAGAAACGGACGGACAGACGGACATGGCTAGATCGACTCGTCTAGTCATGCTGATCAAGAATATATATACTTTATGGGGTCGGAAACGTCTCCTTCACTCCGTTGCAAGCTTCTGACTGAAATCAATATACCCTCTGCAAGGGTATAAAAATCCAACATCTGAAAAACATTAAATTGTGAGAATTATTTTAAACGTATCAATGGGAACCAAGCGAAGATCTGTGTTTGGATCGAAGATTAACAACCGATATATTTCTTACAGAGGGTGGAGTCAGAAAATTAATTATATACAAATATATATAAAATATAATTAATTATGAATTTAATGAGATGTGTTTACAATAATAAAATAAATAAAAAAATATTAAATGATCCTACAAAATACTTTACAGATACTATACAGATAGTAACCATCCAAAACCAAGTACTGTACAGGTACTTTACACAAAGTTACCATCCAAAAACAAGACTAAACAGAAAGTAACCATCAAAATAGTGCTAAGTAACAACTAAATCCAACGTGTCCAACTTATCAAGTCCATGTCGGTATGACTACTACCCTAAACAATTTTATATCTCTGGATAATCTTCAAAGTCAATATTTATAAAATTCTGGATGGAGCAGTGGAGACGAAATTTCTACGGGACCCCACTTCAAATTTTCTGTCCCATTAAAAAATTTATCGGGATATGCTGAGGATTATAAAAAAAGTTTTCTTAAAATGTAAACATGAACTAAAGTTGATGCTAACTAAAAATCTTGGCGATGTGTTTAAACAAATCAGAAATGGATAAAACTTTTAAACTGGAAATGACGAATATAACCTGAAAAAATCCCCATGTAACTCCGAGACATTCCGGAGTTGGTATTCATGTAATTACCCCAAATTGGGTATGGGAGTCAACAACTGTCGGCTACTTGCGAGTTGTTGCGCGGTCGTGATTTCAACCCCTATTATAGGACGTAATAGAGCTAGCAGTCAGGCGTGAGGTCGTTGGCGTGAGGCCCATGATCTTGTCAATGAGCGTGCGCCTTTAGGCTTGTGCATGTGTCCCTTTTATTGCGGTCAGGTAATGGACAGGTGCGCATGTTCGCGTAGCTCTTGCTTGAGTCATTTTTATGACATGTTTATGTCCCGTTTGTGGAAAGGAGAGATCTTAGACAATTTACCAGTTAAACGATCTGGGGCGAAAAAAAATGTTTGTTTGAAAATATTCCACATTTGAGAATTAACTTATGAGATTTATTTAATGGGGGTTCTTTTGATTTCTAAATTAGTTTTACAATCATAGGAAACGTTATTTTCGGGTCTGCGACCTTTCTCACGTGCACAGCAAAGCTTGCTGAATATTAATTGCTGATAATGAGGGAATCAATATTGTCACATGGGGATGTGGGGAAAGTGTGCGACCTTTCTTCCGTGTACATTAACACCTGCTGAATATTAATTGCTTATAATGGGGAAAAAGGTCACGTGATCAGTATTGTCACCTTGTGGTGTGGGAGTGGGGGCAATTTAATATATTCTTTATGGATATAATCGTGACAATTTTATGGAATCTAAGCCCTTTAAAATCAGTTAATTTATGGATTCTGCTTATTGTCCCAGAACCCGCATACATTAGTGAACAGGCGGGGGCCATTAATATGTTAATTAGTGAGGAGGGGTCCATTAATATGCTAATTAGTATGAAAATTAATATGAAATTTGTCCCCCCCCCCAGAACTGATCTTTCCATACTACAAAGCGTACTCCAATTTTAAAGCGGTCATCTTAACATTTTTACCTAGCTTATACCAGTTTTCAATTAAAGGTACTTGACTATAGCGTTCTCTCTTGTTATATCCGTTACTCCTAGAGTATAAGGGTATACCAGATTCGTCGGAAAGTATGTAACAGGCAGAAGGAAGCTTTTCGGACCCCATAAGGTATATATATTCTTTGCTCTCATCAATACCTATCGATTGACCCAAAAAAAGTTTTCCACGCCCACTTTAACGCGCATAACGCTTAAATCTGTCTACCGCCCACATAACCACATATTGAGATCACGGGTAGGTGGATCATTTTAATCTCGCTTTGCTGCTTGAATATCTCCATTTCCTGTTGGTCTCATTAGCTGAGTAACGGGTATCTGATAGTCGAGGCACTCGACTATAGCGTTCTTCCTTGTTTATTATCCAAATAAAATTAATTTTCATTTTTTTTTTGGTCAAGGGATAATTTTCCAAGAATTTTTTCCATTAGCGTGATATTTGTGCCTGCGTCGAGACATATTATCAATTCTTTGAAACATCACCATTTGTATTGTTGGTAACAGTTATAAATGGCTTGCAAATAAAAAATACTTTCCCAATTATATTTTTTAGGACTTCTTTTATGAAGAGATAATGTTGCATGAATTTTTTCCATTACCTTGACCTTTGCGCCTGCGTCGAGGCATTTTAACAATCCCTTACACCACCACCTGCGTTTATTGTAGGTAACAAACTTGACTCTGGGGTTATGGTACGGCTAGCAATGGGTGGTTTGCTAATTGGGATTTAAATTATCGGTGACAAATTATTAAGTGAAAGTCACAGACATTTTGGACAAAGGATATAATTGGTCATTAAGGTTTAGGTACACATCTTTGATATGGTGATAGAAAATGGGATAATCACAGTGCTTTTGTTTTTACTGTATTACGCCAGAGCGATTTCAATTACTTTCCCAATTAAAGTTAGTTTCAAATCGTTTTTTTTAAGATGAAAGAATATAAAAAAAGGAAATGTTTTATTTTTACAATGATGGATGATATTATTATATGTTCTTAATATATGTCATTATGAGTCGAATTTGTTTGTCAAAACAGCTTCTAAACCGCTTGGGAACAACTAATTTCTTAATTAGTTTTACAATCACAGGATACATCTTTCCCCAACATAATCGGACATGTTCCTCTAAGATTTATATATCAATCTTCAGATATTTTGGTTGTGCGATCTTTCTCACGTACTCAGCAAACACATTGAAAATCAGAGTGTAAGTGTAAGTATCAATAATTTTTGATCATTCTTAACAAAAGACTATAACAGCTCGTAGAAGTTAATAACAACTAGTAACCAGCTAATGACAATTATTAAACATCAAGTAAACGGATACTAAGCAGCTAGTTAGCAGCTATTAACATCTAGTAAACAACTTGTATACATTTGCTAAACATATAGAAAACGGATAATAAACAGCTAGAAACCAGCTGATAACATCTAGTAAACAACTTGTATACATCTACTAAACATATAGTAACCAGCTAATAACAAGTAGTAAGTAAATAGTAGACATCTACTAAAAAGATAGTAACTATTGGAAATGCAATTGGCACCGTATTTATCTACATTCACATATCGTATACCGAACTATCGATAGTAAAGTCATCGTATAATGTAACTTCTCTAACGATTGTCTTCCTTCTTCTTCTGCCCACCGCTATTGCCAACGAATGTGTAAAACTTAATCTCTGTATCAATTATTCTAAATAAAGCTATTATTCAATACTCAAGCTAAATTACAACAGGTTATGGGCCCAGCACGCTTCCACTGCGCCAGAAAATAGTTAGCAGAAAGAAAGATATATAACAAACAGAGAGATTAAAAGGCAAAAATTTTAATTTGTGTTGAAATTGCCGACGCGCACATACTTATGCATGTGCAAGAATTTGAGATTTTTGGGGACAAGACTGAAGGCGTCTAATTGGCGATCGAGAAAAGAAGAGTGTTCGTTGCTTGTGTAGCTCCGTGAAAAAAGTTTGCTTGTGTAGCAAAACTAAACGCAACCAGAAGGCGTCAAATTGGTGATAGAAAAAATAAAAAGAAGAAGAAGAGTGTTCGTTGCTTGTATAGCTTCATGAAATAGTTGCTTGTGTAGCAAAACTAAACGCAAATTATAAAGAAAAATGAGTATTGCTAGTATACGCATAGAGCCCTTGGGCAAAGATAATTTCGACACCTGGAAAATACAAATGCAGGCCTTGTTAGTCAAGAACGACTCGTGGAAATATGTGAACGGGACTCATTTAAAACCCGAAGCAAACGACACGCAGTGGATAAACGAAGATGCAAAGGCTAAGTCCGATCTCATTTTGGCCATGTCAACATCGGAACTAAGACATACAAAAAACTGCGAAACTTCAAACGATGTCTGGAAGAAGCTGCATAGCACTTACCAGTCTACAGGGCCAGCCCGTAAAGCCGCACTGTTGAAATCCCTGATCCTACTAAAAATGAATGCAGGCGGAGACATGAGAAGCCACATAGATATGTTTTCCGATTTAGTAGACAAAATAAACGAAGTTGATCTCATGAATATTGACGATCTGTTAACCATTTTGCTACTGTATAGTATCCCTGAGGAATATGAACAGTTTCGAGACGCGATTGAAACGCAGGAAAACCTAATCTCAACGGAGGCACTTAAAATAAAGTTATTAGACGAATACGAGGCGAGAAACAGAAATCAAAGCGAGTCGACGCCCGGAGCATTGTTGGCACACAAGAAGTATAATAACAACAAACCGAAAGAATTAAGCACTAATCAAAAGTTTAAGTTTAAATGTTACAGCTGCGGAAAAGTCGGTCACCGTGCAGCTGAGTGCAGGTCGAAGCCAATAAAGAACCAGAATGATAGCATGTACATCAACGCAGCTTATCATACAAGCAGTGATTGCAGTAACTGGTGTCTAGACTCTGGAGCAACGTCACACATGTGCTCACAACAAAATATGTTCGTGAATCTTGAGCCTGCAGAAGGCCCGAAGCTCAAACTGGCAAATGATGCGGCTACAGACATAAAAGGATATGGATCCGTGCAGTTCTCGCCAAACAACAAGTTCACCGCCAGCCTGAAGAACACGCTCTATGTGCCGGATTTAAGGACCAATCTCTTATCGGTCTCAAAAATATGTGATCACGGCTTCAATATTGTTTTTAAGAAGGAGAAAGCTGAAATAATTATAGCTACAGGAGGAGAAATAGTGTTCACCGCTCCTCGCAAATTGGACTTATACCACATAGAAGAAATACACGAATGCAGCCAGATCGCTGCAGGTAAGCAAAATAGCATCAAAGAATGGCATGAACGTTTCGGCCATCTTAATGAGCCGGACCTAAGAGAACTAATAAGAAAAGGTAAAGTACAAGGAGCCAAAGTAAACCTCAAGGAGACTCTTCCAATTTGCGAAGTATGTATCAAGGGGAAGCAGTCCCAAAAGCCGTTTCCAGTATCACATTCAAGGGCAAGAGACGTACTAGAACTAATCCACAGCGACGTATGCGGTCCCATGCGTGTAAATAGCCACGGCGGCAGCCGCTATTTTTTGACATTCATCGATGATTGTTCAAAATGGTGCGAGCTCTACACTATCAAAAGCAAGTCTGAAGTGTTCCAGAAATTTAAGGAATTCAAAAACTATGTTGAACGGCGAACTGGAAAGAAGATAAAAACAATCAGGTCAGATAACGGTACAGAATACACTAATAATGAGTTCAAAAGTTATCGTGCAGCCCAGGGAATAAAGCACCGGCATTCCGTAGAATATACTCCTCAACAAAATGGTACAGCCGAACGTAAGAACCGGACCCTTGTGGAAATGGCTCGATGCCTGATGTTGCAGGCCGCACTTCCTGCGAGCTACTGGGCTGAAGCAGTAAACACAGCAAACTACATAAGAAACAGATGTCCTTCAAGAAGCCTATGTGGAGAAACGCCTTTTAAGCTATGGAACAATCGCATCCCAATTGTAAGACATATGCAAAAATTCGGTCAAATTGCATATTCACTGGACAAACGATCAAAGAATAAGTTCAGCCCAAAGTCCAAGAAATGCGTATTCGTTGGATACTGCACCGACGCCAAAGCTTATAGGCTGTACGATGTGAAAAACCAAATGTTAATTAAAAGCCGAGACGTCGTTTTCACAAATCTATTTGGGCACGAGTATAAGTTCGAAGAGTTCATTGAACCCCAGATCGATGTCAACATTGAGGCGGTAGCAGACAATCAATCGGAAAATGACCAAGATGACAACGAAAGCATCCAACCAGAAGATCCTGAGTCAGAGGACAATGAGCCAGACGATAGACAGCCTGTAAAACGTGGTCGTGGAAGGCCAAGGAAGCTGTTAACAGGTAAACCAGGAAGACCCAAATTAATTTACAATCAAATACTTGCAGACCAGATCGACACACCCAATCAGCAGTTTGATTCCGACTCAGAAGATGTGTTTCACGAAGCCACTTCACTTGTAACGAACCCAAAGGAACTAACTGCGAGCGCAGCACTTAAAGGTTCAAATGCCATCGAATGGAAGGAGGCGTTAATAAACGAGTACAGGTCATTGAAAATGAACAATACCTGGGAAGTTGTTGATCGGCAGAAGAAACATAGGGTTATCGAAACGAAATGGGTACTTCGAACAAAGTACTTACCCGACGGAAGGGTAAATTGCCGTAAAGCTCGCCTGGTTGCTAAAGGATTCACCCAACGCGAAGGCATTGACTATGATGAGACCTTCTCCCCAGTGTCCAGAATGAGCTCGATTCGAATTGTAATAGCTCTAGCTGCGGAACTCGGACTGGATCTTCATCAATTCGACTTCAATAGCGCCTATTTGAATGGAGATATTGAGGAAGAACTTTACACCACCGTCCCACCTGAATTCCAAGAAATCTTGACAGCTAAAGAAAAAAAAATGTATGGACCCGAAAAAGTGTGTAAGTTAAAAAGGGCTCTATATGGCCTAAAGCAGAGTGGACGACAGTGGTACAAAAAGCTAGATAGTAAACTCAAAGAACTGAACCTTAAGCCACTCGCCGCCGACAAATGCGTGTACATGAAAAATGAGCAAAACGGAATCCTGATTGTATCGCTTTATGTAGACGACCTCATAATTGCGACCAATAACACCCAAATGCTTTTACAATTGAAGCGCGAATTGTCCAACAAGTTCCAGATGAAAGATTTGGGTAAGCTATCGTATTGCTTGGGCATCGAGTTTAAACAAAACAAAGACAAAACAGAGTTTACCATGGGCCAGCAAAAATATATCGCAGATATTCTCAAACGGTTCAATATGGAGAATTATAAGCCCGTCAATACACCAATCAACACGAATGAGAAATTGTCAACTGAAATGTGTCCAAAAACCGAAGACGAGAAAGAAGATGTTTCCAACGTGCCGTACCAGAGTTTAGTAGGAGCCCTAATGTGGTTGGCAGGATCAACGCGCCCTGATATTGCATTTGCAGTGAGTGCACTGAGTCAATACAATACTAACTTTGGAAAGCAACATTGGATTGCTGCGAAAAGGGTATTACGTTACCTAAAAGGCACTCAGAACTGTTGCCTGGTTTACAAACGAAGTGGCAAAGAACTTGTAGGCTACGCCGATGCTGACTGGGCCGCCAACATTGATGATCGCAGATCTTTTTCAGGTTTTGCTTTTACGTTTGCAGGTGCAGCAATATCCTGGGAATGCCGAAAGCAACGGACGGTTGCATTATCAAGCACAGAAGCAGAGTATATGGCACTGTCTGTCTCCTCAAAGGAAGCTGTTCATCTTAGAAGCTTTCTACAAGAAGTTTTGGGCAAACTGAAGACGACCATCATCTACAACGACAATCAGGGAGCTGGCCAACTTACACGCAACCCCGTGTTCCACAAACGCACCAAGCATGTTGACATCCGCCACCACTTCATCCGAGAACTGGTTGAAGAAGGGACTGTTTCAGTAAACTACATTCCAACAACCGAGGTGCCAGCAGACATATTGACAAAGGGACTCGGTGCTTCAAAACACAATACCTGCAAGACAGCCTTGGGTATATGTTCAGTCGATCAACGCCTTACCAATTGAGGGGAAGTATTGGAAATGCAATTGGCACCGTATTTATCTACATTCACATATCGTATACCGAACTATCGATAGTAAAGTCATCGTATAATGTAACTTCTCTAACGATTGTCTTCCTTCTTCTTCTGCCCACCGCTATTGCCAACGAATGTGTAAAACTTAATCTCTGTATCAATTATTCTAAATAAAGCTATTATTCAATACTCAAGCTAAATTACAACAGTAACCATCTAATAATAGCTCATAACAGTTAACAACAGCTAGTAATCAAAGTCCAAGCAGGCCAACCGCCATCATGAATCACGAAAACCAGATGAGTATTGTAACTAAAGAGTCTATTAAACTCATACAAATAGTATACAAATAGAATAGAACTAGAAAAATAGTTGGCAACAAAAAACAGATATTACCAGGTCCCAACACCTCTATTATAAACTTGAATCAGAAATAAAATTTAAAGACGCTCCTATGTTAGGTAATGATGCCTTCAAAATATGTTATAATGTTAATATGGGATAGAACAAATGAATGCTTTAAAAAAAATCCAACATCTGAGAAACATTAAATTGTGAGAATTATTTTACACCTATCTATGGGAACCAAGCGAAAATCTGTGTTTGGAATGAAGATTAACAGCACAGATTATTTCTTACAGAGGGTGGAGTCAGAAAATTAATTATATACAAATATATATAAAATATAATTAATTATGAATTTATTGAAATGTGAAATAATAAAATAAAAAAAAAATATTAAATGATCCTACAAAATTTGTTTCTGACTGTAATTAAAACTACAGGTACAAATGAAGGGAAACTATTTAACTTCGTAACTTCAACCATTATCAATGTTCTTGAGATGTATGACCTTATCAGTCGACCTGCGCCTTGGGTCTTGGGCATGTGACTTTGATGACGGTCAGGTAATGACCAAGTCTGTTTGGCTAACACATTTGAGAAACATTATCTTGTGTGCTTTGATAATTCTTAATAAGAGACTAGACCAACTCATATCACTTGTTAACCGATAGCTACCATCTAAAACCAAATACTTTACAGATACTATACAGATAGTAACCATCCAAAACCAAGTACTGTACAGGTACTTTACACAAAGTAACCATCCAAAAACAAGACTATAAAGAAAGTAACCATCAAAATAGTGCTAAGTAACAACTAAATCCAACGTGTCCAACTTGTCAAGTCCAACTCGGTATGACTACTACCCTAAACAATTTTATATCTCTGGATAATCTTCAAAGTCAATATTTATAAAATTCTGGATGGAGCAGTGGAGACGAAATTCCTACGGGACCCCACTTCAAATTTTCTGTCCCATTAAAAAATTTATCGGGATATGCTGAGGATTATAAAAAAAGTTTTCTTAAAATGTAAGCATGAACTAAATTTGATGCTAACTAAAAATCTTGGCGATGTGTTTAAACAAATCAGAAATGGATAAAACTTTTAAACTGGAAATGACGAATATAACCTAAAAAATTCCCCGTGTAACTCCGAGACATTCCGGAGATGGTATTCATGCTAACCCCAAATTGGGGTATGGGAGTCACCACAGCTGGAATGTGAAATTGTCGACTAACCGCGAAAAACCAAGACTTGTAATAATTGAATTTAACTTATCACAAATAATCTATCAAACTTGAAAGTTCTCTTGAATTCTGAGTCAAATCCATATGATAATCTGAATGTTGATTTTAGTAAGAATCAGTATGCTCAGTGAGAATTGCTCAACTATATGAAATGTATACAAGATTTCAATCTAGTTACTATAATTGTAAATCACAACCATTTTTAACCCCAAATAAATTTAAATTGAAAGCCCCTATTATTGTGATTGATCTTTCATATCAAATCGAATCAGTGAAAACTGGTCCTATTGATGTGAGAATTTCAATAGAATTGAAGACACCAAGTCATGAAAATACCCAAGCTTATTGTCTCTTATTGAATATGACCCATTAAACGGACAAACACATCGAGTTCTTTAGCATTTGTAAAAGGCTGAAAGATACTGTTTCGATTGATGTTCAAGGTCTCTTTGATAATTATAATAATTTTATTCGAATGGAAATTGGAATTGTATTCGAAAAAGATCCAAACTTAAATACTAGTTTTTTAATAGAACCACCATATGATTTTACTTTTCTATTTGGTTAACCAATACACATCACCAAATTTTTTGGAACGATAGAGAAAACAGTTTTTCACAAACTCGAAAGTATCTAAGGACAATTACAAGCGGAAAACAAATTATTTGTAAAGGTGTGGAAAAGAAACGATTTCTACAGACGTTTTTTTGGGAGTTGTCAACTCAATAATATCGGGGAAATGGGCCGTCCGCCATTAAACAGGTTTAAAGGAACCCGGTTTCCCTATTGTGATACACACCTTACATCATTACATTACATCATTTTAAAGTTGAGACTAGATGTGTAAATATCAACAAGAAAACAAAATTAA
Organism: Drosophila suzukii; assembly: GCF_043229965.1. Taxonomy (NCBI): domain Eukaryota; kingdom Metazoa; phylum Arthropoda; class Insecta; order Diptera; family Drosophilidae; genus Drosophila; species Drosophila suzukii. The sequence goes on along the minus strand of NW_027255896.1, from coordinate 39,216,337 downwards.
TAAAATAAAATTTCATCAGGAAATTGACCAATTTATTGAGCAATTTAAAGGATCGGTAATTGGTCAGCATTTTCAATACCTTCTGAACACAAAAACTATGTTCATTAATCGAGGTGGACATGATCTCAAAACTAGGAATTATGTGGAACACTTTACATTTATACCAAAAATACATTGAATAAATGTATTATTATGCTACAAAATAAACTTCTGACTTCTTATTTCGAGTTAAAATTACAGGTACGGAGAATGGAAAATATTTCCCTGACTGATATATGTCGGCTACTTGCGAGCTGTTGCGCGGTCGTGATTTCAACCCCTATTATGGGGTCAACCGTGAGGTTGTTGGCGTGAGGCCCATGATCCCTTTGTCCCATGTGTCCCTTTTATTGCGCTTGTCAATGAACGTGCGCCATCAGGCTTGTGCATGTGTCCCTTTTATTGCAGTCAGGTAATGGACAGGTGCGCATGTTCGGGTAGGTCTTGCTTGAGTCCCTTTTATGACATGCTTATGACCTGTTTTGTGGAAAGGAGAGATCTTAGACAATTTACCAGTTTAACGATCCGGGGCGAAAAAAAATGTTTGTTTGAAAATATTCCACATTTGAGAATCATTAACTTGTGAGATTTATTTAATTGGTGTTCTTTTGATTTCTAAATTAGTTTTACAATCATAGGAAACGTTATTCCCCAACATGATCGGACACGTTCCTTTAAGACAACCATCTTTAGATGTTTTGGGTTTGCGACCTTTCTCACGTGCAAATTAATTTCGTCACTGGTAATATTAAAAAAAAAAGTTTTATTATTTTATTAAACTTGGTGTTAAACCTTTTTTTCTTATCACTTTTACAAGACACTTATTTATTACTTTCGAACCGATCGGGGTCTCGGACAAAAAAGGACTAACTCTTAATTCTAAAAAATTATCCAATGAACCTCGGCCAGAAGCTTTCCTTTTCTTAAGCTTCCAGAACTTTAATTTTTCTTTAAAATAAAAGCTTATGCTGAAACTGTCGCATCTCGTTGTGAAATGAAATTATGCTGACCGATGCAATTTGGTTGAAAATCGGAACGCAATATGTTCTGAACTTATAACGCAATACTGTGGGCTTTGAACGGAAAAGTTTGGGCTTCGAACGGAAGTTTGTTTTTACTTTACGGTTGGTTAATTTATCTTAGAAGGACGGTTAAGCGCGGCCCTCGAAGTAGATGGCAAAGGCAAAATCTTAAACAAAGGCAAAGGCAATGTCGCTGAAGGCAAGGGTAACATAGCTGAGATTGAATTCAAAAATTTGTTTATAAATTCCATAAGTGGAACCGTTTCACGGGTTGGATAACTCTCCCCCTTCTAAAATGGATCGTCCCGAATCAATATGAAATTCATTTAATTGATCTCTTAATTCTGTTAAAAAATTTTCTTGGTTAATAGGTTTTTCTGGTTCTGGCCGTTGTTTTTTGGTTACAAATAATATGGCATTTTTGTATTTTATAATAAGTACAAAAATCAAACATATAATGATTAAAATTAATAATATAAAGGTAAGTGATATTTTAGTGTTATTAATTTTAATGAAAGGATTTAAAATGTTTATATTATCTAAAGAAAGTTCTGAGTTATTTGATAATATGTAATCGGATATTTCATAATTTTTGAAGTGGTTTGAAGTTAAGTAGTTAAAAATTTTGTTTTCCAAATTGGTGTATGAAATATTATTAATTTCGGTTGTACCATTAACTGTTATCAAAAATGAATCGTTTAAATGGGAGTTCTTCACAATATTGTTACCATTTATAAGAATGGCACCATCTTGTATGATGTCTATTTTTTTATTTTTCTCTCTTATTTTTTTACAAGTGGATTTCTCGCCAAGTTTTTTCATTATTTAAAGTGCAATAATTATTAAAAAGTTCGTTCTTAAAGTTAGACATTTCATAAAACGTATTTGCGCATTTTGCGATTTGATTGCTTCCCATCGATTTGGGAAATCGCTCTAGCGTGATGTATTTCGCATCTGTTTTTTATTATTGGGTACTTTATATAAATTATTACTAGTTCTTTATGCAATGCGATTTTAAAAACAGAGATGTCCATTAAGTCAGCGATAATTACTGGTTTTTGTTCATGTTTTAATATTTCCATGATGTCATCATTGTTTAATATTTTGGTATTAAAAACGTCAATTTTTGCTAGTGTGATTGTGTCAATTAAATTTTGCAGATCAAATGTTAATAATCGTAAGCGATGTTTTCGCAGTGGTAAATCTTGATCAATAAAAACATTTTTAAAATCATCAGAAAGAGATTCTATTTTTTTAAACAGTTTGGAATTGATAATAAATTGCTTATTATTATTTTCAATTAATTCATCGATTTTATTCTGTATTTTAATAAAATCATCATGATCCGGAGTTCCAGCTAACCATTTCCACACAGTGCCTATCTCATTTATCCCCCTTTTTGATCTAGTTGATATTAATTGTGATAAAATTAATTCGATTACTTCTATGTCATATTTAATTTCCCATTGTGACCTTTTATTAGTATTCCTTTTTATATTATCTGATTCCAATTTTATTATTTCTTTATAAAAACTTAAGTTGGTTATGTGGAATAATTCTGCGTATGAATCGTACGTCAATACGTCTTTATTGTCCTTGAATAAAAGATACTCCTGACTTGTATAGTCAATTATTTCTGATTTGGTTAATAAAAATAAGGTGTAGTATGAGCACCTGAGAAAACATTTTCTGGAAAAGGTAAAAAAAAAGTAACATATAAATTTTTAGAATTTTATATTATCTTTGTGAATAATTCTATTTCTGTTGTTGATTATTATTTTGTTAGATACATTTTTTTTAACTACTTGTTTTTTAAGTTTATTTTTTTCCCCGTGTTTCTTATCATAAACTACCTGTCCTACATGATATACTTTTTCTTTTCTGTTTTTATTATGTGTTTCTAACATTTTCTCTTGTGTATTTTTTAAAATTTGAGGAATGTTATCGTGCTCTATTTTATTATATATTACGTCAAAAGGTTTTTGGTTCGTTGTAGAATGAATGCTCTGATTATATTCTTGAGCGGCTCTTATTACTATTTCGGAATAGTCGGTTAAATTAAATTCTTCTTTAATGCATCGAGCTAATTCTGTTAATGTAGAATGTGCACTTTCAACTTGTCCGTTTGAGGTACTGTGCCTCGGGTCTGCGTAATGTAAAGTTAAACCGCACCTTTGTGCAAAAGATTTAAATTGGGCCGAGGTAAAGCTTGGTTCATTATCGGTCATTATTACTTTGGCTTGTGGAAATTGTTGAAGAAGTTCCATTACTTTGTTTTCGATATTTAATTTATTTTGAATTTCTTTTACTACTAAAAATTTTGAGTAAGCGTCAATACAAGTTATGAAAGTAAGACTTTGCGCGTAATATATGTCGATGTGTAAATTTTCGCCTTCTTTATTCGGGATTGGGTCTTCTCCAATTGGAATTTTAATTGGGTGTCTGTTATATTTGTTTTAATTGCAAATTTTACAGTTTCTTATGTATTCTTTTAATTTTGTAAGTAAGTTTGGCCAATATACAATCTACTGATTTGTTTATTATTTTCGTCAAGTCCCCTGTGTGCTCTGCAATGTGTTTCTTCGATTATAAGTGCTCTGTCCTCAGAAGTTTCTACATCTTGGAAAAATATTTTTGTATACAAAAATTTATTCACAAAATTATCTTTAAGCGGTTTTTGAATTCTATAAAAGTCCTCTAAAGCACAATGAATACCTACCGTTAAATTAGGAGGAATATATTCTCTTAAGATTGATATCAAATTTTCGGGAGTGTCAAATTCTATTATATGTCTGGTATTTTCGAAAATATTAATTGACTCATGTATTGTTTACTACCCCGTTGCTAATAATAATAATTGTTGCTTAAACTGGTTTAAGGGTTTACGGGTTTCTTCTCAAAACTACTCTCTGCTGAATGCTGAGTGTTTTGATCTGAGACCGATTCGTTACTGTCAGTTAAGTTGTTGATCTGAATTCTTGATAAGGCGTCTGCAACTACATTAGTTGTACCTGGCTAATAAATGACTTTTGGAGTGAAACTTTCTATGAAGGAGTACCAGCGTTTCATTTCAATATTAGGATTTTTATCAGAGATTGCGAAAGATAATGGTTGATGATCGGTTTGGATTTCAATTCCAATCACTTTTTAGATTTTTAAGAGCCCATACTATGGCTAAAAGTTATTAGTTGCATAAACTTGTTCCGTTTTAGTCAAGGTCTTTGAAATAAAAGTAATTGGTTTACCTTCTTGAGATAATACTGCACCAATTGCGACGTCCGAGGCGTCGGTGGTCAGGGTAAATTTTTTATTATAATCCGGTTGAACTAATTCTTCTTGAGCAATGCGATTTTTTTTTTCAGCTCGTTGAAAGCTTTAATAGCTGGGTCATCCAGCTGAATTAACATTTTTGTTGACATTCTTTTTGAAATTTTGCGATTATGACCTCCAAGATATTTTGTTAGAGGTTTGGCTATAGAGGCGTAATTTAAAACAAATTTTCTATAATAGCCCGTAAGGCCTAAGAAACTTCTTAGTTCCCGAATATTTTTTGGAAGCGGATATTTAATAATGGTTCAATTTTTTCTGGGTCTGTCTTGATGACGTTATAAGATACGATGTATTCTAGAAAACTGGTTTCGCGTTTAAAAAACTTTGATTTTTCTAGAGATTTTCATGTTTGCCTTTAATAATATATTTATAAATTTGTTTAAATCGTGTTAAATTGTTGTTCAATCGAGTTTGAGAATATTATAATGTCGTCCATGTAGACATGACAAGTTTTCCCTATTTGTTCTCTTAGGATGTCGTCCATTGCTCTCTGAAAAATTCTTGGTGCATTTGTTAGTCCGAATGGCATTCTTAAAAATTCGTATTTTCCATTATTTATTGAAAAGGATGTTTTTTCTACATCAGATTCTTTCATTAACATCTGATGAAAACCTGATTCTAAATCTATTGTTGAAAAATATCTTGCTTTTCACAAATTAGATAGACTTACTTAATTTTTTATAGTCAATGACGAGTCTCAATTAGCGGCTTCCGTCCTGATTTTCTCCTTTCTTTGGGACTACCAGAACTGGAGAATTATAAGGGCTTCGACTAGGCCTTATCATTTTTTCTGCTAACATTCTACTGATTTCGCTATTCACGAAGTTGGTGACAGAAAAAGCGTACGGATATTGTTTCCCGTATATTGGCCTGTCATGAATAAGATTTATTTCCCCCTTTATGTCTGTTATAAAAGGAATTTGCATATTTATCTTTGAATGCTCTTTTTCAATATAGAAAACTATTTTTTCCTTTAGTCCGTCTAATTGATCAGTACCTATATTGTTTAACTGTTGTTTGTCGGATAACTCAACGACGGCGGGCTTGAATTTTTACATTTCGAACGATTTTTATTTATTCGATTTTTGACGGTAATTACTTCGTCGGCACTCTCAGGATTTTGAATTCCCAAGATATTTTTATTTTTATTGACGGTATTAACTTCGTCGGCACTCGCAGGATTTTGAATTCCCAAGATATTGGTATTTTTATTGACGGTATTTACTTCGTCGGCACTCTCAGGATTTTGAATTCCCAAGCTTTTATCACTATTTTCCACAAATAATGAATGTGTTTTCGCTATTTTTTTCATCAAAATATTTTTTTATAATAAATTCTTTTAACGGAAGAATAATTTATTCTTTAATTAAACTTATTTCATTTTTTCCTCAGTACCATAATATTTTATTTTTTTGTTTTCCCTTTATATATACTCCCTTTTCTATAATTATTATAGCTCCCATTTTTCTTAATAAATTAAATCCAATTAGCAGATCAGATTCTAATCCTTCGATTTCATAAAATAATTGTCTTGTTTCAAATATATTTTTATTATGGTAGTACCTAATAATTGAATACCCATGAACTGTAGTTAACAAGCAGTGGCTCCTGTATCTATTAAAATCCTTAACTGCTTCTTGGTTTTTCGGTCTGTCCTATTTAAATAGGGCATTCCCCTGTAGGGGTCTGGCCTAAAAAATGATCTTCGTTGATATTGTTTAATCTGGTTACTTTATTAGCTGGCTGATTTACTGTTCCATCTGGTTCCCTTTTCTGAGCTTGAGTTTGCTCTTTATTTTGATTAACGCGATAGTAATTTGATCGATTATTATTTTGATAGAAATTATTATTGTATCTACCTCGATTATTATTTTCCTGCCAATTATTATTCGGCTGCCGATTGTAACTAGGTTTATTCTGGAGTTGAATCGATGGATCAACATCCATTGGCTCAACGGCTTGTAGCTTTTGATTGTTATTATGATTACCGTTTTGCCAAAAATTTCCCTTTTGTGGCCAAATTTAATTCTGGTTATTACTCCAATTATTTCCCAATTTATTAGTATTATTCTTCTGTCGTTTTTGATGAAATCGTAAGTTGTTTCCCTGATATTTATTTTCATTTTTAAATCCATTAAACCTGTTTGCAAATTGAGCACGGAAATTGTTTGATTCTAAATCTGTAAATCAAACAATAAATCAGTAAATCTGGTGGATTTAATGAGAAAAGAGTTTCTGAGATATATCCATTTAGCCCAGATATAAAAATTCGTAAAGCATTGCTCCTTATTGTTTTGTTTGTTTCTTTGGCAATTACGCTGTCCTTTCCGTATGTCATTATGGTTTTGTTTATTAGTAGAGTCATTTTTTTATTGACCTCATTATAGTATTTAGTAACTGTCATTCGTCCCTGCCTGAGGATACTTAGTTCTGACTCGAGAATATGTATTGGTCGTTTATCGCTATATATAAAGTCCAATCTAGATAAGATTGCTCTAAAGTTTAAAACAGTGCCATGATTGGTAAGAGCATCATGGGCAGCTCCCAAAATGTTATTTCGTAAAATTGTTAAGGCGATAAAATATTGTTCACTTTGAATTTTATTGAGACTCATTACAGTTTCTGCGGCTTCCCTCCAACCCACATATTGTGTTGGTTCCCCCGTGAATTTTGGTAAAGATTTTACCACTTCAAGTGTTGTTACGCATTTTATAGTTGGGTCGATTATTTGTATTTTATAATCCTCCACAGTGTTTGCATCTGTGGCTAACTTTCCTTCTAAACCTTCTATTTTCCAGCTCACTTCATTTAATTGAACATTTATCAATCTATTTATTAATTCAACTGTTCAGCCGCCTGCTGTGGCTATACTACCTGCAGAAAAATTTGGTGCTGCCATTGTTAAATTTATATTACCAAAGCTATTTATTAAATCTTCCAGGATGTATTCAAATTAAATTTTTACTTAAATTATAATTGTTTTTATATCTTACGATCTTTAAATTTATAAGCTTTGTCTTCAAAATATAATTGTTCTTATCTCTTACGATCTTTCAATTTATAAGCTTTGTCTTCTTTGATGTTTTGGTTGTAGTCGTATTGAATTTTGGCGAGGGATTGCCCTCCAGCCCTTCCTTCCTTCTTTGTTATTTTGGTCGTAGTCGTGTTGAATTTTGGCGACGGATTGCCCTTCAGCCCTTCCTTCCTTCCTTCTTTGTTATTTATTGAATTTATATTTACCAGCTTATTTAAATGGATTACTACATTAATTGATTTCCATTTAAATTTTTTTTTAATCACGATCACTTGTCACAATGTTATGTGTCGTCGACTTATGATGGATGTTTTGATTTTTTCACTAAAAGTTTGAGTTTTTGGCTGCTCGAGTTCCTTTTATAAATTTAATTTTTAATTTTCATTAAATTGTTTTTTTTAGAACTTTTGATTAAGCAGCCCCACGTTTGGCGCCAATTAAATTCGTCACTGGTAATATTTAAAAAAAAAGTTGTATTATCTTATTAAACTTGGTGTTAAACCTTTTTTTCTTATAACTTTTAGAAGACACTTATTTATCACTTTCGAACCGATCGCGGTCTCGGACAAAATAGGACTAACTCTTAATTCTAAAAAAGTATCCAATGAACCTTGGCTAGAAGCTTTCCTTTTCTTAAGCTTCCAGAACTTTAATTTTTTTTAAAAATAAAAGCCTTTGCTGAAACTGTCGCATCTTGTTGTGAAATGAAATTATGCTGACCGATGCAATTTGATTGAAAATCGGAACGCAATATGTTCTGAACTTAGAACGCAATACTGTGGGCTTTGAACGGAAAAGTTTGGGCTTCGAACGGAAGTTTGTTTTTACTTTACGGTTGGTTTATTTATCTTAGAAGGACGGTCAAGCGCGGCCCTCGAAGTAGATGGCAAAGGCAAAATCTTAAACAAAGGCAAAGGCAATGTCGCTGAAGGCAAGGGTAACATAGCTGAGATTGAATTCAAAAATTTGTTTATAAATTCCATAAGTAGAAACGTTTCACGGGTTGGATAACTTGCACAGCAAAGCTTGCTGAATATTAATTGCTGATAATGAGGGAATCAATATTGTCACATGGGGATGTGGGGAAAGTGTGCGACCTTTCTTCCGTGTACATTAACACCTGCTGAATATTAATTGCTTATAATGGGGAATAAGGTCACGTGATCAGTATTGTCACCTTGTGGTGTGGGAGTGGGGGCAATTTAATATATTCTTTATGGATATAATCGTGACAATTTTATGGAATCTAAGCCCTTTAAAATCAGTTAATTTATGGATTCTGCTTATTGTCCCAGAACCCGCATACATTAGTGAACAGGCGGGGGCCATTAATATGTTAATTAGTGAGGAGGGGGCCATTAATATGCTAATTAGTATGAAAATTAATATGAAATAATATGAATATCTCCATTTCCTGTTGGTCTCATTAGCTGAGTAACGGGTATCTGATAGTCGAGGCACTCGACTATAGCGTTCTTCCTTGTTTATTATCCAAATAAAATTAATTTTCATTTTTTTTTTGGTCAAGGGATAATTTTCCAAGAATTTTTTCCATTAGCGTGATATTTGTGCCTGCGTCGAGACATATTATCAATTGTTTGAAACATCACCATTTGTATTGTTGGTAACAGTTATAAATGGCTTGCAAATAAAAAATACTTTCCCAATTATATTTTTTAGGACTTCTTTTATGAAGAGATAATGTTGCATGAATTTTTTCCATTACCTTGACCTTTGCGCCTGCGTCGAGGCATTTTAACAATCCCTTACACCACCACCTGCGTTTATTGTAGGTAACAAACTTGACTCTGGGGTTATGGTACGGCTAGCAATGGGTGGTTTGCTAATTGGGATTTAAATTATCGGTGGCAAATTATTAAGTGAAAGTCACAGACATTTTGGACAAAGGATATAATTGGTCATTTAGGTGTAGGTACACATCTTTGATATGGTGATAGAAAATGGGATAATCACAGTGCTTTTGTTTTTACTGTATTACGCCAGAGCGATTTCAATTACTTTCCCAATTAAAGTTAGTTTCAAATCGTTTTTTTTAAGATGAAAGAATATAAAAAAAGGAAATGTTTTATTTTTACAATGATGGATGATATTATTATATGTTCTTAATATCTGTCATTATGAGTCGAATTTGTTTGTCAAAACAGCTTCTAAACCGCTTGGGAACAACTAATTTCTTAATTAGTTTTACAATCACAGGATACATCTTTCCCCAACATAATCGGACATGTTCCTCTAAGATTTATATATCAATCTTCAGATATTTTGGTTGTGCGATCTTTCTCACGTACTCAGCAAACACATTGAAAATCAGAGTGTAAGTGTAAGTATCAATAATTTTTGATCATTCTTAACAAAAGACTATAACAGCTCGTAGAAGTTAATAACAACTAGTAACCAGCTAATGACAATTATTAAACATCAAGTAAACGGATACTAAGCAGCTAGTTAGCAGCTATTAACATCTAGTAAACAACTTGTATACATTTGCTAAACATATAGAAAACGGATAATAAACAGCTAGAAACCAGCTGATAACATCTAGTAAACAACTTGTATACATCTACTAAACATATAGTAACCAGCTAATAACAAGTAGTAAGTAAATAGTAGACATCTACTAAAAAGATAGTAACTATTGGAAATGCAATTGGCACCGTATTTATCTACATTCACATATCGTATACCGAACTATCGATAGTAAAGTCATCGTATAATGTAACTTCTCTAACGATTGTCTTCCTTCTTCTTCTGCCCACCGCTATTGCCAACGAATGTGTAAAACTTAATCTCTGTATCAATTATTCTAAATAAAGCTATTATTCAATACTCAAGCTAAATTACAACAGGTTATGGGCCCAGCACGCTTCCACTGCGCCAGAAAATAGTTAGCAGAAAGAAAGATATATAACAAACAGAGAGATTAAAAGGCAAAAATTTTAATTTGTGTTGAAATTGCCGACGCGCACATACTTATGCATGTGCAAGAATTTGAGATTTTTGGGGACAAGACTGAAGGCGTCTAATTGGCGATCGAGAAAAGAAGAGTGTTCGTTGCTTGTGTAGCTCCGTGAAAAAAGTTTGCTTGTGTAGCAAAACTAAACGCAACCAGAAGGCGTCAAATTGGTGATAGAAAAAATAAAAAGAAGAAGAAGAGTGTTCGTTGCTTGTGTAGCTTCATGAAATAGTTGCTTGTGTAGCAAAACTAAACGCAAATTATAAAGAAAAATGAGTATTGCTAGTATACGCATAGAGCCCTTGGGCAAAGATAATTTCGACACCTGGAAAATACAAATGCAGGCCTTGTTAGTCAAGAACGACTCGTGGAAATATGTGAACGGGACTCATTTAAAACCCGAAGCAAACGACACGCAGTGGATAAACGAAGATGCAAAGGCTAAGTCCGATCTCATTTTGGCCATGTCAACATCGGAACTAAGACATACAAAAAACTGCGAAACTTCAAACGATGTCTGGAAGAAGCTGCATAGCACTTACCAGTCTACAGGGCCAGCCCGTAAAGCCGCACTGTTGAAATCCCTGATCCTACTAAAAATGAATGCAGGCGGAGACATGAGAAGCCACATAGATATGTTTTCCGATTTAGTAGACAAAATAAACGAAGTTGATCTCATGAATATTGACGATCTGTTAACCATTTTGCTACTGTATAGTATCCCTGAGGAATATGAACAGTTTCGAATCGCGATTGAAACGCAGGAAAACCTAATCTCAACAGAGGCACTTAAAATAAAGTTATTAGACGAATACGAGGCGAGAAACAGAAATCAAAGCGAGTCGACGCCCGGAGCATTGTTGGCACACAAGAAGTATAATAACAACAAACCGAAAGAATTAAGCACTAATCAAAAGTTTAAGTTTAAATGTTACAGCTGCGGAAAAGTCGGTCACCGTGCAGCTGAGTGCAGGTCGAAGCCAATAAAGAACCAGAATGATAGCATGTACATCAACGCAGCTTATCATACAAGCAGTGATTGCAGTAACTGGTGTCTAGACTCTGGAGCAACGTCACACATGTGCTCACAACAAAATATGTTCGTGAATCTTGAGCCTGCAGAAGGCCCGAAGCTCAAACTGGCAAATGATGCGGCTACAGACATAAAAGGATATGGATCCGTGCAGTTCTCGCCAAACAACAAGTTCACCGCCAGCCTGAAGAACACGCTCTATGTGCCGGATTTAAGGACCAATCTCTTATCGGTCTCAAAAATATGTGATCACGGCTTCAATATTGTTTTTAAGAAGGAGAAAGCTGAAATAATTATAGCTACAGGAGGAGAAATAGTGTTCACCGCTCCTCGCAAAGTGGACTTATACCACATAGAAGAAATACACGAATGCAGCCAGATCGCTGCAGGTAAGCAAAATAGCATCAAAGAATGGCATGAACGTTTCGGCCATCTTAATGAGCCGGACCTAAGAGAACTAATAAGAAAAGGTAAAGTACAAGGAGCCAAAGTAAACCTCAAGGAGACTCTTCCAATTTGCGAAGTATGTATCAAGGGGAAGCAGTCCCAAAAGCCGTTTCCAGTATCACATTCAAGGGCAAGAGACGTACTAGAACTAATCCACAGCGACGTATGCGGTCCCATAGCCACGGCGGCAGCCGCTATTTTTTGACATTCATCGATGATTGCTCAAAATGGTGCGAGCTCTACACTATCAAAAGCAAGTCTGAAGTGTTCCAGAAATTAAAGGAATTCAAAAACTATGTTGAACGGCGAACTGGAAAGAAGATAAAAACAATCAGGTCAGATAACGGTACAGAATACACTAATAATGAGTTCAAAAGTTATCGTGCAGCCCAGGGAATAAAGCACCGGTATTCCGTAGAATATACTCCTCAACAAAATGGTACAGCCGAACGTAAGAACCGGACCCTTGTGGAAATGGCTCGATGCCTGATGTTGCAGGCCGCACTTCCTGCGAGCTACTGGGCTGAAGCAGTAAACACAGCAAACTACATAAGAAACAGATGTCCTTCAAGAAGCCTATGTGGAGAAACGCCTTTTAAGCTATGGAACAATCGCATCCCAATTGTAAGACATATGCAAAAATTCGGTCAAGTTGCATATTCACTGGACAAACGATCAAAGAGTAAGTTCAGCCCAAAGTCCAAGAAATGCGTATTCGTTGGATACTGCACCGACGCCAAAGCTTATAGGCTGTACGATGTGAAAAACCAAATGTTAATTAAAAGCCGAGACGTCGTTTTCACAAATCTATTTGGGCACGAGTATAAGTTCGAAGAGTTCATTGAACCCCAGATCGATGTCAACATTGAGGCGGTAGCAGACAATCAATCGGAAAATGACCAAGATGACAACGAAAGCATCCAACCAGAAGATCCTGAGTCAGAGGACAATGAGCCAGACGATAGACAGCCTGTAAAACGTGGTCGTGGAAGGCCAAGGAAGCTGTTAACAGGTAAACCAGGAAGACCCAAATTAATTTACAATCAAATACTTGCAGACCAGATCGACACACCCAATCAGCAGTTTGATTCCGACTCAGAAGATGTGTTTCACGAAGCCACTTCACTTGTAAAGAACCCAAAGGAACTAACTGCGAGCGCAGCACTTAAAGGTTCAAATGCCATCGAATGGAAGGAGGCGTTAATAAACGAGTACAGGTCATTGAAAATGAACAATACCTGGGAAGTTGTTGATCGGCAGAAGAAACATAGGGTTATCGAAACGAAATGGGTACTTCGAACAAAGTACTTACCCGACGGAAGGGTAAATTGCCGTAAAGCTCGCCTGGTTGCTAAAGGATTCACCCAACGCGAAGGCATTGACTATGATGAGACCTTCTCCCCAGTGTCCAGAATGAGCTCGATTCGAATTGTAATAGCTCTAGCTGCGGAACTCGGACTGGATCTTCATCAATTCGACTTCAATAGCGCCTATTTGAATGGAGATATTGAGGAAGAACTTTACATCACCGTCCCACCTGAATTCCAAGAAATCTTGACAGCTAAAGAAAAAAAAATGTATGGACCCGAAAAAGTGTGTAAGTTAAAAAGGGCTCTATATGGCCTAAAGCAGAGTGGACGACAGTGGTACAAAAAGCTAGATAGTAAACTCAAAGAACTGAACCTTAAGCCACTCGCCGCCGACAAATGCGTGTACATGAAAAATGAGCAAAACGGAATCCTGATTGTATCGCTTTATGTAGACGACCTCATAATTGCGACCAATAACACCCAAATGCTTTTACAATTGAAGCGCGAATTGTCCAACAAGTTCCAGATGAAAGATTTGGGTAAGCTATCGTATTGCTTGGGCATCGAGTTTAAACAAAACAAAGACAAAACAGAGTTTACCATGGGCCAGCAAAAATATATCGCAGATATTCTCAAACGGTTCAATATGGAGAATTATAAGCCCGTCAATACACCAATCAACACGAATGAGAAATTGTCAACTGAAATGTGTCCAAAAACCGAAGACGAGAAAGAAGATGTTTCCAACGTGCCGTACCAGAGTTTAGTAGGAGCCCTAATGTGGTTGGCAGGATCAACGCGCCCTGATATTGCATTTGCAGTGAGTGCACTGAGTCAATACAATACTAACTTTGGAAAGCAACATTGGATTGCTGCGAAAAGGGTATTACGTTACCTAAAAGGCACTCAGAACTGTTGCCTGGTTTACAAACGAAGTGGCAAAGAACTTGTAGGCTACGCCGATGCTGACTGGGCCGCCAACATTGATGATCGCAGATCTTTTTCAGGTTTTGCTTTTACGTTTGCAGGTGCAGCAATATCCTGGGAATGCCGAAAGCAACGGACGGTTGCATTATCAAGCACAGAAGCAGTGTATATGGCACTGTCTGACTCCTCAAAGGAAGCTGTTCATCTTAGAAGCTTTCTACAAGAAGTTTTGGGCAAACTGAAGACGACCATCATCTACAACGACAATCAAGGAGCTGGCCAACTTACACGCAACCCCGTGTTCCACAAACGCACCAAGCATGTTGACATCCGCCACCACTTCATCCGAGAACTGGTTGAAGAAGGGACTGTTTCAGTAAACTACATTCCAACAACCGAGATGCCAGCAGACATATTGACAAAAGGACTCGGTGCTTCAAAACACAATACCTCCAAGACAGCCTTGGGTACATGTTCAGTCGATCAACGCCTTACCAATTGAGGGGAAGTATTGGAAATGCAATTGGCACCGTATTTATCTACATTCACATATCGTATACCGAACTATCGATAGTAAAGTCATCGTATAATGTAACTTCTCTAACGATTGTCTTCCTTCTTCTTCTGCCCACCGCTATTGCCAACGAATGTGTAAAACTTAATCTCTGTATCAATTATTCTAAATAAAGCTATTATTCAATACTCAAGCTAAATTACAACAGTAACCATCTAATAATAGCTCATAACAGTTAACAACAGCTAGTAATCAAAGTCCAAGCAGGTCAACCGCCATCATGAATCACGAAAACCAGATGAGTATTGTAACTAAAGAGTTTATTAAACTCATACAAATAGTATACAAATAGAATAGAACTAGAAAAATAGTTGGCAACAAAAAACAGATATTACCAGGTCCCAACACCTCTATTATAAACTTGAATCAGAAATAAAATTTAAAGACGCTCCTATGTTAGGTAATGATGCCTTCAAAATATGTTATAATGTTAATATGGGATAGAACAAATGAATGCTTTAAAAAAAATCCAACATCTGAGAAACATTAAAATGTGAGAATTATTTTACACCTATCTATGGGAACCAAGCGAAAATCTGTGCTTGGAATGAAGATTAACAGCACAGATTATTTCTTACAGAGGGTGGAGTCAGAAAATTAATTATATACAAATATATATAAAATATAATTAATTATGAATTTATTGAAATGTGTTTACAATAATAAAATAAAAAAAAAATATTAAATGATCCTACAAAATTTGTTTCTGACTGTAATTAAAACTACAGGTACAAATGAAGGAAAACTATTTCATTCAATGAGGTACGTCGGTTACTTGCGAGTTGTTGCACGGTCGTAACTTCAACCATTATCAATGTTCTTGAGATGTATGACCTTATCAGTCGACCTGCGCCTTGGGTCTTGGGCATGTGACTTTGATGACGGTCAGGTAATGACCAAGTCTGTTTGGCTAACACATTTGAGAAACATTATCTTGTGTGCTTTGATAATTCTTAATAAGAGACTAGACCAACTCATATCACTTGTTAACCGTTAGCTACCATCTAAAACCAAATACTTTACAGATACTATACAGATAGTAACCATCCAAAACCAAGTACTGTACAGGTACTTTACACAAAGTAACCATCCAAAAACAAGACTATAAAGAAAGTAACCATCAAAATAGTGCTAAGTAACAACTAAATCCAACGTGTCCAACTTGTCAAGTCCAACTCGGTATGACTACTACCCTAAACAATTTTATATCTCTGGATAATCTTCAAAGTCAATATTTATAAAATTCTGGATGGAGCAGTGGAGACGAAATTCCTACGGGACCCCACTTCAAATTTTCTGTCCCATTAAAAAATTTATCGGGATATGCTGAGGATTATAAAAAAAGTTTTCTTAAAATGTAAACATGAACTAAATTTGATGCTAACTAAAAATCTTGGCGACGTGTTTAAACAAATCAGAAATGGATAAAACATTTAAACTGGAAATGACGAATATAACCTAAAAAATTCCCCGTGTAACTCCGAGACATTCCGGAGATGGTATTCATGCTAACCCCAAATTGGGGTATGGGAGTCACCACAGCTGGAATGTGAGATTGTCGACTAACCGCGAAAAACCAAGACTTGTAATAATTGAAGTTAACTTATCACAAATAATCTATCAAACTTGAAAGTTCACTTGAATTCTGAGTCAAATCCATATGATAATCTGAATGTTGATTTTAGTAAGAATCAGTATGCTCAGTGAGAATTGCTCACCTATATGAAATGTATACAAGATTTCAATCTAGTTACTATAAATGTAAATCACAACCATTTTTAACCCCAAATGAATTTAAATTGAAAGCCCCTATTATTGTGATTGATCTTTCATATCAAATCGAATCAGTGAAAACTGGTCCTATTGATGTGAGAATTTCAATAGAATTGAAGACACCAAGTCATGAAAATACCCAAGCTTATTGTCTCTTATTGAATATGACCCATTAAACGGACAAACACATCGAGTTCTTTAGCATTTGTAAAAGGCTGAAAGATACTGTTTCGATTGATGTTCAAGGTCTCTTTGATAATTATAATAATTTTATTCGAATGGAAATTGGAATTGTATTCGAAAAAGATCCAAACTTAAATACTAGTTTTTTAATAGAACCACCATATGATTTTACTTTTCTATTTGGTTAACCAATACACATCACCAAATTTTTTGGAACGATAGAGAAAACAGTTTTTCACAAACTCGAAAGTATCTAAGGACAATTACAAGCGGAAAACAAATTATTTGTAAAGGTGTGGAAAAGAAACGATTTCTACAGACGTTTTTTTGGGAGTTGTCAACTCAATAATATCGGGGAAATGGGCCGTCCGCCATTAAACAGGTTTAAAGGAACCCGGTTTCCCTATTGTGATACACACCTTACATCATTACATTACATCATTTTAAAGTTGAGACTAGATGTGTAAATATCAACAAGAAAACAAAATTAATAAAATAAAATTTCATCAGGAAATTGACCAATTTATTGAGCAATTTAATGGATCGGTAATTGGTCAGCATTTTCAATACCTTCTGAACACAAAAACTATGTTCATTAATCGAGGTGGACATGATCTCAAAACTAGGAATTATGTGGAACACTTTACATTTATACCAAAAATACATACAATACCAAAATAAATGAATAAATGTATTATTATGCTACAAAATAAACTTCTGACTTCTTATTTCGAGTTAAAATTACAGGTACGGAGAATGGAAAATATTTCCCTGACTGATATATGTCGGCTACTTGCGAGCTGTTGCGCGGTCGTGATTTCAACCCCTATTATGGGGTCAACCGTGAGGTTGTTGGCGTGAGGCCCATGATCCCTTTGTCCCATGTGTCCCTTTTATTGCGCTTGTCAATGAACGTGCGCCATCAGGCTTGTGCATGTGTCCCTTTTATTGCAGTCAGGTAATGGACAGGTGCGCATGTTCGGGTAGGTCTTGCTTGAGTCCCTTTTATGACATGTTTATGACCTGTTTTGTGGAAAGGAGAGATCTTAGACAATTTACCAGTTAAACGATCCGGGGCGAAAAAAAATGTTTGTTTGAAAATATTCCACATTTGAGAATCATTAACTTGTGAGATTTATTTAATTGGGGTTCTTTTGATTTCTAAATTAGTTTTACAATCATAGGAAACGTTATTCCCCAACATGATCGGACACGTTCCTTTAAGACAACCATCTTTAGATGTTTTGGGTTTGCGACCTTTCTCACGTGCAAATTAATTTCGTCACTGGTAATATTAAAAAAAAAAGTTTTATTATTTTATTAAACTTGGTGTTAAACCTTTTTTTCTTATCACTTTTACAAGACACTTATTTATTACTTTCGAACCGATCGCGGTCTCGGACAAAATAGGACTAACTCTTAATTCTAAAAAATTATCCAATGAACCTCGGCCAGAAGCTTTCCTTTTCTTAAGCTTCCAGAACTTTAATTTTTCTTTAAAATAAAAGCTTATGCTGAAACTGTCGCATCTCGTTGTGAAATGAAATTATGCTGACCGATGCAATTTGGTTGAAAATCGGAACGCAATATGTTCTGAACTTATAACGCAATACTGTGGGCTTTGAACGGAAAAGTTTGGGCTTCGAACGGAAGTTTGTTTTTACTTTACGGTTGGTTAATTTATCTTAGAAGGACGGTTAAGCGCGGCCCTCGAAGTAGATGGCAAAGGCAAAATCTTACACAAAGGCAAAGGCAATGTCGCTGAAGGCAAGGGTAACATAGCTGAGATTGAATTCAAAAATTTGTTTATAAATTCCATAAGTGGAACCGTTTCACGGATTGGATAACTCTCCCCCTTCTAAAATGGATCGTCCCGAATCAATATGAAATTCATTTAATTGATCTCTTAATTCTGTTAAAAAATTTTCTTGGTTAATAGGTTTTTCTGGTTCTGGCCGTTGTTTTTTGGTTACAAATAATATGGCATTTTTGTATTTTATAATAAGTACAAAAATCAAATATATAATGATTAAAATTAATAATATAAAGGTAAGTGATATTTTAGTGTTATTAATTTTAATGAAAGGATTTAAAATGTTTATATTATCTAAAGAAAGTTCTGAGTTATTTGATAATATGTAATCGGATATTTCATAATTTTTGAAGTGGTTTGAAGTTAAGTAGTTAACAATTTTGTTTTCCAAATTGGTGTATGAAATATTATTAATTTCGGTTGTACCATTAACTGTTATCAAAAATGAATCGTTTAAATGGGAGTTCTTCACAATATTGTTACCATTTATAAGAATGGCACCATCTTGTATGATGTCTATTTTTTTATTTTTCTCTCTTATTTTTTTACAAGTGGATTTCTCGCCAAGTTTTTTCATTATTTAAAGTGCAATAATTATTAAAAAGTTCGTTCTTAAAGTTAGACATTTCATAAAACGTATTTGCGCATTTTGCGATTTGATTGCTTCCCATCGATTTGGGAAATCGCTCTAGCGTGATGTATTTCGCATCTGTTTTTTATTATTGGGTACTTTATATAAATTATTACTAGTTCTTTATGCAATGCGATTTTAAAAACAGAGATGTCCATTAAGTCAGCGATAATTACTGGTTTTTGTTCATGTTTTAATATTTCCATGATGTCATCATTGTTTAATATTTTGGTATTAAAAACGTCAATTTTCGCTAGTGTGATTGTGTCAATTAAATTTTGCAGATCAAATGTTAATAATCGTAAGCGATGTTTTCGCAGTGGTAAATCTTGATCAATAAAAACATTTTTAAAATCATCAGAAAGAGATTCTATTTTTTTAAACAGTTTGGAATTGATAATAAATTGCTTATTATTATTTTCAATTAATTCATCGATTTTATTCTGTATTTTAATAAAATCATCATGATCCGGAGTTCCAGCTAACCATTTCCACACAGTGCCTATCTCATTTATCCCCCTTTTTGATCTAGTTGATATTAATTGTGATAAAATTAATTCGATTACTTCTATGTCATATTTAATTTCCCATTGTGACCTTTTATTAGTATTCCTTTTTATATTATCTGATTCCAATTTTATTATTTCTTTATAAAAACTTAAGTTAGTTATGTGGAATAATTCTGCGTATGAATCGTACGTCAATACGTCTTTATTGTCCTTGAATAAAAGATACTCCTGACTTGTATAGTCAATTATTTCTGATTTGGTTAATAAAATAAGGTGTAAGATGAGCACCTGAGAAAACATTTTCTGGAAAAGGTAAAAAAAAGTAACATATAAATTTTTAGAATTTTATATTATCTTTGTGAATAATTCTATTTCTGTTGTTGATTATTATTTTGTTAGATACATTTTTTTTAACTACTTGTTTTTTAAGTTTATTTTTTTTCCCGTGTTTCTTACTACCTGTCCTACATGATATACTTTTTCTTTTCTGTTTTTATTATGTGTTTCTAACATTTTCTCTTGTGTATTTTTTAAAGTTTGAGGAATGTTATCGTGCTCTATTTTATTATATATTACGTCAAAAGGTTTTTGGTTCGTTGTAGAATGAATGCTCTGATTATATTCTTGAGCGGCTCTTATTACTATTTCGGAATAGTCGGTTAAATTAAATTCTTCTTTAATGGATCGAGCTAATTCTGTTAATGTAGAATGTGCACTTTCAACTTGTCCGTTTGAGGTACTGTGCCTCGGGTCTGCGTAATGTAAAGTTAAACCGCACCTTTGTGCAAAAGATTTAAATTGGGCCGAGGTAAAGCTTGGTTCATTATCGGTCATTATTACTTTGGCTTGTGGAAATTGTTGAAGAAGTTCCATTACTTTGTTTTCGATATTTAATTTATTTTGAATTTCTTTTACTACTAAAAATTTTGAGTAAGCGTCAATACAAGTTATGAAAGTAAGACTTTGCGCGTAATATATGTCGATGTGTAAATTTTCGCCTTCTTTATTCGGGATTGGGGCTTCTCCAATTGGAATTTTAATTGGGTGTCTGTTATATTTGTTTTCATTGCAAATTTTACAGTTTCTTATGTATTCTTTTAATTTTGTAAGTAAGTTTGGCCAATATACAATCTACTGATTTGTTTATTATTTTCGTCAAGTCCCCTGTGTGCTCTGCAATGTGTTTCTTCAATTATAAGTGCTCTGTCCTCAGAAGTTTCTACATCTTGGACAAATATTTTTGTATACAAAAATTTATTCACAAAATTATCTTTAAGCGGTTTTTGAATTCTATAAAAGTCCTCTAAAGCACAATGAATACCTACCGTTAAATTAGGAGGAATATATTCTCTTAAGATTGATATCAAATTTTCGGGAGTGTCAAATTCTATTATATGTCTGGTATTTTCGAAAATATTAATTGACTCATGTATTGTTTACTACCCCGTTGCTAATAATAATAATTGTTGCTTAAACTGGTTTAAGGGTTTACGGGTTTCTTGTATAACATTCTAAAAACTACTCTCTGCTGAATGCTGAGTGTTTTGATCTGAGACCGATTCGTTACTGTCAGTTAAGTTGTTGATCTGAATTCTTGATAAGGCGTCTGCAACTACATTAGTTGTACCTGGCTAATAAATGACTTTTGGAGTGAAACTTTCTATGAAGGAGTACCAGCGTTTCATTTCAATATTAGGATTTTTATCAGAGATTGCGAAAGATAATGGTTGATGATCGGTTTGGATTTCAATTCCAATCACTCCGTATAAGTAGTTTCTTAGATTTTTAAGAGCCCATACTATGGCTAAAAGTTATTAGTTGCATAAACTTGTTCCGTTTTAGTCAAGGTCTTTGAAATAAAAGTAATTGGTTTACCTTCTTGAGATAATACTGCACCAATTGCGACGTCCGAGGCGTCGGTGGTCAGGGTAAATTTTTTATTATAATCCGGTTGAACTAATTCTTCTTGAGCAATGCGATTTTTTTTTCAGCTCGTTGAAAGCTTTAATAGCTGGGTCATCCAGCTGAATTAACATTTTTGTTGACATTCTTTTTGAAATTTTGCGATTATGACCTCCAAGATATTTTGTTAGAGGTTTGGCTATAGAGGCGTAATTTAAAACAAATTTTCTATAATAGCCCGTAAGGCCTAAGAAACTTCTTAGTTCCCGAATATTTTTTGGAAGCGGATATTTAATAATGGTTCAATTTTTTCTGGGTCTGTCTTGATGACGTTATAAGATACGATGTATTCTAGAAAACTGGTTTCGCGTTTAAAAAACTTTGATTTTTCTAGAGATTTTCATGTTTGCCTTTAATAATATATTTATAAATTTGTTTAAATCGTGTTAAATTGTTGTTCAATCGAGTTTGAGAATATTATAATGTCGTCCATGTAGACATGACAAGTTTTCCCTATTTGTTCTCTTAGGATGTCGTCCATTGCTCTCTGAAAAATTCTTGGTGCATTTGTTAGTCCGAATGGCATTCTTAAAAATTCGTATTTTCCATTATTTATTGAAAAGGATGTTTTTTCTACATCAGATTCTTTCATTAACATCTGATGAAAACCTGATTCTAAATCTATTGTTGAAAAATATCTTGCTTTTCACAAATTAGATAGACTTACTGATGGGTCTTGCATTGGGTACCTGTCAGGTATGGTACTTTCATTTAATTTTTTATAGTCAATGACGAGTCTCAATTAGCGGCTTCCGTCCTGATTTTCTCCTTTCTTTGGGACTACCAGAACTGGAGAATTATAAGGGCTTCGACTAGGCCTTATAATTTTTTCTGCTAACATTCTACTGATTTCGCTATTCACGAAGTTGGTGACAGAAAAAGCGAACGGATATTGTTTCCCGTATATTGGCCTGTCATGAATAAGATTTATTTCCCCCTTTATGTCTGTTATAAAAGAAATTTGCATATTTATCTTTGAATGCTCTTTTTCAATAAAGAAAACTATTTTTTCCTTTAGTCCGTCTAATTGATCAGTACCTATATTGTTAAACTGTTGTTTGTCGGATAACTCAACGACGGCGGGCTTGAAATTTTTACATTTCGAACGATTTTTATTTATTCGATTTTTGACGGTAATTACTTCGTCGGCACTCTCAGGATTTTGAATTCCCAAGATATTTTTATTTTTATTGACGGTATTAACTTCGTCGGCACTCGCAGGATTTTGAATTCCCAAGATATTGGTATTTTTATTGACGGTATTTACTTCGTCGGCACTCTCAGGATTTTGAATTCCCAAGCTTTTATCACTATTTTCCACAAATAATGAATGTGTTTTCGCTATTTTTTTCATCAAAATATTTTTTTATAATAAATTCTTTTAACGGAAGAATAATTTTTTCTTTAATTAAACTTATTTCATTTTTTCCTCAGTACCATAATATTTTATTTTTTTGTTTTCCCTTTATATATACTCCCTTTTCTATAATTATTAAAGCTCCCATTTTTCTTAATAAATTAAATCTAATTAGCAGATCAGATTCTAATCCTTCGATTTCATAAAATAATTGTCTTGTATAAAATATATTTTTATTATGGTAGTACCTAATAATTGAATACCCATGAACTGTAGTTAACAAGCAGTGGCTCCTGTATCTATTAAAATCCTTACTTGCTTCTTGGTTTTACGGTCAGTCCTATTTAAAAAGGGCATTCCCCTGTAGGGGTCTGGCCTAAAAAATGATCTTCGTTGATATTGTTTAATCTGGTTACTTTATTAGCTGGCTGATTTACTGTTCCATCTGGTTCCCTTTTCTGAGCTTGAGTTTGCTCTTTATTTTGATTAACGCGATAGTAATTTGATCGATTATTATTTTGATAGAAATTATTATTGTATCTACCTCGATTATTATTTGCCTGCCAATTATTATTCGGCTGCCGATTGTAACTAGGTTTATTCTGGAGTTGAATCGATGGATCAACATCCATTGGCTCAACGGCTTGTAGCTTTTGATTGTTATTATGATTACCGTTTTGCCAAAAATTTCCCTTTTGCGGCCAAACTTAATTCTGGTTAGTACTCCAATTATTTCCCAATTTATTAGTATTATTCTTCTGTCGTTTTTGATGAAATCGTAAGTTGTTTCCCTGATATTTATTTTCATTTTTAAATCCATTATACCTGTTTGCAAATTGAGCACGGAAATTGTTTGATTCTAAATCTGTAAATCAAACAATAAATCAGTAAATCTGGTGGATTTAATGAGAAAAGAGTTTCTGAGATATATCCATTTAGCCCAGATATAAAAATTCGTAAAGCATTGCTCCTTATTGTTTTGTTTGTTTCTTTGGCAATTACGCTGTGCTTTCCGTATGTCATTATGGTTTTGTTTATTAGTAGAGTCATTTTTTTATTGACCTCATTATAGTATTTAGTAACTGTCATTCGTCCCTGCCTGAGGATACTTAGTTCTGACTCGAGAATATGTATTGGTCGTTTATCGCTATATATAAAGTCCAATCTAGATAAGATTGCTCTAAAGTTTAAAACAGTGCCATGATTGGTAAGAGCATCATGGGCTGCTCCCAAAATGTTATTTCGTAAAATTGTTAAGGCGATAAAATATTGTTCACTTTGAATTTTATTGAGACTCATTACAGTTTCTGCGGCTTCCCTCCAACCCACATATTGTGTTGGTTCCCCCGTGAATTTTGGTAAAGATTTTACCACTTCAAGTGTTGTTACGCATTTTATAGTTGGGTCGATTATTTGTATTTTATAATCCTCCACAGTGTTTGCATCTGTGGCTAACTTTCCTTCTAAACCTTCTATTTTCCAGCTCACTTCATTTAATTGAACATTTATCAATCTATTTATTAATTCAACAGTTAAGCCGCCTGCTGTGGCTATACTACCTGCAGAAAAATTTGGTGCTGCCATTGTTAAATTTATATTACAAAAGCTATTTATTAAATCTTCCAGGATGTATTCAAATTAAATTTTTACTTAAATTATAATTGTTTTTATATCTTACGATCTTTAAATTTATAAGCTTTGTCTTCAAAATATAATTGTTCTTATCTCTTACGATCTTTCAATTTATAAGCTTTGTCTTCTTTGATGTTTTGGTTGTAGTCGTATTGAATTTTGGCGAGGGATTGCCCTCCAGCCCTTCCTTCCTTCTTTGTTATTTTGGTCGTAGTCGTGTTGAATTTTGGCGACGGATTGCCCTTCAGCCCTTCCTTCCTTCCTTCTTTGTTATTTATTGAATTTATATTTACCAGCTTATTTAAATGGATTATTACATTAATTGATTTCCATTTAAATTTTTTTTTAATCACGATTACTTGTCACAATGTTATGTGTCGTCGACTTATGATGGATGTTTTGATTTTTTCACTAAAAGTTTGAGTTTTTGGCTGCTCGAGTTCCTTTTATAAATTTAATTTTTAATTTTCATTAAATTGTTTTTTTTTAGAACTTTTGATTAAGCAGCCCCACGTTTGGCGCCAATTAAATTCGTCACTGGTAATATTTAAAAAAAAAGTTGTATTATCTTATTAAACTTGGTGTTAAACCTTTTTTTCTTATAACTTTTAGAAGACACTTATTTATCACTTTCGAACCGATCGCGGTCTCGGACAAAATAGGACTAACTCTTAATTCTAAAAAAGTATCCAATGAACCTTGGCTAGAAGCTTTCCTTTTCTTAAGCTTCCAGAACTTTAATTTTTTTTTTAAATAAAAGCCTTTGCTGAAACTGTCGCATCTTGTTGTGAAATGAAATTATGCTGACCGATGCAATTTGATTGAAAATCGGAACGCAATATGTTCTGAACTTAGAACGCAATACTGTGGGCTTTGAACGGAAAAGTTTGGGCTTCGAACGGAAGTTTGTTTTTACTTTACGGTTGGTTTATTTATCTTAGAAGGACGGTCAAGCGCGGCCGTCGAAGTAGATGGCAAAGGCAAAATCTTAAACAAAGGCAAAGGCAATGTCGCTGAAGGCAAGGGTAACATAGCTGAGATTGAATTCAAAAATTTGTTTATAAATTCCATAAGTAGAAACGTTTCACGGGTTGGATAACTTGCACAGCAAAGCTTGCTGAATATTAATTGCTGATAATGAGGGAATCAATATTGTCACATGGGGATGTGGGGAAAGTGTGCGACCTTTCTTCCGTGTACAGCAA
This sequence comes from Drosophila suzukii, assembly GCF_043229965.1. Taxonomy (NCBI): domain Eukaryota; kingdom Metazoa; phylum Arthropoda; class Insecta; order Diptera; family Drosophilidae; genus Drosophila; species Drosophila suzukii. Next base: position 39,190,582 of record NW_027255896.1, on the reverse strand, counting down.
CACCTGCTGAATATTAATTGCTTATAATGGGGGAAAAGGTCACGAGATCAGTTTTGTCACCTGGTGGTGTGGGAGTGGGGGCAATTTAATATATTCTTTAGGGATGTGATCGTGACATTTTTATGGAATCTAAGCCTTTTAAAATCAGTTAATTTATGGATTCTGCTAAATGTCCCAGAATCCGCAAACATTAGTGAGGAGGCGAGGGCCATTAATATGTTAATTACTGAGGAGGGGGCCATTAATTTGCTAATTTGTCTGAAAATTAATATGAAAATTGTCCCCGGAACCCCTCTTTCCATACTTCAAAGCGTACTCCAATTTTAAAGCGGCCATCTTAACATTTTTACTCAGCTTTTATCACATATCATTATCAATTTTCAATTAAAGAGTTGAGTAACGAATTTCTGATAGTAGAGATACTCGACTATAGCGTTCTCTCTTGTTATACCCGTTACTTTTAGAGTATAAGGGTATATCAGATTCGTCGGAAAGCATGTAACAGGCAGAAGGAAGCGTTTCCGACCCCATAAAGTAAAAACTTCTGGCCTTCCTCAGGGAAGTGCATTGGGTCCGTTTCTATTCATCATCTTCATAAATTTATTATTATTTATATTTATTATATTTATTATATTTATTATATTACTATTGCATAACAAATTCTGAATTCCTGTTGTTTGCGGACGATCTTAAAATATTTAGGTCTGTGAATTCAAACTCCGATAGTGAATTTCTGAAATGACCTAGTAAAAGTGGGAAATTGGTGTTCTCGTAATAAGTTGCCTCTGAACGTGTCAAAATGTTTCTAAGTTAGGTACAGCAAACGATTAATTAATGTCCTCAGCTCGTATTTCATTAATTCCCATATTCTTTCCTTAAGAAATGAATCACTAGACCTAGGAGTTATGTTTGATACCAAATTTACTTTCATTGATCACATAAATTACATAACTCCAAAGGCATACGCTATGTATCGGTTTGTAAAACGAAATTCCACGCAATTTAAAGATCCGTACTTGAAACTAAGCCATTTTTTTGCTCGTTCATTAGGTCCAGATTGGAGTATGCTTCGTTTGTCTGGAGTCCGACTGGTACTACACACATCAATCGTATTGAGCGTGTTCAAAAAAACTCCTATCTTTTGCCCTTCTTTCTCTAAACTTCAATGACCCGGTTCCCTCTTACTCTGCGAAATGTCGTCCTGTGCACGTTTCTTCCCTACAAGATCGTAGAACAACTAGCGCACTAGGTTTCATTTGTGACCTGCTGTCCTCCAAAATAGACTGCCCTGCATTTCTGAGTAGCATAAGGTCATTTTAACCACTTTTTATACCGGCCTACAGAGCAAATTATGCTTTTAATGAGCCTCTGTGTAGAGCTTTGTTCTACTGGAACAAACTTCCATCTCACATGCGGCTGGACTCCCCCAGAGAACTAATTAAGAAAACCCTTTACAATTACCTTTCGTCCCTTAGTATTTAGTTTAGTAATAAACAAGTAGCCAGTTAAGGTACCAACTGTTGGCGAAAGAATAAATAAATAAATAAATAAAATGGGATAATCACAGTGCTTTTGTTTTTACTGTATTACAGCGGAGCGATTTCAATTACTTTCCCAATTTTATTTAGTTTAAAATCGTTTTTTTTTTACATTCATATATTTTGTTTTTTCTAGACATTTTATTGTAGCTAATAATTTTAGTTAAGGATACATTTGTTATACCTACATAGGATGAAAGAATATAAAAAAAGGAAATGTTTTATTTTTACAATGATGGATGATATTATTATATGTTCTTAATATCTGTCAATATGAATCGAATTTGTTTGTCAAAACAGCTTCTAAACACCTTTTAGACAGCTTGTGAACAACTAATTTCTTAATTAGTTTTACAATTACAGGATACATCTTTCCCAAACATAATCGGACATGTCCTTCTAAGATTTATATATCAATCTTCAGAAGTTATGGTTTTGCGATCTTTCTCTCGTACACAGCGAACACATTGAAAATCAGAGTGCAAGTTTTTACTTCACATCGAAAGTCGTCTTGTGATCAATAATTTTTGATCATTCTTAACAAAAGACTATAACAGCTCGTAGAAGTTAATAACAACTAGTAACCAGCTAATAACAATTATTAAACATCAATTAAACGGAAACAGCTAGTTAGCAGCTATTAACATCTAGTAAACAACTTGTATACATTTGCTAAACATATAGAAACCAGATACTAAACAGCTAGTAACCAACTAATAACATCTAGTAATCAACTTGTATACATCTACTAAACATATAGTAACCAGCTAATAACAACGAGTAAGCAAATAGTAGACATCTCCTAAACAGATAGTAATTATCTAATGATAGCTCATAACAGTTAACAACAGCTAGTTATCAAAGTCATCATCAATCACGAAAAGCAGATGAGTATTGTAACTAAAGAGTTTATTAAACTTATTCAAAATCTTAGACAATGATGCCTAAATCATACAAATAGTATACAAATATAATATAACTAAAAAACTAGAACTAGAAAAATTGTTGGCAACAAAAAACAGATATTACCAGGACCCAACACCTCTATTATAAACTTGAATCAGAAATTAAATTTAAAGACGCTACTATGTTAGGTAATGATGTCTTCGAAATATGTTATAATGTTAATATGGGATAGAACAAATGAATGCTTTAAAAACAATACAACATCTGAGAAACATTAAATTGTGAGAATTATTTTACATCTTTCTATGGGAACCAGGCGAAAATCTGAGTTTGGAACGAAGATTAACAACCGATATATTTCTTACAGAGGGTGGCGTCAAAAAATTAATTGTATACAAATATATTTAAAATATAATAAACTATGAATTTATTGAAATATGTTTATGTTTCTGACTGTAATTAAAACTACAGGTACAAATGAAGGAAAAGTATTTTATTTCAATGAGGTACGTCGACTACTTGCGAGTTGTTGCACGGTCGTAACTTCAACCATTATCAATGTTCTTGAGATGTATGACCTTATCAGTCGACCTGCGCCTTGGGTCTTGGGCATGTGACTTTGATGACGGTCAGGTAATGACCAAGTCTGTTTGGCTGACACATCTGAGAAACATTAACTTGTTAACAGTTAGTTACCATCTAAAACCAAGTACTTTGCAGATACTGTACAGTTAGTAACCGTAACTGTACAGGTACTTTACACAAAGTAACCATCCAAAAACAAGACTTAACAGAAGGTAACCATCAAAACACTGCTAAGTAACAACTAAGTACAACGTGTCCAACGTGTCAAGTCCATGTTGGTATGACTACTACCTAAAAAATTTTATATCTCTGGATAATATTCAAAGTCAATATTTATTAAATATTGGATGGAGCAGTGGAGACAAAATTTCTACGGGAACCCACTTCAACTTTTCTGTCCCTTTAAAAAATTTGGATATGCTGGAATTATAAAAAAAGTTATCTTAAAATGTAAACATGAACTAAAGTTGATGCTAACCAAAAATCTTGGCGATGTGTTTAAACAAATCAGAAATGAATAAAACTTTTAACCTGGAAATGACGAATATAACCTGAAAAATTCCCCATGTAACTCCGAGACATTCCGGAGATGGTATTCATGCTAGCCCCAAATTGGGGTATGGGAGTCAACACAGCTGGAATGTGAAATTGTCGGCTAACCGCGAAAAACCAAGATTTGTAATAATTGGATTTATACTTAATGGAGAACTTATCACAAATAATTTATCAAACTTGAAAGTTCACTTGAATTCTGAGTCAAATCCATATGATAATCCGAATGTTGATATTAGTAAGAATCAGTATTCTCAGTGAGAATTGCTCACCTATATGAAATGTATACAAGATTTCTATCTAGTTACTATAATTGTGAATCACAACCACTTTTGACCCCAAATGAATTTAAATTGAAGGCCCCTATTATTGTGGTTGATCTTTCACATCAAAACGAATCAGTGAAAACTGGTCCTATTGATGTGAGAATTGTGAGAATAGCACATCGAGTTCTTTAGCATTTGTAAAAGGCTGAAAGATACTGTTTTGATTGATGTTCAAGGTTTCTTTGATAATTATAATAATTTTATTCTAAAGGAAATTGGAATTGTATTCGAAAAAGTTCCAAACTTAAATAAAAGTTTTTTAATAGAACCACCATATGATTTTACTTTTCTTAATACAAAATCTCGAAAGACTGCAATTTGGTTAACCAATACACATCACCAAATTTTTTGAAACGATGGAGAAAACAGTTTTCCACAAACTCGAAAGTATCTAAGGACAATTACAAGCGGAAAACAAAAAATGATTTCTCCAGACGTTTTTGACAACTGTCAACTCAATAATATCGGGGAAATGGGCCGTCCGCCATTAAACAGGTTTAAAGGAAACAGGTTTCCCTATTGTGATACATACCTTAAGAGCGGGGTTTGTACTCTTAACGATGCATACATTATTTTATTATTATGTCATTTTGCCATTTGTATATGTCGGATCTTAAATTATGGTAGTCAGTGTAAAATCATAAAATCAAATGCGTGTACCAAGTGACAATTCTCGTCTCTGCACTCTAACGGTTGTTTGTTAGTACGCTTTGTTCCGTCTATTCGCTAGATGGTCAGTATAGTTCGATGCGAACATGAGAGAGAGAGTTGTGTGAGGTTAGAGGTTTGAGAGAGAGATGCGCACTACGATTGTTGTGCGTGTATGCTTGAGCCACTGCGATAGACAGAGATACAAGTATGGTCGTTGCAGCATTTTCGGGAGAGCATTTTCGGTATGCAAGAAGGCTGGCGCGCATTCTCAAGTCGGCAGTGGCATGCTCAAGTATATTCGCCGTATACAATCTGCGCAGAAATATCGAAAATCATATCAATAACCCGACATCAGAAGTGGGATCGGTGCCAACTCCTGCATTTTCTGAAGATCAGTGGCGTACTATTATGGAACTGCAGAATCGCAATTCCGTTGAAATGTGTAAAGCTATGCAAGCGTCTGTGCGTCCACAAAATCAAGTGGTTTTGCCAAAATTTAACGCAGATGTAACTGAAGCCGATGCGACTCAATGGTGTGCAACGGCGAGCATTATTATGGACGAACAGCAGATTGATGGCAGCGCACTTATCATGATGTTGAGTAGTTGCATGCGCATATGGCCAATTTTGAGAACCGTTTGCAGCGTATGGTGTTTTCGTCAAATGTACAAACTAGAAGTCAGCTCCAGATGGAACTGAGAGCATTTACATTTGACAAAAAGCGGAGTGCTGGAAGTACTGATGGTAATAGCGGCGACTGCAAGCGAGCCAAAATCGTGTGCCACTTATGCAAGAAACCAGGACATAAAATGGCGGAGTGTAAATTAAAGCGGTCTGGATCGGAGAATAAACAGCATCGCTATTTGCAGAATGTGACCTGTTACCGGTGTGGACAACTTGGGCATCTTGCGAATCGGTGCACGAACAATGCAGCTAAATCTGGAGCAGTTACTGAGAAGAAATGTAATCAATATTTTGTGTCTGAGCCAAAAGGAGTTTTGACACACCAGGGTGAGATCTTTCCTATTTGTTTTGACTCTGGAGCAGAATGCTCGCTTATTCGAGGTAGTGTTGCCGATAAATTTGATGGCAAACTTATTAATAATATTGTCATAATACGAGGTATTGGCGACGCTGGCATTTCCAGTAAGCTAAAAAAACTATCTAAATGCATTATTAATTGAAATATTGTAGAAATACTGTTTCATGTCATAGCAGATAAGCATCTCACAAATGATATTGTAATTGGTAGGGAAATCCTTAGTCAAGGATACGAAATCATCTTGACACCTGATAAATTTGAATTTGTTAAGTCTAAATCTGTAAACGTCTGTAAAGTATCTGAGCCATCTGCCTTGTTACTTAATGTTGATACTGAAATGATTGGTAATGACAAGGAAAACTTAATTAAATTACTCAAAGACTATTCAGCTGCATTTATTGATGGAATTCCTTGCACAAAGGTTAATACGGGTGAGATGACTATTAGACTAATTAATTCAAACAAAACTGTGCAGCGGCGTCCATGTCGTCTGAGTCCAAATGAAAAAGAAATTGTACGTGAAAGGATAACAGAATTGTTACTGTAACATTATTCAGCCTAGTTACTCTCCCTATGCTAGCCCTATACTCTTGGTTTAAAAGAAGAACGGATCCGTTGACTATCGTTAACTGAACAGCAATACTGTTTCTGACAGATATCCCTTACCACTTATCAACGACCAGATTGCTAGACTGGCGGGTGCAAAATATTTTACTTGTCTGGATATGGCTAGTGGATACCATCAGATACCCATTCATCCCGATTCTGTTGAATATACCGCGTTTGTTACACCTGATGGGCACTATGAGTATCTGACAATGCCATTTGGCCTCAAGAACGCCCCGTCTGTTTTCCAGCGAGCCATTATAAACGCGTTGGGAAATCTTGCTTATTCTTATGTAATAGTCTATATGAACGACATAATGGTGTCATCTACCATAGAATTAGGTATGGAAAGATTGAGGATTGTGTTGGATGTATTGACTGCAGCCGGATTCTCTTTTAACATAGCAAAATGTGGATTCTTAAAAACTACTGTACAATACTTGGGGTATGAGGTACGAGCTGGAGAGTTAAGGCCTAATCCGCGAAAAATTCTTGCGTTAAATTCCTTGCCACCACCGCAAACAGTCCGTAGCGTAAGACAGTTTATGGGATTGGCGTCTTATTTTCAAAAATTCGTGCCTCCTTAACTTCGATTAAAAGTGTGTTTAATTGGAATAACGAGTTGGAAGATATTAGAAAAAATATTATTGCTATCCTTATAAATGTGGGATAATACAAATTTAGTTTATTTGGGAATAGTTACAGAATGTTACTTAAAACTTTAATGAACGAATTGTTTCTTGATATAACGTATATGTATGTCTTTAAACCCGACTTCTTCGCGGAACCACGCACTGGACGACTTCTTCACTTTATGACTTGCTGCACTCTCTCCTTTGGTAGCGTCGCTATTTCTTACTCTATGCTTTTTCAGAAAGACCCGATGTTCTCTTATGTACTCGATATTCTTTACTGTACTCGATTAATAGTATTGGATAACAAAATAATAAACGGACTGTAGGAGCGCCATTCAAATTCAAAATAAGGAACAGGGCCTAAACCGTTGATGTCGCTGTTACTCTTACGTTGCAAGGGTGATACACTAATACTAAATCCTACATTCGGCCATCCTACAATTTTATTCGCCCCTGAATAAACTCCATTTCTTCATGAATTCGGCTGCTGTAGTTGTTAAATTCGGCCCCTCATGGTTTCCTACTTTTTGTACTTCGTAGCGCCCATGTTTCATCTTCTTTGCGATCTTATAGGGTCCGAAAAATTTTGGTCTAAGCTTCATCCCTACTCCATATTGAGTGCGTTTTATACCTACGAGATCACCTAAGTTGTAATCTGTTTCAATCTTTCTTTTTTCATTAAACGTTTTTCTATTCTCCTGCTGAACCTTTTCAATATCCTCCTGAGCTGTTCTTCTTATTTCATCTCTTTCATAGTTTAGTTCATCGATTTCGATGTCGTCGAAGAGCTTTCTAATGTCGTCATCTTTTTTACGCATATTTAATCCAGTAAGGATTTTAAAGGGAGAGTATTTGGTCGTTCTGGGAGGTGTGTCATTAATGATTTGTTGGATTTTATCCACGTGGCAATACCAGTTCGCTTGATTATTCTGGCAAAGTTTGCTTAGCATGGGTATAACAATTTTATGGATCCTTTCGACCTGTCCATTACCTCTCGGCATACCTGTTGTTATGTGTACCAATTGGATTCCTTGGTCAGTGCAATAGTCCCTAAAGGTACTGGACGTAAATGCGGTGCCTCTATCTGTAACGATGCGCCGTGGATTTCCGAAAATTGCTGATTGCTTTTCCAGCCTGTTCAATACTTCGTCAGTGCCTGTTGAACGCGTTGGATATAACCAAACGAATTTGGAAAATCCGTCTACCCCAGCTAAAATGTGGTTGTATTTCTTTTTGGTTTCGGTAAGAGGACCGACATGATCAATGTGATAAGTACCCAGAGGTTCTTGGGCTTTGTCAATTGGCGTCAACAATCCTTCCTTTTTTCCTCTCTTTGAGTCTATTATCAAGCACTCTACGCAACTCTTGACGAACCTCTCAACTTTATTTTGAATGTTCTGAATGTAATAGCATTTTTCAACTAGCTCTCGAGTCTTCTTAGTGCCATAGTGGCCTTCGCGATGTACAATTCCAATTATTTCACCATGCATGGATTCTGGGACGACTAGAAGCTCTTTCGCAACATCTTTATAGAGAATGTTGTTTCTAACGAAAAAATCCTCGTAAATCTCTGCGCTATCTAGAACTGTTTTCACGGCCTTAATCCACTCGTCCTTGTTCTGTGCTTCTCTTAAACGATATTTTGTCGATTCTTCGATAAGAAAGCAAGTTTGGCTGCTGAGCGCATCGACGTGTTTCATCTGACTTCCCGCTCTGTGTTGTACTGTAAACTTAAACTCTTGTAAGTACATAGCCCATCTGGCGACTCTTGGTGGAACATCGTCTTTTTTCATGGTCATCGCAAATGCTACGCAGTCGGTGACAATTGTTAAATTTATTCCCAACAGGTAAATGCGCCACTTCTTAACAGCGTTGATGACAGCTAATACTTCAAGCTCGTACGCGCTGTATTTTTCTTCGCACTGTGTAGTCTTTCTGCTCATAAATTCTACTGGGTGAAGTAGTTGATCTTCTGAGTCCTTTTGCATGAGGATTCCACCGAATCCGAATTTACTCGCGTCCGTATGAACTTCAGTTACTGCACAAGGATCGTACAGTCTAAGAACTGGGGCAGTGGCTAAAAGGCTTTTCAGATTTTCAAAGCTAATTAAGCACTGATCGTCAAGCTGAATGTTTCTCCCGTCACGCGACTTGTCGGTCTTGCGGAGTAGATCACTTAAGGGTTTTGCTTCCAGAGCATAGCCTTTCATGAAACAACGCAAATAAGATGTTAATCCCAAAAATCGCTGAAGTGCCTTTCTGCTTTGCGGAGCCGGGTAGTTAACAACTGCCTTGACCTTGTCGTCTGTTGGAGCAATCGTTCCGTTTTCGATTAGGTATCCAAGAAATGCGATTTTTCGCTTCAAAAACTGACCTTTCTCTCACTTGATGCGCAACCCTGCTCTAGATGCGACTTCTAGGACTTCTTTCAATACTGATAGTCCTGATTCCTCATCTGCTGTTGGTATGATAATGTCGTCCATGTAGACGACGATTTTGTTGGACTGCATCAGGTCTCTTAGCACAGCACCTACATAGCGGCAAAATACTGCGGGGGAGTTGCTTATACCAAATGGGACGTGCGTGAACTCATATTGTCCGTTATGTGTTACGAAGGAAGTAAACTTTCTACACTCAACTTCGATTGGCACGTGAAAAAATCCGTTGGCTAAATCTAGGGTGGTGAAAACTTTGGAACCCTGCAAACGATCTAGCACGTCATCGATTAACGCCATCGGAAAGTTGTCCCTTTTTATCTTCAGATTGAGCCTTCTATAATCGCAACAGAAACGTTTCGATCCATCTTTCTTTGACACTAACACCACAGGTGATGCGTACTCTGAGCAACTTGGAATTACGATCCCAGCATCTAGCCATTCCTGAACTTGTTTATCAATTAGAATTCTATTCTCGTAGGATGTTTGCCTCGGATGTTGAAATATTGGTACATCATCTTCCAATATTATTTTCATCTCGACTGGAGACCGTATTGTCTGTTTCGGTTCGTATCCTCTGATAAGTTTTTCTACCTCCGATTTTTTGAGACTATCCAAATGACTTAAAACGATTCTGTCAACTACGCTTTGCTCCTCAATTATCTCTGTGACGCACATCGCCTTTAAAGTTTCAGCAAATTCAGCTTTGGTAGTTTTTGCAATGAAGAGAATTCCATTTGTGCTGAACAAAATGTCAGCTTTCTGGAGGATATTGTTTCCAACGATAGCTGTATACTCTAACTCATCCCGTTTGACTACGTGGAAGGTTATTGTAAAGATAATATTGTCAACGAAAACATCAAGGTCAAAACTTCCTATGGTAATCAATTCTCCTTTCCCAATGCCTTTAAGATGTTTGATCTCTTTCGTAAGCTTAAGGCCTTCGAATTTGTTGAACACATCTTCTCTCATGAGGCTCAGATCGCTGCCAGAATCTAACATGGCTCTGAAACAAATATTCTAAGCGCTGAAGCTTTTGTAAATAAGACCTGCTTTTGGGGATATATCCTCAAGGACATTCGTTGCTTCCTTATTGCCTGAAGAGGACTGCTGAGTTTCACCGCACTGTTTAGAAATGTGCCCAGTTTTGTGGCATTTGTAGCAAATAACTTCATCGACGCATTGTTTTGCAAAATGCCCCTCCTTTCCGCACTTGTAGCACTTCCTTGACGAAGTGTTCTGAACCTTTTTTGCTTGCTTTTGGATATTGTGCTGATATACTTTCTTTTCTTCCTTATGTATAGCATTGCCCCTAACTTTCTCATAGATTTCAATCTCAACCTTTAAGTCCTTTACCGTTTTGGCCCTATACAAGCCAGCTTTGTTTGATCTGCTGTCAGGAACTCCTTCAATAAAGTAAGACACCAAACTCTCTTCCTCTAGCTTAATGGGCTTGCTCAGTTCCATCAGACTGTACAAATACTCCAAGCATGTCTCTGTTGCTTTCTTCTCTCTATGCCTTAACATTTTGTGAACGTCGGCTGAACACAACTGCTTTCCAAACTCCTTTAGTAGCTCAGATTTTAGTATATTCCAACCACGCACTCCTGTCAAACTTCTAATAAAAAGCTTAGCTGCTCCGCTTAAAAGTTGTTTTGCGTAGATGTATTTTTGTAGATTATCCCAACCAACTGTTACAGCTACATCCTCAAATTCGATTAACCAATGGTTAATGTCCTGCTGATCTGATCCCGAAAAACTTGAAATGCTATCCTGAACGTCTCTTAAGGTAAACCTGGAACTCGTGGAGTTGACAGCATCTTGGAATTCAGTACTCTGTGAACCAACCTCGCTTGCATTATCTTCTTCATCAACATCAACAGTATCTGGCACCTGGAAATGATCTAAAAGTCTATCTTGCAATGTGCTCTTCCTACCATCCGTACTCAAGCCCAACTCAATCAGCTTTTCTTTCAGTAAAGGTACTGTCAGCGCTAAAATAGATCTTGCGTCCATGGTTACGAGAAGATGTCGTTCACAGTGTTGTACTTATTCTCTACAAAATCAATTTAAATAAACAAATTATTGTCGAAATGTGAAGAAATTAAAATTAATGGAAAGAATGTACCCAAGTTTTCGTTGCAGCACTGGGTAGCGCTGTGGTCTTCGTCAGCTGTTTCAACTTCAGCAAGTTGGCACTTCGTCTTGAAAGAACTTTTGTTTCTGTGCGCCCTCGACGGCACAGCTCTTGGAATCACGTCCTCTTGCAGATCTTTTTCCAGCTCTTCTCGGGCAATGCTTCTCTGGTTTGGTACGATCTCTCCTGGCAGGACCGCTTCTGGTGGAGTCTCTCTGTTAGACCCGATTGGAGCCGCTTCTCTGGTAGCCCTTCGTCTGGTTGGTCTTCTTTGGTAGCCCTTCGTCTGGTTGGTCTTCTCTGGTAGCCCTTCGTCTGGTGAAGCTCACTCGGCAGTGCTTCTGGTGTAGTTCGTCTCTTAGCAGGTGTGGCAAGTTGCAAAATTTCGACTGGCAGCGCTTCTCTGGTAGCGCATCTCTGATAGCCAAATTCCTCTGGTACCACCTCTACTAGCCGCTTCTCTCTGGAGGCGCAACTTTGCGCGTCTTGTCGAAATTTTTGTGGTTGTCGCTTTACTTTTTGATTGTGGGTAATAGTCGTCTCTTTCTCTCTAGTCCACTAATACACGCAAAGCTTCATCAACCGCCAATTTTCCGACGAGTGCGACGTCTTGTTGTTTACACACGTGAAAATTTGGCAAGAATTTCCTTTTTATATCAAGTTTTATTGTATGTTAGCGCATACAGGGTACATTCACTTTTCTGAAACTAATTCCCGGACGAGCCCCCATTAAATTTGTGGGATAATACAAATTAAGTTTATTTGGGAATAGTTACAGAATGTTACTTAAAACTTTAATGAACGAATTGTTTCTTGATATAACGTATATGTATGTCTTTAAACCCGACTTCTTCGCGGAACCACGCACTGGACGACTTCTGCACTTTATGACTTGCTGCACTCTCTCCTTTGGTAGCGTCGCTATTTCTTACTCTATTCTTTTTCAGAAAGACCCGATGTTCTCTTATGTACTCGATATTCTTTACTGTACTCGGTTAATAGTATTGGATAACAAAATAATAAACGGACTGTAGGAGCGCCATTCAAATTCAAAATAAGGAACAGGGCCTAAACCGTTGATGTCGCTGTTACTCTTACGTTGCAAGGGTGATACACTAATACTAAATTCCCCAATCCTACATAAATGAGCCTGTACTTGTTATTTTTGATCCACAACATCCAATAGAGTTACATACTGTACGCCGGGGGGTAGCGGGGTACCGTGGTGGCGCTGATGGAATGGCGTGGGAGGCGACGGCGGGAAACTGGCAGCGTCGGCGGTCTGCTGCGCTGGGCTTCGGCGGTTTGCTGCTGGTGCGGCGGAAGCTGTAGCCCCTTGCCCCTTGATCGAAAAGAATGTACGCACTAAAGTTAACTTGGAAAGTAGGTGGGGGTGCGACCGCGGTTTATTTCAGTTTGAACTCCAGAATCGAACTAAGTCTAAGCTCCGCTCTGCGCTCCAAAGCGCAGCGGAGACTTCATGGAGGGAGCTAGGAACAGCGCAGGAGAGCGGGAGCGCGAGAGAGCGGGAGAGCGGTAGAGCGGTGCAGCTGGATAGCAAGGCCGGTCCAGATTCGCCGGACAGTGGGCCTGAACATTACGCCCCCCTTGCAATCGCTAGCGTTGCAAAAAATAAAGGAGACGGAACTTCGGCCAGTCGGCGCCGGAGAGGATCCACCCGAACACCGTCTTCTGGGCTACTGGCAGTCCCTTGTCGACCATGTGGAAGCCCGGCTGTATCCCCTTCGGGTAGACGTCCGCGCCCAGGATCAATGAAATAGTGGCTGGCCAGTGGAAACGCTCATCCGCGAGCGGTAGCTCCTTAAATTTCTGGACGACGCTCTCACTGAGCGCACGGATGGGGGTGCGGATGCGCACGTTCGGCTCGATCTTGAGGACCACCTCCAGCTTGATGGCCTCGTCGACCTTCGAACGAATCGTCGCCGTGCATATGCTCTCATCGCCCACGTTTGTTGTCGGCAAACGAAACGCGGCGGCCAAGGATGCATCGATGGAGCTTGTCGGGGTGCACGGATCGATGAGTGCGGCGGTGTCGAAAGTCTTCTCTCCGGTCTCAACTATCACCAAAGCGGTCGGGAGGACATTGACGCTATGACGCTGGAGAAGTGCGGCGCGCGACGAAGCTGGTGTCGAGGATGCTGAGCGCGGTGGAGGGGCAGGCGTTTGGCGAGTTGGCGGATCTTGCCGGCGCGAACGCTGCGGAGAAGCGGGCTGTTGCTTGGAGCCGGACTTTTTCCGGGAAACAAGGTCGTGCATGTGCAGCAGCGTGTGATGGTTCCGGTTGCACGTTCTGCACCGGTCACCGCTACGACAGCTCCCAGTGGAGTGCTCGTGTGCGAGACAGTTCGCGCAGTACTTGTTTATGAGAACTGCCTGGGCTGATTAACAATGACGTGGATAATGGCTACGGACTAAGGTGTGTAAGAAACGCGGCTCGTTACGAGGTAGTTTTGGGCGGCTCTCTTGGAAGAAGAACCACCTTGGTCACTGGACGTTTGACAATGCCGCGTGTCGTACGAATGTCGACTACGCGGACATTGCCATCGGCACCCGGAAAAACGGAGTCTATTCTTCCGAGTCGCCACTCATTTGAGGGCAAATTGTCATCCTTAATGATTGCTTGTGGAGCTCCTTAAGGTACTCATCCTTCCATCGAGTGCTTTGTTGATGGAGAGACTTTAAGTGCTGCCACCGGTTCAGAATGGACTTGGATTCGCCTTTTACTTCAGGTTCCACTATGGATAGAAAAGGTCCACCAACAAGAAAGTGCCCTGGTGTCAACGCTAAGAGATCAGTTGGATCCTCGGACATGGGAGATAGCGGTCTGGAATTCAGACAAGCTTCGATTCTCGCTAGGAGGGTGGACTGCTCTTCAAAGGTGTATTTCCGTGTAGCGGTGGACTTGTAAGACAAGGTCTTGAAGCTCTTGACACCAGCTTCCCATAGGCCTCCCATATGGGGTGCCCCAGGAGGAATGAATTGCCAGGTGAGCTGCTGATGACTATACGCATCGGTCACAGACTCCTTAACGGCTTGCAGGAAGTCTCGGGAAAGCACGGTGGAGGCGCCGACGAAGGTCTTTCCATTGTCGGACTGGACTTGGCGAGGACACCCTCTTCTAGAGACGAAACGAGCGAAAGCGGCAAGAAACTTTTCGGTAGTTAAGTCGGATGTAGGCTCTAGATGGATGGCCTTTGTAGAAAAAACAAGGAAGAACGCTATAGTCGAGTACCTCGACTATCAGATACCCGTTACTCAGCTAAAGGGACCAAAGGGAAATGGAGATATGCAAGCAGCAAATCGAGATTTAAATACGCCACCTACCGGCGGTAGACAGATTAAGCGTTATGGGCGTTAGAGTGGGCGTGGCAATTTTTTTTCGGGTCACTCGATAGGTATTGATGAGAAGAATACACTTATGTTAAAATTTTTATTCTAGCATCAAAACTGTAGGAGCCACAGTTTTTGGCGGTTTTTGGGCGTAAGAGTGGGCGTGGCACATTGCTGAAACAAACTTGCGCTGCGTAAGAAGCTCAGGAATCTGCACGCCAAATCTCAATAGCCTAGCTCCCATAGTTTCCGAGATCTCAGCGTTCATCCGGACGGACAGACAGACGGACAGACGGACAGGGCTAGATCGACTCGGCTAGTGATCCTGATCAAGAATATATATACTTTATGGGGTCGGAAACGCTTCCTTCTGCCTGTTACATACTTTCCGACGAATCTAGTATACCCTTTTACTCTACGAGTAACGGGTAAAAAAACGAAAACCAACACATACCCTTTCGTAATGAGACAAGCTCTTCCGGTATAATTTTTTATTTCAAACGGGCCGGCGTAGTCCATTCCTGTGTACGTGAACGGACGGGAAAAAGAGACTCGCTCTTTTGGAAAACTTCCCATCATCTGAACTTGCAATCTCTTTTTGTGGATAACGCAGACCTTGCAGGAGTTAACCACTGCCTTCGCCAAGTTCTTTATTCTCGGAACCCAGTATCTGGATCGAGTGAGACGCACCACTAACTGGTTACCACCATGTAACGAAATGAGATGCGTGAATTTTACCAGAAGCCGCGTGAGTGCGCATTCGTACGGCAGGATTATCGGATGTCGTTCATCATACCGCAAACTGTCGGAGGCCGTTACGCGGCCGCATGCCCTGATTACCCCTTTCTTATCTAGAAAGGGGTTCAGGGAGAGAGTCGAACTTGCCGCGGGCACAGGACGCTTCTGACTCAAGCAGCGGTATTCTTCAGAAAAATACTGGTTTGGCTAACCATGCTAGCACAATCGTGGAATCGGTCCAACAATGTAATTTTGAGGTCAGCCTCGGCATATTAGGAAGAATGGCTTCGGCTATCTCGGACAAAAGAAGAGCCTCACATAACTCCAGCCTGGGAAGGTACACCGTTTTGACTGGCGCCACACGCGTCTTGGCCGTGAGCAAGTGCACCATCGTCTTATGGCCCACTTCTACGCGCACATAAATCGCAGCACCGTATGCCTTTTGCGAGGCGTCACAGAATCCGTGATGCTCTACGCGGAACTCTGGATGGAAGGAAACCCATCTGGGTATTCTGACCTGGTCTAGGACCGAATAGCTCTGGAGAAAGCTGTTCCATCTTTGGCACAGCTCAATTGGAAGTTTATCGTCCCAGCCTAGATCCTGAAGCCAAATCTCTTGCATAAAGATTTTGGCACACACAACAAATGGAGCGAGCCAGCCTGCTGGATCAAACAGCTTGGCAATTTGGGAAAGGACTTGGCGTTTCGTGTGGGAGATTTCCGTTGCTAAATATGGTGGGACGAAAAAGAACTCATCGGACGTCGCCTTTCATCGTACGCCGAGAGTTTTGGCTGTGCTCTCAGTGTCGATCTCGAGGAAGTCGGTTGTCAGAAGATGATCGCTTTGGATATGAGCTAATATTTCTTTGTTGTTGGAGGTCCATTTTCTCAACGGAAGCCCCGCGGAATCTAGAGCACTTTGTAGCTCGCGAACAATGAACTTAGCGTCCTCGGCGGAGTCAGCTCCCGAAAGAACATCATCTACATACATATGATTTCGAATGACGTTGCTCGCTCTTGGATGGCTGAGCTGCACGTCAGTTGCCAGCTGTTGCAGGACTCGAATGGCCAGGAATGGCGCGCAATTGACTCCAAAAGTTACCGTCTGTAATTCGAAATCTCGAATGTGCACCTCGCTGTTGCGGAATAAGATGCGCTGGAAAAACGGAAATCTGATTTTCCCTTGGAGCAGGAACGGGTCCTGTTGGGATCCACCCGAAAATGGTTTCTTGACCGAGGAGAGAGCCACAAATGTTCGGCCGGGTGCCGCTTAGGAGAATGGATGGCAGTATGTCGGCCCCGACCAGAATATCTATCTGTGCGCTCTCGTAGAACTTTGGATCCGCTAGGGACAGTTCGGGAAGATCCCGTAGAAACTGTTGCGGAATCGGACATGATGGAAGGTTTCCAGCTAATTGAGGAAGAACATAGGCCGTCGTGTTTATTTGCAAGCCAGGCCTGGTCTGAGAACGGATGGTAAACTGACAGAGCTTTTTGGATTCAGCGGATACTGTCTGGTTTAAGCCTGATATTTGGGCTCGGATTACCTGGTGAGGCAACTTAATTAGTTTGAACAGCCGCTCAGAAATAAAGGTTGCCTCTGATCCTGAATCTATCAAGGCACGAGCTTTAAAATTCGACCCCAGGTGACATATGTCAATTATGGCGGTGCCCAGCAAGACGGATCTATACCCCGTCGCGAAGTAATTTTGGACTGTAGAGTCCGTGGACCGGAAAGCGGTGGCAACTGGTGTACTTGGTCTTGATCTGGATCTTGGGGCGCGATTTGACGGCGATTGGGAGGAGTTGCCTCTGTGTAGTAAGGTGTGATGGCGGCCGCGGCACGTAAAGCAGCTTTGAGTGGTTTCAGAATCACGCAGCTGATGCCCTCGTGCGAAGCAGTTCAGACACAGCTGCTTCCCCTTTATATATGCCGACCGCTCGTCATCTGGAGGAACCGTGCACATGTGCGGACAGGATGGTTTTCCTTCTTACAAAGGTCACATCCTTTTGGCTTGGGTGCTACCCTTGTCTCGTAAGAATTTATTCTTCGAGGCGCTGCAGTGGGGGCGGATGTTTTTGGCAGAGATTGACTCGAGCCTGTCGGCCGTACGTCGTCTATGGCTTCTAAGGTCCGGTGACGCTCCGTAAGGAAGGCGTTCAGTTCCTGCCACGTCGGAATCTCTGCCTTATTGTGCAGGGATTGTTCCCACAAGGATAGCGTGAGCTTAGGAAGTTTGGAGGAGCACATGTACACTAAGAGGCAATCCCAATTTTCGGTTTCAATTTCGGACATTTCTAAAGCCGTAAGGCAACCCTGGATGGTACGTTGAAGTTCACGGATAGCTGACCCAGATTCCTGATTAACGGACTGCACATTGAAAAGTATTTTTAATTGGCTATTTACTAACAACCGCTTGTTTTCGAAACGCTCAGTTAGGTAAGCCCAAGCTGAGCGAAAGCCGTCGTTAGTAAGGGGGGAGTTCGACACTATCGTGTGTGCATCGCCGCTTGTTTTGGCATTTAGGTGAAACAATTTTTCGACTGGCGTCAGCCTTGGATTGTTTATATAAATGGCCGTAAACAGATCCCTAAAGGTCGGCCACCGCAGATAATCTCCGGTGAAAACCTTGGTATCGCAGCCGACATCCAGAGGAAATGTAAGTCTGGGTAGGAACAGCTTGAACTTGGGGAGCCTGGGCTATCATATCCGCGATCTGAGCCCCACATCTCTCGTAAACGGAATAGCAGTAGCCGTATTTAGCCTTGAGAACTGGCAAACTATCAGCTGCACTGTCTCCGGTTTCTGCTATGCACCCGGTGCATTCATCGTATTCTGCCTTGATGCGGTCCCATAACGCGCGTATTTCTTCGCGGCGGATGTTCAGCATGGACAGAGTAGGAGGGATCGGCGAAGGAGTGTTTGCTCTGGATTCAAACTCACTCAGCCGATCTGAGACCTCATTAAATTTGCTTAGAGCGATTTGGGAAGGTGTTAGTGTCATTTTGACGTTTGCACGGGTGACCCTTTTTCGGGGCGACGAGGTCTTGGCGGCTAGTTCGGGTGTGGGCGGATCTACGGATATGCCTGGGACTACGGCAGGTGGAATAGACAACTTGTTGTTATCACTACATTTAAAGAGAAACGACCTTTATTTGGGTCTGAATCTGCTCGCCTTTGTTTATGTCGGATAAATAGGAAACCTGGCCCACTTCTGGAACAGTGGAACGAGGTGTCGACAAAAAAAAGTAGTGGATCGGAGAAATAGAAATTGGAAGCAAGTACTGAAATACCAAATTATGCCAATAAGTTGTTGGCCGGAAGATGCGATCGGTTGATTATTTAATTTTGGAGTATTGTTTTAATTCAGTGGTCGGCAGCGGCCTATCTAGTGAGCATAGGGAAGTGTTCTGCCCATCCTCTGCTCGCTCACGTATAACGTACATGTTCGTGTGACTTCGGCATGGGTCTTCGGGTCATTTTTTTTCTCAACTTCGGCGCGCTTTTTTCTGCGACAGAGGATCTCAGTGCAAAGCAGAGAAACGTCTCGCTTCAGCACGCCACGCGCAAACTTCGTGTTTGTTACACTCACACTAATGCAAGGCAAGCTTGTGATGGTATGTGTGTGCCGACCACTGCTTTAATTTGATATAATATTCCGAGTAAAAAATACTAAAACTATACCAAAAAAATTGGTGGACGGAGGATGCTATGCATGCGGTGGAGTGCAGGTATTTTTCTCGTTTAAATAAAATAAATTTTACGGAGTAGATACCAAATACCGAAAAAAATACTAAAAAGTTTGATGGTAAATAAAACACAATGACCAACAAATTTTCACGTCGGTTGGTGTAATTTTTTATTTTATTGTTTTTGACCGGATGGCCGACGGAAAACTTTAATTAGTCGGAACGGGATGGTGGAGCTAAAAATTATATGTGACTGTATGTAGATATTTGTATGTATGTAGATATTTGTATGGATGTAGATATTTATATGTATGTAGATATTTGTATGTATGTAGATATTTGTATATATGTAGATATTTGTATGTATGTAGATATTTGTATGGATGTAGATATTTATATGTATGTAGATATTTGTATGTATGTAGATATTTGCATGTATGTAATTTTCGCCGGTTTTAAATTTATTAAATAATTAATATAATTATTTTCGATTTATTTGTATGTGGACTGTATTTGGAAAAACGAAAAAATATAGGCAAGTATTTTAGCGGCTGCGGACATACAGAGAGAAAAATCTTGAAAAGTTTTGGGGGCCTGAATTGGCAGAACACTAGAAATTTAATAATTCTCACTGTATGCTTGGCTTATATTTGCACAATATTTTTTTCTATGCTTGGAATTTTTTCTCGATTTTGTATATGTGTATGTAAGTATGGATGAGCGGCCAAATGTAATTAAAAAAGGAGTCGGAAAAAATTGGCAATATGGCCGCACGTTGCGGTTTGCTGCTGGTGCGGCGGAAGCTGCAGGGGAGAAACCACTCGAAACGCGTATTGCCCCTTGATCGAAAAGAAAGTACGCACTAAAGTTAACTTGGAAAGTAGGCGGGGGTGCGACCGCTGTTCATTTCAGTTTGAACTCCAGAATCGAACTAACTAAGTCTAAGCTCCGCTCTACGCTCCAAAGCGCAGCGGAGACTTCATGGAGGGAGCTAGGAACAGCGCAGGAGAGCGGGAGCGCGAGAGAGCGGGAGAGCGGTGCAGCTGGATAGCGGGGCCGGTCCAGATTCGCCGGGCAGTGGTCCTGAACACATACAGATGCAATCTCTTACGGTTATGGTGCAACGTTAATGCATCGAATAAATGGAAGTCCTCATGTGATAGAGTATTTTAGTAAAACTACTTCCCCTGCAGAGTCTAGATACCAATCATACGAATTAGAAACCTTGGCAGTGGTAGAATCCGTTAAACAGTTCCGTCATTATTTAGTTGGGCGTACGTTTGTAGTGTAACTCTCTTAAATCATCGCGGACAAAGATTGATCTGACACCAAGAGTGCATCGTTGGTGGGCGTATCTGCAGTCGTTTGATTTCAAAATTGAATATAGAGAAGGAAAGCGCATGGCGCATGTGGATTTTTTATCGAGAAATCACATTCAGGAAGCCACAAAAGTTGAAAAGTCTTTAGTCCCTGAAAAGCGTGTAAACTTGGCAGAAATCTCAAGTGACTGGCTTGCTGCTGAACAGCGCCAGGATTCTAAAATTACTGATATCATTATTATCATTATGAGTTGAGAAAAGGTGTCTTGTTTCGTAAAGTCCAGAGAAATGGATGAACCCGTTGTTTGCCAGTAGTGCCCTATGCATTTCGATGGTCAGTAATAAATCAAGTGCACGAGTCCATCATGCATTTGGATGGAAAAAGACTCTTGACAAAACTTACCAATATTATTGGTTTGCTAAGATGAATAAATATGTTAGGAAGTTTGTCGATAGCTGCATTACATGTAGAACCGTTAAGGGTTCATCTGGGAAGATACAAGCCGAGTTACATTCAGTTCCAAAAGTGAATGTGCCATGGCACACGGTGCATATCGACATCACTGGAAAATTAAGTGGGAAGAATGATCATAAGGAATACGTGATAGTACAAATTGATGCCTTAACAAAATTTGTTTATTTGTTTCATACTTTAAGATTAGATTCTGACAGTTATATGCAGGCAATGAAATCATCTATTTCTTTGTTCGGAATACCGCAGCGTATAATAGCATCACAGAAGATTAAGCTTCATCTTATAGCTACAGGAGGAAGACGTGCAAACGGTCAAGTTGAACGTGTGATGAGTACCCTTAAGAATCTACTGTCAGCGGTTGAATCAAGTCACCGATCTTGGCAGGATGCTTTAGGTGAGGTACAACTTGCCTTGAATTGCACAGATAGTAGTACAACCAAAGCAAGTCCCCTAGAGTTACTTGTCGGTAAGGAGGCTCGTCCTTTAGGTTTGATTCCGCCGTATGATAAGGAGGTGGAGGTAGATAAAGTTAATGCTAGAGATAGGGCAATTGAAAATATGAACAACCAAGCTAGTTACGACAAAATAATAGGATAATTAAAAATAAAGCAGCAGTTGAACGACATAAAATTGGAGATTTTGTTTTACTGAAAAATGAAGAACGGCATCAAACTAAATTGGATGTAAAGTTTAAAGGACCATTTTTGGTTAGTGAAGTTCGAGAAGGAGATAGATATATCTTGAAGTCATTGCATAATAAGAGAACTTATAAATATTGTCATGAAGATTTGAGAAAGATGCCAGATGGTTATGTTCCGAGTGAATTGGAATACCCGCCTAAGACTGGTTGAAATGGTGATAATTTATCCGTGTGAGAGGATATGTTATGTGAAAACAAAATGTTCATTTAGAGTATGATAAGAAAATGTTTGTGAATGGCGGATGTGTTTGAGAATTCGAATGGAAATAACTTGGCGGATTCAAAGTTTATGTATGGTTGATATATGACAATATTTGATTGAAATGTAAAAGTTAAAGGTATGGTTTTGAGATTTAAGCTATCTGAGTCATTGGGCAAGCACAAGTGAAAGACGAAAGTTGGAACATGGCGTGTGGCGTTCTTGACGGGACTAAGCTCTAAATCAAAAGGAAATCATAATGACGATAACTAGAGTCGAATTTTGAAGTGCTGAGAAGTAAATGGAATGAATTAAATGTTAAAAGGATTTTGATTATGCAATGAGAATAAGAATTGAAATTTGTTTATAACGTTGTGTAGAATGTAAAATAATAAAAGATTATGAAGTAAGAGAAAAATGTTAAGTGTAAGTTACTATATCGAATAAATAAATGATATTCGAAATTGATGAGTAAAAGAACACACAAGCTATAATCACGGATTTATAAGTCATATATAAAATATTAAGATTACAGTACACGAGGTCGTGTAATTGTCAGAATGGCCATGTCGGATCTTAAATTATGGTAGTCAGTGTAAAAGCATTAAATCAAATGCGTGTACCAAGTGACAATTCTCGTCTCTGCACTATAACGGTTGTTTGTTAGTACGCTTTGTTCCGTCTATTCGCCAGATGGTCAGTATAGTTCGATGCGAACATGAGAGAGAGAGAGTTGTGTGAGGTTAGAGGTTTGAGAGAGAGATGCGCACTACGATTGTTGTGCGTGTATGCTTGAGCCACTGCGAGAGACAGAGATACAAGTATGGTCGTTGCAGCATTTTCGGGAGAGCATTTTCGGTATGCAAGAAGGCTGGCGCGCATTCTCAAGTCGGCAGTAGCATGCTCAAGTATATTCGCCGTAAACAATCTGCGCAATAATATGGAAAATCATATCTGGTGGGGCGGGGTGGCTTGATCGATGAAAACAGGTTAAGCCCCAAGATCGAATGGTACCCAAAAAAACAATGGGAGTACTTTGGGGTTTTTACGCGACGTGCATAAACATCTATCTGTACACTTGGAAATAAGAACTGCTTAAGCCTAACTTAACTTAAGCGCTCCATAGCAGAGCGGAGACTTAAGGGAGAGATGGAGAGCGGACGGCAGTGCGAGCGCGTGAGATGTAGACATCTGGATAAAACTGCCGCTCGACACTGCCTCCTGAAATTAAACGCCCCTTTGACGTAAACATTCTCCCCCCCCCCCCCCTTGCGAGGACACCCGTAGCAAGAACCTCAGGATAGTAGGCTCAGGAAGTGTAGATCGGTCGTCCGTGTGTAGAAGAGTGTGGTGGGCCTTTCCACACTTGTGGCAGTGATGACCCCTGCGGCAGGAGTCCTTGGAATGATTGTGAGCCAAGCAATTGGAGCAGTACTTCTGGATATGTTCTTCCTGAAGTCGATTCTGGGGGCTTAGCCGTAGAAAGTGGTGGCACTTCCGTAGAGGATGGATCTTTTGGCAGACTCGGTATTGGTAGGATTTAATACCTCGAGTACGTCTGCCATCCAAGGCGGGGTATGGAACCCAATATTCGGATGGAGTATTCTTAGGAGGGACTTTTTGTACGGAAACTTGCGCTGAATAGGACGAAATGATGTGTGGAACTGAGGCGGATACTGGCCTTGGAGGGTCGGATGGAATCGGCGGAGTAATAGGGCCGCTGTTTCGATGCAGCAATGTGTGATGCCGATCTTGGCAAGTGAGACAGTTGTGAGCGCTTGTGCAATCCCGGAATTGGTGGCTGCTTGCAAAGCAATTGGAGCACAACTGCTTCCTTTGAATATAGGCTAGGCGATCGTCTACCGTCATTTGAAGGAAGCGTTTATGTTACCTATACGCACGGGGTGGTTCTTCTTCGAACACAGATCACAGCCTTTGGGTATCGGAACTAGCCTTGTGTTGAAGGAATTTATTTTTGGAAATTCTGTCACTTGATTTGTGTCTTTGGACTGGACGTGGTGGAAATTGGCAGACCGGAAGCTATCGACGGCCTCAAGAGTTCGATGGCGCTCCGTAAAATAGGAACCAAGCTCAAGCCACGTAGGAATTTAGGCTTTATTTTGGATGGATTGCTCCCATAATGAGAGAGTTAGCTTTGGTAGTTTTGTCGAGCACATAAACCAGGATAGAATCCCAATTCTCAATATTAACACCGGAAAATTTAAAGAAAGTTAAGCAACCTTAAAAAGTGCGTTGAAGTTTTTTAAGGCTGCTCCCGACTCCTGTGATATGGATTGCACATTGAAAAGTGTTTTCAGCTGACTGCTCAGTTAGGTTAATCCAGGCTGAGCGAAAGCCATCATTGGTGAGTGGGGATCTTGAAACTATGGAATGAGCTTCGCCACTTGTTTTTGAATTTAAATGGAATAATTTTTCAACGGGCGTTAGACTCGGATTGTCTACGTATATTGCCGTGAAAAGGTCCCGGAAAGTCGGCCAGCGAAGATAACCCCCAGAGAAAACCTCTGTGTCGATAGGAGGGAGCCGACAGCCATAAGACGTGGAATTTTGGGACGGAGTTACTGGAGCTTGAGGTATTTGGGAGGAGCCTTTTTGGATTTGTTCCATCAGCTGCGCGGCAAACATTTCATAAGTGGAGTACGTTTGGTAATACTTGGATTTTAGTATGGATTTCGTGTGTGCGGCTCTGTCGCCTGCAGCCACAATGCAGACGGAGCATATGTCGTATGCTGCCTTTACCGTTTGCCACAAGGAATTGAAGTAATCGCGACGGATTTTACAGGCGGATAACGTTGGGGTTGGAGCACAGTGGCCTCAAAGTGGATCAGACAGTCAGCTGTGGCCATAAATCGGGTTAAAGCGGATTTTACTGTTGCCATGACGTAAAATAATTTAGAATTTTAATTCAGAAGTAAGGAAACGGCTAAAATCAAATTGGAATTTAGGAACCAATCAAGATTGTAAATGTATACGGTCACTCTGTCGGATAGGCAGAGTCAATAAATATTTATTATATCGGATGTATGAATTACGGACTTTAATTTTGTTTGTTTAAAAGGAACATTTTTTGTTGCTCTTGACCCACTGTGCACCGTCGAAAATATCGATATACGTATGTACACTGTACATATGTACATATGTGGGTTGCGAATAACGGAATAACGTTGCGAGAATTGTAAAGACTTCGCTTATGTTTGTTTGTCGGTGCGTTTGCTTGTTACCTGCACAACTAAATTGCAAACGATTTGCTGGAGTAAATTTGGGGATATTGTAACTTTCTTTTTAATTTTAGAAATAATTTAGCCGTATTTGTATTAGCATATTTATGTAAATATACACACGCAGCTGGAACACAGTAAAAAATAAAGAGTGCAAATCTTAAGGAAAAATTGTATGACAAATATTTTAGTTGAATAGTAGCACTGAAATATTTACTGGAATTGATTCAAGCGTACAATTGTGGGCAAAGGAAACTGGAATATTGTCGGGCACAAGTAACGGAATTGAAATACATATATAAAATGCCGTTGCGTCGGATTAATCACTTTTGGATTTAGACAATATAAAGTTAGTCGAAGTAGGGTTCGAAAAACTGGCTGTGGAACTTATCTGGAGCGGTTCACGCCTGCTGGGACAAAATCAAAGAAAACTCCAGGAGAGGAAAATCCAAAGATTTTGAAATCTGGCTTCGACTGGACCAAAATGTTGGGGCGGGGTGGCTTGATCGATGAAAGTAGGTGAAGCACGGGAGTACTTTGGGGTTTTTACGCGACGTGCATAGATGTTTATTTGTACACTTGGAAATAAGAGCTGCTTAAGCCTAACTTAACTTAAGCGCTCCAGAGCAGAGCGGAGACTTAAAGGAGAGATGGAGAGGGAGAGCGGACGGCAGTGCAAGCGCGCTAGATGTAGACATCTGGATAAAACTGCCGCTCGACACTGCCTCCTGAAATTAAACGCCCTTTTGACGTAAACAGTCGATAAGGCAGTTTGTCGGTAAAGCAGTGAGTGGTTGCAAGTTAAGCTCTGAAAGATACAATACAAACACAACCGTTAAATACACCTAACTTTAATCAAATCAAACAATAAATACACTTTAAAAAAGTCATGGGTTCTTCTGCTCCACCCACTTTTTTTTTAATATGTAATTTATTTTTGATTTCAATGTTATAAAGGAAGTCGTTGTCGTCTTCTTTCTTATGGTCAGCACCGTCTGAAAATCCCTCTGTAGGTTTCAAGTCACATAATCACATTTGCGCCTGTTTAAATTTACCGATGAAATTATGGGATCGGAAGTCCATTGCTCTTTAAAACACATCTGTGAAACCACAAGTTCTGCTGTGCTTCCTGGCCTGGTGAAGTCTTACAAACAGCCGCTTGTGCCAGTAACCTCGAATTATGCTGCTGCATCCTTTTTCTGGCGTGTTGTGCCTTTTAAAGAAAATATAATTTTCGACGTCCATCTTATTACCTTTTCGGCTGTACTTTTCTTTCGTTTCGACTTAAATCCAAGCGAACTTGTCCATCCATAGTGAAATTGTCCATTTTTCTATTGCAATTTTGGCAAAACACTCACGCTTTATTTTTTAAACGAGTTTCATTCATCTAAAGAGTATTGTCGAGGATGTTCTCACAAATAAAAGCGAATACGGCACTCTGCTTGTCACGGCCGTACGTTTGAAGCTGGATTCTTTAAATTAGGAATTAATCACTCTAAAAGATGGTCTAACACACTCACTCAACAATTTTCAAAATTTTTTCTAAACTCTATTCAAAGTGGGAATTTCATTTAAAAAATTATACGAAGACATTATAAATTGTTTGAAAAATACACACAAAATAAGGAATAAATTTATTTTAACATATAGTACACACATGCAGAAGAAATATCCATTTCAAATTTGAAGGATTTACCTCTTGTCGTTTAAGAGATATAAGTTTTAGATTTCACAAAAAAATTATGCTCAACGGACTCACGTGCTGTTCGCTTGCAGCAGCTGAGTTTGACAGCTGTTATTTTAACAGTGGCCTGTTAAGTTAACATTTCCGTTATGTAACATAACATTTTGATCTGTTCTTAATTCGATAACATCAACTTTTCGCAATTTTGAATACTTTTGAAAAACAGATTTATGCCAAAAAAAACAGGGCAAAGTCCCCATAGTGCGTTGGAGCGCGAGGTTGCCGATCAGCGAAGATCCCATGAGGGACCGAATGAGTGAGCGGGTTGAGACGCTGAACCGGGAGGTGGAAAATCTACAAGCAGTACTGGAGGCCAAGATGGCAACTCAATGCAGGAAGACTAGCTTATGTGACTTGAGGGTACACGGAGTTCCCTATCTCAGAGCGCTCTATCTATCTAAGCTATGCTTTAATCTCCATCTGACTCCACCACCAAAAGTCTCCGATATCTTCCAAAAAAGGAAATCACAACAAACTCATGTGGATCCAGTAATAGTAATTAAAATGTTAAACCCACGCGAAAAGATCAAGCTGCTTGGTCAAGTCAGAATGTACAGGTGCGAGCACAAGAAACAAGTTAGCGTGCAGTTTCTGGGTTTCAATTCAGAAGCGATAATTTATATTAATGAGCAATTGTAAAAAAAAGCATTGTCTCATCTTTAAAGAGGCTAGAGAGAAAAAGCATAAAGTCCTTACGGCTGTCTTTACACGACGCGGACTTCTGCACGTACGCTGCACTTGAAGAGAGGGTGTCTTTTTCATTAACAGTATGGAGAAACTTTCGTCCATTAATCATTCGCCTGACCCACTTTCGTTCTTAAGCGTATAAATTGTATCCTCTTAATTAAGATAGGTTTAAAAATAGTTTACTTTAAGAAATGTATAAATTACGCTTTGAATATTGAGATTGCGCCCCTAATAATCAATGATAAAAACATTACAGGATGAGGAAGTTTGTTTCATAGCTAGTACCATGATAAAAACTATAAGTACAGGGTGGCTGATGAAAGCTGCTAACAAAAAAAATTAAATCACTTTCTTTCTATTTAATGAATCTGGTTAATTTTTTTTTACTTAGCAGATTGACTGTTACATTTAACAAAAATGGATAACTGGGACACTGTACAAGAATTTGGATTGTCCGCCGCTATCACGCACTGGAGTCCATAGTTTCGGTTCAAAGACAGTATAGGCGCACGTTTGGCGGCCATCCTCCGAGCAGATGGACCATAATGAGACTTGTAAACAATTTTGCCGAGCATGGGACAGTCAACAGAAGATCTTACCATCGAAACCCTTCAGTTCGAACGGAGGAAACAATCGCTGCTGTAGCTGCTGCCATACAAAACAATCCACGTGTTTCGACAAGAAGCTTATCTGCTCAAATGGGTGTAAGCAGACAGTCATTACAGTCAGTTATGCACAAGGATTTGGACTTTTTCCCATATAAAATTCAAATGGCCAACAAACTGAACGCTGCAGCCTTGCCGATTCGCTTGGAATTTTGCCAGAAAATGCTACAAGTGGTGGAAGAGGATGGAAACATGTTGAACTGTCTTTTCATGTCTGACGAGGCTCATTTCGATTTTAACGGCAACATAAACAAACAGAATGGTCGAATATGGAGTGCTTCCAATCCACAGATTCTCCATGAGACGGAATTGCATCCACTTCGTGTCACAGTGTGCTGTGCAGTTTCATCACGCTGCATTGTCGGGCCCTACTTCTTCGAAGAAAACGGTCACACCGTTACGGTTACTGAAGACCTTTACTTGAGCATGTTGAGAGAGTTTTTCTATCCAGAATTACGCCCAATGAGAATGTATTATTCATGGGATACTATCACAAAAACATTATTATCTCTGTTGGCTTAATAATTTTTAATAATTTAATTCTAAGAATAAAATGAACTCCAAAACCAGTTTTTGAAATTTTTTAATATTGATTAGAAGAAAAGAGAGAGAAATATATTGTGCATTACAGATACCTTGAGAGTCAGTTCTATGAGGTTGTAAACCAGTGTCTGAATGGCATGGAGTTGGCAGCCATTTGTTAAAAATTGGTATTCACCAGCGGGAATCTGTGAAATCAATAAATTTGAAAATTAAACTGCAAATACTAAACTCTTCTCTAGGGATTGTAGATGGTAAATTGAATTGTAGGTAAATCTAGTCTTTTTAGAGTCTGATATCTTTTACTATATTCTGGTAGTTACATGTTATGAGTTAATATCTGGGATTTCGGGTGCTCAATAATCCCATAAAATTATAAAAGTTTAACAACCTACTGTTAGGAAAAGATCAGAAATATAACGAAAATAAAGTAGAGGATGCCATTAAAGAGGGAGGTCAGAACCAGATTAAAAATTAGAGTACATTGCTTAGAAAGGAAAAGAGAAAATCAAAAGAAATGTACAGTTTAGGTAGCTGGGGCAGCCATTGGAAAAGTCAAATCTGTTACAGTGGTGGGTGTGGCTAGGGGTTGAAGCACGCAATACAATTCTAAACCTGTTTACATGATGGATAAAAGGATATTAGTTAGAGAAGGATGTAAGTATCTTAAATATGAATTACAAGTACCCATCTATGACAAACCATCATTATTAAATATGAGGAACATATATTTCACCGGTGGGGAATTAGAGGGATCCAAAATATCAATTTTATGAGAGAAGACTAATACTGTTTTTTGGTAAATTAAATAGGCACATGAAAACATATTACTCAATTAGTTAGAGAATATCAAACAACTAGATTTATCAAGCATTTTGATGGAAAAATCAAAGTATTGAATTAATATATATTTTTTTATTATCCAAAGAGAAGAAACTTTCGTTTTTGGTCAAGGGATAATATTCCATGAATTTTTCCATTACCTTGACGTTTGCGCCTGCGTCGGGGCATTTAAGCAAATCCTTTGTAACATAACTATTTGTGTTGTTGGTAACAGTTATAAATGGTTTGCAAATAAAAAATACTTTCCTAATTATATTTTTATGATCATTTTTGATGACATTTGCGCCTGCGTTGAGGCATTTTAGCAATCCTTTCACCACTACCTGTGTTTATTGTAGGTAACCAACTTGACACTGGGGTTATGGTACGGTTAGCAATGGGTGTTTTGCTTAATGGGATTAAAATTATCGGTGACAAATTTATAAGTGAAATTCACAGACATTTTTGGACAAAGGATACAATTGGTCATTTAGGTGTGGGTATACACATTTGTTATGGTATAGAAAATGGGATAATCACAGTGTTTTTTGTTTTTTACTGTATTACGCCGGAGCGATTTCAATTACTTTCCCAATTATAGTTAGTTTTAAATCCTTTTTTGACATTAATATATTTTGTTCTTTCTAGACATTTTATTGTAGCTAATAACTATAGTAATGGGATGTAAGGCTAGCTATCGTAGTTAAGATTACATTTATCATACCTACATAAGATGAAAGACTATAGAAAAGGAAATGTTTTATTTTTAAAATGATAGATGATATTATTATATGTTCTTAATATCTGTCGTTATGAATCGAATTTGTTTGTCAAAACAGCTTCTAAACAGCTTGTGAACAACTAATTTCTTAATTAATTTTACAATCACAGGATACATCTTTCCCCAACATAATCGGACATGTTCCTCTAAGATTTATATATCAATCTTTAGATATTTTGGTTGTGCGATCTTTCTCACGTACTCAGCAAACACATTGAAAATCAGAGTGTAAGAGTAAGTATCAATAATTTTTGATCATTCTTAACAAAAGGCTATAACAGCTCGTAGAAGTTAATAACAACTAAACGGATACTAAACAGCTAGTTAGCAGCTATTAACATCTAGTAAACAACTTGTATACATTTGCTAAACATATAGAAACCAGATACTAAACAACTGGTATACATCTACTAAATATTTAGTAACCAGATACTAAACAGCTAGTAAACAACTTGTATACATCTAGTAAAGAACTTGTATACATATATTATTATATTATTATTATGAAAAACGGAAATGTTTTATTTTAACAATATACTAGTTGAAGTGGATGATATTATTATATATTCTTAATATCTGTAATTATGAATCAAAATTGTTTATCAAAGCAGCTTCTACACAGCTTTTAGACAACTTGTGAACAATTTATTTCTTAATTAGTTTTACAATCACAGGATACATCTTCCCCCAACATAATCGCACATGTTCCTCTAAGATTTTTATATCAATCTTGAGCTATTTTGGCTTTGCATTGTTTCTTACGTACATAGCAAACACATTGAAAATCAGAGTGTAAGTTTTTACTTCACATCGAAAGTCTTCTAGTGATCAAGAATTTTTGATCATTCTTAACAAAAGACTATAAAAGCTCGTAGACGTTAATAACAACTAGTAACCAGCTAATAATAATAATTAGTACACATCAAGTAAACAGATACTAAACATATATAAACCAGATACTAAACAGCTAGTAAACAACTTGTATACATCTACTAAACAACTTGTATACATCTATTAAACATATAGAAACCAGATACTAAAAAGCTAGTAAACAACTTATATACATCTAGTAAACAACTTGTATACATCTACTAAACATATAGAAACCAGATACTAAACAACTTGTATACATCTACTAAATATATAGTAACCAGATACTAAACAGATAGTAAACAACTTGTATACATCTAGTAAACAACTTGTATACATATATTAAACCAGATACTAAACAACTTGTATACATCTACTAAATAGATAGTAACCAGCTAATCAGTATTATAATTAAAGAGTTTATTAAACTTATTCAGAATCTTAGACAATGATGCCTTACTCATACAAATAGTATACAAATAGAATAGAATTAGAAAACTAGAACTAGAAAAATAGTTGACAACAAAAACCGATATTACCAGGTCCCAACACCTCTATCATAAACTTGAATCAGAAATTAAATTGAAAGACGCTCCTATGCTACCTAATGATGCTTTCGAAATATGTTACAATATTATTATGGGATGGAAAAAATGAATGCTTTAAAATTAATTCAACATCTGAGAAAGATTACATTGTGAGAACTATTTT
The DNA here is from genome assembly GCF_043229965.1 of Drosophila suzukii. Lineage (NCBI taxonomy): Eukaryota > Metazoa > Arthropoda > Insecta > Diptera > Drosophilidae > Drosophila > Drosophila suzukii. The sequence goes on along the minus strand of NW_027255896.1, from coordinate 39,158,638 downwards.
ACATCTATCTATGGGAACCAAGCGAAAATCTGCGTTTGGAACGAAGATTAACAACCGATATATTTCTTACAGAAGGTGGAGTCAGAAAATTAATTATATACAAATATACATAAAATATAATTAATTATGAATTTAATGAAATATGTTTACAATAACAAAATATATAAAAAAATATTGAATGATCCTACAAATTTTGTATCTGACTGTAATTAAAACTCCAGGTACAAATGAAGGGGAAGTATTTTATTCAATGTCCTTGGATCTTGGGCATGTGACTTTGATGACGGTCAGGTAATGATAGTTCACTGCAAGTGTGTTTGGCTAACACATTTTAGAAACTCTAACTTGCGTACTTTGATAGTTCTTAATACGAGACTATAGCGACTCATAATACTTGTTAACATTTAGTTACCATCTAAAACCAAGTACTTTACAGATACTATACAGATAGTAACCATCCAAAATCAAGTACTGTACAGGTACTATACAAAAAGTAACCATCCAAAAACAAGACTAAAAAGAAATTAACTATCAAAATACTGCGAGGTAACAACCAAATACAACGAGTCCAACGTGTCAAGTCTATGTCGGTATGACTACTACCCTTAAAAATTGTATATCTCTGGATAATCTTCAAAGTCAATACCTATTAAATTCTGGATGGAGCAGTGGAGACGAAATTTCTACGGGACCCCACTTTAACTTTTTTGTACCATTAAAAAATTTGTTGGGATTGGCTGAGGATTATAAAAAAGTTTTGTTAAATTGTAAACACGAACTAGTGTTGATGCTAACTAAGAATCTTGGTGAATCTTGAACAAACCAGAAATGAACAAACTTTTAAGTTGGAAATGACGAATATAACCTGGAAAATTCGCCCATGTAACTCCGAGCGATTTTGCAAAAATTAAGATGTACGATATTATTAAAAGTTGTGTAAACCTACCAATCGCATTCCAGAGTTGGGATTTATATGTTAACCCCAAATTGGGGTATGGGAGTCAACACAGCTTAAATGTGAAATGGTCGGCTAACCGCGAAAAACCAAGATTTGCCATAATTGGATTTACACTAAATGGAGAACTTATCACAAATAACTTATCAAACTTGAGAGTTCACTTAAATTCTGAGTCATATCCATAAGAATCTGAATGTTGATTTTAGTAAGAATTAGTATGCTCACCTATATGAAATGTATACAAGATTTCAATCTAGTTACTATAATCGTGAATCACAACCATTTTTGGCCCCAAATGAATTTAAATTGAAGACCCCTATTATTGTGGTTGATCTTTCATATCAAAATGAATCAGTAAAAATTGGTCCTATTGATGTGAGAATTTCAATAAAACTAAAGACACCAAGTCATGAAAATACCCAAGCTTACTGTCTCCTCATACAAGACCGTTTAGTTGAATATAACCCACTAAACGGACTAGTACAACGAGTTGTTTAACATTAGAAAAATGTTGAAAGATACTGTTTCGATTGATGTTCAAGGTTTCTTTGATAATAATAACAATTTTATTCTAAAGGAAATTGGAATTGTATTCGAAAAAAGTCCAAACTTGAATAATAGTTTTTTAATAGAATCACCATATGATTTTACTTTGCTAAATACAAAATCTTGAAAGACTGCCATTTGGTTAACCAAAACACATCACAACATTTTTTGGAAGGATGGAGAAAATAGTTTTCCACAAACTCGAAACTATCTAAGGACAATTACAAGCGGAAAACAAATTATTTGTAAAGGTGTGGAAAAGAAACGATTTCTACAGACGTTTTTTGGGAGTCGTCAGCTCATTAATGTCGAGGAAATGGGCTGTCCGTCATTAAACAGGTTTAAAGGCAACCGGTTTCCCCATTGTGAAACACACCTTAAGGGCGGGGTTTGTGCTCTTAACAATGCATACATTATTTTGACATTTTTTAAAAGTAGCTTCAAAACAATAAAATAATTTTTATACATTATTTTAAAGTTGAGACTAGATGTGTAAAGATGTGCAAGAAAACAAAATTAACCAAATTAAGTTTCATGAGGAAATTGACCAATTTATTGAACAATTTAAAGGAGAGATAATTGGTCAGCATTTTCAATACCTTCTAAACACAAAAACTGTGTTCATGAATCGAGGTGGACATGACCTCAAAACTACGAATTATGGTAAATACTTTACATTTTGTAATCCAGAAATGACGTCGGAAACGTGCGCCTGCTTCTTCTATGCAAATCACCGGAATCAAAGCAGAAAATTAATTTAAAAATGTTCGCAATACCAAAGTAAATGAATAAATGTATTATTATGGTACAAAACAAACTTCTGACATTTTATTTCGAGTTAAAATTACAGGTGCGGAGAATGGAAAATATTTCCTTGACTGAGATATGTCGGCTACTTGCGAGCTGTTGCGCGGTCGTGATTTCGACCCCTATTATGGGAACGTATTAGAGCTAGCACTCAGCCGTGAGGTCGTTGGCGTGAGGCTCATGATTTTGTCAATGGGCGTGCCCCTTCAGACTTGTGCATGTGTCCCTTTTATTCCGGTCAGGTAACAGACAGGTGCGCATGTTCGGGTAGCTCTTGCTTGAATCCCTTTTATGATATGTTTATGACCCGTTTGTAGAAAGGAGAGATCTTGAAAAAATTTACCAGTTAAACATTCTGGGGCGAAAAAAAAGTCTGTTTGAAAATATTCGACATCTGAGAATCATTAACTTGTGGGATTTAATTTATTGGGGTTCTTTTGATTTCTAAACTAGTTTTACAATCATAGGAAACGTTATTCCCCAACATGATCGGACATGTCCCTCTAAGGCAACCAGCTTTAGATGTTTTGGGTTTGCGACCTTTCTCACGTGCACAGCAACACCTGTGATAATGAGGCAAAGGGTACGTGAACACACCCTTCCCCAACATGATCGGATATGTTCCTCTAAGATAACAACCTTTGGATACTATGGTTGTGCGACCTTTCTCACGTGCACCTTTCTCACCTGACTATTAATTGCACATAATGAGGGGAAGGATACATGGTCAATATTGTCACATAGGGATGTGGGGGCGATGGGGGCAATTAAGTATACTCTTTATGGACATGATCGTGACATTTTTATGACTTCAAAGCCCATTAAAATCAGTTAATTTATTGAATTATGCTAATTGTCCTAGAACCCGCATATGTTAATGAGGGGGTGGGGGGAGGGGGGCCGGGGACCATTAATATGCTAATTGTGCCAGAACCCGTCTTTCCCTACTACTCATGTGTCCCTTTTATTGCGGTCAGGTAGTGGACAGGTGCGCATGTTCGGGTAGCTCTTGCTTGAGTCCCTTTTATGACATGTTTATGACCCGTTTGTGGAAAGGAGAGATCTTAGACAACTTACCAGTTAAACGATCTGGGGCGAAAAAAAATGATTGTTTGAAAATATTCCACATTTGAGAATCAATAACATGTGAGATTTATATAATTGGGGTTCTTTTGATTTCTAAATTAGTTTTACAATCGTAGGAAACGTTATTCCCCAACATGATCGGACATGTTCCTCTAAGGCAACCATCTTTAGATGTTTTGGGTTTGCGACCTTTCTCACGTGCACAGCAAAGCTTGCTGAATATTAATTGCTGATAATGAAAGAATCAATATTGTTACATGGGGATGTGGGGAAAGTGTGCGACCTTTCTTCCGTGTACAGCAACACCTGCTGAATATTAATTGCTTATAATGGGGAAAAAGGTCACGAGATCAGTTTTGTTACCTGGTGGTGTGGGAGTGGGGCATTTTTATGGAATCTAAGCCTTTTAAAATCAGTTAATTTATGGATTCTGCTAATTGTCCCAGAACCCGCATACATTAGTGAGGAGGCGGGGGCCATTAATATGTTAATTAGTGAGGAGGGGGCCATTAATTTGATAATTTGTATGAAAATTAATATGAAAATTGTCCCAAGAATCCCTCTTTCCATACTACAAAGCGTACTCCAATTTTAAAGCGGCCATCTTAACATTTTTACTTAGCTTTTCTCAGTTTTCAATTAAAGAGTTGAGTAACGAATATCAGATAGTCGAGATACACGACTATAGAGATTTCTCTTGTTATACCCGTTACTTTTATAGTATAAGGATATATCAGATTCTTCGGAAAGCATGTAACAGGCAGAAGGAAGCGTTTCCGACCCCATAAAGTACATATTTAGCAATCCCTTAAACATCACTATTTGTATTGTTGGTAACAGTTATAAATGATTCGCAAATAAAAAACACTTTCCCAATTATATTTTTTATGACTTTTTTATGAAGGGATAATATTCCAAGAATTTTTGCGTCTGCATCGAAGCATTTTAACAATCCTTTACACCACCTGCGTTTATTGTAGGTAATAAACTTGACTCTTTGGTTATGGTACGGCTAGCAATGAGGGGTTTGCTTAATGGGATTTAAATTATCGGTGACAAATTTATAAGTGAAAGTCACAGACATTTTGGACAAAGGATACAATTGTTCATTTAGGTAGAGGTACACATCTTTGATATGGTGATAGAAAATGGGATAATCACAGTGTTTTTGCTTTTACTGTATTACGCCGGAGCGATTTCAATTACTTTCCCAATTATAGTTAGTTTTAAATCGTTTTTTTTTTTGATATTCATATATTTTGTTCTTTCTAAAGACCTTATTGTAGCTAATAACTATAGTTATTTCATGTAAGGCTAACTAACGTAGTTAAGGATACATTTATTATACCTACGTAAAATGAAAGAATATAAAAAAAGAAAATGTTTTATTTTTACAATGATGGATGATATTATTATTAATATCTGTCATTATGCATGGGATTTGTTTGTCAAAACAGCTTCTAAACAGCTTTTAGATAGCTTGTGAACAACTAATTTCTTAATTAGTTTTACAATCACAGGATATATCTTTCCCCAACATAATCGGACATGTTCCTCTAAGATTTATATATCAATCTTCAGATATTTTGGTTGTGCGATCTTTCTCATGTACACAGCAAACACATTGAAAATCAGAGTGTAAGTATAAGTGATCAATAATTTTTTATCATTCTTAACAAAAGACTATAAGAGCTCGTAGAAGTTAATAACAACTAGTAACCAGCTAATGACAATTATAAAACATCAAGTAAACGGATACTAAACAGCTAGTTAGCAGCTATTAGCATCTAGTAAACAACTTGTATACATTTGCTAAACATATAGAGAACTGATAATAAACAGTTAGTAACCAGCTGATAACGTCTAGTAAACAACTTGTATACATCTACTTAACATATTGTTACCAGCTAATAACAACTAGTAAGTAAATAGTATACATCTACTAAACAGATAGTAACCATCTAATAATAGCTCATAACAGTTAACAACAGCTAGTAATCAAAGTCCAAGCAGCTCAACCGCCATCATGAATCACGAAAACCAGATGAGTATTGTAACTAAAGAGTTTATTAAAGTCATACAAATAGTATACAAATAGAATAGAACTAGAAAACTAGAACTAGAAAAATTGTTGGCAATAAAAAACAGATATTACCAGGTCCCAACATCTCTATTATAAACTTGAATCAGAAATCAAATTTAAAGACGCTCCTATGTTAGGTAATTGTGCCTTTAAAATAGGTTATAATGTTAATATGGGATAGAACAAATGAATGCTTAAAAAACAATCCAAAATCTGAGAAACATTAAATTGTGAGAATTATTTTACATCTATCTAAGGGAACGTAGCGAAAATCTGCGTTTGGAACGAAGATTAACAACCGATATATTTCTTACAGATGGTGGAGTCAGAAAATTAATTATATACAAATATATATAAAATATAATTAATAATGAATTTAATGAAATATCTTATCAATAATAAAAAAAAATAAAAAAATATTAAATGATCCTACAAAATTTGTTTCTGATTGTAATTAAAACTACAGGTGCAAATGAAGGGAAAGATTTTCATTCAATGAGGTACGTCGGCTACTTGCGAGTTGTTGCACGGTCGTAACTTCATCCTTTATCAACGGTCTTGAGATGTATGATCTTATCAGTCGCCCTGCGCCTTGGGTCTTGGGCATGTGACTTTGATGACGGTCAGGTAATGACCAAGTCTGTTTGGCTAACACATCTAGAAACATTAACTTGTGTGCTTTGATAATTCTTAATAAGAGACTATAACAACTCATAACACTTGTTAACAGTTAGTTTCCATCTAAAACCAAGTACTTTATAGGTACTATGCAGATAGTAACCATCCAAAACCAAGTACTGTACAGGTACTTTACACAAAGTAACCATCCAAAAACAAGACTAAACAGAAAGTAACCATCAAAATACTGCTAAGTAACAACTAAATACAACGCGTCCAACTTGTCAAGTCCATGTCGGTATGACTACTACCCTAAACAATTTTATATCTCTGGATAATCTTCAAAGTCAATATTTATAAAATTCTGGATGGAGCAGTGGAGACGAAATTTCAACGGGACCCCACTTCAAATTTTCTGTCCCATTAAAAAAATTATCGGGATATGCTGAGGATTATAAAAAAAGTTTTCTAAAAATGTAAACATGAACTAGTGTTGATGCTAACTAAAAATCTTGGCGATGTGTTTAAACAAATCAGAAATGAATAAAACGTTCAAACTGGAAATGACGAATATAACCTGAAAAATTCCCCGTGTAACTCCGAGACATTCCGGAGTTGGTATTCATATGCTAACCCCAAATTGGGGTATGGAAGTCAACACAGCTGGAATGTGAAATTGTCGGCTAACTTATGGAGAACTTATCACAAATAATTTATCACACTTGAAAGTTCACTTGAATTCTGAGTCGAATCGATATGATAACATGAATGTTGATTTTAGTAAGAATCAGTATGCTCAGTGAGAATTGCTCACCTTTATGAAATGTACACAGGATTTCTATCTAGTTACTATAATTGTGAATCACAACCACTTTTGACCCCAAATAAATTTAAATTGAAGGCCCCTATTATTGTGGTTGATATTTCATTTCAAAACAAATCAGCGAAAACTGGTCCTATTGATGTGAGAATTTCAATAGAACAGAAGGCACCAAGTCATGAAAATACCCAAGCTTATTGCCTCTTATTGAATATGACCCATTAAACGGACTAGCGCATCGAGTTCTTTAGCATTTGTAAAAGGCTGAAAGATACTGTTTCGATTGATGTTCAAGGTTTCTTTGATAATTATAATAATTTTATTCTAAAGGAAATTGGAATTGTATTTGAAAAAGATCCAAACTTAAATGATAGTTTTTTAATAGAGCCACCATATGATTTTAGTTTTCTAAATACAAAATCTCGAAAGACTGCAATTTGGTTAACCAATACACATCACCAAATTTTTTGGAACGATGGAGAAAATAGTTTTCCACAAACTCGAAAGTATCTAAGGACAATTACAAGCGGAAAACAAATTATTTGTAAAGGTGTGGAAAAGAAATGATTTCTACAGACGTTTTTTTGGGAGTTGTCAACTCAATAATATCGGGGAAATGGGCCGTCCGCCATTAAACAGGTTTAAAGGAAACCGGTTTCCCTATTGTGATACACACCTTAAGAGCGGGGTTTGTACTCTTAACAATGCATACATTATTTTATTATTTTGTCATTTTGTCATTTGTATATGTCGGATCTTAAATTATTTTAGTCAGTGTAAAAGCATTAAATCAAATGCGTGTACCAAGTGACAATTCTCATCTCTGCACTCTAACGGTTGTTTGTTAGTACGCTTTGTTCCGTCTATTCGCCAGATGGTCAGTATAGTTCGATGCGAACATGAGAGAGAGAGTTGTGTGAGGTTAGAGGTTTGAGAGAGAGATGCGCACTACGATTGTTGTGCGTTTATGCTTGAGCCACTGCGAGAGACAGAGATACAAGTATGGTCGTTGCAGCATTTTCGGGAGAGCATTTTCGGTATGCAAGTAGGCGGGCGCGCATTCTCAAGTCGGCAGTGTCATGCTCAAGTATATTCGCCGTATACAATCTGCGCAAAAATATCGAAAATCATATCAATAACCCGACATCAGAAGTGGGATCGGTGCCAACTCCTGCATTTTCTGAAGATCAGTGGCGTACTATTATGGAACTGCAGAATCGCAATTCCGTTGAAATGTGTAAAGCTATGCAAGCGTCTGTGCGTCCACAAAATCAAGTGGTTTTGCCAAAATTTAACGCAGATGTAACTGAAGCCGATGCGACTCAATGGTGTGCAACGGCAAGCATTATTATGGACGAACAGCAGATTGATGGCAGCGCACTTATCATGATGTTGAGTAGTTGCATGCAGGGCAGTGCTTCAGCGTGGCTTGCACAGATCTGCTATCCCGGCATTAATTGGGAGCAGTTTAAAGAACTATTTATACAGCGTTTCGAGATTAAGGAAACGCCGGCAGCTATGTTCCTGAATCTGCTGAACAGCCGTCCAGCCCACAACGAGTGCCCTGCAGTGTACGCAAGCCGTATGGTGACGTCATTGACCATAAAATGGCGCAATATAAACGCCGAGGAAATAGCTGTATCCACGGTACTTGCGAACATGGCCAATTTTGAGAACCGTTTGCAGCGTATGGTGTTTTCGTCAAATGTACAAACTAGAAGTCAGCTCCAGATGGAACTGAGAGCATTTACATTTGACAAAAAGCAGAGTGCTGGAAGTACTGATGGTAATAGCGGCGACTGCAAGCGAGCCAAAATCGTGTGCCCCTTATGCAAGAAACCAGGACATAAAATGGCGGAGTGTAAATTAAAGCGGTCTGGATCGGAGAATAAACAGCATCGCTATTTGCAGAATGTGACCTGTTACCGGTGTGGACAACTTGGGCATCTTGCGAATCGGTGCACGAACAATGCAGCTAAATCTGGAGCAGTTACTGAGAAGAAATGTAATCAATGTTTTGTGTCTGAGCCAAAAGGAGTTTTGACACACCAGGGTGAGATCTTTCCTATTTGTTTTGACTCTGGAGCAGAATGCTCGCTTATTCGAGGTAGTGTTGCCGATAAATTTGATGGCAAACTTATTAATAATATTGTCATAATACAAGGTATTGGCGACGCTGGCATTTCCAGTAAGCTACAAAAACTATCTAAATGCATTATTAATTGAAATATTGTAGAAATACTGTTTCATGTCATAGCAGATAAGCATCTCACAAATGATATTGTAATTGGTAGGGAAATCCTTAGTCAAGGATACGAAATCATCTTGACACCTGATAAGTTTGAATTTGTTAAGTCTAAATCTGTAAACGTCTGTAAAGTATCTGAGCCATCTGCCTTGTTACTTAATGTTGATACTGAAATGATTGGTAATGACAAGGAAAACTTAATTAAATTACTCAAAGACTATTCAGCTGCATTTATTGATGGAATTCCTTGCACAAAGGTTAATACGGGTGAGATGACTATTAGACTAGTTAATTCAAACAAAACTGTGCAGCGGCGTCCATGTCGTCTGAGTCCAAATGAAAAAGAAATTGTACGTGAAAGGATAACAGAATTGTTACTGTAACATTATTCAGCCTAGTTACTCTCCCTATGCTAGCCCTATACTCTTGGTTTAAAAGAAGAACGGATCCGTTGACTATCGTGAACTGAACAGCAATACTGTTTCTGACAGATATCCCTTACCACTTATCAACGACCAGATTGCTAGACTGGCGGGTGCAAAATATTTTACTTGTCTGGATATGGCTAGTGGATACCATCAGATACCCATTCATCCCGATTCTGTTGAATATACCGCGTTTGTTACACCTGATGGGCACTATGAGTATCTGACAATGCCATTTGGCCTCAAGAACGCCCCGTCTGTTTTCCAGCGAGCCATTATAAACGCGTTGGGAAATCTTGCTTATTCTTATGTAAAAGTCTATATGGACGAAATAATGGTGGTGTCATCTACCATAGAATTAGGTATGGAAAGATTGAGGATTGTGTTGGGTGTATTGACTGCAGCCGGATTCTCTTTTAACATAGCAAAATGTGGATTCTTAAAAACTACTGTACAATACTTGGGGTATGAGGTACGAGCTGGAGAGTTAAGGCCTAATCCGCGAAAAATTCTTGCGTTAAATTCCTTGCCACCACCGCAAACAGTTCGCAGCGTAAGACAGTTTATAGGATTGGCGTCTTATTTTCAAAAATTCGTGCCTCCTTAACTTCGATTAAAAGTGTGTTTAATTGGAATAACGAGTTGGAAGATATTAGAAAAAATATTATTGCTATCCTTATAAATGAGACTGTACTTGTTATTTTTGATCCACAACATTTCAATAGAACAGAAGGCACCAAGTCATGAAAATACCCAAGCTTATTGCCTCTTATTGAATATGACCCATTAAACGGACTAGCGCATCGAGTTCTTTAGCATTTGTAAAAGGCTGAAAGATACTGTTTCGATTGATGTTCAAGGTTTCTTTGATAATTATAATAATTTTATTCTAAAGGAAATTGGAATTGTATTTGAAAAAGATCCAAACTTAAATGATAGTTTTTTAATAGAGCCACCATATGATTTTAGTTTTCTAAATACAAAATCTCGAAAGACTGCAATTTGGTTAACCAATACACATCACCAAATTTTTTGGAACGATGGAGAAAATAGTTTTCCACAAACTCGAAAGTATCTAAGGACAATTACAAGCGGAAAACAAATTATTTGTAAAGGTGTGGAATAGAAATGATTTCTACAGACGTTTTTTTGGGAGTTGTCAACTCAATAATATCGGGGAAATGGGCCGTCCGCCATTAAACAGGTTTAAAGGAAACCGGTTTCCCTATTGTGATACACACCTTAAGAGCGGGGTTTGTACTCTTAACAATGCATACATTATTTTATTATTTTGTCATTTTGTCATTTGTATATGTCGGATCTTAAATTATTTTAGTCAGTGTAAAAGCATTAAATCAAATGCGTGTACCAAGTGACAATTCTCATCTCTGCACTCTAACGGTTGTTTGTTAGTACGCTTTGTTCCGTCTATTCGCCAGATGGTCAGTATAGTTCGATGCGAACATGAGAGAGAGAGTTGTGTGAGGTTAGAGGTTTGAGAGAGAGATGCGCACTACGATTGTTGTGCGTTTATGCTTGAGCCACTGCGAGAGACAGAGATACAAGTATGGTCGTTGCAGCATTTTCGGGAGAGCATTTTCGGTATGCAAGTAGGCGGGCGCGCATTCTCAAGTCGGCAGTGTCATGCTCAAGTATATTCGCCGTATACAATCTGCGCAAAAATATCGAAAATCATATCAATAACCCGACATCAGAAGTGGGATCGGTGCCAACTCCTGCATTTTCTGAAGATCAGTGGCGTACTATTATGGAACTGCAGAATCGCAATTCCGTTGAAATGTGTAAAGCTATGCAAGCGTCTGTGCGTCCACAAAATCAAGTGGTTTTGCCAAAATTTAACGCAGATGTAACTGAAGCCGATGCGACTCAATGGTGTGCAACGGCAAGCATTATTATGGACGAACAGCAGATTGATGGCAGCGCACTTATCATGATGTTGAGTAGTTGCATGCAGGGCAGTGCATCAGAGTGGCTTGCACAGATCTGCTATCCCGGCATTAATTGGGAGCAGTTTAAAGAACTATTTATACAGCGTTTCGAGATTAAGGAAACGCCGGCAGCTATGTTCCTGAATCTGCTGAACAGCCGTCCAGCCCACAACGAGTGCCCTGCAGTGTACGCAAGCCGTATGGTGACGTCATTGACCATAAAATGGCGCAATATAAACGCCGAGGAAATAGCTGTATCCACGGTACTTGCGAATATGGCCAATTTTGAGAACCGTTTGCAGCGTATGGTGTTTTCGTCAAATGTACAAACTAGAAGTCAGCTCCAGATGGAACTGAGAGCATTTACATTTGACAAAAAGCAGAGTGCTGGAAGTACTGATGGTAATAGCGGCGACTGCAAGCGAGCCAAAATCGTGTGCCCCTTATGCAAGAAACCAGGACATAAAATGGCGGAGTGTAAATTAAAGCGGTCTGGATCGGAGAATAAACAGCATCGCTATTTGCAGAATGTGACCTGTTACCGGTGTGGACAACTTGGGCATCTTGCGAATCGGTGCACGAACAATGCAGCTAAATCTGGAGCAGTTACTGAGAAGAAATGTAATCAATGTTTTGTGTCTGAGCCAAAAGGAGTTTTGACACACCAGGGTGAGATCTTTCCTATTTGTTTTGACTCTGGAGCAGAATGCTCGCTTATTCGAGGTAGTGTTGCCGATAAATTTGATGGCAAACTTATTAATAATATTGTCATAATACAAGGTATTGGCGACGCTGGCATTTCCAGTAAGCTACAAAAACTATCTAAATGCATTATTAATTGAAATATTGTAGAAATACTGTTTCATGTCATAGCAGATAAGCATCTCACAAATGATATTGTAATTGGTAGGGAAATCCTTAGTCAAGGATACGAAATCATCTTGACACCTGATAAGTTTGAATTTGTTAAGTCTAAATCTGTAAACGTCTGTAAAGTATCTGAGCCATCTGCCTTGTTACTTAATGTTGATACTGAAATGATTGGTAATGACAAGGAAAACTTAATTAAATTACTCAAAGACTATTCAGCTGCATTTATTGATGGAATTCCTTGCACAAAGGTTAATACGGGTGAGATGACTATTAGACTAGTTAATTCAAACAGCGGCGTCCATGTCGTCTGAGTCCAAATGAAAAAGAAATTGTACGTGAAAGGATAACAGAATTGTTACTGTAACATTATTCAGCCTAGTTACTCTCCCTATGCTAGCCCTATACTCTTGGTTTAAAAGAAGAACGGATCCGTTGACTATCGTGAACTGAACAGCAATACTGTTTCTGACAGATATCCCTTACCACTTATCAACGACCAGATTGCTAGACTGGCGGGTGCAAAATATTTTACTTGTCTGGATATGGCTAGTGGATACCATCAGATACCCATTCATCCCGATTCTGTTGAATATACCGCGTTTGTTACACCTGATGGGCACTATGAGTATCTGACAATGCCATTTGGCCTCAAGAACGCCCCGTCTGTTTTCCAGCGAGCCATTATAAACGCGTTGGGAAATCTTGCTTATTCTTATGTAAAAGTCTATATGGACGAAATAATGGTGGTGTCATCTACCATAGAATTAGGTATGGAAAGATTGAGGATTGTGTTGGATGTATTGACTGCAGCCGGATTCTCTTTTAACATAGCAAAATGTGGATTCTTAAAAACTACTGTACAATACTTGGGGTATGAGGTACGAGCTGGAGAGTTAAGGCCTAATCCGCGAAAAATTCTTGCGTTAAATTCCTTGCCACCACCGCAAACAGTTCGCAGCGTAAGACAGTTTATAGGATTGGCGTCTTATTTTCAAAAATTCGTGCCTCCTTAACTTCGATTAAAAGTGTGTTTAATTGGAATAACGAGTTGGAAGATATTAGAAAAAATATTATTGCTATCCTTATAAATGAGACTGTACTTGTTATTTTTGATCCACAACATCCAATACAGTTACATACAGATGCAAGCTCTTACGGTTATGGTGCAATGTTAATGCATCGAATAAATGGTAGTCCTCATGTAATAGAGTATTTTAGTAAAACTACTTCCCCTGCAGAGTCTAGATACCATTCATACGAATTAGAAACCTTGGCAGTGGTAGAATCCGTTAAACAGTTCCGTCATTATTTAGTTGGGCGTACGTTTGTAGTGTAACTCTCTTAAATCATCGCGGACAAAGATTGATCTGACACCAAGAGTGCATCGTTGGTGGGCGTATCTGCAGTCGTTTGATTTCAAAATTGAATATAGAGAAGGAAAGCGCATGGCGCATGTGGATTTTTTATCGAGAAATCACATTCAGGAAGCCACAAAAGTTGAAAAGTCTTTAGTCCCTGAAAAGCGTGTAAACTTGGCAGAAATCTCAAGTGACTGGCTTGCTGCTGAACAGCGCCAGGATTCTGAAATTACTGATATCATTAACAAACTTAACTCTAAAGAGTTGACAGATGATGTTGCACAGACTTATGAGTTGAGAAAAGGTGTCTTGTTTCGTAAAGTCCAGAGAAATGGAAGAACCCGTTGTTTACCAGTAGTGCCCCATGCATTTCGATGGTCAGTAATAAATCAAGTGCACGAGTCCATCATGCATTTGGGATGGAAAAAGACTCTTGACAAAACTTACCAATATTATTGGTTTGCTAAGATGAATAAATATGTTAGGAAGTTTGTCGATAGCTGCATTACATGTAAAACCGTTAAGGGTTCATCTGGGAAGATACAAGCCGAGTTACATCCAATTCCAAAAGTGAATGTGCCATGGCACACGGTGCATATCGACATCACTGGAAAATTAAGTGGGAAGAATGATCTTAAGGAATACGTGATAGTACAAATTGATGCCTTAACAAAATTTGTTTATTTGTTTCATACTTTAAGATTAGATTCTGACAGTTGTATTCAGGCAATGAAATCATCTATTTCTTTGTTCGGAATACCGCAGCGTATAATAGCTGATCAGGGTAGATGTTTTACTAGTGGGAAATTTTCAGAATTTTGACATCACAGAAGATTAAGTTTCATCTTATAGCTACAGGAGGAAGACGTGCAAACGGTCAAGTTGAACGTGTGATGAGTACCCTTATGAATCTACTGTCAGCGGTTGAATCAAGTCACCGATCTTGGCAGGATGCTTTAGGTGAGGTACAACCAAAGCAAGTCCCCTAGAGTTACTTGTCGGCAAGGAGGCTCGTCCTTTAGGTTTGATTCCACCGTATGATACGGAGATGGAGGTAGATAAAGTTAATGCAAGGGCAATTGTAAATATGAACAATCAAGCTAATTACGACAAAATAAGATTCGATAAAAATAAAGCAGCAGTTGAACGACATAAAATTGGAGATTTTGTTTTACTGAAAAATGAAGAACGGCATCAAACTAAATTGGATGTAAAGTTTAAAGGACCATTTTTGGTTAGTGAAGTTCTAGAAGGAGATAGATATATCTTGAAGTCATTGCATAATAAGAGAACTTATAAATATTGTCATGAAGATTTGAGAAAGATGCCAGATGGTTACGTTCCGAGTGAATTGGAGTGCCCGCCTGAGACTTGTTGAAATGGTTATAATATATACATACATATAGAGTATGGAATGGTTGAAATTAAGTTGTAATAGACTTCGATATGAAAATGTTTGTGAATGGCGGATGTGCTTGAGAATTCGAATGGAAATAACCTGGCGGATGCAAAGTTCATGTATGGTTGATATATGACAATATATGATTGAAATGTATAAGTTAAAGGTATGGTTTTTGAGATTTAAGCTATCTGAGTCATTGGGCAAGCACAAGCGAAAGACGAAAGTTGGAACATGGCGTGTGGCGTTCTTGACGGGACTAAGCTCTTAATCAAAAGGAAATCATAATGACGATAACTAGAGTCGAATTTTGAAATGCTGAGAAGTAAATGGAATGAATTAAATGTTAAAATGAATTTGATTATGCAATAAGAATAAGAATTGAAATTTGTTTATAACGTTGTGTAGAATGTAAAATAATGAAAGATTATGAAATAAGAGAAAAATGTTAAGTCTAAGATAATATATCGAATAAATAAATGATATTCGAAATTGATGAGTAAAAGAAAATACAATCTATAATCACGGATTTATAAGTCATATTTAAAATATTAAGATTACAGTACACGAGGATGTAAAATTGTCAGAATGGCCGTGTCGGATCTTAAATTATGGTAGTCAGTGTAAAAGCATTAAATCAAATGCGTGTACCAAGTGACAATTCTCGTCTCTGCACTATGACGGTTGTTTGTTAGTACGCTTTGTTTCATCTATTCGCCAGATGATCAGTATAGTTCGATGCGAACATGAGAGAGAGAGTTGTGTGAGGTTAGAGGTTTGAGAGAGAGATGCGCACTACGATTGTTGTGCGTGTATGCTTGAGCCACTGCGAGAGACAGAGATACAAGTATGGTCGTTGCAGCATTTTCGGGAGAGCACTTTCGGTATGCAAGAAGGCTGGCGCGCATTCTCAAGTCGGCAGTGGCATGCTCAAGTATATTCGCCGTATACAATCTGCGCAATAATATGGAAAATCATATCTGTTGGGGCGGGGTGGCTTGATCGATAAAAATAGGTGAAGCCCCAAGATCGAATGGTACCCAAAAAAACAATGGGAGTACTTTGGGGTTTTTACGCGACGTGCATAGATGTTTATTTGTACACTTGGAAATAAGAACTGCTTAAGCCTAACTTAACTTAAGCGCTCCAGAGCAGAGCGGAGACTTAAGGGAGAGATGGAGAGCGGACGGCAGTGCGAGCGCGCGAGATGTAGACATCTGGATAAAACTGCCGCTCGACACTGCCTCCTGAAATTAAACGCCCCTTTGACGTTAACAATATCAATAAACCGACATATACATAATTTTGAAGTTGAGACTAGATGTGTAAGGATCAACAAGAAAACAAAATAAATAAAATAAAATTTCATGAGGAAATTGACCAATTTATTGAACAATTTAAAGGATAGGTAATTGGTCAGCATTTTCAATACCTTCTGAACACAAAAACTATGTTCATGAATCGAGGTGGACATGATCTCAAAACTACGAATTATGGTGAACACTTTACATTTTGTAACCCTGAATTGAAGTCGGAAACGTGAAATTAATTTCAATATATAATAAAACATGTTCTCAATACCAAAATAAATGAATAAATGTATTATTATGCTACAAAATAAACATCTGACTTTTTATTTTGATTTAAAATTACAGGTACGGAGAATGAAAAATATTTCCCTGACTGAGATATGTCGGCTACTTGCGAGTTGTTGCGCGGTCGTGATTTCAACCCCTTTTATTGGACGTAATAGAGCTAGCAGTCAGCCGTGAGGTCGTTGGCGTGAGGCCAATGATCCGTTTGTCCCATGTGTCCCTTTTATTGCGCTTGTCAATGAACGTGCGCATTCAGGCTTGTGCAAGTTAACAACAGCAATATTTCCGCATATTTTTCTCCGAAAATATTGCAACATTGTCAAGCACAAAGTTGCAGCCCAAGTTCAATAACATAAAGTTCAATAACATAAAGTTCAATAACATAAAGTTCAATAACATAAACACGAGCATCCGGTCAGCCGCAACTAAGTACGGAATACGAATTCTGCAGACCCTGCAGATTCTGCAACCAAGCAATTTTGTCAACGCTACCAACGCCGCTGCCAGCGCCGCTGCCGCCGAAGCCAACGTCGCTGCCCCAACCCACAGCTTTAAATAGGGATCGCTATGTAGTTCCGATTTGTATCTCGAATAAATAAGACATCTTAATCCAATTTTTGAAGTTTTAATTATTTGGAAATTAACTGGCGCCCGAACAGGGACCAGCGCGAGTAAATCCGATTAAGTTCGATCAGTGCTAATAAATCCGTGCAACTCCGTTGACTTTAAAGTGCAACGCGGAGACATCTGATTAAGTTCGATCCGTGCGGAAAATTATTAAGTGCAACTATGCTGGCCCACTCAGGGCAGAATCAGAGGAACTCCTTCATAATAAAATTGAAGCTGAGGACGACAACCGGTCGGCAAAATAATTGCTGATCCATCGGTGGACTACAAGTACTGTCAGGCAAGCCCGCAGGACATTCTCTATTCGTGTGCGTTGCAGGATCCTCAGTAGGCAACAAACAGGAAGACATCCGGACCACCAGGAGAAGTAGCCACATCAAAGTTAAGTTAAGTGAAAATAGTGATTAAGTGAAACAAATAAGAAACCAAACTAAATCAAAAATCTAAATTAAAAATGTTTGCAACCAATTACAAATCAATAAAAGACGTAAAGTTTAAATTAAAATTTGAATCTAAAAATTATCAAACTCGAATTATTAAATTAAAATTAAATTTAAAAATTGAAATACAAATAAAATCAAACATAAATAATTTTGCACAAAATTAAAATTAAATAATATTGCACCAAATTAAAATTTAAAAAAAATTCAAATTTTAAACTACAATTTAAGAAATTATATTAAGAATTTGAAAAATTTATTCCCCCAACAATTTTACCTTTACCATTTAATTTCACATTAATATTATTATATTTGAAATGAAAACTACTTTAATGCGGAAGACACACCCATGAATATTACACTTCTTTAAAAAAACAAATGGCCAATCAGCGAAATCTCATAAGACCCCCATTATCAATTTTGAACAACAACAGCCAGCAGGACAAAATAATCCAGAAGAACCCAACGCAGTTTTAGAACAGCAAGTAAATCCAAACCAAATTCATTTAGTTCAGCAACTTCAGAGACTAGAAATTCAACAACAACAACACAGGAATAACATGGCAGCAGAAGAATTACAGGCAGCCGTCAGGCAAATACTTGCAGAGCAATTACCAGTTTTATTAAGACAAGCACAAAATATAGGGATTGATTTCGCATGTGCCCCAAATCAAGAAATTTTTATAGAAAATAGAGGTAATCTCGAAGGTCTAGACAGGGTACCAGACATAGTAAAAAGTCTTCGAGAATTTTCAGGAAATCCAGCGGAATTTAACATATGAAAACACTGTAGGAACGGCTAAATATTTTGGTATTTTACACACTATTCGTAACAAAATAACGGGAAATGCAGACACTGCATTAGAATCCTACAACATTCCATTAAATTGGAATGCTATCTCGAAATGTCTAACCCTCCATTACGCAGATAAACGGGATATAGGAACCCTTGAGTACCAAATGACGACGATTAGCCAGGGCACTAATCAGACTGTAGAAGAGTTCCATCAGGCGGTCTACAAACATCTGTCCCTGATACTTAATAAAATTGGCTGTATGGAACTAGGACCTGAAGCAGAAAAACTGATGACCAAAATGTATAGGGACAAAGCCTTAGACACTTTTGTACGCGGACTTCGTGGCGACTTATCTCGCCTACTTGGTATGAAAGAACCTGCTGACCTTCCGGCAGCATTGCACCTATGCTTAAAGCTTGAGAATCAGGCATTCCGCGCTAACCACGCTACCAACAGAGGGCAACAATCGTCCTTCAAGAATGCACCTTCACGGTTCGTGCCACAAATGCAACCAGCTGTACCAATTTGGCCACAATGGTCAATCCCTACAGGGAACGCCCAGTTCCAGACTCCCTTTGCACAACCCAACTCAAATAGACATTGTAAACTACACCGACAACCATTCAATGGCAACCAGAACTTACAAGTGGCCCCATATGTAACGGCCCGGCCTTCAGAAAGCCAACCACCCCCTCGACCTTTCGCCGCAAAGCCACAACCACGACCTGAACCAATGGACATAGACAGGACTCTACAAACCAAACAGATAAATTATATGAATAAACCAGGACGCTTTGACACTGGCAAAAGACCACCAAATCCAATTAACGAGACAGCAAAAAAATCTAGGGACTTCAATATTCAATCAGCTACGGGTACTTCCACGGATGTAAAAGAAGAATCACCATCACTCGAAGATTACGACCAAACTCTAAAAACTCAAGAGGAAACCCCGACCGAATACCATGAAACTCTTTCCGATTATTGTGACACAATAGAGCAGGCAGACCAGGAATACCCATATGACTACACATACCTTAATTTTTTAGAATAACCAACTCCTCATTACCATGTTTTGAAAGTAAATTGAGAAGTGGAGAAACACTAAAAATTCTTATTGATACCGGTTCAAATAAAAATTACATCCTACCTAAAATCATAAAAAATCCATTAAAAAACATATCCTCATTCGATGCCATATCGGTTGGCGGAAAAATCAAAGACACACACCATAAAATAGCAAACCAATTCGACGACACCGATACGAAAATCAAATTCTTTTTGTTACCAACTTAAATACATTTGATGCCATATTGGGAAATGACAGTTTAAAAGAGTTGGGAGCAATTATCGATACCAACAATAAAACCATGTCATTAAAATCCGGCAGAGTCATAGCTATAAAAGAAGAAAAAATAGAAACAGTCAACCTAATTATTTCTCGGACAGACCATCTTAAAAAGACACAAAAAATAGAACTAAACCAACTCCTCCGAAAATACCCAAAACTCTTTGCTGAACCCGACGAAAAACTGACCTACACCACAAATGTGAAAGCTGAAATTCGTACAAGCACTGACACTCCAGTTTACTCAAAATTTTACCAATATCCTATGGCACTTAAAGACGAAATAGACCGACAGATAGAAGAACTTTTAGAAAACAATATAATACGACCCTCAAGATCACCTTACAACTCACCAGTCTGGATAGTTCCAAAAAAACCAGATAGTTCCAACATAAAAAAATACAGAATGGTAATAGACTACAGGAAATTAAATAGTGTAACAATAGCAGACAGATACGCATTCTCAAGTCGGCAGTGGCATGCTCAAGTATATTCGCCGTATACAATCTGCGCAATAATATGGAAAATCATATCTGTTGGGGCGGGGTGGCTTGATCGATAAAAATAGGTGAAGCCCCAAGATCGAATGGTACCCAAAAAAACAATGGGAGTACTTTGGGGTTTTTACGCGACGTGCATAGATGTTTATTTGTACACTTGGAAATAAGAACTAAGATGTAGACATCTGGATAAAACTGCCGCTCGACACTGCCTCCTGAAATTAAACGCCCCTTTGACGTTAACAATATCAATAAACCAACATATACATAATTTTGAAGTTGAGACTAGATGTGTAAGGATCAACAAGAAAACAAAATAAATAAAATAAAATTTCATGAGGAAATTGACCAATTTATTGAACAATTTAAAGGATAGGTAATTGGTCAGCATTTTCAATACCTTCTGAACACAAAAACTATGTTCATGAATCGAGGTGGACATGATCTCAAAACTACGAATTATGGTGAACACTTTACATTTTGTAATCCTGAATTGAAGTCGGAAACGTGCGCCTGCCTCTTCTATCGCCGGAACGAAGCCAGAAAATTAATTTCAATATATAATAAAACATGTTCTCAATACCAAAATAAATGAATAAATGTATTATTATGCTACAAAATAAACATCTGACTTTTTATTTTGAGTTAAAATTACAGGTACGGAGAATGAAAAATATTTCCCTGACTGAGATATGTCGGCTACTTGCGAGTTGTTGCGCGGTCGTGATTTCAACCCCTTTTATGGGACGTAATAGAGCTAGCAGTCAGCCGTGAGGTCGTTGGCGTGAGGCCAATGATCCGTTTGTCCCATGTGTCCCTTTTATTGCGCTTGTCAATGAACGTGCGCATTCAGGCTTGTGCAAGTTAACAACAGCAATATTTCCGCATATTTTTCTCCGAAAATATTGCAACATTGTCAAGCACAAAGTTGCAGCCCAAGTTCAATAACATAAAGTTCAATAACATAAAGTTCAATAACATAAAGTTCAATAACATAAACACGAGCATCCGGTCAGCCGCAACTAAGTACGGAATACGAATTCTGCAGACCCTGCAGATTCTGCAACCAAGCAATTTTGTCAACGCTACCAACGCCGCTGCCAGCGCCGCTGCCGCCGAAGCCAACGTCGCTGCCCCAACCCACAGCTTTAAATAGGGATCGCTATGTAGTTCCGATTTGTAACTCGAATAAATAAGACATCTTAATCCAATTTTTGAAGTTTTAATTATTTGGAAATTAACTGGCGCCCGAACAGGGACCAGCGCGAGTAAATCCGATTAAGTTCGATCAGTGCTAATAAATCCGTGCAACTCCGTTGACTTTAAAGTGCAACGCGGGGACATCTGATTAAGTTCGATCCGTGCGGAGAATTATTAAGTGCAACTATGCTGGCCCACTCAGGTCAGAATCAGAGGAACTCCTTCATAATAAAATTGAAGCTGAGGACGACAACCGGTCGGCAAAATAATTGCTGATCCATCGGTGGACTACAAGTACTGTCAGGCAAGCCCGCAGGACATTCTCTATTCGTGTGCGCTGCAGGATCCTCAGTAGGCAACAAACAGGAAGACATCCGGACCACCAGGAGAAGTAGCCACATCAAAGTTAAGTTAAGTGAAAATAGTGATTAAGTGAAACAAATAAGAAACCAAACTAAATCAAAAATCTAAATTAAAAATGTTTGCAACCAATTACAAATCAATAAAAGACGTAAAGTTTAAATTAAAATTTGAATCTAAAAATTATCAAACTCGAATTATTAAATTAAAATTAAATTTAAAAATTGAAATACAAATAAAATCAAACATAAATAATATTGCGCAAAACTAAAATTAAATAATATTGCACCAAATTAAAATTTAAAAAAAATTCAAATTTTAAACTACAATTTAAGAAATTATATTAAGAATTTGAAAAATTTATTCCCCCAACAATTTTACCTTTACCATTTAATTTCACATTAATATTATTATATTTGAAATGAAAACTACTTTAATGCGGAAGACACACCCATGAATATTACACTTCTTTAAAAAAACAAATGGCCAATCAGCAAAATCTCATAAGACCCCCATTATCAATTTTGAACAACAACAGCCAGCAGGGCAAAATAATCCAGAAGAACCCAACGCAGTTTTAGAACAGCAAGTAAATCCAAACCAAATTCATTTAGTTCAGCAACTTCAGAGACTAGAAATTCAACAACAACAACACAGGAATAACATGGCAGCAGAAGAATTACAGGCAGCCGTCAGGCAAATACTTGCAGAGCAATTACCAGTTTTATTAAGACAAGCACAAAATATAGGGATTGATTTCGCATGTGCCCCAAATCAAGAAATTTTTATAGAAAATAGAGGTAATCTCGAAGGTCTAGACAGGGTACCAGACATAGTAAAAAGTCTTCGAGAATTTTCAGGAAATCCAGCGGAATTTAACATATGAAAACACTGTAGGAACGGCTAAATATTTTGGTATTTTACACACTATTCGTAACAAAATAACGGGAAATGCAGACACTGCATTAGAATCCTACAACATTCCATTAAATTGGAATGCTATCTCGAAATGTCTAACCCTCCATTACGCAGATAAACGGGATATAGGAACCCTTGAGTACCAAATGACGACGATTAGCCAGGGCACTAATCAGACTGTAGAAGAGTTCCATCAGGCGGTCTACAAACATCTGTCCCTGATACTTAATAAAATTGGCTGTATGGAACTAGGACCTGAAGCAGAAAAACTGATGACCAAAATGTATAGGGACAAAGCCTTAGACACTTTTGTACGCGGACTTCGTGGCGACTTATCTCGCCTACTTGGTATGAAAGAACCTGCTGACCTTCCGGCAGCATTGCACCTATGCTTAAAGCTTGAGAATCAGGCATTCCGCGCTAACCACGCTACCAACAGAGGGCAACAATCGTCCTTCAAGAATGCACCTTCACGGTTCGTGCCACAAATGCAACCAGCTGTACCAATTTGGCCACAATGGTCAATCCCTACAGGGAACGCCCAGTTCCAGACTCCCTTTGCACAACCCAACTCAAATAGACATTGTAAACTACACCGACAACCATTCAATGGCAACCAGAACTTACAAGTGACCCCATATGTAACGGCCCGGCCTTCAGAAAGCCAACCACCCCCTCGACCTTTGGCCGCAAAGCCACAACCACGACCTGAACCAATGGACATAGACAGGACTCTACAAACCAAACAGATAAATTATATGAATAAACCAGGACGCTTTGACACTGGCAAAAGACCACCAAATCGAATTAACGAGACAGCAAAAAAATCTAGGGACTTCAATATTCAATCAGCTACGGGTACTTCCACGGATGTAAAAGAAGAATCACCATCACTCGAAGATTACGACCAAACTCTAAAAACTCAAGAGGAAACCCCGACCGAATACCATGAAACTCTTTCCGATTATTGTGACACAATAGAGCAGGCAGACCAGGAATACCCATATGACTACACATACCTTAATTTTTTAGAATAACCAACTCCTCATTACCATGTTTTGAAAGTAAATTGAGAAGTGGAGAAACACTAAAAATTCTTATTGATACCGGTTCAAATAAAAATTACATCCTACCTAAAATCATAAAAAATCCATTAAAAAACATATCCTCATTCGATGCCATATCGGTTGGCGGAAAAATCAAAGACACACACCATAAAATAGCAAACCAATTCGACGACACCGATACGAAAATCAAATTCTTTTTGTTACCAACTTAAATACATTTGATGCCATATTGGGAAATGACAGTTTAAAAGAGTTGGGAGCAATTATCGATACCAACAATAAAACCATGTCATTAAAATCCGGCAGAGTCATAGCTATAAAAGAAGAAAAAATAGAAACAGTCAACCTAATTATTCCTCGGACAGACCATCTTAAAAAGACACAAAAAATAGAACTAAACCAACTCCTCCGAAAATACCCAAAACTCTTTGCTGAACCCGACGAAAAACTGACCTACACCACAAATGTGAAAGCTGAAATTCGTACAAACACTGACACTCCAGTTTACTCAAAATTTTACCAATATCCTATGGCACTTAAAGACGAAATAGACCGACAGATAGAAGAACTTTTAGAAAACAATATAATACGACCCTCAAGATCACCTTACAACTCACCAGTCTGGATAGTTCCAAAAAAACCAGATAGTTCCAACATAAAAAAATACAGAATGGTAATAGACTACAGGAAATTAAATAGTGTAACAATAGCAGACAGATACGCATTCTCAAGTCGGCAGTGGCATGCTCAAGTATATTCGCCGTATACAATCTGCGCAATAATATGGAAAATCATATCTGTTGGGGCGGGGTGGCTTGATCGATAAAAATAGGTGAAGCCCCAAGATCGAATGGTACCCAAAAAAACAATGGGAGTACTTTGGGGTTTTTACGCGACGTGCATAGATGTTTATTTGTACACTTGGAAATAAGAACTAAGATGTAGACATCTGGATAAAACTGCCGCTCGACACTGCCTCCTGAAATTAAACGCCCCTTTGACGTTAACAATATCAATAAACCAACATATACATAATTTTGAAGTTGAGACTAGATGTGTAAGGATCAACAAGAAAACAAAATAAATAAAATAAAATTTCATGAGGAAATTGACCAATTTATTGAACAATTTAAAGGATAGGTAATTGGTCAGCATTTTCAATACCTTCTGAACACAAAAACTATGTTCATGAATCGAGGTGGACATGATCTCAAAACTACGAATTATGGTGAACACTTTACATTTTGTAATCCTGAATTGAAGTCGGAAACGTGCGCCTGCCTCTTCTATGCAAATCGCCGGAACGAAGCCAGAAAATTAATTTCAATATATAATAAAACATGTTCTCAATACCAAAATAAATGAATAAATGTATTATTATGCTACAAAATAAACATCTGACTTTTTATTTTGAGTTAAAATTACAGGTACGGAGAATGAAAAATATTTCCCTGACTGAGATATGTCGGCTACTTGCGAGTTGTTGCGCGGTCGTGATTTCAACCCCTTTTATGGGACGTAATAGAGCTAGCAGTCAGCCGTGAGGTCGTTGGCGTGAGGCCAATGATCCGTTTGTCCCATGTGTCCCTTTTATTGCGCTTGTCAATGAACGTGCGCATTCAGGCTTGTGCAAGTTAACAACAGCAATATTTCCGCATATTTTTCTCCGAAAATATTGCAACATTGTCAAGCACAAAGTTGCAGCCCAAGTTCAATAACATAAAGTTCAATAACATAAAGTTCAATAACATAAAGTTCAATAACATAAACACGAGCATCCGGTCAGCCGCAACTAAGTACGGAATACGAATTCTGCAGACCCTGCAGATTCTGCAACCAAGCAATTTTGTCAACGCTACCAACGCCGCTGCCAGCGCCGCTGCCGCCGAAGCCAACGTCGCTGCCCCAACCCACAGCTTTAAATAGGGATCGCTATGTAGTTCCGATTTGTAACTCGAATAAATAAGACATCTTAATCCAATTTTTGAAGTTTTAATTATTTGGAAATTAACTGGCGCCCGAACAGGGACCAGCGCGAGTAAATCCGATTAAGTTCGATCAGTGCTAATAAATCCGTGCAACTCCGTTGACTTTAAAGTGCAACGCGGGGACATCTGATTAAGTTCGATCCGTGCGGAAAATTATTAAGTGCAACTATGCTGGCCCACTCAGGTCAGAATCAGAGGAACTCCTTCATAATAAAATTGAAGCTGAGGACGACAACCGGTCGGCAAAATAATTGCTGATCCATCGGTGGACTACAAGTACTGTCAGGCAAGCCCGCAGGACATTCTCTATTCGTGTGCGCTGCAGGATCCTCAGTAGGCAACAAACAGGAAGACATCCGGACCACCAGGAGAAGTAGCCACATCAAAGTTAAGTTAAGTGAAAATAGTGATTAAGTGAAACAAATAAGAAACCAAACTAAATCAAAAATCTAAATTAAAAATGTTTGCAACCAATTACAAATCAATAAAAGACGTAAAGTTTAAATTAAAATTTGAATCTAAAAATTATCAAACTCGAATTATTAAATTAAAATTAAATTTAAAAATTGAAATACAAATAAAATCAAACATAAATAATATAGCGCAAAACTAAAATTAAATAATATTGCACCAAATTAAAATTTAAAAAAAATTCAAATTTTAAACTACAATTTAAGAAATTATATTAAGAATTTGAAAAATTTATTCCCCCAACAATTTTACCTTTACCATTTAATTTCACATTAATATTATTATATTTGAAATGAAAACTACTTTAATGCGGAAGACACACCCATGAATATTACACTTCTTTAAAAAAAACAAATGGCCAATCAGCAAAATCTCATAAGACCCCCATTATCAATTTTGAACAACAACAGCCAGCAGGACAAAATAATCCAGAAGAACCCAACGCAGTTTTAGAACAGCAAGTAAATCCAAACCAAATTCATTTAGTTCAGCAACTTCAGAGACTAGAAATTCAACAACAACAACACAGGAATAACATGGCAGCAGAAGAATTACAGGCAGCCGTCAGGCAAATACTTGCAGAGCAATTACCAGTTTTATTAAGACAAGCACAAAATTTAGGGATTGATTTCGCATGTGCCCCAAATCAAGAAATTTGTATAGAAAATAGAGGTAATCTCGAAGGTCTAGACAGGGTACCAGACATAGTAAAAAGTCTTCGAGAATTTTCAGGAAATCCAGCGGAATTTTGTTCTTGGAAAAAAGGAGTCGATAGAGTGCTAAAAACATATGAAAACACTGTAGGAACGGCTAAATATTTTGGTATTTTACACACTATTCGTAACAAAATAACGGGAAATGCAGACACTGCATTAGAATCCTACAACATTCCATTAAATTGGAATGCTATCTCGAAATGTCTAACCCTCCATTACGCAGATAAACGGGATATAGGAACCCTTGAGTACCAAATGACGACGATTAGCCAGGGCACTAATCAGACTGTAGAAGAGTTCCATCAGGCGGTCTACAAACATCTGTCCCTGATACCTAATAAAACTGGCTGTATGGAATTAGGACCTGAAGCAGAACAACTGATGACCAAAATGTATAGGGACAAAGCCTTAGACACTTTTGTACGCGGACTTCGTGGCGACTTATCTCGCCTACTTGGTATGAAAGAACCTGCTGACCTTCCGGCAGCATTGCACCTATGCTTAAGGCTTGAGAATCAGGCATTCCGCGCTAACCACGCTACCAACAGAGGGCAACAATCGTCCTTCAAGAATGCACCTTCACGGTTCGTGCCACAAATGCAACCAGCTGTACCAATTTGGCCACAATGGTCAATCCCTACAGGGAACGCCCAGTTCCAGACTAACTTTGCACAACCCAACTCAAATAGACATTGTAATCTACACCGACAACCATTCAATGGCAACCAGAACTTACAAGTGGCCCCATATGTAACGGCCCGGCCTTCAGAAAGCCAACCACCCCCTCGACCTTTGGCCGCAAAGCCACAACCACGACCTGAACCAATGGACATAGACAGGACTCTACAAACCAAACAGATAAATTATATGAATAAACCAGGACGCTTTGACACTGGCAAAAGACTACCAAATCCAATTAACGAGACAGCAAAAAAATCTAGGGACTTCAATATTCAATCAGCTACGGGTACTTCCACGGATGTAAAAGAAGAATCACCATCACTCGAAGATTACGACCAAACTCTAAAAACTCAAGAGGAAACCCCGACCGAATACCATGAAACTCTTTCCGATTATTGTGACACAATAGAGCAGGCAGACCAGGAATACCCATATGACTACACATACCTTAATTTTTTAGAATAACCAACTCCTCATTACCATATTTTGAAAGTAAATTGAGGAGTGGAGAAACACTAAAAATTCTTATTGATACCGGTTCAAATAAAAATTACATCCTACCTAAAATTATAAAAAATCCATTAAAAAACATATCCTCATTCGATGCCATATCGGTTGGCGGAAAAATCAAAGACACACACCATAAAATAGCAAACCAATTCGACGACACCGATACGAAAATCAAATTCTTTTTGTTACCAACATTAAATACATTTGATGCCATATTGGGAAATGACAGTTTAAAAGAGTTGGGAGCAATTATCGATACCAACAATAAAACCATGTCATTAAAATCCGGCAGAGTCATAGCTATAAAAGAAGAAAAAATAGAAACAGTCAACCTAATTATTCCTCGGACAGACCATCTTAAAAAGACACAAAAAATAGAACTAAACCAACTCCTCCGAAAATACCCAAAACTCTTTGCTGAACCCGACGAAAAACTGACCTACACCACAAATGTGAAAGCTGAAATTCGTACAAACACTGAAAATCCAGTTTACTCAAAATTTTACCAATATCCTATGGCACTTAAAGACGAAATAGACCGACAGATAGAAGAACTTTTAGAAAACAATATAATACGACCCTCAAGATCACCTTACAACTCACCAGTCTGGATAGTTCCAAAAAAACCAGATAGTTCCAACATAAAAAAATACAGAATGGTAATAGACTACAGGAAATTAAATAGTGTAACAATAGCAGACAGATAAGCATTCTCAAGTCGGCAGTGGCATGCTCAAGTATATTCGCCGTATACAATCTGCGCAATAATATGGAAAATCATATCTGTTGGGGCGGGGTGGCTTGATCGATAAAAATAGGTGAAGCCCCAAGATCGAATGGTACCCAAAAAAACAATGGGAGTACTTTGGGGTTTTTACGCGACGTGAATAGATGTTTATTTGTACACTTGGAAATAAGAACTGCTTAAGCCTAACTTAACTTAAGCGCTCCAGAGCAGAGCGGAGACTTAAGGGAGAGATGGAGAGCGGACGGCAGTGCGGGCGCGCGAGATGTAGACATCTGGATAAAACTGCCGCTCGACACTGCCTCCTGAAATTAAACGCCCCTTTGACGTTAACAATATCAATAAACCGACATATACATAATTTTGAAGTTGAGACTAGATGTGTAAGGATCAACAAGAAAACAAAATAAATAAAATAAAATTTCATGAGGAAGTTGACCAATTTATTGAACAATTTAAAGGATAGGTAATTGGTCAGCATTTTCAATACCTTCTGAACACAAAAACTATGTTCATGAATCGAGTTGGACATGATCTCAAAACTACGAATTATGGTGAACACTTTACATTTTGTAATCCTGAATTGAAGTCGGAAACGTGCGCCTTCCTCTTCTATGCAAATAGCCGCAACGAAGCCAGAAAATTAGTTTCAATATATAATAAAACATGTTCGCAATACCAAAATAAATGAATAAATGTATTATTATGCTACAAAATAAACATCTGACTTTTTATTTTGAGTTAAAATTACAGGTACGGAGAATGAAAAATATTTCCCTGACTGAGATATGTCGGCTACTTGCGAGTTGTTGCGCGGTCGTGATTTCAACCCCTTTTATGGGACGTAATAGAGCTAGCAGTCAGCCGTGAGGTCGTTGGCGTGAGGCCAATGATCCGTTTGTCCCATGTGTCCCTTTTATTGCGCTTGTCAATGAACGTGCGCATTCAGGCTTGTGCAAGTTAACAACAGCAATATTTTCGCATATTTTTCTCCGAAAATATTGCAACATTGTCAAGCACAAAGTTGCAGCCCAAGTTCAATAACATAAAGTTCAATAACATAAAGTTCAATAACATAAAGTTCAATAACATAAACACGAGCATCCGGTCAGCCGCAACTAAGTACGGAATACGAATTCTGCAGACCCTGCAGATTCTGCAACCAAGCAATTTTGTCAACGCTACCAACGCCGCTGCCAGCGCCGCTGCCGCCGAAGCCAACGTCGCTGCCCCAACCCACAGCTTTAAATAGGGATCGCTATGTAGTTCCGATTTGTAACTCGAATAAATAAGACATCTTAATCCAATTTTTGAAGTTTTAATTATTTGGAAATTAACTGGCGCCCGAACAGGGACCAGCGCGAGTAAATCCGATTAAGTTCGATCAGTGCTAATAAATCCGTGCAACTCCGTTGACTTTAAAGTGCAACGCGGGGACATCTGATTAAGTTCGATCCGTGCGGAAAATTATTAAGTGCAACTATGCTGGCCCACTCAGGTCAGAATCAGAGGAACTCCTTCATAATAAAATTGAAGCTGAGGACGACAACCGGTCGGCAAAATAATTGCTGATCCATCGGTGGACTACAAGTACTGTCAGGCAAGCCCGCAGGACATTCTCTATTCGTGTGCGCTGCAGGATCCTCAGTAGGCAACAAACAGGAAGACATCCGGACCACCAGGAGAAGTAGCCACATCAAAGTTAAGTTAAGTGAAAATAGTGATTAAGTGAAACAAATAAGAAACCAAACTAAATCAAAAATCTAAATTAAAAATTTTTCCAACCAATTACAAATCAATAAAAGACGTAAAGTTTAAATTAAAATTTGAATCTAAAAATTATCAAACTCGAATTATTAAATTAAAATTAAATTTAAAAATTGAAATACAAATAAAATCAAACATAAATAATATTGCACAAAATTAAAATTAAATAATATTGCACCAAATTAAAATTTAAAAAAAATTCAAATTTTAAACTACAATTTAAGAAATTATATTAAGAATTTGAAAAATTTATTCCCCCAACAATTTTACCTTTACCATTTAATTTCACATTAATATTATTATATTTGAAATGAAAACTACTTTAATGCGGAAGACACACCCATGAATATTACACTTCTTTAAAAAAACAAATGGCCAATCAGCAAAATCTCATAAGACCCCCATTATCAATTTTGAACAACAACAGCCAGCAGGACAAAATAATCCAGAAGAACCCAACGCAGTTTTAGAACAGCAAGTAAATCCAAACCAAATTCATTTAGTTCAGCAACTTCAGAGACTAGAAATTCAACAACAACAACACAGGAATAACATGGCAGCAGAAGAATTACAGGCAGCCGTCAGGCAAATACTTGCAGAGCAATTACCAGTTTTATTAAGACAAGCACAAAATTTAGGGATTGATTTCGCATGTGCCCCAAATCAAGAAATTTTTATAGAAAATAGAGGTAATCTCGAAGGTCTAGACAGGGTACCAGACATAGTAAAAAGTCTTCGAGAATTTTCAGGAAATCCAGCGGAATTTAGTTCTTGGAAAAAAGGAGTCGATAGAGTGCTAAAAACATATGAAAACACTGTAGGAACGGCTAAATATTTTGGTATTTTACACACTATTCGTAACAAAATAACGGGAAATGCAGACACTGCATTAGAATCCTACAACATTCCATTAAATTGGAATGCTATCTCGAAATGTCTAACCCTCCATTACGCAGATAAACGGGATATAGGAACCCTTGAGTACCAAATGACGACGATTAGCCAGGGCACTAATCAGACTGTAGAAGAGTTCCATCAGGCGGTCTACAAACATCTGTCCCTGATACCTAATAAAACTGGCTGTATGGAATTAGGACCTGAAGCAGAACAACTGATGTATAGGGACAAAGCCTTAGACACTTTTGTACGCGGACTTCGTGGCGACTTATCTCGCCTACTTGGTATGAAAGAACCTGCTGACCTTCCGGCAGCATTGCACATATGCTTAAGGCTTGAGAATCAGGCATTCCGCGCTAACCACGCTACCAACAGAGGGCAACAATCGTCCTTCAAGAATGCACCTTCACGGTTCGTGCCACAAATGCAACCAGCTGTACCAATTTGGCCACAATGGTCAATCCCTACAGGGAACGCCCAGTTCCAGACTAACTTTGCACAACCCAACTCAAATAGACATTGTAATCTACACCGACAACCATTCAATGGCAACCAGAACTTACAAGTGGCCCCATATGTAACGGCCCGGCCTTCAGAAAGCCAAGCACCCCCTCGACCTTTGGCCGCAAAGCCACAACCACGACCTGAACCAATGGACATAGACAGGACTCTACAAACCAAACAGATAAATTATATGAATAAACCAGGACGCTTTGACACTGGCAAAAGACCACCAAATCCAATTAACGAGACAGCAAAAAAATCTAGGGACTTCAATATTCAATCAGCTACGGGTACTTCCACGGATGTAAAAGAAGAATCACCATCACTCGAAGATTACGACCAAACTCTAAAAACTCAAGAGGAAACCCCGACCGAATACCATGAAACTCTTTCCGATTATTGTGACACAATAGAGCAGGCAGACCAGGAATACCCATATGACTACACATACCTTAATTTTTTAGAATAACCAACTCCTCATTACCATATTTTGAAAGTAAATTGAGGAGTGGAGAAACACTAAAAATTCTTATTGATACCGGTTCAAATAAAAATTACATCCTACCTAAAATTATAAAAAATCCATTAAAAAACATATCCTCATTCGATGCCATATCGGTTGGCGGAAAAATCAAAGACACACACCATAAAATAGCAAACCAATTCGACGACACCGATACGAAAATCAAATTCTTTTTGTTACCAACATTAAATACATTTGATGCCATATTGGGAAATGACAGTTTAA
Source organism: Drosophila suzukii (assembly GCF_043229965.1). NCBI lineage: Eukaryota > Metazoa > Arthropoda > Insecta > Diptera > Drosophilidae > Drosophila > Drosophila suzukii. The sequence goes on along the minus strand of NW_027255896.1, from coordinate 39,125,589 downwards.
AAGAGTTGGGAGCAATTATCGATACCAACAATAAAACCATGTCATTAAAATCCGGCAGAGTCATAGCTATAAAAGAAGAAAAAATAGAAACAGTCAACCTAATTATTCCTCGGACAGACCATCTTAAAAAGACACAAAAAATAGAACTAAACCAACTCCTGCGAAAATACCCAAAACTCTTTGCTGAACCCGACGAAAAACTGACCTACACCACAAATGTGAAAGCTGAAATTCGTACAAACACTGAAAATCCAGCTTACTCAAAATTTTACCAATATCCTATGGCACTTAAAGACGAAATAGACCGACAGATAGAAGAACTTTTAGAAAACAATATAATACGACCCTCAAGATCACCTTACAACTCACCAGTCTGGATAGTTCCAAAAAAACCAGATAGTTCCAACATAAAAAAATACAGAATGGTAATAGACTACAGGAAATTAAATAGTGTAACAATAGCAGACAGATACGCATTCTCAAGTCGGCAGTGGCATGCTCAAGTATATTCGCCGTATACAATCTGCGCAATAATATGGAAAATCATATCTGTTGGGGCGGGGTGGCTTGATCGATAAAAATAGGTGAAGCCCCAAGATCGAATGGTACCCAAAAAAACAATGGGAGTACTTTGGGGTTTTTACGCGACGTGCATAGATGTTTATTTGTACACTTGGAAATAAGAACTGCTAAGCCTAACTTAACTTAAGCGCTCCAGAGCAGAGCGGAGACTTAAGGGAGAGATGGAGAGCGGACGGCAGTGCGGGCGCGCGAGATGTAGACATCTGGATAAAACTGCCGCTCGACACTGCCTCCTGAAATTAAACGCCCCTTTGACGTTAACAATATCAATAAACCGACATATACATAATTTTGAAGTTGAGACTAGATGTGTAAGGATCAACAAGAAAACAAAATAAATAAAATAAAATTTCATGAGGAAATTGACCAATTTATTGAACAATTTAAAGGATAGGTAATTGGTCAGCATTTTCAATACCTTCTGAACACAAAAACTATGTTCATGAATCGAGGTGGACATGATCTCAAAACTACGAATTATGGTGAACACTTTACATTTTGTAATCCTGAATTGAAGTCGGAAACGTGCGCCTGCCTCTTCTATGCAAATAGCCGCAACGAAGCCAGAAAATTAGTTTCAATATATAATAAAACATGTTCGCAATACCAAAATAAATGAATAAATGTATTATTATGCTACAAAATAAACATCTGACTTTTTATTTTGAGTTAAAATTACAGGTACGGAGAATGAAAAATATTTCCCTGACTGAGATATGTCGGCTACTTGCGAGTTGTTGCGCGGTCGTGATTTCAACCCCTTTTATGGGACGTAATAGAGCTAGCAGTCAGCCGTGAGGTCGTTGGCGTGAGGCCAATGATCCGTTTGTCCCATGTGTCCCTTTTATTGCGCTTGTCAATGAACGTGCGCATTCAGGCTTGTGCAAATTAACAACAGCAATATTTCCGCGTATTTTTCTCCGAAAATATTGCAACATTGTCAAGCACAAAGTTGCAGCCCAAGTTCAATAACATAAAGTTCAATAACATAAAGTTCAATAACATAAAGTTCAATAACATAAACACGAGCATCCGGTCAGCCGCAACTAAGTACGGAATACGAATTCTGCAGACCCTGCAGATTCTGCAACCAAGCAATTTTGTCAACGCTACCAACGCCGCTGCCAGCGCCGCTGCCGCCGAAGCCAACGTCGCTGCCCCAACCCACAGCTTTAAATAGGGATCGCTATGTAGTTCCGATTTGTAACTCGAATAAATAAGACATCTTAATCCAATTTTTGAAGTTTTAATTATTTGGAAATTAACTGGCGCCCGAACAGGGACCAGCGCGAGTAAATCCGATTAAGTTCGATCAGTGCTAATAAATCCGTGCAACTCCGTTGACTTTAAAGTGCAACGCGGGGACATCTGATTAAGTTCGATCCGTGCGGAAAATTATTAAGTGCAACTATGCTGGCCCACTCAGGTCAGAATCAGAGGAACTCCTTCATAATAAAATTGAAGCTGAGGACGACAACCGGTCGGCAAAATAATTGCTGATCCATCGGTGGACTACAAGTACTGTCAGGCAAGCCCGCAGGACATTCTCTATTCGTGTGCGCTGCAGGATCCTCAGTAGGCAACAAACAGGAAGACATCCGGACCACCAGGAGAAGTAGCCACATCAAAGTTAAGTTAAGTGAAAATAGTGATTAAGTGAAACAAATAAGAAACCAAACTAAATCAAAAATCTAAATTAAAAATTTTTGCAACCAATTACAAATCAATAAAAGACGTAAAGTTTAAATTAAAATTTGAATCTAAAAATTATCAAACTCGAATTATTAAATTAAAATTAAATTTAAAAATTGAAATACAAATAAAATCAAACATAAATAATATTGCACAAAATTAAAATTAAATAATATTGCACCAAATTAAAATTTAAAAAAAATTCAAATTTTAAACTACAATTTAAGAAATTATATTAAGAATTTGAAAAATTTATTCCCCCAACAATTTTACCTTTACCATTTAATTTCACATTAATATTATTATATTTGAAATGAAAACTACTTTAATGCGGAAGACACACCCATGAATATTACACTTCTTTAAAAAAACAAATGGCCAATCAGCAAAATCTCATAAGACCCCCATTATCAATTTTGAACAACAACAGCCAGCAGGACAAAATAATCCAGAAGAACCCAACGCAGTTTTAGAACAGCAAGTAAATCCAAACCAAATTCATTTAGTTCAGCAACTTCAGAGACTAGAAATTCAACAACAACAACACAGGAATAACATGGCAGCAGAAGAATTACAGGCAGCCGTCAGGCAAATACTTGCAGAGCAATTACCAGTTTTATTAAGACAAGCACAAAATTTAGGGATTGATTTCGCATGTGCCCCAAATCAAGAAATTTTTATAGAAAATAGAGGTAATCTCGAAGGTCTAGACAGGGTACCAGACATAGTAAAAAGTCTGCGAGAATTTTCAGGAAATCCAGCGGAATTTAGTTTTTGGAAAAAAGGAGTCGATAGAGTACTAAAAACATATGAAAACACTGTAGGAACGGCTAAATATTTTGGTATTTTACACACTATTCGTAACAAAATAACGGGAAATGCAGACACTGCATTAGAATCCTACAACATTCCATTAAATTGGAATGCTATCTCGAAATGTCTAACCCTCCATTACGCAGATAAACGGGATATAGGAACCCTTGAGTACCAAATGACGACGATTAGCCAGGGCACTAATCAGACTGTAGAAGAGTTCCATCAGGCGGTCTACAAACATCTGTCCCTGATACCTAATAAAACTGGCTGTATGGAATTAGGACCTGAAGCAGAACAACTGATGACCAAAATGTATAGGGACAAAGCCTTAGACACTTTTGTACGCGGACTTCGTGGCGACTTATCTCGCCTACTTGGTATGAAAGAACCTGCTGACCTTCCGGCAGCATTGCACCTATGCTTAAGGCTTGAGAATCAGGCATTCCGCGCTAACCACGCTACCAACAGAGGGCAACAATCGTCCTTCAAGAATGCACCTTCACGGTTCGTGCCACAAATGCAACCAGCTGTACCAATTTGGCCACAATGGTCAATCCCTACAGGGAACGCCCAGTTCCAGACTCCCTTTGCACAACCCAACTCAAAAAGACATTATAATCTACACCGACAACCATTCAATGGCAACCAGAACTTACAAGTGGCCCCATATGTAACGCCCCGGCATTCAGGAAGCCAACCACCCCCTCGACCTTTGGCCGCAAAGCCACAACCACGACCTGAACCAATGGACATTGACAGGACTCTACAAACCAAACAGATATATTATATGAATAAACCAGGACGCTTTGACACTGGCAAAAGACCACCAAATCCAATAAACGAGACAGCAAAAAAATCTAGGGACTTTAATATTCAATCAGCTACGGGTACTTCCACGGAAGTAAAAGAAGAATCACCATCACTCGAAGATTACGACCAAACTCTAAAAACTCAAGAGGAAACCCCGACCGAATACCATGAAACTCTTTCCGATTATTGTGACACAATAGAGCAGGCAGACCAGGAATACCCATATGACTACACATACCTTAATTTTTTAGAATAACCAACTCCTCATTACCATATTTTGAAAGTAAATTGAGGAGTGGAGAAACACTAAAAATTCTTATTGATACCGGTTCAAATAAAAATTACATCCTACCTAAATTCATAAAAAATCCAGTAAAAAACATATCCTCATTCGATGCCATATCGGTTGGCGGAAAAATCAAAGTCACACACCATAAAATAGCAAACCAATTCGACGACACCGATACGAAAATCAAATTCTTTTTGTTACCAACATTAAATACATTTGATGCCATATTGGGAAATGATACCAACAATAAAACCATGTCATTAAAATCCGGCAGAGTCATAGCTATAAAAGAAGAAAAAATAGAAACAGTCAACCTAATTATTCCTCGGACAGACCATCTTAAAAAGACACAAAAAATAGAACTAAACCAACTCCTCCGAAAATACCCAAAACTCTTTGCTTAACCCGACGAAAAACTAACCTACACCACAAATGTGAAAGCTGAAATTCGTACAAACACTGACACTCCAGTTTACTCAAAATTTTACCAATATCCTATGGCACTTAAAGACGAAATAGACCGACAGATAGAAGAACTTTTAGAAAACAATATAATACGACCCTCAAGATCGCCTTACAACTCACCAGTCTGGATAGTTCCAAAAAAACCAGATAGTTCCAACATAAAAAAATACAGAATGGTAATAGACTGCAGGAAATTAAATAGTGTAACAATAGCAGACAGATACGCATTCTCAAGTCGGCAGTGGCATGCTCAAGTATATTCGCCGTATACAATCTGCGCAATAATATGGAAAATCATATCTGTTGGGGCGGGGTGGCTTGATCGATAAAAATGGTGAAGCCCCAAGGTCGAATGGTACCCAAAAACACAATGGGAGTACTTTGGAGCAGAGCGGAGACTTAAGGGAGAGATGGAGAGCGGACGGCAGTGCGAGCGCGCGAGATGTAGACATCTGGATAAAACTGCCGCTCGACACTGCCTCCTGAAATTAAACGCCCCTTTGACGTTAACAATATCAATAAACCGACATATACATAATTTTGAAGTTGAGACTAGATGTGTAAGGATCAACAAGAAAACAAAATAAATAAAATAAAATTTCATGAGGAAATTGACCAATTTATTGAACAATTTAAAGGATAGGTAATTGGTCAGCATTTTCAATACCTTCTGAACACAAAAACTATGTTCATGAATCGAGGTGGACATGATCTCAAAACTACGAATTATGGTGAACACTTTACATTTTGTAATCCTGAATTGAAGTCGGAAACGTGCGCCTGCCTCTTCTATGCAAATCGCCGCAACGAAGCCAGAAAATGAGTTTTAATATATAAGAAAACATGTTCGCAATACCAAAATAAATGAATAAATGTATTATTATGCTACAAAATAAGCATCTGACTTTTTATTTTGAGTTAAAATTACAGGTACGGAGAATGAAAAATATTTCCCTGACTGAGATATGTCGGCTACTTGCGAGTTGTTACGTAATAGAGCTAGCAGTCAGCCGTGAGGTCGTTGGCGTGAGGCCAATGATCCGTTTGTCCCATGTGTCCCTTTTATTGCGCTTGTCAATGAACGTGCGCATTCAGGCTTGTGCAAGTTAACAACAGCAATATTTCCGCGTATTTTTCTCCGAAAATATTGCAACATTGTCAAGCACAAAGTTGCAGCCCAAGTTCAATAACATAAAGTTCAATAACATAAAGTTCAATAACATAAACACGAGCATCCGGTCAGCCGCAACTAAGTACGGAATACGAATTCTGCAGACCCTGCAGATTCTGCAACAACTGATGACCAAAATGTATAGGGACAAAGCCTTAGACACTTTTGTACGCGGACTTCGTGGCGACTTATCTCGCCTACTTGGTATGAAAGAACCTGCTGACCTTCCGGCAGCATTGCACCTATGCTTAAGGCTTGAGAATCAGGCATTCCGCGCTAACCACGCTACCAACAGAGGGCAACAATCGTCCTTCAAGAATGCACCTTCACGGTTCGTGCCACAAATGCAACCAGCTGTACCAATTTGGCCACAATGGTCAATCCCTACAGGGAACGCCCAGTTCCAGACTCCCTTTGCACAACCCAACTCAAAAAGACATTATAATCTACACCGACAACCATTCAATGGCAACCAGAACTTACAAGTGGCCCCATATGTAACGGCCCGGCATTCAGGAAGCCAACCACCCCCTCGACCTTTGGCCGCAAAGCCACAACCACGACCTGAACCAATGGACATTGACAGGACTCTACAAACCAAACAGATATATTATATGAATAAACCAGGACGCTTTGACACTGGCAAAAGACCACCAAATCCAATAAACGAGACAGCAAAAAAATCTAGGGACTTTAATATTCAATCAGCTACGGGTACTTCCACGGAAGTAAAAGAAGAATCACCATCACTCGAAGATTACGACCAAACTCTAAAAACTCAAGAGGAAACCCCGACCGAATACCATGAAACTCTTTCCGATTATTGTGACACAATAGAGCAGGCAGACCAGGAATACCCATATGACTACACATACCTTAATTTTTTAGAATAACCAACTCCTCATTACCATATTTTGAAAGTAAATTGAGGAGTGGAGAAACACTAAAAATTCTTATTGATACCGGTTCAAATAAAAATTACATCCTACCTAAATTCATAAAAAATCCAGTAAAAAACATATCCTCATTCGATGCCATATCGGTTGGCGGAAAAATCAAAGTCACACACCATAAAATAGCAAACCAATTCGACGACACCGATACGAAAATCAAATTCTTTTTGTTACCAACATTAAATACATTTGATGCCATATTGGGAAATGATACCAACAATAAAACCATGTCATTAAAATCCGGCAGAGTCATAGCTATAAAAGAAGAAAAAATAGAAACAGTCAACCTAATTATTCCTCGGACAGACCATCTTAAAAAGACACAAAAAATAGAACTAAACCAACTCCTCCGAAAATACCCAAAACTCTTTGCTTAACCCGACGAAAAACTGACCTACACCACAAATGTGAAAGCTGAAATTCGTACAAACACTGACACTCCAGTTTACTCAAAATTTTACCAATATCCTATGGCACTTAAAGACGAAATAGACCGACAGATAGAAGAACTTTTAGAAAACAATATAATACGACCCTCAAGATCGCCTTACAACTCACCAGTCTGGATAGTTCCAAAAAAACCAGATAGTTCCAACATAAAAAAATACAGAATGGTAATAGACTGCAGGAAATTAAATAGTGTAACAATAGCAGACAGATACGCATTCTCAAGTCGGCAGTGGCATGCTCAAGTATATTCGCCGTATACAATCTGCGCAATAATATGGAAAATCATATCTGTTGGGGCGGGGTGGCTTGATCGATAAAAATGGTGAAGCCCCAAGGTCGAATGGTACCCAAAAAAACAATGGGAGTACTTTGGAGCAGAGCGGAGACTTAAGGGAGAGATGGAGAGCGGACGGCAGTGCGAGCGCGCGAGATGTAGACATCTGGATAAAACTGCCGCTCGACACTGCCTCCTGAAATTAAACGCCCCTTTGACGTTAACAATATCAATAAACCGACATATACATAATTTTGAAGTTGAGACTAGATGTGTAAGGATCAACAAGAAAACAAAATAAATAAAATAAAATTTCATGAGGAAATTGACCAATTTATTGAACAATTTAAAGGATAGGTAATTGGTCAGCATTTTCAATACCTTCTGAACACAAAAACTATGTTCATGAATCGAGGTGGACATGATCTCAAAACTACGAATTATGGTGAACACTTTACATTTTGTAATCCTGAATTGAAGTCGGAAACGTGCGCCTGCCTCTTCTATGCAAATCGCCGCAACGAAGCCAGAAAATGAGTTTCAATATATAAGAAAACATGTTCGCAATACCAAAATAAATGAATAAATGTATTATTATGCTACAAAATAAGCATCTGACTTTTTATTTTGAGTTAAAATTACAGGTACGGAGAATGAAAAATATTTCCCTGACTGAGATATGTCGGCTACTTGCGAGTTGTTACGTAATAGAGCTAGCAGTCAGCCGTGAGGTCGTTGGCGTGAGGCCAATGATCCGTTTGTCCCATGTGTCCCTTTTATTGCGCTTGTCAATGAACGTGCGCATTCAGGCTTGTGCAAGTTAACAACAGCAATATTTCCGCGTATTTTTCTCCGAAAATATTGCAACATTGTCAAGCACAAAGTTGCAGCCCAAGTTCAATAACATAAAGTTCAATAACATAAAGTTCAATAACATAAACACGAGCATCCGGTCAGCCGCAACTAAGTACGGAATACGAATTCTGCAGACCCTGCAGATTCTGCAACCAAGCAATTTTGTCAACGCTACCAACGCCGCTGCCAGCGCCGCTGCCGCCGAAGCCAACGTCACTGCCCCAACCCACAGCTTTAAATAGGGATCGCTATGTAGAGTAGAGTAGTTCCGATATGTATCTCGAATAAATAAGACATCTTAATCCAATTTTTGAAGTTTTAATTATTTGGAAATTAACTGGCGCCCGAACAGGGACCAGCGCGAGTAAATCCGATTAAGTTCGATCAGTGCTTATAAATCCGTGCAACTCCGTTGACTTTAAAGTGCAACGCGGGGACATCTGATTAAGTTCGATCCGTGCGGAAAATTATTAAGTGCAACTATGCTGGCCCACTCAGGTCAGAATCAGAGGAACTCCTTCATAATAAAATTGAAGCTGAGGACGACAACCGGTCGGCAAAATAATTGCTGATCCATCGGTGGACTACAAGTACTGTCAGGCAAGCCCGCAGGACATTCTCTATTCGTGTGCGTTGCAGGATCCTCAGTAGGCAACAAACAGGAAGACATCCGGACCACCAGGAGAAGTAGCCACATCAAAGTTAAGTTAAGTGAAAATAGTGATTAAGTGAAACAAATAAGAAACCAAACTAAATCAAAAATCTAAATTAAAAATTTTTGCAACCAATTACAAATCAATAAAAGACGTAAAGTTTAAATTAAAATTTGAATCTAAAAATTATCAAACTCGAATTATTAAATTAAAATTAAATTTAAAAATTGAAATACAAATAAAATCAAACATAAACAATATTGCACAAAATTAAAATTAAATAATATTGCACCAAATTAAAATTTAAAAAAAATTCAAATTTTAAACTACAATTTAAGAAATTATATTAAGAATTTGAAAAATTTATTCCCCCAACAATTTTACCTTTACCATTTAATTTCACATTAATATTATTATATTTGAAATGAAAACTACTTTAATGCGTAAGACACACCCATGGAATATTCATGGGTGTGTCTTACGCATTAAAGTAGTTTTCATTTCAAATATAATAATATTAATGTGAAATTAAATCTTTAAAAAAACAAATGGCCAATCAGCGAAATCTCATAAGACCCCCATTATCAATTTTGAACAACAACAGCCAGCAGTACAAAATAATCCAGAAGAACCCAACGCAGTTTTAGAACAGCAAGTAAATCCAAACCAAATTCATTTAGTTCAACAACAACAACACAGGAATAACATGGCAGCAGAAGAATTACAGGCAGCCGTCAGGCAAATACTTGCAGAGCAATTACCAGTTTTATTAAGACAAGCACAAAATTTAGGGATTGATTTCGCATGTGCCCCAAATCAAGAAATTTTTATAGAAAATAGAGGTAATCTCGAAGGTCTAGACAGGGTACCAGACATAGTAAAAAGTCTGCGAGAATTTTCAGGAAATCCAGCGGAATATAGTTCTTGGAAATAAGGAGTCGATAGAGTGCTAAAAACATATGAAAACACTGTAGGAACGGCTAAATATTTTGGTATTTTACACACTATTCGTAACAAAATAACGGGAAATGCAGACACTGCATTAGAATCCTACAACATTCCATTAAATTGGAATGCTATCTCGAAATGTCTAACCCTCCATTACGCAGATAAACGGGATATAGGAACCCTTGAGTACCAAATGACGACGATTAGCCAGGGCACTAATCAGACTGTAGAAGAGTTCCATCAGGCGGTCTACAAACATCTGTCCCTGATACCTAATAAAACTGGCTGTATGGAATTAGGACCTGAAGCAGAACAACTGATGTATAGGGACAAAGCCTTAGACACTTTTGTACGCGGACTTCGTGGCGACTTATCTCGCCTACTTGGTATGAAAGAACCTGCTGACCTTCCGGCAGCATTGCACCTATGCTTAAGGCTTGAGAATCAGGCATTCCGCGCTAACCACGCTACCAACAGAGGGCAACAATCGTCCTTCAAGAATGCACCTTCACGGTTCGTGCCACAAATGCAACCAGCTGTACCAATTTGGCCACAATGGTCAAGCCCTACAGGGAACGCCCAGTTCCAGACTAACTTTGCACAACCCAACTCAAATAGACATTGTAATCTACACCGACAACCATTCAATGGCAACCAGAACTTACAAGTGGCCCCATATGTAACGGCCCGGCCTTCAGAAAGCCAAGCACCCCCTCGACCTTTGGCCGCAAAGCCACAACCACGACCTGAACCAATGGACATAGACAGGACTCTACAAACCAAACAGATAAATTATATGAATAAACCAGGACGCTTTGACACTGGCAAAAGACCACCAAATCCAATTAACGAGACAGCAAAAAAATCTAGGGACTTCAATATTCAATCAGCTACGGGTACTTCCACGGATGTAAAAGAAGAATCACCATCACTCGAAGATTACGACCAAACTCTAAAAACTCAAGAGGAAACCCCGACCGAATACCATGAAACTCTTTCCGATTATTGTGACACAATAGAGCAGGCAGACCAGGAATACCCATATGACTACACATACCTTAATTTTTTAGAATAACCATCTCCTCATTACCATATTTTGAAAGTAAATTGAGGAGTGGAGAAACACTAAAAATTCTTATTGATACCGGTTCAAATAAAAATTACATCCTACCTAAAATTATAAAAAATCCATTAAAAAACATATCCTCATTCGATGCCATATCGGTTGGCGGAAAAATCAAAGACACACACCATAAAATAGCAAACCAATTCGACGACACCGATACGAAAATCAAATTCTTTTTGTTACCAACATTAAATACATTTGATGCCATATTGGGAAATGACAGTTTAAAAGAGTTGGGAGCAATTATCGATACCAACAATAAAACCATGTCATTAAAATCCGGCAGAGTCATAGCTATAAAAGAAGAAAAAATAGAAACAGTCAACCTAATTATTCCTCGGACAGACCATCTTAAAAAGACACAAAAAATAGAACTAAACCAACTCCTGCGAAAATACCCAAAACTCTTTGCTGAACCCGACGAAAAACTGACCTACACCACAAATGTGAAAGCTGAAATTCGTACAAACACTGAAAATCCAGCTTACTCAAAATTTTACCAATATCCTATGGCACTTAAAGACGAAATAGACCGACAGATAGAAGAACTTTTAGAAAACAATATAATACGACCCTCAAGATCACCTTACAACTCACCAGTCTGGATAGTTCCAAAAAAACCAGATAGTTCCAACATAAAAAAATACAGAATGGTAATAGACTACAGGAAATTAAATAGTGTAACAATAGCAGACAGATACGCATTCTCAAGTCGGCAGTGGCATGCTCAAGTATATTCGCCGTATACAATCTGCGCAATAATATGGAAAATCATATCTGTTGGGGCGGGGTGGCTTGATCGATAAAAATAGGTGAAGCCCCAAGATCGAATGGTACCCAAAAAAACAATGGGAGTACTTTGGAGCAGAGCGGAGACTTAAGGGAGAGATGGAGAGCGGACGGCAGTGCGAGCGCACGAGATGTAGACATCTGGATAAAACTGCCGCTCGACACTGCCTCCTGAAATTAAACGCCCCTTTGACGTTAACAATATCAATAAACCGACATATACATAATTTTGAAGTTGAGACTAGATGTGTAAAGATCAACAAGAAAAAAAAGAAATAAAATAAAATTTCATGAGGAAATTGACCAATTTATTGAACAATTTAAAGGATAGGTAATTGGTCAGCATTTTCAATACCTTCTGAACACAAAAACTATGTTCATGAATCGAGGTGGACATGATCTCAAAACTACGAATTATGGTGAACTCTTTACATTTTGTAATCCTGAATTGAAGTCGGAAACGTGCGCCTGCCTCTTCTATGCAAATCGCCGCAACGAAGCCAGAAAATTAATTTCAATATATAATAAAACATGTTCGCAATACCAAAATAAATGAATAAATGTATTATTATGCTACAAAATAAACATCTGACTTTTTATTTTGAGTTAAAATTACAGGTACGGAGAATGAAAAATATTTCCCTGACTGAGATATGTCGGCTACTTGCTATTTGTTGCGCGGTCGTGATTTCAACCCCTTTTATGGGACGTAATAGAGCTAGCAGTCAGCCGTGAGGTCGTTGGCGTGAGGCCAATGATCCGTTTGTCCCATGTGTCCCTTTTATTGCGCTTGTCAATGAACGTGCGCATTCAGGCTTGTGCAAGTTAACAACAGCAATATTTCCGCGTATTTTTCTCCGAAAATATTGCAACATTGTCAAGCACAAAGTTGCAGCCCAAGTTCAATAACATAAAGTTCAATAACATAAAGTTCAATAACATAAACACGAGCATCCGGTCAGCCGCAACTAAGTACGGAATACGAATTCTGCAGACCCTGCAGATTCTGCAACCAAGCAATTTTGTCAACGCTACCAACGCCGCTGCCAGCGCCGCTGCCGCCGAAGCCAACGTCACTGCCCCAACCCACAGCTTTAAATAGGGATCGCTATGTAGAGTAGAGTAGTTCCGATTTGTATCTCGAATAAATAAGACATCTTAATCCAATTTTTGAAGTTTTAATTATTTGGAAATTAACTGGCGCCCGAACAGGGACCAGCGCGAGTAAATCCGATTAAGTTCGATCAGTGCTAATAAATCCGTGCAAGTCCGTTGACTTTAAAGTGCAACGCGGGGACATCTGATTAAGTTCGATCCGTGCGGAAAATTACTAAGTGCAACTATGCTGGCCCACTCAGGTCAGAATCAGAGGAACTCCTTCATAATAAAATTGAAGCTGAGGACGACAACCGGTCGGCAAAATAATTGCTGATCCATCGGTGGACTACAAGTACTGTCAGGCAAGCCCGCAGGACATTCTCTATTCGTGTGCGTTGCAGGATCCTCAGTAGGCAACAAACAGGAAGACATCCGGACCACCAGGAGAAGTAGCCACATCAAAGTTAAGTTAAGTGAAAATAGTGATTAAGTGAAACAAATAAGAAACCAAACTAAATCAAAAATCTAAATTAAAAATTTTTACAACCAATTACAAATCAATAAAAGACGTAAAGTTTAAATTAAAATTTGAATCTAAAAATTATCAAACTCGAATTATTAAATTAAAATTAAATTTAAAAATTGAAATACAAATAAAATCAAACATAAATAATATTGCACAAAATTAAAATTAAATAATATTGCACCAAATTAAAATTTAAAAAAAATTCAAATTTTAAACTACAATTTAAGAAATTATATTAAGAATTTGAAAAATTTATTCCCCCAACAATTTTACCTTTACCATTTAATTTCACATTAATATTATTATATTTGAAATGAAAACTACTTTAATGCGTAAGACACACCCATGAATATTCCCCTTCTTTAAAAAAACAAATGGCCAATCAGCGAAATCTCATAAGACTCATAAGACAGGACTCTACAAACCAAACAGATAAATTATATGAATAAACCAGGACGCTTTGACACTGGCAAAAGACCACCAAATCGAATTAACGAGACAGCAAAAAAATCTAGGGACTTTAATATTCAATCAGCTAAGGGTACTTCCACGGAAGTAAAAGAAGAATCACCATCACTCGAAGATTACGACCAAACTCTAAAAAATCAAGAGGAAACCCCGACCGAATACCATGAAACTCTTTCCGATTATTGTGACACAATAGAGCAGGCAGACCAGGAATACCCATATGACTACACATACCTTCATTTTTTAGAATTACCAACTCCTCATTACCATATTTTGAAAGTAAATTGAGGAGTGGAGAAACACTAAAAATTCTTATTGAAACCGGTTCAAATAAAAATTACGTCCTACCTAATTCCAAAAAAAATCCAGTAAAAAACATATCCTCATTCGATGCCATATCGGTTGGCGGAAAAATCAAAGTCACACACCATAAAATAGCAAACCAATTCGACGACACCGATACGAAAATCAAATTCTTTTTGTTACCAACATTAAATACATTTGATGCCATATTGGGAAATGACAGTTTAAAAGAGTTGGGAGCAATTATCGATACCAACAATAAAACCATGTCATTAAAATCCGGCAGAGTCATAGCTATAAAAGAAGAAAAAATAGAAACAGTCAACCTAATTATTCCTCGGACAGACTATCTTAAAAAGACACAAAAAATAGAACTAAACCAACTCCTCCGAAAATACCCAAAACTCTTTGCTGAACCCGACGCAAAACTGACCTACACCACAAATGTGAAAGCTGAAATTCGTACAAGCACTGACACTCCAGTTTACTCAAAATTTTACCAATATCCTATGGCACTTAAAGACGAAATAGACCGACAGATAGAAGAACTTTTAGAAAACAATATAATACGACACTCAAGATCACCTTACAACTCACCAGTCTGGATAGTTAAAAAAAAACCAGATAGTTCCAACATAAAAAAATACAGAATGGTAATAGACTACAGGAAATTAAATAGTGTAACAATAGCAGACAGATACCCCATACCAGATATTAATGCAGTTTTAGCACAATTAGGAAATAATAAAATGTTTTCTGTGTTAGATCTCAAGAGCGGGTTCCATCAAATTCCTTTAAAAGAAAGTGATCTGAAAAAAACTGCCTTTTCCGTGAACAACGGAAAATATGAGTTCACAAGACTCCATTTGGGCTAAAAAACGCGCCATCCATATTTCAAAGAGTATTGGACGACATTCTTAGGGAACACATAGGTAAAATCTGTTACATTTATATCGACGATATAATTGTATTTAGTCCGGACGCTGAAACCCATTCCAAAAACTTAGAAAAAATATTTGAGACCTTAAATAATGCCAATATCAAATGCCAACTAGACAAGTGCGAGTTCTATAAAAATAAAGTTGAATTCTTAGGTTTTGTAATATCAGATAAAGGAATAGAGACAAATCCCAAAAAGGTAGAAGCGATCGCCAACTACCCTTGTCCCAAAACTGTAAAAGAATTAAGAGCATTCCTTGGACTGTCAGGATATTATAGGAGATTTATTATGGGATACGCCACACTAGCAAAACCCCTCACGACTTTACTTAGAGGCGAGGACGGGCGTATTTCTAAAAAGGCTTCATCGAGGAAAACCATCCACCTCAACGATGAAGCTATGCAAGCTTTTGATAAACTTAAAAGCACCCTAATATCAAAGGACGTAATATTACAATACCCTTACTTTACAATACCCTTACTTAACGTACTAACAACAGACGCTTCCGACCACGCAATAGGAGCAGTACTTTCACGAAAGGACAGACCAATAGCTTTCATATCCAGAACCCTATCACAAACAGAAGAAAACTACGAAACAGCTAAAAAAGAAATGTTAGCCATCTCTTGGGCAGTAAAATCGCTTAGAGGATACCTTTACGGTGGAACCAAAGTTAAAATTTACACCGATCACGAACCACTTACACACGATTGTAACTGGACAGGAGGAATCGAAATAAAGAGATGGAAATCATACCTTGACGAATACAACAAAGAATTTTTTACAAACCCGGAAAAGAAAACGTAGTGGCTGATGCCTTATCCAGAATCCCAAAAACCAACGAAATTAATTCATTAACCATAACACAACATAGCGCTCAGAGTTCAGGCCACAATCTTATTTACAACGTAGAAGCACCCATAAATGCATTTAAAAATCAAATATTAATTCATAAAGAAAATCCCCCTAACTATAAATTCACTATTCCATTCCCAACATTTCATCGGCACATTATCACTCAACCAAACCAATCCAAAAAACACTCTTATAGAATTACTAAAAAAATATTTAAATCCTTCAGTCATAAATGGAATATTTACAACGGAAGAAATAATGGGAGAAATACAAAGAATTTATCCGGAACATTTTAGATCTTTTAAAATCAGGTTCACACAGAATAAAGTAGAAGACGTAACAAACGAAAGTGACCAAGAAGAAATCATATTAGAAACCCATAACAGAGCCCACAGAAATTTAGAAGAAAATAAAATGCAGCTTGCAGAAAAATATTACTTTCCTAAAATGAAACAAAAAGTAACAAACTTAGTTAAACAATGCAAAGTGTGTAAAGAAGGAAAATACGATAGACACCCACCTAACCCAGAAATTACAGAAACTCCAATTCCTGAATACCCAGGACATGTAATTCACATTGACATTTTTTCCACAGAAAGAAAATTAGCTTTGACCGCAATAGACAAATTTTCAAAATTAGCACAGGCAAAAATTATCAAATCGAAATCAACAGAAGACAATAAAAAACAGCTACACGATATTCTATTTTACTACGGTGTACCGAAATACGTTGTAATGGATAATGAAAAATCTTTAAGATGAAAGATCAATTAAATATTACCATTTTTAGAGCCCCACCTTATAAAAGTTCAGTTAACGGTCAGATAGAAAGGTTTCATTCCACTCTTTCTGAAATAATGCGATGCATTAAGACAAAAAAAATTTACAATACTTTTTAAGAACTATTAAATAGAGCCGTTTACGAATATAATTACACAATCCACTCCGTTACAAAAAAACGACCGTTAGAAATATTTTTTGGAAGAGACGTTACTACTGATTCAGAACAATATGAAAAAAGCAGACGCGATAATATAGAAAACCTCGAACAAAAACAAAAAATTGACCTCGAAAACCACAACAAAAAAAGAAAAGAAATAAAAACCTATTTACCAGGGCAAGAAATTTTTGTTAAACAAAATACAAGATTAGGATCAAAACTATCTTCACGCTTTAAAAAAGAAATTGTCAAAGAAAATAGAAATACAACCGTAGTTACTGAAGCGGAAAGGATTGTTCACAAAAGTAATATTAAAGGAGATTAGGTCTGACACTCCGTAGGGAAATTTTTTTGTAGGGAAATTTTTTTGTAGGGAAATTTTTTTGTCCATCTTTGTCCGAAATTAAAAAAAAAAAAAAAAAAAACCCATTACCCATAACCCTAAAAAATCGATGTTTAATGGAAATTTTTTTTATTACAGGATGTTGTTCCTAACAATATTATTACCATTGGTAACCGCGACCACCGACATAACAAACTATACTGACGCTCATACCATAACAATCTACAAAGGAATAGGGAAACTACAAATATCATCAATTAAACTTATCCATTTAATTAATCTAAGCCACCTCGAAAATGAATTACTTCAAATAAGGGAACACACACAAACCAGATTAAAAAATAGCTATCACTACCATACTCTAACACACGAAATAATACAATCACTCACAGCACTTAGTACACTTACAATAGAACCAAAAAAACGCCAAACCAGATCAATAAATATGATCGGCTCATCCTGGAAATACATCGCAGGTAGTCCAGATCATGAAGATATAGTAATGATAGAAGAAAGTTTAAACAACCTAGCAATAAATAACAATGAGCAAATAATAATTAATAACCAACTTCAGGACAGAATTAATAACTTTACCACAATTTCGAACATGTTAGCAAACACTATTCAGAATGACAATCGTTTTAGTAATGAAATTGCATCAAATTTACAAAATAAAGTTAGACTAATAAAAGAAGAAATAGGAAACATTAAATTCGCAATACAATGGGCCAAAATTAACGTAATAAACACCCTATTATTAAATGAATTCGAGTTGATTGAAATAAACAAGATATTCCAAAGAAATAATATCTCCTCCTTTTCCGTTGAAGAAATGTTAGAATTTGTTGATGTGCCTGTCTTACAAAATAAAACAACTATTATTTACATGATCAAAATTCCCGAACTTGAACCATGCAACTACGAAAATCTTGTAAATAAACCTGTTATTAAGAACCAATCAGTAGTACATTTAGATATTAACGAAATTTTTGTATCAAACAATAAAATATTAGCCTTACCCAAAAATTGTAAAGCATCCAACCTCATAAAAATTTGTAAGCAAGAAAACACAATAGACCTAAGAGAATCGAAATGTATTTCTAAATTAGTTCAGGGAAAGGAATCGCTGTGTGACTATAGTAACTCGGACCACATAGAGCCAATAGAAGAACAAGACGATGGCGTAATACTTCTCAACGACTTTGACGGAAATGTAATAGCAGACAACACTACTCGCAACCTAAAAGGCACCTTCGTAATTCATTTTTTCAACGATACCATAAATATAAACGGAAAGAACTACACAAATAAGGAAAAAACAATAACAAGATCTGAAATACCACGAATCCAGATAACACCAATAGAAGCCGAGCGTCTACAAATTCTGTCCTTAGAAGCCTTAAAAGCCCTACACATAAAAAATAAGAGACACCTACAAATATCAGAAAGCGATACGACCCTAAACCGAATCACAATTATCACTTTAGCATGTGTCATTGTTCTTGTTTTAATCACATTTAGAACCTGTTTCCAAAGAAAAGAAAAAGTAATTTTACAAGTTCAGGAAACACTTCCAAAAGTTCAAAATAACAAGACCAACACCATATCAACCACTAAAACAATAATACCTAAATTCAATAACATTCCATATTTCTAACTCCTCTTGAGGACAAGAAGGATTTTGAGGAGGGAGAGTTAACAACAGCAATATTTCCGCATATTTTTCTCCGAAAATATTGCAACATTGTCAAGCACAAAGTTGCAGCCCAAGTTCAATAACATAAAGTTCAATAACATAAAGTTCAATAACATAAACACGAGCATCCGGTCAGCCGCAACTAAGTACGGAATACGAATTCTGCAGACCCTGCAGATTCTGCAACCAAGCAATTTTGTCAACGCTACCAACGCCGCTGCCGCCGAAGCCAACGTCGCTGCCCCAACCCACAGCTTTAAATAGGGATCGCTATGTAGAGTAGAGTAGTTCCGATTTGTATCTCGAATAAATAAGACATCTTAATCCAATTTTTGAAGTTTTAATTATTTGGAAGTTAACGTGCATGTGTCCCTTTTATTGCGGTCAGGTAATGGACAGGTGCGCATGTTCGGGTACCTCTGGCTTGAGTCCCTTTTATGACATGTTTATGACCCGTGGAAAGGAGAGATCTTAGACAATTTACCAGTTAAACGATCTGGGGAGAAAAAATGTTTGTTTGAAAATATTCCACATTTGAGAATCATTAACTTGTGAGATTTATTTAATTGGGGTTCTTTTGATTTCTAAATTAGTTTAACAATCATAGGAAACGTTATTCCCCAACATGATCGGACATGTTCCTCAAAGGCAACCATCTTTAGATGTTTTGGGTTTGCGACCTTTCTGACGTGCACAGCAAAGCTTGCTGAATATTAATTGCTGATAATGAGGGAATCAATATTGTCACAAGGGGATGTGGGGAAAGTGTGCGACCTTTCTTCCGTGTACAGCAACACCTGCTGAATATTAATTACTTATAATGGGGGAAAAAGTCACGAGATCAGTCTTGTCACCTGGTGGTGTGGGAGTGGGGGCAATTTAATATATTCTTTATGGATATGATCGTGATATTTTTATGGAATCTAAGCCTTTTAAAATCAGTTAATTTATGGATTCTGCTAATTGTCCCAGAACCCGAATACATTAGTGAGGAGGCGGGGGCCATTAATATGTTAATTAGTGAGGAGAGGGCCATTAATTTGCTAATTTGTATGAAAATTAATATGAAAATTGTCCCCAGAACCCCTCTTTCCATACTACAAAGCGTACTCCAATTTTAAAGCGGCCATCTTGACATTTTTACTTAGCTTTTATCAGTTTTCAATTAAAGAGTTGAGTAACGAATATCAGATAGTCGAGATACTCGACTATAGCGATTTCTCTTGTTATACCCTTTACTTTTAGAGTAGGGTATATCAGATTCTTTGGAAAGCATGTAACAGGCAGAAGGAAGCGTTTCCGACCCCATAAAGTACATATTTAGCAATCCATTAAACATCACTATTTGTATTGTTGGTAACAGTTATAAATGATTCGCAAATAAAAAATACTTTCCCAATTATATTTTTTATGACTTTTTTATAAAGGGATAATATTCCAAGAATTTTTTCCATTACCTTGACCCTTGCGCCTGCGTCGAGGCATTTTAACAATCCTTTACACCACCACCTGTGTTTATGGCAGGTAATAAACTTGACTCTGGGGTTATGGTACGGCTAGCAATGGGTGGTTTGCTTGATGGGATTTAAATTATCGGTGACAAATTTATAAGTGAGTCACAAACATTTTGGACAAAGGATACAATTGGTCATTTAGGTAGAGGTACACATCTTTGATATGGTGATAGAAAATGGGATAATCACAGTGTTTTTGTTTTTACTGTATTACGCCGGAGCGATTTCAATTACTTTCCCAATTATAGTTAGTTTTAAATCGTTTTTTTTTTTAAATCATATATTTTGTTCTTTCTAAACATCTTATTGTAGCTAATAACTATAGTTATTTCATGTAAGGCTAACTAACGTAGTTAAGGATACATTTATTATACCTACGTAAAATGAAAGAATATAAAAAAAGGAAATGTTTTATTTTTACAATGATGGATGATATTATTATTAATATCTGCCATTATGAATGGGATTTGTTTGTCAAAACAGCTTCTAAACAGCTTTTAGATAGCTTGTGAACAACTAATTTCTTAATTAGTTTTACAATCACAGGATACATCTTTCCCCAACATAATCGGACATGTCTCTCTAAGATTTATATATCAATCTTCAGATATTTTGGTTTTGCGATCTTTCTCTCGTACACAGCAAACTCATTGAAAATCAGAGTGCAAGTTTTTACTTCACATCGAAAGTCGTCTAGTGATCAATAATTTTTGATCATTCTTAACAAAACACTATAACAGCTCCTAGAAGTCATAACAACTAGTAACCAACTTATAACAATTAATAAACATCAAGTAAACGGATACTAAACCTCTACATATCAGCTATTAACATCTAGTAAACAACTTGTATACATTTGCTAAACATATAGAAACCAGATACTAAATAGCTAGTAACCAGTTGATAACGTCTAGTAAACAACTTGTATACATCTACTTAACATATAGTAACCCGCTAATAACAACGAGTAAGCAAATAGTAGACATCTACTAAACAGATAGTAACCATCTAATAATAGCTCATAACAGTTAACAACAGCTAGTAATCAAAGTCCAAGCAGCTCAACCGCCATCATGAATCACGAAAACCAGATGAGTATTGTAACTAAAGAGTTAATTAAACTCATACAAATAGTATCAAATAGAATAGAACTAGAAAACTAGAACTAGAAAAATTGTTGGCAACAAAAACAGATATTACCAGGTCCAAACACCTCTATTATAAACTTGAATCAGAAATTAAAATTAAAGACGCTCCTATGTTAGGTAATTATGGCTTTAAAATATGTTATAATGTTAATATGGGATAGAACAAATGAATGCTTTAAAAACAATCCAAAATCTGAGAAACATTAAATTGTGAGAATTGTTTTACATCTATCTAAGGGGACGAAGCGAAAATCTGCGTTTGGAACGAAGATTAACAACCGATATATTTCTTACAGAGGGTGGAGTCAGAAAATTAATTATATACAAATATATATACAACATAATTAATTATGAATTTTTATGAAATATGTTAACAATAATACAATAAATAAAAAAATGTTAAATGGTCCTACAAATACTTTACAGATACTATATAGATAGTAACCATCCAAAACCAAGTACTGTACAGGTACTTTATACAAAGTAACCATCCAAAAACAAGACTAAACAGAAAGTAACCACCAAAATAACGCTAAGTAACAACTAAATCCAACGTGTCCAACTTGTCAAGTCCATGTCGGTATGACTACTACCCTAAACAATTTTATATCTCTGGATAATCTTCAAAGTCAATATTTATCAAAATCTGGATGGAGCAGTGGAGACGAAATTTCTACGGGACTCCACTTCAAATTTTCCGTCCCATTAATAAATTTATCGGGATATGCTGAGAATTATAAAAAAAGTTTTCTTAAAATGTAAACATGCTTACTAAAAGTCTTGGCGATGTGTTTAAAAAAATCAGAAGTGAATAAAACGCTTAAGCTGGAAATGACGAATATAACCTCGACTATCAGATACCCGTTACTCAAAGGGAAATGGAGATATGCAAGCAGCAAAGCGAGATTAAAATGCGCCACCTACCGGCGGTAGACAGATTTAAGCGTTATGGGCGTTAGAGTGGACGTGGTAAATTTATTTTTGAATCAATCGATAGGTATTGACGACACCAATACATTTCAGTTAAAATTTTTTATCTAGCATGCAAATTGCGGGCGTCACAGGTTTTCGCGGTTTGTGGGCGTTTAAGTGGGCGTGGCAACTTTTTTTTAGGTCAATCGATAGGTATTGATGAGAACAATACATTTCAGTTAAAATTTTCTATCTAGCATCAAAACTGTAGGAGTTACAGTTTTGGGCGGTTTGTGGGCGTTACAGTGGGCGTGGCAGTCTACTGAAACAAACTTGCGTTGCGTAAGAAGCTCAGGAATCTGTACGCCAAATCTCAATAGCCTAGCTCTCATAGTTTCCGAGATCTCAGCGTTCATCCGGACAGACAGACGGACAGACGGAAAGACGGACAGACGGACAGACGGACAGACGGACATGGCTAGATCGACTCGGCTAGTGATCCTGATCAATAATATATATACTTTATGGGGTCGGAAACGCTTCCTTCTGCCTGTTACATACTTTCCGACGAATCTAGTATACCCTTTTACTCTACGAGTAACGGGTATAAAAATTCCCCATGTAACTCAGAGACATTCCGGAGTTGGTATTCATATGCTAACCCCAAATTGGGGTATGTGAGTCAACACAGCTGGAATGTGAAATTGTCGGCTAACTTATGGAGAACTTATCACAAATAATTTATCAAACTTGAAAGTTCACTTGAATTCTGAGTCAAATCCATATGATAATCTGAATGTTGATTTTAGTAAAAATCAGTATGTTCAGTGAGAATTGCTCACCTATATGAAATGTATACAAGATTTCAATCTAGTTACTATAATTGTGAATCACAACCATTTTTGACCCCAAATGAATTTAAATTGAAAGCCCCTATTATTGTGATTGATCTTTCATATCAAAACGAATCAGTAACAAATGGTCCTATTGATGTGAGAATTTCAATAGAATTGAAGACACCAAGTCATGAAAATACCCAAGCTTATTGTCTCTTATTGAATATGACCCATTAAACGGACTAGCACATCGAGTTCTTTAGCATTTGTAAATGACTGAAAGATACTGTTTCGATTGATGTTCAAGGTTTCTTTGATAATAATAATAATTTTATTCTAAAGGAAATTGGAATTGTATTCGAAAAAGATCCAAACTTAAACAATAGTTTTTTAATAGAACCACCATATGATTTTACTTTTCTGAATACAAAATCTCGAAAGACTGCAATTTGGGTAACCAATACACATTACCAAATTTTTTGGAACGATGCAGAAAACAGTTTTCCACAAACTCTAATGTATCTCAGGACAATGACAAGCGGAATACAAATTATTTGTAGAGGTGTGGAAAAGAAATGATTTCTATTTCTCAATAATATCGGGGAAATGGGCCGTCCGCCATTAAACAAGTTTAAAGGAAACCGGTTTCTCTGTTGTGATACACACGTTAAGGGCGGGGTTTGTACTCTTATCAATGCATACATTATTTTATTACTTTGTCATATTTTAAAAGTAGCTTCAAAAAAATAAAAAAATTTGATATATAATTTTAAATTTAAGACTAGATGTGTAAAGATCAACATGAAAACAAAATTAATTAAATAAAACTTCATGTGGAAATCGACCAATTTATTGAACAATTTAAAGGAAAGGTAATTGGTCAGAATTTTCAATACCTACTGAACACAAAAACTATGTTCATGAATCGAGGTGGACATGATCTCAAAACTACGAATTATGGTGAACACTTTACATTTTGTAATCCTGAATGGACGTCAGAAACGTGCGCCTGCCTCTTCTATGCAAATCGCCGGAACGAAAATGAATTTCAATATATAATAAAACACGCTCGCAATACCAAAATAAATGAATAAATGTATTATTATACTACAAAATTAACTTCTGACTTTTTATTTCGAGTTAAAATTACAGGTACGGAGAATTTAAAATATTTCCCTGACTGAGATATGTCGGCTACTTGCGTGCTGTTGCGCGGTCGTGATTTCAACCCCTTTTATGGGACGTAATAGAGCTAGCAGTCAGCCGTGAGGTCGGCGTGAGGCCCATGATCTTGTCTATGAGCGTGCGCCTTTAGGCTTGTGCATGTGTCCCCTTTATAGCGCTTGTCAATGAACGTGCGCCTTCAGGCTTGTGCATGTGTTCTTTTATTGCGGTCAGGTAATGGACAGGTGCGCATGTTCGGGTAGCTGTTGCTTGAGTCCCTTTAAGCTTTGTTTATGACCCGTTTGTGGAAAGGAGAGATCTTAGGCAATTTACCAGTTAAACGATGTGGGGCGAGAAAAAATGTCGGTTTGAAAATATTCCACATTTTAGAATCAATAACTTGTGAGATTTATTTAATTGGGGTTCTTTTGATTTCTAAATTATAGAACACGTTTTTCCCCAACATGATCGGACATGTTCCTCCAAGGCAACCATCTTTAGATGTTTTGGGCTTGCGACCTTTGTCACGTGCACAGCAAAGCCTGCTGAATATTAATTGCTGATAATGAGGGAATCAATATTGTCACATGGGGATGTGGGGAAAGTGTGCGACCTTTCTTCCGTGTACAGCAACACCTGCTGAATATTAATTGCTTATAATGGGAAGAAGGTGTTATGTTGGCATATTAGTGCCCGAGTCCTGACAGGGACTTGGGCCGAGAGAGAGGCGTCCTATGTTCAGGCACCATTTGCCGGCATAAGCTACGTCGTATTCGGGTCGTGGGATCTTGGTAAGCCTATCTGCTCTCCAACATACCGAAAATAAATATTAAAAGTGCCTGAAAATAATATAAGTCATAGAGTTCGTCAGTCGTCAGTTCACGCTGCCTCACAAGCTTAGCTGTCGCTTGATCGCAATACGATCGGTCTGTGTTTTGGCCATTTTCCCTCCCCTTCACACATTCGTGTGCCAATGGATCGTTGCGGGCCGCGCAATACGATCCCCTATTGTCAAGGTTGTCCGTCGAAATTTATGTCATTGTTCTTGACCTACTCCACTCCTCGCGTCAGCACACCCCCTTTGTTTGAGTTCTAGCACACCATGGTTTCTAATTCTTTTTCACATTATAAATTAAAAATATATCTGCGTCCATTGATTAATTTAATTTAATTGACAATTGCGGAGAGTATCGAATTTATCACCTGTGAAGGTGCACACATCAGCAAAATACTGACTATTCACGACTACAAACGTCGCTCAGAGGTCTCTTGCAATTGTCATATAAAATGTTTATAGTAGTCTATAAAACTGTAGGATACTGCACGAATATTTATATATGTATGTTTATAAGAAAGGAACCGTGTCCCGACAAACTTACCCCCTCTTTAAATCCTGGGCGATGAGATCTCGACGCTCCGGATCCTGGTTTTGGGAAAATATTATATTGGATATATATAAATATACGTGCACCAAAATACGGCTGTTATTAAGTATACCAATTCACTTAAACACAATATATATATATATTATGCCAGAGGCATGCGACTTCTTTAAATGCTGGTGGAGAGATTCGTCCTCTCTAATTGTTCATCATGATTCGCACTTTGTCTAATGATTCGGTTGGTTTAAATATATTTCAATGCATGTTTGAATGCTTCCAATGTTTTTCTTTTATTTTCACTTGTTATCCAATTGTTTTATTTAAGGATATTGGTCTTTGGTTATGCATGAGTTCACTCTAGCTTTGGTTGGCTCGATTAACACTTTTATATTGCATCACTACTTTCTCCGACGTATGCCATTGGTCGATACGCCTCGGAACGGATGGTTTCTACAGCTGAACAAATTTCAGGTGCATGGAGATCACGGATACTGCGTTCTCAAACATCGCAGTTTGTCGGATGTCGTTCATATTGTTGATTCGACACATACGATTGGATATGGTGGCTGGTTCTGGTGACAGAAGACTCTGTGGACGGCTGCCCCAGGGAAAGTCGCCTTCCCTCGAAGCTGCCGGCTTCCGTCAGCACGTCACCCTACTGGATTCTCTCCCTTTCTCTATTTGTCTAAGGTCTTTTATACCAGACTAGAGGTGTTACCACCTAGAATTACTGTTTCTTGATATCTATCTTGAGAGTCAACGGCCGGCTGTGGCCCTTTGCCAGCTACCTGAGTATAGTTACCAATAGGTCGATAGTGGCCGTTGTTCTGGCCACGCGACACCCGAGAATTGCCGAATTGCTTTTTCTTCTGCCTTTACCAGCATGAGTCTGGTTAGTCACTTGCACCCCTCCCCCTGTCTAAAGAATCGTCGTTGTTTCTCTATGTAAATCTTTCTATGTGGAGGGCGTACGTAACAGGCTCGAAGTGATCGAAAAGGTATAATCTGTACCATAGTATTTTGTTTTAACTTGGTGCATGGAATCTGTGTTTTGATGTTTCCTCTTTTGATCTAACTGACGATCGATTAAAGCATATTTATTAGAAATGGTTTGATTTATACGTTTATAAGGTTTTAGAACTTTTGTACTATTAGAAAAGCTTTGTAGTGCTGGGCATGTTTTTCACAGTATTTTTTTAACAAGCGGTCCACTCGGAGACCCTCCTTTTTGAACTCCGCAAACGAAGTTAATGGCGATGTTAGCAGCAAGCCGTCCATCCGGGAGTTCATTTTGTCTTTCAAAAGCTCAACAAGCTCAAAATCGTAGTCTTCTGCCTTGTCTCCCATTAGCTGCCAATATCATTTCGTGGCTGCACCTGCCAACAGAGGATGGAATTCACGAAAGACTTGTTGACGGCTGAGGTCATATAATTCTTGCAATCGGTCCACGCGGAACAGGAAACTTTCAACTGTCATACCGCGACCGCTTCCATCGAACTTTAGGTTCCATCTGTCTAATCTGACATCTTTTGGTCTCGGTCCCTGAAACGATGAGTTCCGATCGATCTCTGGATGCAGTTGGTGACTCGACTCCCTCTCGTTTGTTTTGAATGGCCTGTGTGATGATGTGCATCCGCCTGGGTGTTCTTAACCGTTGTATCTGGCTATTGAGCATGTCCTGTGTTCCAGAGGCGGAGTCTCTTAATATCTCAAGAAACTGTCCGTGGGATTCGGAACAGTTCGGGGCGGCGAAGGCATTCCCTTCTGCTCGGGTCTCCTGGATGTCGGAGACTGCAATTCGGTAATTTGTGCTTTCAGCGCTTTTATCTGGGCGCTCATACCACTCTGCATTTCGTTGCTCTGCCTCAAGAGCTCCAGCAATTTTTGTTTCCGCCGCTCGGCAGCGTCCAAGTTGTCCTCTTCATGCCTCTGAAATTGGGGAAGCATACTTGATCTCCCCTTCGGGGGTCCTAGGGGTAGATTCTCCCCACCGGCGGTTCCTTCCATTTCAGTATAATGGTCCGGATTGTTTTCTTCAGACAGGGTATCTACCTGTCCTGGCTCTCTTTCAGGTGAATCTCCTAGCCTTGGCGCGCTTGCACTGCGGGGTTGGTGATTTTCACCGCGCGCTGTTGCTCGGGTCACTCTTCCGGTGCTGGGTTGGAATAGGACCTTCTTTTTGGCCCGGGTTCTGCTAAGCTAACATGCCCTTACTTTCCCTTTCTATTCAACTCAAATGTTCCAAACGGAAACTGGCTGTGTTTAGATAAGGGATCTTTCCAAAAAACCCCCTCCCGCCTGCTCTATAAAACAGTCAAATTACTCATGGCAAATAAAGATGAAAGCTTTGCCATCCCTGGGTATATCCACTCCGATAGCGCAGGTACCGAGATTGTGGTAAAATTCCTTAAGGAATATGAAATGTCCTTGCGTTGGGCGCCAATACTGTTACGCGGGCATATTAGTGCCCGAGTCCTGACTAATGTCCTTGCGTTGGGCGCCAATACTTTTACGTGGGCATATTAGTGCCCGCGTCTCTCCAACATAACGAGAATAAATATTAAAAGTGCCTGGAAAATAATATTAGTCATAAAGTTCGTCAGTCATTAGTCCACACTGCCCAACAAGCTTAGCTGTCGCTTGATCGCAATATATCGGGCTGTGTTTTGGCCATATTCCCTCCCTTTCACACATTCGGATGTCAATGGATTGAGGGCCGCGCAAGACATTCCCCTATTGTCAAGGTTTTCCGTCGAAGGTTATGTCATTGTTCTTGACCTACTACACTCCTTGCGTCAGCACACCCCGTTTGTTTGAGTTCTAGAACCCCATGGTTTTTAATTCTTTTTCACATTATAAATTTATTAGGTAATATATATCTGCGTCCATTAATTAATTTAATCTAATTGACCATTATTCTGTTAGCGGAGAGTATCGAATTTATCACCTGTAAAGGTGCACACATCAGCAAAATACTGACTACTCACGACTACAAACGTCGCTCAGAGGGCTCTTGCAATTTTCATATAATTACAAGGCTGATACTCGCCCATGAAAATGTTTATAGTAGTCTATAAAACTGTAGGATACTGCACGAATATTTATATATATATGTTTATAAGAAAGGAACCGTGTCCCGACAAACTTACCCCCTCTTTAAATCCTGGGCGATGAGATCTCGACGCTCCGGATCCTGGGCTTTGGGAAAATATTATATTGGATATTGTTTGTGGGGAAGACAACAAATATGCCACCATTATATTTATAATTAATAATGCACGAATAGGTTATATTAAAATGTACAGCGTTTATTCGGAGCGGCAGACGGACTGTGAATGTGAAAAAAGCTTGGCTCCAAGATCTTCATATAGACATATGCAGGCTTACAAAGTAGTTGCTGAATAGATAAGCGACAGCTTTACTGGTATGAGAAAGAAGGCGAAAGATAAGCAGAGAGCGCTGCAGGTGCCGTCGTACATACTCCCCCCGTTGGAAGAGGTAAGGTTCCAACTATCTCGGAATCGATGGGCAGAACGGCTAGCTTGGCGACGGCTCTCTTGATCAGACCCGTAGATGTACGGACCATAGCTACTCTGATGACTCCGTCCCCGCCGGGTATGACTTCTTGGATGCACCCAAGCTGCCATCTCAAGGGTGGAACGTTGTCCTCCTTAAGCAAAACTATGCGTCCAACCTTGATGTTAGACGTTTCGACGCGCCACTTGCTCCTCTCTTGAAGTAGGGACAAATACTCGCTGCTCCACCTTTTCCAGAAATGTTGCTGCATCTGGGTAACCCGCTGCCATCTGCTGAGGCGGTCTTCGCGGAGATGAGTAATGCCAGGCTCAGGAAACTTAGTGTAGCTGGAACCCTTCAGGAAATGCGCCGGTGCTAGCACCTCAAGGCTTTCAGCATTTTCTGAAATTGGACAGAGTGGACGGGAGTTAAGGATGGCAGAAATCTCATATGCAAGAGTTCTTAATTCATCGATGGCTAAGATGGATGCACCGACGACTTTGTAGAAGTGAAATTTAGCTGACTTCACAGCGGCCTCCCATAAACCACCGAAGTGCGGGGCACGCGAAGGGATGAACTTCCAATCGATCCCATCAGCTAAACAGACGGAAGATATCGATGCTGTGTGCTGCTCGCTCAAAAAGAGCTCTTTCAGCTCGGCAAGCTCTCTCTTTGCACCGACAAAGTTTGTAGCATTGTCGCTCCAAATGGTACGCGGACTGCCTCTAAGGCTGATGAATCTCCTCAGCGCTGCGATGAAAGAATCCGTCGTGAGATCCTGGACCACTTCCAAATGAGCAGCCTTCGTGGAAAAACAGACAAAGACGGCGATATAGCATTTGTGGGGTGCCTTATTTCTGGCCTCTGCCTTATGATAGAATGGCCCACAATAGTCCACTCCTGTGGTATGAAAAGCTGCATTAGGCTGCACTCTATTTGCTGGAAGGCTACCCATGACGTGCTCCCAAGTAACAGGCTTCATTCGGAAACATCGGACGCATTTGTTGATAACGCTGGCGACGAACTTGCGGCCTCCAATCGGCCAGTACCTTTGCCGTAATGCGGCAAGCAGCGCCTGCGATCCTCCATGCAAATATTTCTCATGATAATAAACGATGATCGCCTTGGTGACTGGATGATCCTTGGGCAACAGTATCGGATGCCTCGTATCGTAGTCCAAGTTTACGTTCTGAAGCCTTCCACCCACGCGAAGTAACCCATCGGAGCCGAGAATAGGCCTAAGCGAAACCAACTTGCTTTTCTGTGGAAACGGCTTGCCCTGGCTAAGAGATCCATACTCCTTCGCCAAGTTAACCTGTTGGATGCTCCTCAGAAGAAGTACAGTTCCAGAGTTGATCTCCTCCACCGAAAGTCGACCTTTTAACGACGCAGATTTGGCTCTGCAATTTGAAATGAATCGATAAATGTATGCAAATACGCGCTGCAACTTATCAAAAGAGTTGAGGAATTTGCAGTTTGATGAACTGTCTATGCAAACGGCCCCAATTAGAGCCACAGAACGGCGCTCTGGAAGATCCTTTACTGAGTCTAGCAGGGACGGCCAATTTGACGAGCTTTGCAGAAGGAATGGAGGCCCGTTAGCCCAAAGGGAATATTACAACAATTCTCTTGGGGTACATCCTCGCGACACGACGTCTGCCGGGTTCAAGTTTGTAGGAACGTGATGCCAAGACATGTCTTTCGTCATCTCCTGAATTTTCGCGATTCTGTTTGATACGAAATCGTTAAACTCCCTCGGAGGTTGCCGAATCCACGCCAACACAATGGACGAGTCCGACCAGCAATGAAAGGTGCAATCGAAATCTATGGCTTCCTTGGCGTTTACGAT
The DNA here is from genome assembly GCF_043229965.1 of Drosophila suzukii. NCBI lineage: Eukaryota > Metazoa > Arthropoda > Insecta > Diptera > Drosophilidae > Drosophila > Drosophila suzukii. The sequence goes on along the minus strand of NW_027255896.1, from coordinate 39,094,226 downwards.
TAGCTCAGCCAATAAAAGCGCTGCGGAAAGTTCTAATCTTGGAATTGTAAAGGCCTTCAATGGAGCTACCCTTGACTTGGCACAGAGCAGATGGACTTTCGATTCTCCATTGGTCTCCGATCGCAAGTATAGACACGCTCCATAAGCTGACATGCTAGCATCGCAGAATCCATGCAACTCAACGGAAGCCCTTGGTTGCAGTACGAATCGTGGGATTTTTAAGTTCTGTACGACCGATAACTGTGAGGTCAACTCCCCCCATGACGAAAGAATGGGCTCTGGCAGTGCATCATCCCAATCCACGTTCGCACTCCATAGGGATTGCAGAAATATCTTAGATTTTGTGATAATAGGAGTTATTAAACCGAGTGGATCATAGAATTTGGCAATCGTCGACAATGCAACCCGCTTAGTGGGTCGTTGATTGTTTGGCAGTTGAGAAAAATAAAATAGGAGCTGATCAGAAGATGGATCCCAGACTAGTCCCAATGCCTTGGCGACATCCGATCCATCGTGAAATTTGATTAACTGCTCCTTGTCGCATTCAGACTCTCCTTCTAGGGCTGCTGACTCATTCGAACACCATTTGCGAATTGGAAAGTGGCCTCGCGACAGTAGTTCCTTCACCTGACGACGAATTTCTCTCACCTCTTCAACTGAGTCCCCACCAGATATTAAATCATCCACATAGAAATCTCTACGAACAATTTTTGCTCCAATGGGAAATGATTCCTCCTCATCGTAAGAGAGTTGATGCATGGCCCTTATAGCCAAGAAGGCAGCTGGCTTGGTTCCATAAGTCACCGTGTTCAATTTAAAAACACTCAACTCTTCCCTGGAGCTCTCTCTCCAAACGATGCACTGCAAGAAATCATCTGGGTACGAGACACGCACGCAACGGTACATCTTGCAGATATCTTCACAAAGATCAACTTTAAAAAATCGAAAGCAAAGCAGTATATTGAAGATTTTTTGTTGAATTGTTGGTCCTGCCAGAAGTAAGTCGTTCAGAGAGCTACCAGAAGTTGATTTAGCAGATCCATCAAAATCGACACGAAGCTTCGTACTCGTGCTCTCCTGCTTATGTACGCAATGGTGGGGCAAAAAGAATTGTGTTTCTGGCGGTTCCTTAGTTACAAGAGACATGTGACCTAGGTCGATATACTCCCTCAAAAATGCTGAATACTGAGCTTTCAGGGCTGGGTTTCTATCTAATTTAGCTTCCAAACTCTTGAAACGACGACGAGCCAAGATTCGAATCCGGAAGTGGTCAAGAGACGAACAGAGTATTGGCCGTTTCCAAGTCGAATGCAATTTTCAGTAAAAAGTTTCTCACATAGCAAGTCTTCCGGCAATAAAGATGGCTTAGACGAAGTGAAGTCCTCAATTTCCCAAAATCGCTTTACAATGGCGGAAAGTGTGTCATCGGAATGATCAGCTGGGTCCTTGATGCTGGCTTGTAAAACCGATTTATGAGTTGGCATGTTCGATGATAACCCTCCAGAGACTATCCAACCAAGCTTGGTGTTCTGAAGAGTTGGCAAAGCCCTATCCAAATGAATTTGTCCCATAGAAATTATTTCGAAAAACAACCCAGCGCCGAGTAAAAGGTCAATTCGTTGTGATTGATTGAAATTAGGGTCAGCGAGTGAAATGTTTTGCGGTATCCTCCACGATGTTGCATTTATATTGAAATGGGGTTGATAATCAGTAATACTGTGAGTCACAACCGCTGTGAATGCCGCACGATAGCATGCATCCCGTGATTGCACAAGAATATCGACGGTCTATCAGAGATCATGGAAGATTTTCCTATCCCAGAAATCGACGTTTGCGATCTTCTGTGATTCAAGTTTAGTTGGCTAGCTAAGCGAGAGGTTATGAAGTTTAGCTGGGAGGCCGAATCTAAAATTGCTCGGCAAGGCATAAATGCTCCAATTCTATTTCTGACGTAGATAATAGCAGTTGGAAGCAACACGTAGTAGATCGGCCAAATATTTAAGGTTTTGGGTGGAGGGCTTGGTAAATGATGATCAGGATGCGATGATGTATGCGAACATGATACTAATGCTGATGAAGTAGATGGTAATGGCTGAGAGCTCGAGGATGGGTCGCATGTTGGAGATGAAAATGAGGTTGATGTTGCGGATGGGTCATGGTTCATGTGTAATAATGAATGGTGCTTCATGCGACATGCAGTGAGTCGACTTGCATTGCTGCAAACTATGCCCCTTGCGCAAACAGTTGAGGCAAAGGTGCAACTTCTTTGCTTCTCTATATCGAAGATTCGGACTCAAATTTAAAAATCGAGAACACTTTGGCAAATAATGATCCCGTGCATCGCAAAATAAGCATGTCAAATGATTTGAGTTACTAGCAGATGCAATAAGTGTATTTTGGTTATATTTGTGCAAGTTTTTTCCCACCTGCTGGCCTGCATCCTGCACCTCTTTTCCAAAAACGACTCCATAGCATCCCAGGTAGACAGCTCAGTGATTGACAAATCCTCATCCCATTTTTCCCGCGTCCTCTGATCCAGTTTCCAAGTGACGATGTGAATTAGAAGTCCATCCAAAATTTGTTGCGTATTGGCCAGGGTTCGAATTGCTCGCAGATGCGAATTCATGCAATCGCTCAGCTCCCGAAGACCCTTCGAAGATCCCTTCTCGACACCCTTTAAACCGAATATTGCCTGAACATGTGCCTGAAAGTGTAAAACTTTATTATCAAATAGATTAACCAGCAAATTCATTGCCTTTTTAAAATTAGCACTCGAGGGTTCGAGCAAGCGTATGGTTTCCAGAGCCACGCCGCCCAAACTAGAACGCAAATATTGTAATTTTTCAACGTCGCTTAGCTCATCATCATTTCCGATGACCGTAGTCGCAAGAAAATCCGGCCACTCAGAGTAGGATCCATGAAAACGAGCAATTTCCAAATTTGGCAACCGAGGCTTTCTAGATCGAAAAGAAAGATCCGCATTATTAGTGATGTCAATAGATGTTGAATTTGCAGCGGTTGAAGCCGGCAATTGTGACTTGCGATGAGCCGCCAAGCCTCGGCTTAGTTTCGCCTTCACATCCATGAAGACTTCAGCAAATTCAATCCGATTGTCGCTCGAGATCTCTGCAAAATCCAGTCTTTCCAACGATGTCTGCGCAGAATCAAATGCCTGGTTTAATGAATTGATCCATTCCATTCGCGCCAGCAAATCAGCTTCGTCAAACTGATTAACCGCATCAGCGTTTAAATAGCATTTCATCGATCTCATTTGCCGCAAAATAGATTGGGCTTTGACTCGGTAGTAGTCGACGTCACTTGTGGATTCATTTTGAGCCCGAACCGAGTTTTCCGTATCAGACATTTTTCAATCACGAGAAAGGAAAAAAAATGAAATAAAAATGAAATAAAATAAAATGTCCGACCACGTTAGAGGCACAAAACACCGTTTACCCTTTACCGCGAAAACGTGAAGGTTAACAAGCGTCGCCGAGATGCAACGGAACCTTTAAATTGGTGGTTGTTGTTCTTGCCGACAAATTGCCTGCCTAGCAACAGCGGATTATGTAACTGGCAAACGAATGTATGTATGGCTATATGTACATATATATATGTAATATGCGCTATTAACAAAGATTAAATGCGATTCACTTTGTTAAGAATTCTTTGCACAACACAGTTTTGGTATTTTTTCACAGCGCAAAATGTACAAAAAATCAAACGGCCGGCTGTGCACTTTTATATGCACTTATGTATTTATGTATGTTCGTATGTTTGTGCCCGAATGCACGATAAGGACAGCGAAACAAAGCGTTTGTTTAAACTATATTAAACAATCGCGAGACCGAGCTGCAGACTCCGATAAAAACTGCTATCACGTCGGGGTCACCAAATGTTTGTGGGGAAGACAACAAATATGCCACCCTTATATTTATAATTAATAACGCACGAATAGGTTATATTAAAATGTATAGCGTTTATTCGGAGCGGCAGACGGACTGTGAATGTGAAAAAAGCTTGGCTCCAAGATCTTCATATAGACATATGCAGGCTTACAAAGTAGTTGCTGAATAGATAAGCGACAGCTTTAGTGGTATGAGAAAGAAGGCGAAAGATAAGCAGAGAGCGCTGCAGGTGCCGTCGTACACCTATGCGCGCATGACTAGGCGCTGGCGATCTGCTCCGAACAGATATATATAAATATACGTGCACCAAAATACGGATGTTATTAAGTATACCAATTCGCTTAAACCCAAAATATATATATATTATGCCAGAGGCATGCGACTTCTTCAAAGGCTGGAGGAGAGATTCGTCCTCTCTAATTGTTCATCATGATTCGCACTTTGTCTATTGATTCGGTTGGTTTAAATATATTTCAATGCATGTTTGAGTGCTTCCAATGTTTTTTTTTTGATTTTCACTTGTTATCCAATTGTAATATTTGAGGATATTGGTCTTTGGTTATGCATGAGTTCACTAGCTCTGGTTGGCTCGATTAACACATTTATATTGCATCACTACTTTCTCCGACGTATGCTATTGGTCGATACACCTCGGAACGGATGGTTTCTACAGCTGAACAAATTTCAGGTGCATGGAGGTCACGGATACTGCGTTCTCAAACATCGCAGTTTGTCGGATGTCGTTCATATTGTTGATCCTTTCCACGTTCTTTGATGACAATGGCGGCGCTGGTTCGACACATACGATTGGATATGGTGGCTGGTTCTGGTGACAGAAGACTCTGTGGACGGCTGCAAGACAACCAAATGGACTCTGTCCTTTTCTCTATTTGTCTAAGGTCTTTTATACCAGACTAGAGCTTTTACTTGGCTGGCGGTATGGAACGGATAAACTAGGTGTTCCCACCTAGGATTACTGTTTCTTGATATCTGCTATCTTGGGAGTGAACGGCCGGCTGTTGCCCTTTGCCAGCTACCGGAGTATGGTTACCAGTAGGTCGATCGTGGCCATTGTTCTGGCCACGCGACACCCGAAAATTGCCGAATTGTATTTTCTTCTGCCTTTACCAGTATGAGTCTGGTTAGTCACATGCACCCCTTCCCTTGGCTAATGATTCATCGTTGTTTCTCTATGTGAATCTCTCTATGTGGAGGGCGTACGTAACAAAGGTCACGTGATCAGTATTGTCACCTGGTGGTGTGGGAGTGGGGGCAATTTAATATATTCTTTATTGATATGATCGTGACATTTTTATGGAATCTAAGCCTTTAAAAATCAGTTAATTTACATTAGCGAGGAAGTGGTGGCTATTAATATGTTAATTAGTTAGGAGGGGGCCAATAATATGCTAATTAGTAAGGGGGCGGGGGCCATTAATTTGCAAATTGTCCCAGAACCCGTCTTTCCATACTACAAAGCGTACTCCAATTTTAAAGCGGTCAACTTAACATTTTTACTTAGCTTTTATCAGTTTTCAATTAAAGAGTTGAGTAACGAATATCTGATAGTCGAGATACTCGACTATAGCGTTCTCTCTTGTTATACCCGTTACTCGTAGACTAAAAAGGTATACTAGATTTGCCGGAAAGTATGTATTAGGCAGAAGGAAGCGTTTCCGACCCCATAAGGTATATATATTCTTGATCAGGATCACTAGCCGAGTCGATCTAGCCATGTCCGTCTGTCTGTCCGTCCGGATGAACGCTGAGATCTCGGAAACTATAAGAGCTAGGCTATTGAGTTTCAGCAGCTTTCCACGCCCACTCTTACGCCAACAAGCCGCCCAAAACTGTGGCTCCTACAGTTTTGATGCGAGAATAAAAATTTTAATTGAAATGTATTGTTTATATCAATACATATCGATTGACCCTACCAAAAGTTTGCCACATCCACTTCAACGCCCACAAACATCAAAAAATCGTAAATATGAACACGGATATCTCAGAAACTATTAAAGACGGAGAATCGGGTTTTCAGATTAAGATTCCGTAACTGTTTGTGCCTAACCGAAGTAGGCACTTCTTCTTCTTCTTCACACCGCGGGACAAGGGGGTAATGAGTACTTGTCGCTGGCACGGGGCGCTTTGATGGCAGGACGATCGCGTCGCTGCAATGGTAACAATGGTTACTGCGATGCCGGACCACAGGCGATGCTGAAGCTGCGCTGAGGGTGAGCTAACGTGGTTGGTTTATTCCAAACAATCGTCCATTCTATCTACGAATATAATGGCCTCAAACACCATTAACTAACACGTGAGCTGAGTCGTAAATTGTTTTAGTTTAGAACAGATATCATCATTTCTGTCAGCTAATTACATAATGGTAATCAACCGAAGTCGCTTTTCAGCTTTTTGGAAGGAAAAAAAGGAGCTTAGATTGACGCCCTTAAAACCGTTGTGGGAATTCAGTCCGTTTCAGCTTGCCCAGAAAAGCGAGAAGGGATTGATCGCATGGTAGAATGGACTGCATATAGACTAAGGACCCTGGGCTCTGAAATAAAACTGGCGGATGTGGTTCAACAAACCTTGCCAAGTGGCCAGATAATCCCCCTGCCAAAGGTCCTGCTCGGAACTCTGGGAAAGGACGCCTCCAAGAAGACAGTGTTGGTATATGGGCATTTGGATGTGCAGCCTGCTCTGAAGGAAGATGGATGGTAAAGGTAGATAGAAAGTTGTAAGAACGCGGAGCTTCCGATGACAAGGGACATGTGCTGTGCTGGGTCCATACTATTGAGGCTTACATAAAGCATAACATTTCGCTGCCACTAAACGTGAAGTTTGACGACTTGTTAATGGAACGCAAAACGATTTCCTTGCCGATGTTCATTATGTCTGCATTTCCGACAACTACTGGCTAGGGAAGAAGCGCCCTTGCCTGGGCATACTTCCAAGTGGAGGTGGAGGCTCAAAAAAAGATTTGCACAGTAGAGTATTTGGGGAAACCGTCCACAATACTATACCGAATGAATGTCACTTGCTCAGCGTTTTTGTCGACAAGGACACAAAAATCCTGGTCCCTGAAGTGGATCGTTATGTTAGTATTTTGAATAAGTTAACCAAAACCTTACTTTCAAAGTTTGTTCTCGAATTGGTACAGTTTGCACACGAACTAAAGAACAAAAGGCAGCTGCGTTTTATGAGCCAGGGGCAAAGACCGTCATTCCGAAGAAAGTGATTGGCAAGTTCTCACTTCGACTTGTGCCCGACCAGAGAGAATTTCGTCTAACAAAATGAAGGCATATGTTAGAATCGAAGAATATCACGATTCAATTAGATAATTTGTATTTTTTAGACTAAACTGCTTGGCGCTTATCTGCACGAAGTGGGAATATTGTAAACAAGCAGACAATGTATATACCGCCTTAAAACGATGAAACATCACAACGGTGCACTTATTTTTTAAATATTGTCTTTAAATACACTTTTTCTTGAAAAATGTTCATACAATTCATTAACATTTCAGTGATCCATAAGGAGTTGTGGCTCCGATAATTTCCTAGTAAGTCTGCCAACCAATTTTGACGCACTCTTTTATGCGTTAGCTTGTCGTAAATGATCAAAGCTTATTTATTAACCAGAGAAGGAGGATTTAGGTGTTATATATTAGGGGTTACGTAATTATACCCGTTACTCGTAGAGTAAAAGGGTATACTAGATTCGTCGGAAAGTATGTAACAGGCAGAAGGAAGCGTTTCCGACCCCATAAAGTATATATATTCTTGATCAGGATCTCTAGCCGAGTCGATCTAGCCATGTCCGTCTGTCCGTCTGTCCGTCTGTCTGTCCGTCCGGATGAACGCTGAGATCTCGGAAACTATGAGATTTGGCGTGCAGATTCCTGAGCTTTTTACGCAGCGCAAGTTTGTTTCAGCAATGTGCCACGCCCACTCTTACGCCCACAAACCGCCCAAAACTGTGGCTCCTACAGTTTTGATGCTAGAATAAAAATTTTAACATAAGTGTATTCTTCTCATCAATACCTGTCGAGTGACCCGAAAAAAAATTGCCACGCCCACTCTAACGCCCACAAACCGCCCAAACCTGTGACGGCCACAGTTTTCATGCTAGATAAAAAATTTTAACTGAAATGTATTGGTCTCGTCAATACCTATCGATTGATGCAAAAAGAAATTTGCCACGCCCACTCTAACGCCCATAACGCTTAAATCTGTCTACCGCCGGTAGGGGGCGTATTTAAATCTCGATTTGCTGCTTGCATATCTCCATTTCCCTTTGGTCCCTTTAGCTGAGTAACGGGTATCTGATAGTCGAGGTACTCGACTATAGCGTTCTTCCTTGTTTATACATGCATTTGTTGTAGGATATTTTTGGAAAGTTCGGATAAGTTCAGATGAAAAGTTTCACAGCTTGCAAAGATCAGTCGATAGCCCATAAAGTATGTATGTATGAAGCAGTTTTATAACTTTGTCAATGCCAAGCGTAGGTCGTCAGCATTGCCTTCATCGGTACGTTTTAACTCAATGGAGGCATCGACGGATTCTGAAATTGCTGATTTATTTGCCGAGTTTTTCCAAACTACTTATAGTTCGGCTGCTTGGTCAAATTCTAACTACCCTAATCCCTTAAATAAGGCAAATTGCATCTTTACCCCTGAAATTACGGAAATTTCTCTCGTAAGAGACTTAGAAAAAACAACGCCAACTTATTCTCCCGGTCCTGATGGACTCCCCGGGTGTGTGCTTAAGTTTTGTGCGTCAACCATATGTAAACCGATTCTTAAACTTTTTAATTTGTCTATTTCATCGTCAGTTTTTCCTACTATCTGGAAGGACTCTTTTATCATTCCACTTCACAAAAAGGGTGCGAAGGCGGATGCCCAGAATTACAGAGGTATTTCTAAATTGTCGGCAATTCCTAAAGCATTTGAACGTATTATTACTTCTCATTTGCAACATTTATGTTCCTCGCTAATATCACCGTGTCAGCATGGTTTTGTTAAGCGAAGATCGACCACCACCAACCTTCTGGAATTGTCATCTATTGTAATAAATAAATTTAAGAATAAAATGCAGACTGACGTTATATACACAGATTTTAGTAAGGCCTTTGACTCTGTCAACCACTCTCTTCTCTTATTCAAATTAAATCAGCTTGGGTTTCCATGTAATCTATTAACTTGGATTTCAAATTATTTGAATGGTAGGACTCAGAGGGTTATATTCAAGAACGCTGCCTCAAAACTGATCTATGTGACATCTGGAGTGCCTCAGGGTAGTCATTTGGGCCCTTTGCTGTTTACTTTGTTTATTAACGATCTTCCCTCTATCATAACACACTCTCGTGTACTAATGTATGCTGATGATGTTAAGCTTTGTTTATCACATAATGATATAGCGTCGGGTTTCAACTTACAGTCAGATATTGATTGTTTTCAGGGATGGTGTGAGTATAACCTTTTAAATTTGAACTGCCTTAAATGCAACGTTATGACTTTTCATAGGGGTACTCCTACTTTTGTTAGTTACTCTCTTCAAAATACGCCACTCGATCGTATATATTCAGTTAATGACTTAGGCGTTCTTCTGGACCCAAAACTTAAATTTGACTGCCACATAATGTCCACTGTCAGCAAGGCCATGAGTGTTCTTGGGTTTATAAAGCGTTGGTCAAAAGAATTTGATGACCCTTATACAACCAAATTATTATTTACCTCCCTTGTCCGTCCTATTTTGGAATATTGTTCTTCGGTTTGGAGTCCACAATATCAAGTGCATATTGACCGTATTGAGTCGGTACAAAAAAAATTTCTTCTTTTTGCCCTTCGTAGTTTGAACTGGGATCAAAACATAAGGCTACCTTCCTATCAGAGTAGATTACTATTGCTTAATTTACCTACCCTTGCAAATCGTAGAACAATGCTTGGTACTATTTTTATGCAAAATCTTATAAGAGGTGATATTGATTCTGTAGAACTTGTAAACCGCCTAACTTTCAATGTTCCTGTTAGACTAACACGAAATTATTATCCCCTAAATTTGCCACGATGTACATCTAATTTTTGTCTGCACGAGCCCTTTCGCGTTCTATGTAATAATTATAACAACCTTTATCATTTAATTTGCACTTCAACTTCTATCCCGGTACTAAAAACTAATATTTTAACTCATTTGCTTAATTCTTAGATGCTTCTTTTATTTTCATTTGTGTCCCGTCTCTATTTGTTTTTTGTATCTTCCTCGCGAACTCGTATTTTTTGCCCAAATTGATAAAAGGGCCCCGCGCGTAACAAGCACGTGCTTGGTGTCGTTGGGCCACTTGTTTGTACTGCTCGTAGTGCATCAACGTCCATCATATCATATATCTTGATCAGGAACACTAGCTGAGTCGATCTACCTTATAGCTCTGTCTGTCTGTCCGTATGAACGCTGTGATCTCGGAAACTACAGGGCTAGACAGTTGGGATTAGGCGTGCAGATTCTGAAGATTATTACGCAGCGCAAGTTTATTTTGGCAATGTACCACGCTCACAAACCACCCAAAACTGTGTCTCCTACAGCTTAAAAATAAATTTAACTGAAACTGGTCTCGCCAATACCTATCGATTGAGTTGAAAAAAGTTTTCGACACCCGCTCTAACGCCAACAAACCACCCAAGAAGAAAAGCAATGACGTCAGAGCCATTGTTTGTTAATAACAAATGTATTTATGCATGTGTGTGTAAATAGTTTCAGGCCGACTTGTGATGCAAAGTGAAGAGCGCTGCCGGCGCTAAGAGTGAACAGAGCGGCAAACTTATTCTATTGACTAATTAACAATTTTAGCAACTTGTCCTTTTTGTCTCCACCCCTTTCTCTCCAATAAATGCAATACCAATTTTAGTAATCTAATTCCGATTATGTTAATGTAAGCTATAAAGCTTTAAAGCTGAAAAACAATGGAAGGGACGCGGATGGTGGCTTCTCGCTTTTTGCGTTACCCCTCTCTCCATTCTGACCTGCAGTGCATTCACATAAGTGAATAAGAAAGAGGCGAAAGATCATTTATCCAGTGCTGAAAAGTACAAAAAGGTAGTAAAAGGACCGAAAGTTTGTACACGTAACAGCGCTGTAAGTCTTTATGTTTTCCCATTAGTCTACGGCTAACTCTTGCATGGCGAAACCCGTGTGCCTAATGCAATTTTTTGAGAATTTTCAAAGCGTACTCCAATTTTAAAGCGGTCATCTTAACATTTTTACTTAAGCTTTTATCAGTTTTCAATTTAAGAGTTGAGTAACGAATATCTGATAGTCGAGATATTCGACTTTAGCGTTCCGCCATCGGAATATTTAATTTTTTAACCTCTCTTCCTACTAAGACAGCAGTTTTTGTATGTTACTATACATTTATCGTCCATTAACAAAACAATAAATGATGCTACGAAAAATATTTGGTTGAAAAAGTTGTGGTACGGTCAAAAAATAATTAATTATAATTAAATATGCCATTAATTATTCTTGTAAAGGTGGCGAAATAATGGTAATAAACTAATGACTAAGAACTGTACCTCATAGCTAAAATAAAATAAAATATTATTGTTGATTTTTATCTTATAATAATAATATTTAAAACTTTATTTAGGTTGCTCTTTGGCCCATTCACTCAATATTTGCCTCTTGAATCATTGTATTAAATGCTTACAGTTATACATTTTACATACAGTACCATCTTAAATGATTTTATTTTAAACTTTTGGAATGTGTTTTTGACTGTTTTTTGTAATGGCATGTTGGCAATAACTCTTAAAAGCTAATTTAAAAAAATGTGTTCCCAAAAAAAACAATTTCTTGAATATAACTAATTTGTGGGTAATGTGGTTGTAGTCCCATTGACATGAAATTGGTAGGATGTGGGTCCCATGCTTTTCCTTATCAATGTTTCAAGTTTTGCGACTAAAATATCCTTAGTTTAGTTTATGCCAAACAATCGTCCATTCTATCCACGAATATAATGGCCTCAAGCACCATTAACTAACACGTGAGCTGAGTCGAAAATTGTTTTAGTTTAGAACAGATATCATCATTTCTGTCAGCTTATTACATAATGGTAATAAACCGAAGTCGCTTTTCAGCTTTGTGGACGGAAAAAAAGAGCTTACATCGACGCCCTTAAAACCGTTGTGAGAATTCAGTCCGTTTCAGCTTGGCCAAAAAACCGAGGAGAGATTGATCGCGTGGTAGAATGGACTGCATATCGGCTCAGGACCCTGAGCTCTGAAATAGAACTGGTGGATGTGGGCCAACAAATCTTGCCGAGTGGCCAGATAATCCATCTGCCAAAGGTCCTGCTTGGAACTCTGGGGAAGGACGCCTCCAAGAAGACAGTGTTGGTATACGGATATTTTCATGTGAAGCCTGCTCTGAAGGAAAATGAATGGAACACCAATCCCTTTGAGCTTACAGAGGTAGATGGAAAGTTGTTAGGATGCGCGGCGTCCGATGACAAGGGACCTGTGCTGTGCTGGGTCCATGCTACTAAGGCTTACATAAAGCATAATATTCCGCTGCCACTAAACGTGAAGTTTGTTTTTGAAGGGATGGAAAAGAGCGGCATCGAAGGCCTCGACGACTTGTTAATGGAACGCAAAAACGATTTCCTTGCCGATGGGAAGGCTAGGGAAGAAGCGCCCTTGCCTAACATATGGGCTCCGTGGACTGTCATACTTCCAAGTGGAGGTGGAATGCTCAAACAAAGATTTGCACAGTGGAGTATTTGGGGGAACCGTCCACGAAGCTATGCCGAATGAATGTCACTTGCTCAGCGTTCTTGTCGACAAGGATCCAAATCCAAGGATCCTGGTCCCTGGAGTGGATCGTGATGTTAGTATTTTGTATAAAAAAACCAAAAGCTTACTTTTAAAGTTTAACTGTTCTCGAATTGATACAGGTTGCACCCGAACTAAAGAACGAGCAGGCAATATACGAGAACATTGACTTTCAAGTTTCTGAGTACATGTTAGTTAATCTTATCTTCCTATCGACGCATTTAATATATGAATAGCTGTAATCTCTTTAGGAAAGACATTGGTGTTGACCAGCTGCCGCATAATGGCGACAAAACCAGGCTGCTTCAAGCCAGGTGGAATTCCATGGAATCGAAGGTGCGATTTATGAGCCAGGGGCAAAGACCGTCATTCCGAAGGAAGTGATTGGCAAGTTCTCACTTCGACTTGTGCCCGACCAGGAGTGTGTCAGTAAATACCTTAGAGCAAAATGGACAGAGAGAGGTTCGCCTAACAAAATAAAGGTTTGTTTTTGAATTCCTCTTCGTTTTACTCTAGATTATAATGATTGTGATTGAAGGTTACTATGCTCTCAGCTGGAAAGCCCTGGACAGAGGACCCAAACCATCCCCATTATCAGGCTGCGAAACGGGGCATAAGGCATGTTTTCAATGTAGAACCCGACATGACCCGTGAGGGGGGATCCATACCAGTAACATTGACATTGCAGGAAGCCACCGGCAAAAATGTCATCCTTGTGCCAGTGGGAGCATGTGACGACGGCGCCCACTCTCAAAATGAAAAAATCTATGTCTACAACTACCTTGAAGGCGTAAGTTAAATTAGAAGAACATCACGATTCAATTAGATAATTTGTGTTATTTTAGACAAAACTGCTTGGCGCTTATCTGCACTAAGCGGGAAAATTGTAAACAAGCAGACAATCTATATACCTCCTTAAAACGACGAAACATCACAACGGTGCACTTATTTTTATAAATATTATCTTTAAATATACTTTTTCTTGAAAAATGTTCATACAATTCATTAACATTTCAGTGATCCATAAGAATTTGTGGTTCCGAAAATTTCCTAAATGATCAAAGCATCCGACATTGACCACGTTTACAAATTCGAAATATTTGTTAACCAGAGAAGGAGGATTTAGGGGTTATATATTAGGGGTTACGTAATTTATACATGCATTTGTTGTAGGATATTTTTGGAAAGTTCAGATGAAAAGTTCCACAGCTTGCAAATAACAGTCGAATTCGTCAAATTTGGAATATTTTCAGAACGAAATACGTTTATTTCTGTTCTCAGTTTTATCTGTCTTTGCTAAACAGAAAACAGTTAGTTTTGTTTCAAACGTGCACTTATTCTAACACCCAACTTATCAGTGTTTTTCTTTTTAAAATCCTGCAGAGGGTATAATAATTTCAGTCAGAAGTTTTGCTAACTTAAGTTAGCTATCTTTCTTGTTATTTTTATACCCGTTACTCGTAAAGCATAGGGGTATATCGTCGGAAAGCATGTAACAGGTAAAATTAAGCGTTTCCGAGCCCATAAAGTGTGTATATTCTTGATCAGGAACACTAGGTGAGTCAATCTAGCCTTTCCCTTTGTCAATCCATCCGTATGAACGCTGTGATTTTGGAAACTACAAAGGCTAGACAGTTGGGATTAGGCATGCAGATTCTGAAGATTATTACGCAGCGCAAGTTTATTTTGGCAATGCACCACGCTCACAAACCGTTCAAAACTGTGGCTCCTACAGTTTAAAAACAAATTTTACTGAAATGTATTGGTCTCGCCAATACCTATCGATTGAGTTGAAAAAAGTTTTCGACGCCCACTCTAACGCCCACAAGCCACCCAAGAAGAAAAGCAATGACGTCAGAGCCATTGTTTGTTATTAAAAAATGTATTAATGCATGTGTGTGTAAATAGTGGCATGCCAACCTGTGATGTAAAGCGAAGAGCGCTGCTTTTATCAGTTTTCAATTTAAGAGTTGAGTAACGAATATCTGATAGTCGAGATACTAGACTATAACATTCTCTCTTGTTTTCTTTACATTTATCGTTCCGCCATCGGAAATTTGATTTTTTAACCTCTCTTCCTACTAAGACAGCTGTTTATGTATGTGACTATACATTTATCAAACAAAAACACCTCTTAACGAGGTAAAAAGTAGTGGCGAACGCGCCTTTAACAAAAATTTCTGATATCAACAATTGTGACGAAAAATGATATTACATTCCATACGCATTTGCACAAGTGTCAATACCATGACTAGGCGTCGTCCCCAAATGGCTTTGCTATTGAAAAACCAAACACACAGATTCGACCCCTAATCTTAGCTGAACGCCACCTTAAATTAGGCACTGTAGCGTCATTTCCAGTCGGCACCCTCGAATAGGGTTCAGTATGGGCATTTTTGCCAACCAAAACAAATGTAAATATTTTATGCAATAACTTAAATTATGTTTACTACACTTTCTACTTCTTTGTAATTATAGATCATAACTTTAAAGACTTATTTCTCCTCATAAAAAAGTATATAAATATCTTTGCTGTTCCGGGGTCAAGAAGATTTAGTTATTGTTGCATCACCGGCTTTGTATAGATTTCCATCTTTTCGGAAAATATATGTATAATGTCCTTCGTTAAAACCTTGACCGTGATGAAATATTTCACTTGGTAAACAATATCTCTTATTTTCAAATTAAAATTGGTTATCTTCGTATCCGCCTGATCGACTAAACTAAGTGAGAACACAAGTATTCGGCCTGAATTTTCAATAAGGGACTGACGTTGAAGATGGCTGGTGCAGTGTGTACAACTGCTGCTTTCAATAGTTCGGCATGAACCGTAATTATAGCTTATTAATTATTTTAGTGTACATTTTCTACTTTGGGGAATATGAAGTTGAGCAACCAAGTTTTCATCTATTTGTATGTTTCTCCTATAATCACAGTTAGAGCACTTTATAATTTTATATGCTTATGTATAAAAAATGTTTTAGTTTGTTGCAAGGAAGGGCATTCCAAAAGCTGCTTCAAAAAATCTCTACTGTCTTGTTGTTCAATATTATTTAATATTTCCGAACGTAAATCGGAAATGTCTAAATTTTTCCCTATTAATAAAGGGTTTGTGTAATTTAAAAATGGTGCCTATAAAATGGTATTATTCTGATCATTCAATACTGATTCCTTGATAAACATAATATTTATAAGGCACTGAAAAACCGAGTTCGCATACCAAGCATTATTTGGATTTTCCATACCACGTATATTGTGGAAAATAACTTTACTGGCGTTTTTCTTGCTGCTTACATTTGTATCTAATACTTTTGGCTCAATGATAGCCGTTGTTTGACGCCTCAAATATATATTTTTATCAGAAATATTTTTATTTTTTTATTATTACCAACAAGATGTTGCAGATCTATTCTATATAAACTTCTTAATCTATTGTACTCTATTATATTGCCCTTATTTGTCCTAATACTTTAAGGATTAACGTTAAGAATTGTAAGCCAGATAGAGTTTTTAAACGAGAAAGTGCAACATAAGTGTGACCATTTACGAATATGCTACACCAAAATCAAAATCTCAGAGTGTGATTGTTAACCCTTGGCTTTTATGAATAGTTATTGCGTCCGCCAAACATAGTGGAAATTGTTTTCCAATTAAAACAAGGAAGAACGCTATAGTCGAGTACCTCTACTATCAGATACCCGTTACTCAGCTAAAGGGACCAAAAAGAAATGGAGATATGCAAGCAGCAAAGCGAGATTAAAATGCGCCACCTACCAGCGTTATGGGCGTTACAGTGGGCGTTGAAATTTTTTTTTTGGATCAATCGACAGGTATTGACGATACCAATACATTTCAGTTAAATTTTGTATCTAGCATGAAAATTGTGGGCGTCACAGGTTTGGGCGGTTTGTGGGCGTTAGAGTGGGCGTGGCAAACTTCTTTTGGGTCAATCGATAGGTATTGATGAGAACAATACATTTATCCCAAAATTTTTATTTTAGCATCAAAACTGTAGGAGCCACAGTTTTGGGCGGTTTGTGGGCGTTAGAGTGGGCGTGGCACTCTGCTGAAACTGAAACTGCGTAAGAAGCTCAGGAATCTGCACGCCAAATCTTAATAGCCTAGCTCTTATAGTTTCCGAGATCTCAGCGTTCATACGGACAGACAGACAGAGGGATAGGGTAGATCGACTCGGCTAGTGATCCTGATCAAGAATATATATACCTTATGGGGTCGGAAACGCTTCCTTCTGCATGTTAAATACTTTCCGACGAACCTAGTATACCCTTTTACTCTACGAGTAACGGGTATAAAAACATTTTGATTAAGTTGAAATATTGATTCGATACGTTCAACTTTACAACAATTTTAGAAGTGCGCGCGTTGACGACACTTACTTCTTCACGCAGCTTCTTTATTACCCCTATAGATCCAATAACTAACCCTGATGCAACACCTAAATTTCGAAGCAACATTATTTTTGCATCTATTTTAACTTCTATTGTATCTGCTAAATTAGCTGTTTCTGAATGTTTACATTTCTTTTTAAGAATGTCCAGAGATTTGTCTGATTTAACTTTTTGAATGGCAGTCTTAGCTTCGATTAAATCTTCAGCCATGAGCAATATTTTTTTTGAAGGAATTGGTCCAGCAAACAAACATTTGTATGCGCAGGTAGCTTTCTTATATATTCGATGAGTTCGGAAGACATTCAATTGTATCGCTATTTAATTTAATTTCTCGTTTGGATAAAAGCTGACAATCTTTCTCATCCAAAATGCCTATCCGTACATGTGCTAGGGTCTGTGCGGAATCTTGATCTGTTTGTTGTCTTACATTTTAAGTTAGCTCATCGTAAGAAAATAACTTGGCCCATAAATATGAGGCGTGCAGACCAGAAAAATGTTTTTGAAATCTTTGTTTAGACATATTAACAAATGGAGAAGGTTCGTTTACTGGGTGTAGTTGCATTAAATCGCCTAGAAATAATATATTTATTCTTGCAAACCAGCCATCTGGATGTTCCAAAATATCAAATATTTCGCATAATCGTAAATTTATATACTGTAATGTTACATTGGAAACCATCGAAATTTCATCAATTATAATAAGGCAAACATTTCTAAGCTTATCTCGCATTAATTATACATTATAATTATATATAATGTAAAAGGGTATACTAGATTCGTCGGAAAGTATGTAACAGGCAGAAGGAAGCGTTTCCGACCCCATAAAGTATATATATTCTTGATCAGGATCTCTAGCCGAGTCGATCTAGCCATGTCCGTCTGTCCGTCTGTCTGTCCGGATGAACGCTGAGATCTCGGAAACTATGAGAGCTAGGCTATTGAGATTTGGCGTACAGATTCCTGAGCTTTTTACGCAGCGCAAGTTTGTTTCAGTAGACTGCCACGTCCACTGTAACGCCCACAAACCGCCCAAAACTGTAACTCCTACAGTTTTGATGCTGAAATGTATTGTTCTCATCAATACCTATCGATTGACCTAAAAAAAAGTTTGCCACGCCCACTTAAACGCCCACAAACCGCGAAAACCTGTGACGCCCACAATTTGCATGCTAGATAAAAAATTTTAATTGAAATGTATTGGTGTCGTCAATACCTATCGATTGATCTAAAAATAAATTTGCCACGCCCACTCTAACGCCCATAACGCTTAAATCTGTCTTCCGCCGGTAGGTGGCGCATTTTAATCTCGCTTTGCTGCTTGCATATCTCCATTTCCCTTTGAGTAACGGGTATTTGATAGTCGAGGTACTCGAATATAGCGTTCTTCCTTGTTTTAATTTAGCATTGTTTAACTGTGTGTACTTAGCAATACCTCCATGTTCAACAGGCAAATTTAACAATCTATGTATAGTTAAACCATTTACATTGCGAGCTGCGATTCCAGTAGGTCCAGCTACGACGACTTGTTCTTCAAGACATTTTATTATATATTTTCTTATCACACTAATCAAATAAGATTTTATTGTGCCCCCAAATCCAGAAACAAATTGACGTAATACATTTTTGGGGGAAAGTCACGGATTTTTTAATGCTTTATTTTTTAGCTCTGTTTACATTCACATTCTAATAAGAATGAATCATCTAATATGAATATTAAACTTTTTAATAACAAATTTTTTGCTTCAATTACCTAGTTTAATAGCACAAGTTTGGAATCTGAAGGGCTGTATAGTTTCAGATTCCAAGAGAAACCTGTCGTTTCTTATATTTCCCGCCGAACTAGCGGGTTTTTCCAAGGGGTAGAACAAATAGATCAAGTTTCCTATTTCGATTAGCTTCATGCAAGTAAAGGACCCTAAAACCATAACAGATTTTCCGTTTGAAAAATTCTTATAAAAATATATGTCATAAAATTGGGTTTTTTCTTGTTTATTCCAATAAGTATGAAATATTTCGTAGCTGAAACGAGTTGCACTTTTATCGCTTAATATCTTCCAAACGGTAATGTTTAGGGCAAAAAGTGTTATATATCAAAAGTTGAGGAATCTCAAGGGCTATATGATTTGAAATTTAAAAATAAATCGTTTGACTCAATTTTGAGAAAATTGTCAAAAAGTGGTTTTAAAAAATAACTTGTTGTCATAACTATAAATTTATTATATTCAGACAACTTTACTATACGAAGGGTATTTAGAAAATTAAATTATCTTTTCAGAGATATACAGCACGTTTCTGTAGCATTAGTTGTTTAGATACTATAAGCATTTTAAATCTGGGTTTTTTTTTGGATTTTCCGCTAAACTAGCGGGTTTTTCCAAAAGTCGTACAACAAACGTTTTCTAATTCAAGCTGCTTTATACACCCATAGGGCTTCCAAAACCCTAAACCTAAGATGGGATGCATACAAACCCACAAAGGGACAAACATTTTCATTTTGGGAAGAAGAAAATCTTGATTTTTGAATTACTTTTGAACGGGACATTGGATTTCAACAAATGAGGTGTCATTTGACGCGTATTCTCAGTAAGAATAAAACTAGCTAAACAGTCGGGGGCTTTTATCCCCACCGTATCTAGCAGCTCCAATTTTCTAAATTTTTATTTTTTCAATTTCACCGCTTTTTCTTCCAAACAAATCTGTATTTCGAAAGTCTTGGCATGCAATCTTCTTAGTTTTTGAGTTACCTTTGTATTGGTGTATCACTCGTTAAAAACTTTCCCAAAAATCTGTTTAAAAAATTATGAAACAAATTATAGCTTCGGTGTTTTCTGACATATTACCTTATACTATTGGGAATATCATTTTTTGTATTTTTAAATTCTTGATTCTTAAGTTAGAAGCTAGCGACTGCGCTGCCTCCAAAATATCGGCAGGAGCCGTATTCATAGGATTTTCTATGATCAAACATTAGGCTGGTAACAGCAAGAGCGGAAGAAAAGTTGTACATGCAAACATCGGCTGCTTATGCTGTCAGGCCATGGGAATCTGCTGACACTTTCACTTTCCGTATTGATAGAATGGATACTCGCCACAGCGATATATGCAAATTAATTTTATTCGTTGCTGTTGATATAAAATAATTTATTTTTTATTTTTAAGTTTTAATTTATTGCTGTTTGACCTTAATTCACAATCTCACTTATACATCAAGACTTTTACTTTTAGTTATGACCGATCGCGGGTTCAATCCGAAATAGACTGACTCCTTAACGAACCTCGTCCAGAAGCTTTTCATTCTTAAGCTTCCAGAACTTTAATTTTTGTTTAAAATAAAAGCTTATCCTGAAACTGTGGCATATCGTTGTGAAATGAAATTATGCTGACCGATGTAATTTGATTGAAAATCTGAACGCATTATGATTTGAACTTAGAACGCAATACTGTGGGCTTCGAACGAAAGAGTTTGGGCTTCGAACGGAAGCTTGTGTTTACTTTACGATTGGTTTATTTATCTTAGCAGGACGGTCAAGCGCGGACCTCGAAGTAAATGGAAAATGCAAAGGCAGAATCTTAAACAAAGGCATAGGCAATGCCGCTGTGGTTGAATTCGAAAATTTGTTTATAAATTCCATAAGAGGAACCGTTTCACGGGTTGGATAACTCTTCCCCTTCTAAAATGGATCTTCCCGATTCAATATGAAATTCATGTAATTGATCTCTTAATTCTGTTAAAAAATTTTCTTGGTTAATAGATTTTTCTTCAGGATCACTAGCCGAGTCGATCTAGCCATGTCCGTCTGTCCGTCTGTCTGTCCGTCCGGATGAACGCTGAGATCTCGGAAACTATGGGAGCTAGGCTATTGAGATTTGGCGTGCAGATTCCTGAGCTTCTTACGCAGCGCAAGTTTGTTTCAGTAGACTGCCACGCCCACTCTAACGCCCACAAGCCGCCCAAAACTGTGGCTCCTACAGTTTTGATGCTAGAATAAAAATTTTAACTGAAATGTAATGTTCTCATCAATACCTATCGATTGATCCAAAAAAAAGTTTGCCACGCCCACAAACGGCGAAAACCTGTGACGCCCACAATTTTCATGCTAGATAAAAAATTTTAACTGAAATGTATTGGTCTCGTCAATACCTATCGATTGATGCAAAAAGAAATTTGCCACGCCCACTCTAACGCCCACAAACCGCGAAAACCTGTGACGCCCACAATTTTTATGATTGATAAAAAATTTTAGCTGAAATGTATCCGTCGGTCCGTCTGTCCGTATGAACGCTGAGATCTCGGAAACTATAAGAGCTACATTACTGGGATTAGGCATGCAGATTCCTAAGATTCCTGCGCAGCGCAAGTTTGTTTCAGAAATGTGCCTCGCCCACTTTAACGCCCACAAACCGCCCACGAACTTAAAAAAATTGCGGATATTTCGGAAGCTATCACAGATAGAGAAATGGGATCTCAGATTTAGATTCCGTAGCCCTGTACGCAGCGCATGTTTGTTACGCAAATATCCCACGCCCACTCAAACGCCCACAAGCCGTCCAAGCCTGTGGCGCCCACAATTTTCATTCTACAAAATTTTAACTAAAATGTATTGGTCTCTTCAATACCTATCGATTGATCCAAAAAACCATGACGCTTAAATTTGTTTACCGCCCATATAACCACATATTGAGATCACGGGTAGGTGGCGCATTTTAATCTCGCTTTGCTGCTTACATATCTCCATTTCCCTTTGGTCCTATTAGCTGAGTAACTGGTATCTGATAGTCGAGGCACTCGACTATAGAGTTCTTCCTTGTTTACAAATTTAATTCTCACCGTTTAATAATCATGTAAAACAAGTTTTTTTCTAAACTTAAAGTGCAATAATTATTAAATAGTTGTTTCTTAAATGTAGACTTTTCGTAATATGTATTTGCGGATCTTGGGACTTAATTACTTATTAAAAATTTTCCATCGGATTGGGAAATGGGTCGGGCATTAATTATTTCGCATCTGCTTTTATTATTGTGTATTTTATAAAAATTATTAAAAGTTTTTTATGTAGTGCTATTTTAAACACTGAGATATCCATTGAGTCAGCGATAATTACTGGCTTTTGTTCGTGTTTTAATATTTCATTAATATCTTCATTATATAATCTTAAGCGACGTTTTCTTAATGGTAAGTCTTGATCAATAAAAACCTTTTTAAAATCTTCAGAAAGAGATTCTTTTTTTTGAACAATTTGGAATTGATAATAGATTGTTTATTATTATTTTCAATTAATTCATTGATTTTGTTTTGTTTGTTTTGAGTTCTATACAACAATTTTCATACGGTGCCTAACTTATTTACTCCCTTTTTTGATCTAGCTGATATTAACTGGGATAAAATTAGTTCGATTACCTCTATGTCGTATTTAATTTTCCATTGTGACCTTTTATTTGAATCTCTTTTTATATTATCTGATTCTATATTTATTATTTCTTTTTAAAAACTTAAATTAGTTACGTGGAAAAAATCGTTGTACGATTCATAGATAAGACCGTCCTTGTTGTCTTTGAACAGAAAAAATGCATGGTTCGAATAATCAATTATATCTGAACTGGCCAATCTTATGAATGATAAAATAGGTATTAAAGAATGCATTTTCTGTAAGTTAAGAAAAAATAGTTTATTAATTCTTAATAATATCTTTGTGTATGATTCTGTATCTAATGATATTTATTATTTAATAAGGCATAACCTCTTTAACTATTTGCTTTTTATACCCTTGCAGAGGGTATAATGATTTCAGTCAGAAGTTTGCAACGCAGTAAAGGAGACGTTTCCGACCCCATAAAGTATATATATTCTTGATCAGCATCACTAGACGAGTCGATCTAGCCATGTCCGTCTGTACGTCCGTTTCTACGCAAACTAGTCTCTCAGCTTTAAAGCTATCGGGCTGAAACTTTCCCAAAAGTCTTATTTTTTTTTGCAGGTAGTATATAAACCGGAAACAGCCGAATCGGACAACTATATCTTATAGCTCCCATAGGAATAATCGGAAAAAAATGTAAGAAAATTATATCTTTGGTGTTTTTTAGCATATAACCTCCTAAGCTTGGAAATAACATTTATATCCTTTATATCCTTTTTTTTGCACGTAGTATAAGTTAACAAACCCAGTTCCCATGAGGAGAAATTGTCGAGTTGCAGGCCATATCCGGTGGCCAACACGCGCAATAAGGAAACTGCCGACTCCACACTCTGGGGGCCATCGCCCGGAGTCCGGCCAAAAACACTCACGCAGCAAGTGATCTTCGCTGGCCAGGTGATAGGTGCTGACCCGGCGCTTTAGCGGCAGCGCTGGGAACAATCGCTTCGCGAGTGATCGCCAGATACCAAGTGCTGACCCTGCACTTTGACGGCAGCGCTGCGACCAGGCAAAGGCCTCAAGCTGTGGCCGGATCAGACCCTTAAGTTAGTTAAAAATTATTCCCCGCAGCCATAGCTGTGTTTATAGAAAGATCAAAGAAATATTGTAATATTGTTGAAAAATAAATTGTAAAAAATATATAAATTGCAGCTAAATCTGCAGGGTGAAACTATAGCGGAAGTGCAGTGCACCGCAAATTGGCCGTTTAAAAACGGAGAGATAAAAACTTACAAAATTAAAACAAGTCAAATCAACAGGGGAGCTATAGGTTACCCCTACCCGCAAGAAGCTGAATCAAGTAACGAAAGAAGTGTCTTTGCAGCCACTTTCGCCCGTCACAACGAGGAGAAAACTTATAGGCCAAACAACCAGCGACAAGCGGGTTGGAAAAATTCCCAGGCACACTACGATCGGAACCAACACTCAGGGGCAATAAAAAAAACACTTCACTTTGTTAGAACCCAAAGGGGAGCCAACTACCAAAGTGGTTATTTTAGACATAGACTGCACAATAGCACAGGGAATACTCAGGGTCAGCTAGCACCAGAGCCGATGGAGGTCGACACCGCCTCCAGGTTTAAACAACCCACAGCATGGCAAAATAGGCAGTCAGCGAGGTTTCAACAAAAAAATAAGCTTCATGCCGGAAGAAAAACCCGACGAAGAAGATTATGACTCGGTTGCTCAGGCCTGTGCCACCGAAATAGAAGATGAGCTGGACACAGAAGACTCCTGTAATTTTTTAGGGTAAAGTCCCTGCTCCCTTACATAACACGTACGGTAGCAGGCAAAGAAACAAAATTACTAATAAATACAGGCACGTCAAAAAATTATATTACTCCAGTCCCGTGAGTAGTATATTAATACGGGAGCTGGCTCACTAGGTAATAAATCATGTCAAAAAAGGAGGTGGGGGTGACCCTAATTAGTCACGCATGGTTGCACACAGGTGTTCTAATGACCTAATTAGCATAATTAAGTCAAAAAGGGGGGTGTTGCTGACCCTAGTTAGATGAGCATGGTTGCACACAGGTCACTTAAGTAGTAGGGAAAGACGGGTTCTGGGACAATTAGCATATTAATGGCCCCCGCCCCCTTACTAATTAGCATATTAATGACCCCCGCCTCTCACTAATTAACATATTAATGACCCCCGCCTCTTCATTAATGTATGCGGGTTCTGGGACAATTAACATAATCCATAAATTATCTGATTTTAAGGGGTTTAGATGTCATAAAAGTGTCACGATCGTATCCATAAAGAGTATACTAAATTGCCCCCCAACCCCACACCACCATGTGACAATACTGATCACGTGACCTTTTTGCCTCATTATCAGCAATTAATATTCAGCAGGTGTTGCTGTACACGGGAGAAAGGTCGCACACTTTCCCCACATCTCCATGTGACAATATTGATCACGTATCCTTTTCCTCATTATCAGCAATTAATATTCAGCAGGTGTTGCTGTGCACGTGAGAAAGGTCGCAAACCCAAAACATCTAAAGCTGGTTGCCTTAGAGGGACATGTCCGATCATGTTGGGGAATAACGTTTCCTATGATTGTAAAACTAATTTAGAAATCAAAAGAACCCCAAATAAAATAAATCCCACAAGTTAATGATTCTCAGATGTCGAATATTTTCAAACAGACTTTTTTTTTTCGCCCCAGAATGTTTAACTGGTAAATTTTTTCAAGATCTCTCCTTTCTACAAACGGGTCATAAACATATCATAAAAGGGATTCAAGCAAGAGCTACCCGAACATGCGCACCTGTCTATTACCTGACCGGAATAAAAGGGACACATGCACAAGTCTGAAGGCGCACGCCCATTGACAAAATCATGAGCCTCACGCCAACGACCTCACGGCTAAGTGCGAGCTCTAATACGTTCCCATAATAGGGGTTGAAGTCACGACCGCGCAACAACTCGCAAGTAGCCGACATATCTCAGTCAAGGAAATATTTTCAATTCTCCGTACCTGTAATTTTAACTCGAAATAAAATGTCAGAAGTTTATTTTGTACCATAAAAATACATTTATTCATTTACATTTATTTATTTTGGTATTGCGAACATTTTTTTTTTATATATAGAAATTTATTTTCTGCTATGATTCCGGCGATTTGCATAGAAGAAGCAGGCGCACGTTTCCGACGTCATTTCTGGATTACAAAATGTAAAGTGTTCACCATAATTCGTAGTTTTGAGGTCATGACTATTGAAAATGCTGACCAATTATCTCTCCTTTAAATTGTTCAATAAATTGGTCAATTTCCTCATGAAACTTAATTTGGTTAATTTTGTTTTCTTGCACATCCTTACACATCTAGTCTCAACTTTAAAATAATGTATAAAAATTATTTTATTGTTTTGAAGCTACTTTTAAAAAATGTCAAAATAATGTATGCATTGTTTAGAGCACAAACCCCGCCCTTAAGGTGTGTTTCACAATAGGGAAACCGGTTTCCTTTAAACCTGTTTAATGACGGACAGCCCATTTCCTCGACATTAATGAGCTGACGACTCCCAAAAAACGTCTGTAGAAATCGTTTCTTTTCCACACCTTTACAAATAATTTGTTTTCCGCTTGTAATTGTCCTTAGATACTTTCGAGTTTGTGGAAAACTATTTTCTCCATCGTTCCAAAAAATTTTGTGATGTGTATTGGTTAACCAAATTGCAGTCTTTCGAGATTTTGTATTTAGCAAAGTAAAATCATATGGTGGTTCTATTAAAAAACTATTATTCAAGTTTGGATCTTTTTCGAATACAATTCCAATTTCCTTTAGAATAAAATTATTATTATTATCAAAGAAACCTTGAACATCAATCGAAACAGTATCTTTCAACATTTTTCTGATGTTAAACAACTCGTTGTACTAGTCCGTTTAGTGGGTTATATTCAACTAAACGGTCTTGTATGAGGAGACAATAATCTTGGGTATTTTCATGACTTGGTGTCTTTAGTTCTATTGAAATTCTCACATCAATAGGACCAATTTTACTGATTCATTTTGATATGAAAGATCAACCACAATAATAGGGGTCTTCAATTTAAATTCATTTGGGGTCAAAAATGGTTGTGATTCACGATTAACTAGATTGAAATCTTGTATACATTTCATATAGGTGAGCATACTAATTCTTACTAAAATCAACATTCAGATTATCACATGGATATGACTCAGAATTCAAGTGAACTTTCAAGTTTGATAAGTTATTTGTGATAAGTTCTCCATTTAGTGTAAATCCAATTATGGCAAATCTTGGTTTTTTGCGGTTAGCCGACAATTTCACATTCCAGCTGTGTTGCCTTCCATACCCCAATTTTGCGTTAACATATGAATCCCAACTCCGGAATGCGATTGGTAGGTTTACACCACTTTTAATAATATCGTACATCTTAATTTTTTGCAAAATCGCTCAGAGTTACATGGGGAATTTTCCAGATTTTATTCGTAATTTCCAACTTAAAAGTTTGTTCATTTCTGGTTTGCTCAAACACATCACCAAGATTCTTAGTTAGCATCAACACTAGTTCATGCTTACAATTTAACAAAACTTTTTTATAATCCTCAGTCAATCCCAACAAATTTTTTAATGGTACAGAAAAATTTTAATTGGGGATCCCGTAGAAATTTCGTCTCCACTGCTCCATCCAGACTTTAATAGGTATTGACTTTGAAGATTATCCAGAGATATACAATTTTTAGGGTAGTAGCCATACCGACATAGACTTGACACGTTGGACTCGTTGTATTTAGTTGTTACCTAGCAGTATTTTGATGGTTACTTTCTTTTTAGTCTTGCTTTTGGATGGTTACTTTTTGTATAGTACCTGTACAGTACTTGATTTTGGATGGTTACTATCTGTATAGTATCTGTAAAGTACTTGGTTTTAGATGATAACTAAATGTTAACAAGTATTATGAGTCGCTATAGTCTCTTATTAAGAACTATCAAAGTACACAAGTTAAAGTTTCTAAGATGTGTTAGCCAAACACACTTGCAGTGAACTATCATTACCTGACCGTCATCAAAGTCACATGCCCAAGACCCAAGGACATTGAATAAAATATTTCCCCTTCATTTGTACCTGGAGTTTTAATTACAGTCAGATACAAAATTTGTAGGATTATTCAATATCTCTTTATATATTTTATTATTGTAAACATATTTCATTAAATTCATAATTAATTATATTTTATGTATATTTGTATATAATTAATTTTCTTACTTCAGCCCTCTGTAAGAAACATGTCGCTTATTAATCTTCGTTCCAAGCGTAGATTTTCGCTTGGTTCCCATAGATAGATGTAAAATAGTTCTCACAATGTAATCTTTCTCAGATGCTGAATTATTTTTAAAGCATTCATTTGTTCCATCCCATAATAATATTGTAACATATTTCGAAGGCATCATTAGCTAGCATAGGAGCGCCTATCAATTTAATTTTTGATTGAAGTTTATGATAGAGGTGTTGGGACCTGGTAATATCGGTTTTTGTTGTCAACTATTTTTCTAGTTCTAGTTTATTAATTCTATTCTAGTTGTATACTATTTGTATGAGTAAGGCATCATTGTCTAAGATTCTGAATAAGTTTAATAAACTGTTTAATTACAATACTGATTAGCTGGTTACTATATATTTAGTAGATGTATACAAGTTGTTTAGTATCTGGTTTGATATGTTTAATAGATGTATACAAGTTGTTTACTAGATGTATACAAGTTGTTTACTAGCTGTTTAGTATCTGGCTACTATATATTTAGTAGATGTATACAAGTTGTTTAGTATCTGGTTACTATATATTTAGTAGATGTATACAAGTTGTTTAGTATCTGGTTTCTATATGTTTAATAGATGTATACAAGTTGTTTACTAGATGTATACAAGTTGTTTACTAGCTATTTAGTATCTGGTTACTATATATTTAGTAGATGTATACAAGTTGTTTAGTTCTGGTTACAATATATTTAGTAGATGTATGCAAGTTGTTTAGTATCTATGTTTAGTAGATGTATATAAGTTGTTTACTAGATGTATACAAGTTGTTTACTAGCTGTTTAGTATCTGGTTTCTATATGATTAGTAGATGTATACAAGGTGTTTAATAGATGTATACAAGTTGCTTACTAGCTGTTTAGTAACTGGTTTATATATCTTTAATATCTCTTTACTTGATGTTTACTATTTATTAGCTGGTTACTAGTTGTTATTAACGTCTACGAGCTTTTATAGTCTTTTATTAAGAATGATCAAAAATTCTTGATCACTAGACGACTTTCGATGTGAAGTAAAAACTTACACTCTGATTTTCAGTGTGTTTGCTATGTACGTAAAAAAGAATGCAAAGCCAAAATAGCTCAAGATTGATATATAAATCTTAGAGGAACATGTCCGATTATGTTGGGGGAAGATGTATCCTGTGATTGTAAAACTAATTAAGATATAAATTGTTCACAAGTTGTCTAAAAGCTGTGTAGAAGCTGCTTTGATAAACAATTTTGATTCATAATTACAGATATTAAGAATATATAATAATATCATCCACTTTAACTAGTATATTGTTAAAATAAAACATTTTCATTTTTCATATTCTTTCATCTTATGTAGGTATAATAAATGTAATCTTAACTACGATAGCTAGCCTTACATCCCATAACTATAGTTATTAGCTACAATAAAATGTCTAGAAAGAACAAAATATATGAATGTCCAAAAACCATTTAAAACTAACTATAATTGGGAAAGTAATTGAAATCGCTCCGGCGTAATACAGTAAAAAACAAAAAACACTGTGATTATCCCATTTTCTATCACCATAACAAATATGTATACCCACACCTAAATGACCAATTATATCCTTTGTCCAAAAATGTCTGTGACTTTCACTTATAAATTTGTCACCGATAATTTAAATCCCATTAAGCAAACCACCCATTGCTAACCGTACCATAACCCCAGAGTCAAGTTGGTTACCTACAATAAACATAGGTGGTGGTGTAAAGGATTGCTAAAATGCCTCGACGCAGGCGCAAATGTCATAAAAAATGATCATAAAAATATAATTAGGAAAGTATTTTTTATTTGCGAACCATTTATAACTGTTACCAACAACACAAATAGTTATGTTACAAAGGATTTGCTTCAATGCCTCCACGCAGGCGCAAAGGTCAAGGTATTGGAAAAAAATTCATGGAATATTATCCCTTCATAAAAGAGGTCATATAATATATAATTAGGAAAGTATTTTTTATTTGCGAACAATTTATAAATGTTACCAACAACACAAATAGTTGTTACAAAGGATTGCTAAAATACCTTGATGCAGGCGCAAAGGTCAAGGTATTGGAAAAAAATTCATGGAATATTATCCCTTCATAAAAGAGGTCATAAAATATATAATTAGGAAAGTATTTTTTATTTGCGAACAATTTATAAATGTTACCAACAACACAAATAGTTGTTACAAAGGATTGCTAAAATACCTTGATGCAGGCGCAAAGGTCAAGGTAATGGAAAAATTCATGGAATATTATCCCTTGACCAAAAACGAAAGTTTCTTCTATTTGGATAATAAAAAAATATATATTAATTCAATACTTTGATTTTTCCATTAAAATGCTTGATAAATCTAGTTGTTTGATATTCTCTAACTAATTGAGTAATATGTTTTCATGTGCCTATTTAATTTACCAAAAACAGTATTAGTCTTCTCTCATAAAATTTATCTTTTGGATCCCTCTAATTCCCCACCGGTGAAATATATGTTCCTCATATTTAATAATGATGGTTTGTTATAGATGGGTACTTGTAATTCATATTTAAGATACTTACATCCTTCTCTAACTAATATCCTTTTATCCATCATGTAAACAGGTTTAGAATTGTATTGCGTGCTTCAACCCCTAGCCACACCCACCACTGTAACAGATTTCACTTTTCCAATGGCTGCCCCAGCTACCTAAACTGTACATTTCTTTTGATTTTCTCTTTTCCTTTCTAAGCAATGTACACAATTTTTAAACTGGTTCTGACCTCCCTCTTTAATGGCATCCTCTACTTTATTTTCGTTATATTTCTGATCTTTTCCTAACAGTAGGTTGTTAAACTTTTATTAGTTTATGGGATTATTGAGCACCCGAAATTCCTGATATTAAGTCATAGCATGTAACTAGCAGAATATAGTAAAAGACATCAGACTCTAAAAAGACTAGATTTACCTACAATTCAATTTACCATCTACAATCCCTGGAGAAGAGCTTAGTATTTGCAGTTTAATTTTCAAATTTATTGATTTCACAGATTCCCGCTGGTAAATACCAATTTTTAACAAATGGACTGCCAACTCCATACCATTCAGACACTGGTTTACAACCTTATAGAACTGACTCTCAAGGTATCTGTAATGCACAATATATTTCTGTCTCTTTTCTTCTAATCAATATTAAAAAATTTCATAAACTGGTTTTGGAGTTCATTTTATTCTTAGAATTAAATTATTAAAAATTATTAAGCCAACAGAGATAATAATGATTTTGTGATAGTATCCCGTTAATAATACATAATTCTTATTTGTATATTTTCAAATTTTTTTATTTTAGAAAATTATTCATTAATCACATTCAAATAATATTCATAATATATCTTACAATTTTTTAAATTTATCAATAATGTTTCCCAATTATTAATATTAAATGATATTGCATCATATCTATTTATAAGATTAAATATTAAGAATAAAAATTCTTTTCCACTCCTCCTACTTAATGATGACCATTATAAAATTATAATTATCAACAACTATTATATTAAATACAATTAAATGTATGCGTACTCATATAACAACAGTTCCCAATATCGATATATGATGGCCTACAATCTTACTTTGCCTTTGATTTCCGGTTTCTTATGTATTCTTCTTCTCACTTTGACACAGTATGGAATGGTTTTACTTAAGCCAATCGCATGGGATGGTGGCTTGATTCTTGGGGGAGGGGGTTTGATCCTTGGATATAAAGTACCTGCTCGATTCTACGTTATGTCTTTTCCTGGTTGATGAGATTACAAAACCTAAAACAGTACAAAATTTGAATCGAAGGACATAAGATGACTGAAATCAACAAGCAAATCAACCACTGTGATTTTAAAATAAATGAAGATTTGTTGGTTGAGATAGGAATCTTCAAGGAAATTTTAAAGGTTTCCAAAGAGTCGCGGCGAGAATTCGGTAGTATCTATTATGATACTATAGAAGAGTTGGACATCCTGAAATGGCGCTTGGTGGATTTGCAGAGCGAAAACAATAACGATCCCCATCTCTTTGATATTGAGGACGTGGAAAATCGAATCACCGAGCTGATGATGGAGACAACCAAGTTTCAACAGCAAATTGATCTTCACGATGCGGAAATCGAAAATAATCCGCTGTCACGACTGCTCCTGGAAGTTAAGGAGATGATTTTTCGTATAAGGGATTAAAAATAGATATGATGCAATATCATTTAATATTAATAATTGGGAAACATTATTGATAAATTTAAAAAATTGTAAGATATATTATGAATATTATTTGAATGTGATTAATGAATAATTTTCTAAAATAAAAAAATTTGAAAATATACAAATAAGAATTATGTATTATTAACGGGATACTATCACAAAATCATTATTATCTCTGTTGGCTTTATAATTTTTAATAATTTAATTCTAAGAATAAAATGAACTCCAAAACCAGTTTATGAAATTTTTTAATATTGATTAGAAGAAAAGAGACAGAAATATATTGTGCATTACAGATACCTTGAGAGTCAGTTCTATGAGGTTGTAAACCAGTGTCTGAATGGTATGGAGTTGGCAGCCATTTGTTACAAATTGGTATTTACCAGCGGGAATCTGTGAAATCAATAAATTTGAAAATTAAACTGCAAATACTAAGCTCTTCTCCAGGGATTGTAGATGGTAAATTGAATTGTAGGTAAATCTAGTCTTTTTAGAGTCTGATGTCTTTTACTATATTCTGCTAGTTACATGTTATGACTTAATATCAGGGATTTCGGGTGCTCAATAATCCCATAAAATAATAAAAGTTTAACAACCTACTGTTAGGAAAAGATCAGAAATATAACGAAAATAAAGTAGAGGATGCCATTAAAGAGGGAGGTCAGAACCAGTTTAAAAATTGTGTACATTGCTTAGAAAGGAAAAGAGAAAATCAAAAGAAATGTACAGTTTAGGTAGCTGGGGCAGCCATTGGAAAAGTGAAATCTGTTACAGTGGTGGGTGTGGCTAGGGGTTGAAGCACGCAATACAATTCTAAACCTGTTTACATGATGGATAAAAGGATATTAGTTAGAGAAGGATGTAAGTATCTTAAATATGAATTACAAGTACCCATCTATGACAAACCATCATTATTAAATATGAGGAACATATATTTCACCGGTGGGGAATTAGAGGGATTTTATGAGAGAAGACTAATACTGTTTTTGGTAAATTAAATAGGCACATGAAAACATATTACTCAATTAGTTAGAGAATATCAAACAACTAGATTTATCAAGCATTTTAATGGAAAAATCAAAGTATTGAATTAATATATATTTTTTTATTATCCAAATAGAAGAAACTTTCGTTTTTGGTCAAGGGATAATATTCCATGAATTTTTCCATTACCTTGACCTTTGCGCCTGCATCAAGGTATTTTAGCAATCCTTTGTAACAACTATTTGTGTTGTTGGTAACATTTATAAATTGTTCGCAAATAAAAAATACTTTCCTAATTATATATTTTATGACCTTTTATGAAGGGATAATATTCCATGAATTTTTTTCCAATACCTTGACCTTTGCGCCTGCATCAAGGTATTTTAGCAATCCTTTGTAACAACTATTTGTGTTGTTGGTAACATTTATAAATTGTTCGCAAATAAAAAATACTTTCCTAATTATATATTATATGACCTCTTTTATGAAGGGATAATATTCCATGAATTTTTTGCGCCTGCGTCGAGGCATTGAAGCAAATCCTTTGTAACATAACTATTTGTGTTGTTGGTAACAGTTATAAATGGTTCGCAAATAAAAAATACTTTCCTAATTATATTTTTATGATCATTTTTTATGACATTTGCGCCTGCGTCGAGGCATTTTAGCAATCCTTTACACCACCACCTATGTTTATTGTAGGTAACCAACTTGACTCTGGGGTTATGGTACGGTTAGCAATGGGTGGTTTGCTTAATGGGATTTAAATTATCGGTGACAAATTTATAAGTGAAAGTCACAGACATTTTTGGACAAAGGATATAATTGGTCACTTAGGTGTGGGTATACATATTTGTTATGGTGATAGAAAATGGGATAATCACAGTGTTTTTTGTTTTTTACTGTATTACGCCGGAGCGATTTCAATTACTTTCCCAATTATAGTTAGTTTTAAATGGTTTTTGGACATTCATATATTTTGTTCTTTCTAGACATTTTATTGTAGCTAATAACTATAGTTATGGGATGTAAGGCTAGCTATCGTAGTTAAGATTACATTTATTATACCTACATAAGATGAAAGAATATGAAAAATGAAAATGTTTTATTTTAACAATATACTAGTTAAAGTGGATGATATTATTATATATTCTTAATATCTGTAATTATGAATCAAAACTGTTTATCAAAGCAGCTTCTACACAGCTTTTAGACAACTTGTGAACAATTTATATCTTAATTAGTTTTACAATCACAGGATACATCTTCCCCCAACATAATCGGACATGTTCCTCTAAGATTTATATATCAATCTTGAGCTATTTTGGCTTTGCATTCTTTTTTACGTACATAGCAAACACACTGAAAATCAGAGTGTAAGTTTTTACTTCACATCGAAAGTCGTCTAGTGATCAAGAATTTTTAATCATTCTTAATAAAAGACTATAAAAGCTCGTAGACGTTAATAACAACTAGTAACCAGCTAATAAATAGTAAACATCAAGTAAAGAGATATTAAAGATATATAAACCAGTTACTAAACAGCTAGTAAGCAACTTGTATACATCTATTAAACACCTTGTATACATCTACTAATCATATAGAAACCAGATACTAAACAGCTAGTAAACAACTTGTATACATCTAGTAAACAACTTATATACATCTACTAAACATAGATACTAAACAACTTGCATACATCTACTAAATATATTGTAACCAGAACTAAACAACTTGTATACATCTACTAAATATATAGTAACCAGATACTAAATAGCTAGTAAACAACTTGTATACATCTAGTAAACAACTTGTATACATCTATTAAACATATAGAAACCAGATACTAAACAACTTGTATACATCTACTAAATATATAGTAACCAGATACTAAACAACTTGTATACATCTACTAAATATATAGTAGCCAGATACTAAACAGCTAGTAAACAACTTGTATACATCTAGTAAACAACTTGTATACATCTATTAAACATATCAAACCAGATACTAAACAACTTGTATACATCTACTAAATATATAGTAACCAGCTAATCAGTATTGTAATTAAACAGTTTATTAAACTTATTCAGAATCTTAGACAATGATGCCTTACTCATACAAATAGTATACAACTAGAATAGAATTAATAAACTAGAACTAGAAAAATAGTTGACAACAAAAACCGATATTACCAGGTCCCAACAATTCTATCATAAACTTCAATCAAAAATTAAATTGATAGGCGCTCCTATGCTAGCTAATGATGCCTTCGAAATATGTTACAATATTATTATGGGATGGAACAAATGAATGCTTTAAAAATAATTCAGCATCTGAGAAAGATTACATTGTGAGAACTATTTTACATCTATCTATGGGAACCAAGCGAAAATCTACGCTTGGAACGAAGATTAATAAGCGACATGTTTCTTACAGAGGGCTGAAGTAAGAAAATTAATTATATACAAATATACATAAAATATAATTAATTATGAATTTAATGAAATATGTTTACAATAATAAAATATATAAAGAGATATTGAATAATCCTACAAATTTTGTATCTGACTGTAATTAAAACTCCAGGTACAAATGAAGGGGAAGTATTTTATTCAATGTCCTTGGGTCTTGGGCATGTGACTTTGATGACGGTCAGGTAATGATAGTTCACTGCAAGTGTGTTTGGCTAACACATCTTAGAAACTTTAACTTGTGTACTTTGATAGTTCTTAATAAGAGACTATAGCGACTCATAATACTTGTTAACATTTAGTTATCATCTAAAACCAAGTACTTTACAGATACTATACAGATAGTAACCATCCAAAATCAAGTACTGTACAGGTACTATACAAAAAGTAACCATCCAAAAGCAAGACTAAAAAGAAAGTAACCATCAAAATACTGCTAGGTAACAACTAAATACAACGAGTCCAACGTGTCAAGTCTATGTCGGTATGGCTACTACCCTAAAAATTGTATATCTCTGGATAATCTTCAAAGTCAATACCTATTAAATTCTGGATGGAGCAGTGGAGACGAAATTTCTACGGGATCCCCAATTAAAAGTTTTCTGTACCATTAAAAAATTTGTTGGGATTGACTGAGGATTATAAAAAAGTTTTGTTAAATTGTAAGCATGAACTAGTGTTGATGCTAACTAAGAATCTTGGTGATGTGTTTGAGCAAACCAGAAATGAACAAACTTTTAAGTTGGAAATTACGAATAAAATCTGGAAAATTCCCCATGTAACTCTGAGCGATTTTGCAAAAAATTAAGATGTACGATATTATTAAAAGTGGTGTAAACCTACCAATCGCATTCCGGAGTTGGGATTCATATGTTAACGCAAAATTGGGGTATGGAAGGCAACACAGCTGGAATGTGAAATTGTCGGCTAACCGCAAAAAACCAAGATTTGCCATAATTGGATTTACACTAAATGGAGAACTTATCACAAATAACTTATCAAACTTGAAAGTTCACTTGAATTCTGAGTCATATCCATGTGATAATCTGAATGTTGATTTTAGTAAGAATTAGTATGCTCACCTATATGAAATGTATACAAGATTTCAATCTAGTTAATCGTGAATCACAACCATTTTTGACCCCAAATGAATTTAAATTGAAGACCCCTATTATTGTGGTTGATCTTTCATATCAAAATGAATCAGTAAAATTGGTCCTATTGATGTGAGAATTTCAATAGAACTAAAGACACCAAGTCATGAAAATACCCAAGATTATTGTCTCCTCATACAAGACCGTTTAGTTGAATATAACCCACTAAACGGACTAGTACAACGAGTTGTTTAACATCAGAAAAATGTTGAAAGATACTGTTTCGATTGATGTTCAAGGTTTCTTTGATAATAATAATAATTTTATTCTAAAGGAAATTGGAATTGTATTCGAAAAAGATCCAACCTTGAATAATAGTTTTTTAATAGAACCACCATATGATTTTACTTTGCTAAATACAAAATCTCGAAAGACTGCAATTTGGTTAACCAATACACATCACAAAATTTTTTGGAACGATGGAGAAAATAGTTTTCCACAAACTCGAAAGTATCTAAGGACAATTACAAGCGGAAAACAAATTATTTGTAAAGGTGTGGAAAAGAAACGATTTCTACAGACGTTTTTTGGGAGTCGTCAGCTCATTAATGTCGAGGAAATGGGCTGTCCGTCATTAAACAGGTTTAAAGGAAACCGGTTTCCCTATTGTGAAACACACCTTAAGGGCGGGGTTTGTGCTCTAAACAATGCATACATTATTTTGACATTTTTTAAAAGTAGCTTCAAAACAATAAAATAATTTTTATACATTATTTTAAAGTTGAGACTAGATGTGTAAGGATGTGCAAGAAAACAAAATTAACCAAATTAAGTTTCATGAGGAAATTGACCAATTTATTGAACAATTTAAAGGAGAGATAATTGGTCAGCATTTTCAATACCTTCTAAACACAAAAACTATGTTCATTAATCGAGGTGGTCATGACCTCAAAACTACGAATTATGGTGAACACTTTACATTTTGTAATCCAGAAATGACGTCGGAAACGTGCGCCTGCTTCTTCTATGCAAATCGCCGGAATCATAGCAGAAAATAAATTTCTATATATAAAAAAAAAATGTTCGCAATACCAAAATAAATAAATGTAAATGAATAAATGTATTTTTATGGTACAAAATAAACTTCTGACATTTTATTTCGAGTTAAAATTACATGTACGGAGAATTGAAAATATTTCCTTGACTGAGATATGTCGGCTACTTGCGAGTTGTTGCGCGGTCGTGACTTCAACCCCTATTATGGGAACGTATTAGAGCTCGCACTTAGCCGTGAGGTCGTTGGCGTGAGGCTCATGATTTTGTCAATGGGCGTGCGCCTTCAGACTTGTGCATGTGTCCCTTTTATTCCGGTAAGGTAATAGACAGGTGCGCATGTTCGGGTAGCTCTTGCTTGAATCCCTTTTATGATATGAGAGAGATCTTGAAAAAATTTACCAGTTAAACATTCTGGGGCGAAAAAAAAAGTCTGTTTGAAAATATTCGACATCTGAGAATCATTAACTTGTGGGATTTCTTTTATTTGGGGTTCTTTTGATTTCTAAATTAGTTTTACAATCATAGGAAACGTTATTCCCCAACATGATCGGACATGTCCCTCTAAGGCAACCAGCTTTAGATGTTTTGGGTTTGCGACCTTTCTCACGTGCACAGCAACACCTGCTGAATATTAATTGCTGATAATGAGGAAAAGGATACGTGATCAATATTGTCACATGGAGATGTGGGGAAAGTGTGCGACCTTTCTCCCGTGTACAGCAACACCTGCTGAATATTAATTGCTGATAATGAGGCAATAAGGTCACGTGATCAGTATTGTCACATGGTGGTGTAGGGTTGGGGGGCAATTTAGTATACTCTTTATGGATATGATCGTGACATTTTTATGACATCTAAACCCCTTAAAATCAGATAATTTATGGATTATGTTAATTGTCCCAGAACCCGCATACATTAATGAAGAGGCGGGGGTCATTAATATGTTAATTAGTGAGAGGCGGGGGTCATTAATATGCTAATTAGTAAGGGGCGGGGGCCATTAATATGCTAATTGTCCCAGAACCCGTCTTTCCCTACTACTCACTTAATGAGGTTAGAAAGTGGTGTGTAGGAGTGTGAGAGAGTGGTGTTTTGATATGTCTTGTTTTGTCTTGTCTTTTTCTCACGCTAAAGGTGCGTGTGTGATAGGGCTGTTTTGTCATGCGTGGGATTTTGTGGAGTGCAATGGTTGCACACAGGTCACTATGTTGCTTCTAACTTGGGTTAGAACGCGATATGCGTGGGCGCTTTGTTGAGTCAATTAGGGTTGTAGGTGACACCTGGCTTGCGTGTGTGATAGGAGGTGTCTTGTCATGCGTGGGATTTTGTGGAGTGCAATGGTTGCACACAGGTCACTATGTTGCTTCTAACTTGGGTTAGAACGCGTTATGCGTGGGCGTTTTGTTGAGTCAATTAGGGTTGTAGGTGACACCTGGCTTGCGTGTGTGATAGGAGGTGTCTTGTCATGCGTAGGATTTTGTGGAGTGCAATGGTTGCACACAGGTCACTATGTTGCTTCTAACTTGGGTTAGAAGGCGTTATGCGTGGGCGTTTTGTTGAGTCAATTAGGGTTGTAGGTGACACCTGGCTACGGTCTTGTGGTCAAAAGGTGTTGGTTTGAGGGATATTAGACCGCATACTTTTGTGGTGTGAAACAAGCGTGAGTTCGGTAACCTCCCCCTCTTTAGCGAGCATTAGATGGGAAAGTGAGCGTGGGAGTGTAACAAAAACGTTGTTTTGTTATGCGTGGGCGTTTTGTTGATTCAATTAGGGTTGTAGGTGACACCTGTTAGTGTAACCTGCCTACGGTCTTGTGGTCAAAATGGTGACTGTGGTGGTGGTTCCTAACAGAACAAAACCAAATGAGATCGTTTATTTAGTCAAATACGTTTTTCTTTAATCATATTTGAAAATTTATTCTCATGCGTTTATAGAAAGAGAAAACGGTTACCTTCTAAGTTTTCAAAAAATGTATGTGTTAAGGAGAAATGTGGAAAGTAGTTCAGTTTTAGAAAACTATTTGAGTTGAGCGAACCATCTAGAATCGTCGTGTGAACCCTCCGGTAATTCAAAGCTAAAGTAAAGTTGTGTTAACTTACGTTCCATCCGAATTCGATTTGTGCGAGATTATCAAATTGATAAAAATTAAAATACTTTACCAAGTGTAAAGTAAAGTTGTGTGAACTGTGATCTACCCAGATTTGTGTTGTGTAAACTTATCAAATTGATAAAAAATAAAATACTTTACAGTAAAAGTAAAGTATAACAAAGTGAAAAGTACAAGTAACAATACAATACTTCCAAAAAAAGAAAAAAATCAAAACAAAAAAAATGAATAAGTATTGTGGAAAGTGCAACATTACCCTATCGGGTAACATTTCGTGGGCTCATCATCTGCGAACGGAGCAACACAAGAAGAATGTTGTTGAACCAGTGGATTCAAGGATAAAAAAAATCAGTTCTGGATTTCAAGGAAGGATTGTTCACTACTTATATAAAACACCAACAATGATGTAATTTATCCAACACAATTTATGGAGGAAGCAGGAGAAGCTTTTCTACCTCACTTGTATCCATTGTTGGAAAGTTATGCATCGGTGAAAATAAATTTTGAACTTTTTGGAGAGTACGGACTTTTGAAGGAAGAAAAGGAATGTATTGAAATAAAGTCATTTCAAAGTAAGATGACAATAATTAGTGCCTATTCGAACATTGAAAATGAATATAAGGAGCACATGGAAAAAATTTTGGCGAGGATGGAAGAATTCCAAGAAAGGGATAGTGGATGGACTTTGCTTCATCTCACTCGATTGGAGATGAATATTAATCAATATTCACCCTTAAGAGGATCATCTTATATAAAACTACCCTCTTGTTTAGAAGGAAAAAAAGCAATTATAAATGCGAAAAACACAAATGATGAATATTGTTTTAAATGGAGCTTAATCGCAGCATTAAGTAAACTAAATAAGAATGCGAACAGATGCACAAGCTATAAAGTGAATATAAATGATGAAGTAATTCAAGTCAATGGGATCACACTTAATTTCACTGGATTGCAATTTCCACTAAAGCCTGCGGATATATCGAAATTTATGGATATAAATAAAGACATAAATATTACACTTTTTGGATTCGACGATGGAGTTATATTCGGGCCCATATTTTACTCTCCTGAAGTGAGGAGAAATCATATAAATATGTTGATACTGGAGGAAGGATGTAAAGCACACTATACTTGGATAAAAAATCTCTCAAAGTAAGTTGTTTTATCATTTTATCATTATAATATCTTTTACCTGTTTTTGCTTTTAAATTCCATAATATTTATTAGCTTTCATACTTAAAAAAATTTTTTTTTCTGGTGTTTATCTTTTTTTAGTTTGGTTTCCTCTCAAGTTTCGAGAGACAAATCAAAAAAATGGTTCTGCCAAATTTGCTTAAATTATTCATTGAGTGAAGATGCTGCCAACCGGCATTCAGAAATCTGTGGGAAAAAAGTCTCGCGTTTACCCAACATGAAGGATGCCACTTTACGGTATACAAATGTTCAAAAGGAAGTGATGGTCCCATTCACAGTTTACGCTGACTTTGAATGCATCCTTCAACCAATTAATAAAAACGAAACATTACATTTAAATATTATAAATATACATAGACCTGTTTCATATGCATACTATACAAAGTGTGCACATGATAACAGTTTAGATAAGTTTGTCTTAGAAACTGTATTTAACTCGGGAATGAATTTCCTGTTATCACTAATAGAAAATTTAAGTTTTATATATGAAAACTATATTTCAAAATCTGTTTCTTTAATAATGTCAGATGTTGAAGAAGATGATTTCCAAAAATCTAATAATTGTCATATATGCAACACTCCTCTTTTATTAGACAGAGTTAGGGATCACTGTCACTTCACAGGAAAATTTAGGGGGGCAGCACATAATGAGTGTAATTTAAAATATACAGTTCCAAAATTTATTCCTGTTTTCTTCCACAATTTCACCAGGTATGATTGCCATCTATTTATTAAAGATTTGGCAGTCATACCTGGTGAAATAAAGGTAATTCCATTAAATAAGGAACAATATATATCAATTTCAAAAATTATAACTTTAAGTAATGGTGATAACTTTGAAATCCGTTTTCTAGACTCGTTTCGATTTATGCCTTCTGCTTTAGATACATTAGCTTCAAATCTAGATAGTGAACAAATGTGTATAACAAGATCATTTTTCCCTAATGAAAATCATTTCAACTTAATGCGACGAAAGGGTGTATTTCCATATGAATATTTAGATTCAGTTGAGAAATTAAAAGAAAGTAAATTACCTCCTAGAGAAGCTTTCTATAGTTCCTTAACCGAAAATGAATGTTCAATTGAAAATTATACTCACGCACAAAATGTATGGAATGAGTTTTCTTGCAATAATCTTAAAGATTATTTAGAATTATATTTAAAAACAGATGTTTTATTAATGTCTGATGTCTTTGAAAACTTTGTACTAAAATTTATTCACTTGATCCAGCACATTTTTTCACTACACCAGGATTATCATGGGAAGCTATGTTAAAATGTACTAAAATTTAATTAGATTTATTAACTGATATAGATCAGTATAAATTTATTCAAAGTGGTATTCGTGGTGGCTTAGTTAAATGTACATTTAGATATGCTAAAGCAAATAATAAATATGTTGAGAATATTGATAGTACTCAAAAATCATCATATTTGATTTATTTGGATGCAAATAATTTATATGGTTGGGCTATGTCACAATCTTTACCATATGGAGGTTTTGAATGGATTTCAAGGGGGGAACTTGATAGTATTAACATTGCTGAGATTGCAGATGATAGTGAATATGGATACATTTTTGAGGTAGATTTAAAATATCCTTTAAAATTGCACGATAAACATAATGACCTTCCATTTTGTTGTAATAATCAGTTACCAACAAAGTCAGACAAAATAAAAAAATTAATTGCTGATTTAAGGGATAAAGAAAAATATATAATTCATTATAAAAATCTTCAACAGTGTATAGAAAATGGATTAATTCTAACAAAAATTCATAGAGGTCTTCGCTTCTTTCAGAAACCTTGGCTAAAAACATATATTGATTTGAATACATTCCATAGAACTAATGCAAAAAATACATTTGAAAAAGATTTTTTTTAACTTTTAAATAATGCTGTCTACGGTAAAACGATGGAAAATGTCGATAAGCGCGTTAATATTAAATTAATTACTGAATGGGAAAGTGCTTCACCATCCGATTCTTCTGGTCCAAAAAGGCATTGCGGTAGATCTCTTATTTCAAAGTCAAACCTTCATAGTGTCAAACAGTTTTCAGAAAACTTCTTTGCCTTTCAAATGAAAAGATTAAATGTGTTGTACAACAAACCTTTATATTTAGGTTTTGCTGTATTAGATTTATCGAAATGGAAAATGTATGATTTTCATTATAATTATATCAAACCTAAATCGAATGAAAATGTTCAATTAAATTATATGGATACAGACAGGTTGGGTTTTTTTAAAGATGAACTCAATGGAAGACCTATGACTGAATTTGTTGGTTTGAGATCAAAAATGTATGCCTTTAAACCATCTAATAGTAATGACAGCTCTGAAAAAACAGTGAAAAAATCAAAGGGTGTTAAAAGAAGTGCAATAGATCAATTAACTTTTAATAGTTTTAAAAAATGTTTGTTTTCGGAAGAGGAAGTGGTAGGCTCTATGTCAATGATTAGATCTAAAAATCATCTTTTATCAACAATTAAATGTAAAAAAGTAGTTCTCAGTCATAAAGACACAAAGGTTCTTATACAAGACAATAAAATTAATACACTACAATATGGTCATTATAAAATAGATGAAAAAAGATTAGAAAATAAACTTAATGAAATGGATTCAAATATTTATGTTTATGAACAAAGAATAAAAGAAATAGAGAATTGTTCTAATAGAAATAATTATCAAGAGAATGGAATAGAAAAATTTCACAAAAATATATATGAATGTGAATTTGAAATGTTTTGTACAGAATTAGAATTAAGTTTACTAAATGATAAAAAAAAATGAATAAATGTACTCTATAATTGTAAATAAGACAGAACAAACAACGCTTTTTTATTTAAAGGGTAAAATGTAAGGTAATGTATAAACCAAATATTACAACTCACAATATTATTATTATAAAATTTTTATTTAACAGCACAAACATCGCTTTTACTTACAGGGTAATGTTAAAATTTATGAGAATTAACAGAACATGAAAATTTGAATTTAACAGAAGAATTACAATATTTTCTTTGAATTACATTCAATTTGCTTACTTTCTTCTATATTTAGTGGTACAGTTTGTTTATAGTTATCTATACCACCCTGTAATCTATATACTTTATTGTCATCATTACTTAAAGGAATTGATTTAATGTATTTATCATTATCTTCATCTAAATTAAACGGTATAGTTTGAACATAGTTATCTATACCACCCTCAACAAGAATAGTTTCATCCTCACTAGATGATCTTGGAATACATGGTTCCGGATTTTCATCATCATAAAGGATTGTATCATGGTCATCATCATCATCATCGTCATCACCATACAAATTAAGAGAAAATTTGTCAACCTCTTTTTTATTAATGTTTTGGAGTTCTGAAAATATAAATATTTTACTATATATATATATATATACAAATATTATTTTATATGTATTCAACCAACCTTTTTGAGCTCCATCCGAAATATTATTTTCAACTTTTTTATTTATGTTTTGGAGTTCTGAAAATATATATATATATATATATTAGTATATAAAATTATATATATATATATATATATATTATTATATATATATATATTTTTTTAATTTACTTGAATTATTATTTTCATCTTCTATTTTTATATTCTGTAAAAACAAACATATTTCCCTACTCAATCAGATTATGATATAATATCACTATTAGTTATTTTGAAATCGTTAATATCGTTAATTGGTATTTTATCTGTGCTAATCTGACTTTCTTTTTTATTTAAATATTCAACCATCATTTAAGCTGCTAAATTTCTCTTTCTTAAATATAATCCATTAATTCTTTCTTCTTCCTCTATTTCAATTTCATGGATTTGTGGACCATCACTAAGATAACCTGTTT
This sequence comes from Drosophila suzukii, assembly GCF_043229965.1. NCBI lineage: Eukaryota > Metazoa > Arthropoda > Insecta > Diptera > Drosophilidae > Drosophila > Drosophila suzukii. The sequence continues at coordinate 39,049,386 of NW_027255896.1, read as the reverse complement.
CTTCTTGTTCTATCTCTTCTCTTTTACTCTCTTGTTTGGAGAGAAGATCAGCATCCTTTGATATTTTTTCATAGATAATCCTATCTTTTCGTCTCTCTGCATTAATTACTGTTTGGGATAAAACTTCTGCAAATTCAAAACAATTTATTCTTAAAGTTGCTAAGGGGGTATTAGTATTGCGTTTAGATTTTTGGTGGCGGTGGCGATTAGATAAATATTTTAAATTCATACGCTTAGATTTACTTAAACTTCGCCTAGAATGTGTTCTTCTATATATATTATTGTAATGACATTTAACTCCTACTGTAGCAGTTTTGTATTGGATGGTAAAGAATCTGTTTAGACCCCTTCTTCCCAAATCCATATGCCCTCCTATTCTCCTTTCATTTTCAACTAATTTTTGCTTAAAATTCTCAATTATACCTCTCTTTGTGAATTCGATTTGAGAGTTGTGTATGTTTTCAGTGCTTTTTAATTTATGAGTAGTGTTCCTTTTTGTTGGAACCCGACTTACACTTTCAAATTCTGTATCACTATCACTGATCCCCAACACTAATTCTTGTGACGTATTACTAAATGTTGGTGCTCGACTTACGTTTTCAAATTCTCTCTCACTATCAATTATACCCATATCAATTTTTTCTGATTTTTCTTCTCCTATGTTCTTATTTTCTATGTGATCAACACTTTCATTTTCGCTATTAAAATCAAAAAGATTGGTTGGGGTTGTAGTTGTTGATGTAGCTGTTTTTAATGTATCTTCTTCCAGAAGTTCTTTTTTTAATGTAGTTGCTGCTGTTGTAGTTGTTGTTTCTTCCTTCTCCTCCTCCTCCAGAATTCCCCTTCTCATTGTAGGTGTAGTTGCACTTGTTGTAGTTGAGGTAGATGTAGTTGTAGTAGATGTTGATGTAGATATTTCTTCTTCTTCAACTGTACTTGCACTTGTACTTGTTGTTAAGTCTTTTTCATTAATGCTACCATTAATAGCATTAAATATTTTTCTATCGAGTTCACTTTTTAAGTTTGGTATCTCACTTTCATCACTTGTCTTGTTTATGAGATCGATAAAAATATGACTGTCCTCTAGGATCTCAAATTTTAAGTCAATTTTAATGATTTTTTTTAGTTTTGGAACATTGATAAATAACCCAATCGAATTATTGGAAGTCGATGGGTTTTCAATTAAAGTCATTTCATTGGGGAGTGGTACCATTTTCACCATCGGATTAAAGAGGGAAAGTATCACAAAAAATATTATAAAAACCGTCATTTTAATTTTGATTTTGTTTTTTTTGACAATCGAACAAACGAACGAATGAATGAATAAGCAAACGATTCGCAATTGAGTTGCGTGAACGAATAGATGGAAACTGAACACTTTTTGAAATTCTTCCGCCTTTATACCCTCCAGATTTGTATGTATAAATATGTAACGTTCTGTTCAAATTCTTATCTGTACATGCTTTTCTTCACACTTTATAAATAGGAATTGCGTGATTGTGAAGAAACATAATTTATTTCATAATTTGTTCTTTATAGAATTTCGTTTTTATGAATCCAACTATCTTCTGATTTTGAAAGGCCTACCCAACGCACAAGCACATAATCAAGTTCCACCCAAAATTCTTATCTGTATATACTCTTTTAGTCTAGCCAACGCACAAGCTCATAATCAAGTTCCGTTCCGTTTATAAATAGGAATTGCGTGCTTGTGAAGAAGAAACATAATTTATTTTCACGCATTGACGTCAATGCCTACATTTTAATTGTTCTATGCTTCCACTTGTTCTTTATAGAATTTCGTTTTTATGAATCCAACTATCTTCTGATTTTGAAAAGCCTAGCCAACGCACAAGCACATAATCACCTTTTTGTTTCACAATCTTTTCAACAAGATAAGTATTAGGGAATTTTGTTTTTTTAATTTCTTGTTTATAGAAACCACCTTGTACTGGATCACCCTTCAAGTCCTCAAGTAAATATGTGGTGGGGGATGTATTTTGTACTTTCCGAATTCGAAAAATTTCCGTTGTCCAGTTTGGGGTATAGCCTTTTTCAAAGACATGTTTATATTTACTTATTCGTACATGATCCCCCTCTTTAAAGTCCCCATTTGTAAATATTTTTAGATGATTGTATGATCTCATCAAAATCTGTTTTTCATTATTAGCATTGACGTCAATAGGCTTCATTTTAATCGTTCTATGCTTCCTGTTATTATAATTATTAATCAACTCTTTGTATATTTGAAGCCAAGTATATTTTCCATTAAAACTAAGCTCACGCCACATAAGTTATTTTATTGTTCTATTAAAACGTTCCACAATAGATGCTTTAAGAGTACTAAATGTTGAGTAATGATTAATTTCATATCTTTTCATCAATTCTCTAAATTGTTTATTATAGAATTCATTTCCATTATCTGTTTGTAAATTCTTTGGTACTCCACGACCAGATTTCATTATTTTTTCCATTGCTTTTGTAACTTCATCTGCATTTTTTGATTTTATTGCTTCACCCCATCCATATTTAGAAAATGTATCTATTACTGTTAACAAATACCTATACCCCTTATTTGATGATGCATATGCCCCCATTTCAACCAAATCAGCCTGCCATAAATCATTAATACCCTTTACTATAACTCTACGTCTTGGGAAATTCTTGAATGATGGGCGATGTAACTCATTTACAATATCTCGTTTACTCATAGCTTTATTTTATCTGGTATAAATGGTTTCTTCTCTAAAGATTCAGTTTCACCTTTTAAAACTGAGGTTGGTGCAATTATATAATTGAAAATGTTACTTTCTATTTCATTTATATCCTCCACTACCTTATTAAAAGTTTTCATGAGAAATTCCAATTTTTTAGAAATTTCACTCACTTTTCCCTCAATATTATTGATTCGAGGTCTTAATCTAAAGATTTGTTGTTTCTGCGGTTGCTTAGAAATTTCATTAGATGTATTCTGTACTACTTTACTTATTTCATCATCAATATAAATCTTTGTTGCAATATCATTTTCATGAATGGGGGGTAGGGAATTTTTAAATCGTTTCCTCTGAACATTTAAATGTCCATCATAATCATTAAGTATACTTTGAAATTTTTCTAGACCTTTTGTTATATCTCTTGAGTACTCTTTCTCATTTAAAAAACAACCAAACTTATCAACTGACATTTTAATTATAAAATAAATAATGAAAGAGTGGTATATTTATGTATGATCCACATTAATTGTTAAAACTTCTTCGTTTTCACGATGTGCAAATGGACTTTTCCGAAGTATTATTCCATCTATTTGTGTCTGATCAAAACGAATGATTGGTGGAGGTTTTTTTAAATGTTGGTGTATGAATTTGTTAAAATGTTCCAATTTATCAACAAACTCTTTTATTGAATTATGTATATACTCCATTTGAGTTATCATTTTTATTACTTTACTTTCCAGCTCTGATACTCTTTTATTTCGTAGTTGAAATGATTTAGTTATAGTTTCCATTTGATGTGATTTCGCTTCATTAATTTTATCATCAACATAAAATTTAATAGCCAAATCATTTCCATTTATTGATTTTGAAGAGTTCTTAATTCTTTTTTTCTGAACATTTATGTGACCATCAGTGTCTATATATATTCCTGTAAGACTCTCAACTTCCCTTTTGAAAAGCAAGGAAAAATCTCTATCATTTGAAAAGTGACCAAACTTGTCAATAGACATTTTACTATTAAACAAAATGAGAAAATGTTTTCTATTTTATTAATATATTATTTTTGCTTCCCGCAATTCTTCTATTATTGAAAGAATTTCATTAGTATGGTTATTATTACCAGCAGCTCTCGATGCCATTAAGAGTTGCAATCTTTCAACAAGTTCATTAACATTATCCCAATATACACAGTATGTTCTTCATTTACTGAAGATGATATTAATGGTTTAATAATTGAAGAATATTTTTTAGAACGATTCCCCTTTACTTGACCATCTGGTTGATAGTTTCTTTTGTGAGCACTTGTTTCAATTAAAATGTTTTTATATGATTCTAAATCATTCTTAGTATAATCCTTAGGACTATTATGAAAAATTAAAGAGTATAGACCTGGTGATAGAGTCCATAAATAGATAATCCTATCTTTTCGTCTCTCTGCATTAATTACTGTTTGGGATAAAACTTCTGCAAATTCAAAACAATTTATTCTTAAAGTTGCTAAGGGGGTATTAGTATTGCGTTTAGATTTTTGGTGGCGGTGGCGATTAGATAAATATTTTAAATTCATACGCTTAGATTTACTTAAACTTCGCCTAGAATGTGTTCTTCTATATATATTATTGTAATGACATTTAACTCCTACTGTAGCAGTTTTGTATTGGATGGTAAAGAATCTGTTTAGACCCCTTCTTCCCAAATCCATATGCCCTCCTATTCTCCTTTCATTTTCAACTAATTTTTGCTTAAAATTCTCAATTATACCTCTCTTTGTGAATTCGATTTGAGAGTTGTGTATGTTTTCAGTGCTTTTTAATTTATGAGTAGTGTTCCTTTTTGTTGGAACCCGACTTACACTTTCAAATTCTGTATCACTATCACTGATCCCCAACACTAATTCTTGTGACGTATTACTAAATGTTGGTGCTCGACTTACGTTTTCAAATTCTCTCTCACTATCAATTATACCCATATCAATTTTTTCTGATTTTTCTTCTCCTATGTTCTTATTTTCTATGTGATCAACACTTTCATTTTCGCTATTAAAATCAAAAAGATTGGTTGGGGTTGTAGTTGTTGATGTAGCTGTTTTTAATGTATCTTCTTCCAGAAGTTCTTTTTTTAATGTAGTTGCTGCTGTTGTAGTTGTTGTTTCTTCCTTCTCCTCCTCCTCCAGAATTCCCCTTCTCATTGTAGGTGTAGTTGCACTTGTTGTAGTTGAGGTAGATGTAGTTGTAGTAGATGTTGATGTAGATATTTCTTCTTCTTCAACTGTACTTGCACTTGTACTTGTTGTTAAGTCTTTTTCATTAATGCTACCATTAATAGCATTAAATATTTTTCTATCGAGTTCACTTTTTAAGTTTGGTATCTCACTTTCATCACTTGTCTTGTTTATGAGATCGATAAAAATATGACTGTCCTCTAGGATCTCAAATTTTAAGTCAATTTTAATGATTTTTTTTAGTTTTGGAACATTGATAAATAACCCAATCGAATTATTGGAAGTCGATGGGTTTTCAATTAAAGTCATTTCATTGGGGAGTGGTACCATTTTCACCATCGGATTAAAGAGGGAAAGTATCACAAAAAATATTATAAAAACCGTCATTTTAATTTTGATTTTGTTTTTTTTGACAATCGAACAAACGAACGAATGAATGAATAAGCAAACGATTCGCAATTGAGTTGCGTGAACGAATAGATGGAAACTGAACACTTTTTGAAATTCTTCCGCCTTTATACCCTCCAGATTTGTATGTATAAATATGTAACGTTCTGTTCAAATTCTTATCTGTACATGCTTTTCTTCACACTTTATAAATAGGAATTGCGTGATTGTGAAGAAACATAATTTATTTCATAATTTGTTCTTTATAGAATTTCGTTTTTATGAATCCAACTATCTTCTGATTTTGAAAGGCCTACCCAACGCACAAGCACATAATCAAGTTCCACCCAAAATTCTTATCTGTATATACTCTTTTAGTCTAGCCAACGCACAAGCTCATAATCAAGTTCCGTTCCGTTTATAAATAGGAATTGCGTGCTTGTGAAGAAGAAACATAATTTATTTTCACGCATTGACGTCAATGCCTACATTTTAATTGTTCTATGCTTCCACTTGTTCTTTATAGAATTTCGTTTTTATGAATCCAACTATCTTCTGATTTTGAAAAGCCTAGCCAACGCACAAGCACATAATCACCTTTTTGTTTCACAATCTTTTCAACAAGATAAGTATTAGGGAATTTTGTTTTTTTAATTTCTTGTTTATAGAAACCACCTTGTACTGGATCACCCTTCAAGTCCTCAAGTAAATATGTGGTGGGGGATGTATTTTGTACTTTCCGAATTCGAAAAATTTCCGTTGTCCAGTTTGGGGTATAGCCTTTTTCAAAGACATGTTTATATTTACTTATTCGTACATGATCCCCCTCTTTAAAGTCCCCATTTGTAAATATTTTTAGATGATTGTATGATCTCATCAAAATCTGTTTTTCATTATTAGCATTGACGTCAATAGGCTTCATTTTAATCGTTCTATGCTTCCTGTTATTATAATTATTAATCAACTCTTTGTATATTTGAAGCCAAGTATATTTTCCATTAAAACTAAGCTCACGCCACATAAGTTATTTTATTGTTCTATTAAAACGTTCCACAATAGATGCTTTAAGAGTACTAAATGTTGAGTAATGATTAATTCCATATCTTTTCATCAATTCTCTAAATTGTTTATTATAGAATTCATTTCCATTATCTGTTTGTAAATTCTTTGGTACTCCACGACCAGATTTCATTATTTTTTCCATTGCTTTTGTAACTTCATCTGCATTTTTTGATTTTATTGCTTCACCCCATCCATATTTAGAAAATGTATCTATTACTGTTAACAAATACCTATACCCCTTATTTGATGATGCATATGCCCCCATTTCAACCAAATCAGCCTGCCATAAATCATTAATACCCTTTACTATAACTCTACGTCTTGGGAAATTCTTGAATGATGGGCGATGTAACTCATTTACAATATCTCGTTTACTCATAGCTTTATTTTATCTGGTATAAATGGTTTCTTCTCTAAAGATTCAGTTTCACCTTTTAAAACTGAGGTTGGTGCAATTATATAATTGAAAATGTTACTTTCTATTTCATTTATATCCTCCACTACCTTATTAAAAGTTTTCATGAGAAATTCCAATTTTTTAGAAATTTCACTCACTTTTCCCTCAATATTATTGATTCGAGGTCTTAATCTAAAGATTTGTTGTTTCTGCGGTTGCTTAGAAATTTCATTAGATGTATTCTGTACTACTTTACTTATTTCATCATCAATATAAATCTTTGTTGCAATATCATTTTCATGAATGGGGGGTAGGGAATTTTTAAATCGTTTCCTCTGAACATTTAAATGTCCATCATAATCATTAAGTATACTTTGAAATTTTTCTAGACCTTTTGTTATATCTCTTGAGTACTCTTTCTCATTTAAAAAACAACCAAACTTATCAACTGACATTTTAATTATAAAATAAATAATGAAAGAGTGGTATATTTATGTATGATCCACATTAATTGTTAAAACTTCTTCGTTTTCACGATGTGCAAATGGACTTTTCCGAAGTATTATTCCATCTATTTGTGTCTGATCAAAACGAATGATTGGTGGAGGTTTTTTTAAATGTTGGTGTATGAATTTGTTAAAATGTTCCAATTTATCAACAAACTCTTTTATTGAATTATGTATATACTCCATTTGAGTTATCATTTTTATTACTTTACTTTCCAGCTCTGATACTCTTTTATTTCGTAGTTGAAATGATTTAGTTATAGTTTCCATTTGATGTGATTTCGCTTCATTAATTTTATCATCAACATAAAATTTAATAGCCAAATCATTTCCATTTATTGATTTTGAAGAGTTCTTAATTCTTTTTTTCTGAACATTTATGTGACCATCAGTGTCTATATATATTCCTGTAAGACTCTCAACTTCCCTTTTGAAAAGCAAGGAAAAATCTCTATCATTTGAAAAGTGACCAAACTTGTCAATAGACATTTTACTATTAAACAAAATGAGAAAATGTTTTCTATTTTATTAATATATTATTTTTGCTTCCCGCAATTCTTCTATTATTGAAAGAATTTCATTAGTATGGTTATTATTACCAGCAGCTCTCGATGCCATTAAGAGTTGCAATCTTTCAACAAGTTCATTAACATTATCCCAATATACACAGTATGTTCTTCATTTACTGAAGATGATATTAATGGTTTAATAATTGAAGAATATTTTTTAGAACGATTCCCCTTTACTTGACCATCTGGTTGATAGTTTCTTTTGTGAGCACTTGTTTCAATTAAAATGTTTTTATATGATTCTAAATCATTCTTAGTATAATCCTTAGGACTATTATGAAAAATTAAAGAGTATAGACCTGGTGATAGAGTCCATAAATTTCCACTTCCTAATTCAATACAATTTTTTTTTAATTTTAAGTGTTGTATTACCCAACATTAAAATATTATTTTCTTCTCTTGGTCCATAACTATTGTCTAAGATCTTTTCTTGCTTTAACTGATTAATGTTGAGATTGTACTTCACCCCGGTATCTTCATATACACTTTCATTTAAATCATCTGTGTGAGGCTGTTGTGAAACATCGGATTCATCTATAAGAGACTGTTGTGAAACATCAGATTCATCTATAAGAGACTGTCGTGAAAAAGCATCAACATAAGCATCACTCTCACTATCACTTTCGATTACTCTCTCGTGTTCCCTTTTTTCTTTTTTACTTTTAGGTACTCTTATTTTCTCTTTCTTGAACTTAGTCTTAATATCATGTGTATCATTAATATATTCCTTTTTATTCAATTTATTATTTTCAGTGAGTAATTCATGTAAAGGTTCTGTAATAGGTTTAAAAGTTTCCTCCAAATTTGATACGTTCTCATTTTTAATTTGTTTCAATTCATCAAATTTTTTTTTTAATGAATTTCTACTTTTCGTCAACTGTTCTAAAAGTTTACGCTTCATTGTTGTCGTTTTCTCTGATACTCATGTGCAACTGGGAAAAATGTACTATAATTTAAATATTTATAACAATGGGTTTGAGTTTGAGTTTTATGAAATTTTATTTTTATTTTTATTTATCAAAATAGATACATTAATAATATTAAAAATAAATACATTTTAAGCTTTATTTAATTCTAAATAGAGATTGTTATCATTCCTTTTAATAATACAAAAAGTATTATTCTTTATATATTCAATTGCTGAATCATCTAATTTATCTGAGTATCGTTCCGACAAGTACAGCATATACTCTTCAAGTTCAAGAGTGAGGGCCATCCCAAAGGTGGTTTTCTTACGTTGAGCTCGTCGAATAGGGTAGTACACCTCCGATTCCATCCTCGTCTTTGTTAAAATAGGTTTTGGTGCGTTACCATTAAAATCCTTGAGTACTTTCAGTACTGGATTGACCATTTGTAGTTGTTTCTTCTTGTAGTTGTTTTCGTTGTTTTTGTTGCTTTTACCTGTTTTTGTTGTTGATTTTAGTTGTTTTTTTAACAGTTGTAACTGTTTTTGTTGTTTAATTTACCTGTTTTTAGCAGATGTAGCTGTTTTGTTGTTGTTTTCAGCTGTTTTTAGCAGTTGTATCTGTTTTAATTGTTTTACTGTTTTAACTGTTTTTTATGTTGTTCTTCTTGTTGCTGATTTTGATGATTGCAAGATTTTTTAGGTTGAAACTTTAGGCTGAGAACGTTTTAGCTTGAAACTTTTAGGTTGAGACTGTTTGCAGGTGGTTTTTAAATGTGAGTTAGAATAACTTTTGATCGAGTTTTTATACCTTGAGGTAAACTAACCCTCCCTGTTCTTTCTCATTCTTGATTTAGAATCGACCAATCATAGCAGTGAATAGCATGTAAATAGGGTGGGTTTTAAGAATCATAGAGAAATTACTTGATCATAGTGTAAAAGTTAGGGTGGGATAGAGAGTAAGAATTGGAGGGACAGATGTCCACAGTTGGTACTATTAAAGGCTTGTTTTCTCTCATAGTTATAGTTAATGTTATTCCCCAAGTATTTCACAATTTCTTTTGGGGGTTGTAAATTTCCAAAACTATCAAAGTAATGTATACTTTTTTTATTTTTGTTATAAGCTACCCAATGCGTACCATTTGATGAACTATCATCTAGGTTTATAATTCCTGACTCTTCTCTCCAAGGAGATTTGGGCAGTGAGTCTCTCATAAACACACTTCGGAAATGTGGAATGTACTTTTGAGCAAAATTCAAAATTTCGAAATTTGAAAGAGGTTTTTTAGGTAGCTTAGTAATTAGTTTTTTGGATTTCCTTTAAATGGATTAAGATATAATCCATAACCTTTTCTATAAGGTTTAAGAAACATAGCTTCACCCACCTTAATACTTTCCATTTTCTTATTATGTTGCTTACTCTCTTCTACTTGTTTTTTCCCCATATTTGCATTATTAATAGTTTTAGCAATGGCTGCACTACCAGAGGCGAGACTTTATAACGCACTTAGTGCAGTCAAAATGGGTACAATAGGTAAAAAACCACAAATTTTCGGTACATTAATAATACGGGAAATCTTAACATTTTTTTTATTTCTACCAATTGATTTATTGACTGCTTTACGTGCAACCTTAATCGCACTCATTAGATCTAGTGGCTTCCGAGTTTTTAATGCCCGTATTCCTGTTTGGATAACATTTGAAAAACTCTTTACCTTTGATTTCCTTTTCTTACACTTTCTCTTTGTTCCCTTTTTCACACCCATTCCGAATTTCTTTTTTGTTTTCATAATATTTGTAATCAAGTATGCTGCTGTTTTCTCTGCAATACTACTATCTTTTGAACCAACACGTTCCCACGCTTTATTTATTAGTACTGCGTCAGCCTTATGTCGATCAGCTAGATCCTTATATTGTGAATATGCAATATCATGTACTCTACAAGCTTCATCCAATTGATTTATCCCACGATCACCGCGCTCCAACCTTTGTTTTAACTTTGTTCCAGGTCCACAAAAATTATAAATAGGAACATGTACTTCAAATGGAAGTGTGTTAATTATTTTGTTGATAATACCACTACCTCGTTTCAAGTTTGAACTCTGACTGCAACAATTATAAAAACTTTTACCCATTTTATATAATGTTTAATCAAGGAGCATTTCTCATCGAATGAAGTACATTACACACGTGAATATGCGTTTAATACGTTAAAAAGAAGAAATCTGTGTTAGAAATATCGAGGGTGGTGATCATTAATTAACAAATTCAGTTCCACGACATAGTTCCTTATTACCCAATACAATAAGAGCATTGGTTGTCGGTCCCTCAAACTGTGGAAAAATAAATGTTATGCTCAGCCTTATTGAAAGTCCAAACGGGCTAAAATTTGAGAATACATATGTATTCTCAAAGAGTTTATATCAACCAAAGTATGAGTATTTAGAGAAACTAATTAAACCGATAAAGGGAATGGGATATTATACTTTCTCACAAAATGATGAAGTTTTACCACCCGCTAAGGCTAAAGAAAACTCTATTATGATTTTTGATGATGTTGCTTGTGAAAAACAAAACAACATTCGTTCATATTTCTGTATGAGTCGTCATAAAAATATAGATTCTTTTTACCTATGTCAAACATATACTCATATTCCAAAACATCTAATACTTGATAACGCGAATATGATTATAATGTTTAAACAAGATGATTTAAATATGCGTCATATATATCGTGATCATGTGAATACTGATATGTCCTATGATTCATTTATGAAAATTTCTCAAAAGTGTTGGAGTGATAAATACGGATTCCTCATAATAAGTAAAGAAAACGATATGGGAAAAGAAAAATACAGGAAGGGTTTAAATGAATTTATAATTATTTGAGAATATAAGTTTCATTCTGTAAGCTATATTTTCACAGTACATTATTAGATCCCAAAATGAGTAGATCATTCACTCTTACATTAAATGGTAATGAACCCATTACAAACATTTCTTATTTCCCACCCATTGAACTGACAAATGGTGAATATGAGTGTGCACTCATTGACTTTCATATGTACAACTCTATACCCAATGTTGATATAAATAATAATCTATTTCATATTGGTGATAAAGTAATTCAACTTCCAATCGGGTCATATGAACTCAATGATATTTATGATTTTCTAAAAAATAAACTAAAAGATTATGATCTTGAGAAAACATTTCAAATGGAGAGTAATAATAACACACTTCAAGTTCATATTACAACTACCAAGGAACCTATTTATTTTAATAGAAACAACTCCATTGGACAATTGCTTGGTTTCAATAAAAAAATAATTTACCCCGACTTGAAAAAAACATATATATCTGATCAACCTGTCAACATTTTAAAAATAAACACAATACGCTTAGTATGTAATATTGTAAGCGGGTCATATATTGATAGTAGACAAGATCATTCATTATACGAATTTGGAATTAATGTTCCACCAGGCTATAAAATGAATATCACACCACACAATCTTATTTACTTACCAGTCAACACTAGAGAAATAAGTACACTCTCTATTCACATAACTGATCAGAACGGTGAATTAATAAATTTACGCGGTGAAAACTATACAATTCGTTTACACTTAAGATTAATACAATGATTATATACAATAAAAGAGGTGATACCTACCATCATCAGCACACTTTAAAACATAAAGTTATAGGAAGAGGATCGAAACCAAAAAGACACACACTTACATTAAAAAATAAGTTAATTCTTAAATCATTGGGCTTCAAAGTGCGAGTTTAACTAAAGTCATGGGGTTGAATGAAATATTGGCAGTACGGGAAAAACCTTTCTCTGATGAAAGTATATCAAAGAAGGAATATCACAGCTATCAACCCTATCAAAAATCATTTAAACCAAATGATGAGATAAGAATAACAATCCAAAATCAAGATTTATATGTACTCCCCCATGAGAGTCTTCTAAATTTTCAAGGAGATATTACCCTAATTAAGGAAGGGGGAGCGGTAGAAACTCAAAATGTTATTGCGAGAATGAGAAATAATTGTATGGCATACTTTTTAGATGAAATACGCTATGAAATCAATGGTGTTGAAATAGATAGAACAAGATTTAGTGGTATTACTTCTACAATAAAAAACTTTGTTTCTTTAAATCAATTTGAAAGCAAGAGACTTTACAATTCTGGATGGAGTGGAGGACCCGTTTTCAATTTAACCTCCCACTTCAACTTTTCAATACCCCTTAAAAATCTACTTGGATTTGCTGAAAATTTCAAAAAAGTATTATTAAATTGTAAACATGAACTAGTACTATTAATATCAAAAAATTTTAATGATGTACTTGAGCAACATAAATTTGAGAGTGCACAATTAGTCGGAAAGTATCATCTCAATATGACTAATATTACATGGAAAATTCCTCATATAACACCCAGCGATTCAACGAAAATTAAAATGTATGATATTATAAAAAGTGGAACCAATCTACCGATTGCATTCCGTAGTTGGGATACATACATTAATCCTAAACTAAGTAATGGAACAAATCATGTTTGGAATGTTAAATTAGCTGCTAACCGAGAACGTCCACGATTTGCTTTAATTTTATTTAAAGATAACCACCATCTGATTACAAACAATTTAAGAAATCTAAAGGTCTACTTAAACTCTGAAGCTTATCCCTACGATGACTTAAACTTGGACTTTGAAAAAGATCGATTTGCTCACCTGTATGATATGTACTGCAAGTTTCAATCTAGCTACTATAACCGAAGTGAATCTCCTTTACTATCACCTACAGACTTTAAAACTAAAGCTCCTATTATCGTAATTGACTTATCATATCAAAATGAAATGGTTAAATCGGGACCCATAGATGTTAGGATTTCAATTGAACTTACCAAGCCCGCTATCGAAAATGTTCAAGTATATTGCGTGCTCATACATGATCGTTTAGTTGAATATAACCCGTTGAATGGTCTAGTTCAGCGGATTGTCTAACAATTAATCAATTATGAGTGAAGATATTGTTGCAATTGATGTTCAAGGATTTCTTGGGAACAACAATAAATTTATTCTAAAGGAAATTGGAGTCGTATTCAAAAACGAGACAATCTTGAATTCTAATTTTATCATACACTCTCCACATGATTTTATTGAATTGAATAAGAAATGTAGAAAAACAGCTACTTGGCTAACAAAAAAACATCACAAAATTTATTGGAATGATGGAGTATACTTTTTCAAAGAAACACAAATGTATTTAAGAGAAATAATTAGAAAACAGAAAATAATTTGTAAGGGATATCAAAAAAGGTTATTCCTACAAAAATTTTTAAAAATTGATAATGTAATTAACAGTGTCCCTCTCTAAAAATAATGGATGGAAAGCACTTTCCATATTGTTCATTACATGCTCGGGATGGTGTCTGCTCTCTGAACAATGCTCATAAAATCTTAAACTTTTACACAAACGAAAACTCCTAAACACCTTTTAAACAATTCATTCACATTTTGAGAGTCGGGAAAATAAGTTTACGAAATGACTGATTCTAATAACAATCTTAATATACCGACTTATTCATCTTTAATAAATAAAATTAATTTTTTTATTAATACATTTGGAAATATGATTTCAAAAGAGGACTTGAAATTACTACTGGAGACAAGGAACATGTTCATGGGTACTGACGTAAAGGAGTTTATAAAAACAACATTTGGAGAACATTTAAATTTATGTACATTTTCTCATGATAATATAGAAACTTGTGCTTGTTTTCATTTTGTAATTCAACAATATAGAGTTAGAAAATTAATTTCATCATATATTGAAATTTTTAAATAAAGAGAAAAGCAAAAAAAAAATTTTCTATTGTTTTGAATTTGTTTTCGAGGGTGGGTCTATCATCAGCTGTTGCATTTTTTAACATCTGTTTTCTAAGTATAAAACAACGAGTTATCTCTACCAAACTTTAGTTTAAGATAAACATTCAGACTATTACGTTGAAAGAAAAAATGATTTCCTCAAAAATTGAAGAGTTCTTAAGGGAGCATGGAAGTGAGATCTTCAACGAACATGCTACGAAATTGAAATCATTTCATACATTTTTTAAAGATGTAGAAGCCACCCCACTAATTCATTCAAAGTATGGAGAACACCTATCATCCTGTGCATGGGCATATGATGATTGTAAAGTTGGACCTGACACTTGCAGGTGTATGCATGTTGAAAAGAGAGGAAAGATACATTCATTTATTTAAAAGACTCAATGTAAACTAATTTAAGACGAATATATAGAAATAAAAACGTATTTGACTAAACAAACGATCTCATTTGTTTTTGTGTATAAATGTGTATATTCTGTTAGGAACCACCACCACAAGCACCGCCACCACCACCATCCCTCTTACACTCCTGCGCTTACTTTCCCATCTAATGCTCGCTAAAGAGGGGAGAGGTTACCGAACTCACGCTTGTTTCACACAACAAAAGTATGCAGTCTAATATCTCTCAAACCAACACCTTTTGACCACAAGACCGTAGCCAGGTGTCACCTACAACCCTAATTGAATCAACAAAACGCCCACGCATAACAAAACAACTTCCCTTCCTCCTCCTCCTCCGCCTAAATATAGTTTTACAAATTCATACGCATGACAAAACACCCCTTGTAAAACGAATAGTTTTCTAAAACTGAACTACTTTCCACATTTCTCCTTAACACATACATTTTTTGAAAACTTAGAAGGTAACCGTTTTCTCTCTCATGTAAGCGCATGAGAAAAAATTTTCAAATATGATTAAAGAAAAACGTATTTGACTAAACAAACGATCTCATTTGGTTTTGTTCTGTTAGGAACCACCACCACAGTCACCATTTTGACCACAAGACCGTAGGCAGGTTACACTAACAGGTGTCACCTACAACCCTAATTGAATCTACCCTATTAAAACTATCACTAATTGAATCAACAAAACGCCCACGCATAGAAAAACAACGTTTTTGTTAGAAACCACCAACACCCCTCTTACACTCCTACGCTCACTTTCCCATCTAATGCTCGCTAAAGAGGGGGAGGTTACCGAACTCACGCTTGTTTCACACCACAAAAGTATGCGGTCTAATATCCCTCAAACCAACACCTTTTGACCACAAGACCGTAGCCAGGTGTCACCTACAACCCTAATTGACTCAACAAAACGCCCACGCATAACGCCTTCTAACCCAAGTTAGAAGCAACATAGTGACCTGTGTGCAACCATTGCACTCCACAAAATCCTACGCATGACAAGACACCTCCTATCACACACGCAAGCCAGGTGTCACCTACAACCCTAATTGACTCAACAAAACGCCCACGCATAACGCGTTCTAACCCAAGTTAGAAGCAACATAGTGACCTGTGTGCAACCATTGCACTCCACAAAATCCCACGCATGACAAAACACCCCTATCACACACGCACCTTTAGCGTGAGAAAAAGACAAGACAAAACAAGACATATCAAAACACCACTCTCTCACACTCCTACACACCACTTTCTAACCTCATTAAGTGACCTGTGTGCAACCATGCTCATCTAACTAGGGTCAGCAACACCCCCCTTTTTGACTTAATTATGCTAATTAGGTCATTAGAACACCTGTGTGCAACCATGCGTGACTAATTAGGGTCACCCCCACCTCCTTTTTTGACATGATTTATTACCTAGTGAGCCAGCTCCCTTATTAATCTACTACTCCCGTGTTTAACGTAAAAACACTCTTTTTCATAATAAATAACCTTAGAGACTTTGACGGTATTATCGGGCTCGACTTGCTTAAAGAAGTGAATGCGAAACTCGATTTTACCGGCAATGTCCTGCACACAAGCAACGGAAACGAAAAGATCTGGCTCACTAAGGCAGAAAACGTCAACTTTATTAAAATCGATGATGAGGACGTTCCCTTGGCGGTTAAAGCCACTTTTGATAAATGATTGTAAAAAATCATAAAGCCTTCACCGATCCAGACGAAGCACTGCCATTTAACATAAACACAATCGCCACAATAAAAACTGACGGGGAGCCGGTATACTCTAAGTCATACCCGCACAGCATGGGTGTAACCGAATTCGTCAATGCAGAAGTTAAACAACTTCTTGAAGACGGCGTGATAAGGCTATCCAGGTCCCCATATAACAACCCTACCTGGGTTGTGGATAAAAAAGGGACAGACCAAAATGGGGTAAAGAAGAAGCGTAATCGCTTCATTATCGACTTCAGAAAAATTAATCAATGAACCATAGATGATAGATATCCTATCCCTACAATATCGACAATACTGTCGAACATGGGCGAGTCACAATTTTTTACGACGCTCGACCTTAAATCGGGTTTTTACCAGACAGAGCTGGCAGAAAAAGACCGGGAAAAGACAGCTTTTTCTATAAACAACGGCAAATACGAATTTTGTAGGCTGCCATTCGGACTAAAAAATGCACCAAGCATCTTCCAAAGGGCCATTGACGCCGTCGTAAGAGAAGGAATCTCTATGTTATGCTGCGTCTACGCAGATGACGATATAATTTTCTCGAAAACAAAGGAGGACCACGTTAGGGACGTGGATTGGGTCTTAAGGAAACTCTTAAAAGCAGGCATGAGAGTATCCCAAGAGAATCAAAGTTCTTTAAAAAGAGCGTTGAATACTTGGGGTTCATAGTGTCACAAGGAGGGCTTCGAACTTCACCTGAAAAGGTAAAAGTCATTAAAGAATTTCCCCCACCAAAAACGCTCTTCGACCTCAGATCCTTTCTGGGGCTATCAAGCTACTACAGGTGTTTCATAAAAAACTTCGCGGTAATCTCAAGACCTCTAACGAATATTCTAAAGGGAGAAAAGAAAGAATTTCCCCCACCAAAAACGCTCTTCGACCTCAGATCCTTTCTGGGGCTAGCAAGCTACTACAGGTGTTTCATAAAAAACTTCGCGGCAATCTCAAGACCTCTAACGAATATTCCAAAGGGAGAAAATGGAAAAAACAGCATATATCAGTCAAGAAAAGTTGACATCAATATGAACAAAGAACAGAGAGAAACGCTTGACAGACTGAGAGAAATCTTGGCATCGGAGGACGTTTTGCTCTCATACCCAGACTTTAAGAGGCCATTCGATTTAGGGGCGGTACTATCTCAAGATGGCCGCCCAATCACAATGATATCACGTGCCCTGCGTGACAGCGAAAAGAATTACGCAACCAACGAGCGAGAGCTCCATTGTTTGGGCATGGATAAACCTCCGGAATTATTTATACGGAGTAAAGGGCTTGCAGATCCTTACCGACCACCAGCCACATACATTTGCCGTCTCGGACAAAAATCATAACGCAAAGCTGAAGCGCAAAACTGGTTTATAAACCAGGCAAAGAAAATCTCATGGCGGACGCGTTGTCTCGGCAGAACATAAGCGCCCTAGAGGACGTATAAAGAAACAAATGCAGCCACCATACATAGCGAACAGTCGCTAACGTATACTATCGATTCAACTGACAACCCAGTAAACTATTTCCGAAATCAAAAAATAATTGAGGATGCAAACAGTTTCTCGGTGGAAACATTCATCTTGTATAAGAGCAAAGTGAGGCACATAATTAGAACCCCCGACCGGGAAAATCTGCTAAATGCATTACAAGATATAGTAAACGCTGAGGTAGTAAACGCAATACATTGCTCTCTACCAACCTTGGCGTTTATCCAACACCGACTGGTCGAGTCGTTCCCTAGCACGGACACTACCGAGCAGAGGGAAAACGTTATAACAGAATACCACAGGGCTCATAGAGCAGCACAGGAGAACGTGAAACATATCCTTAGGGATTACTTTTTCCCAAAATTGCTTCGGCTAGCAACGTAAATAACCGCGAACTGCAAAACCTGTTCAATGGCAAAATACAAACGCCATCCATTAAGGCAGGCGGTAGCAGAAACACCTATACGATCTTTTCTGGAGAAAGTCTACACGTTGATATTTGCTCAACAGATGGGACCGTTTTCCTAACATGCGTTGGTAAATTCTCTAAATTTGCCACAGTGCAAGCCATCGCTTCGAGGGCTATTGTGGATATAAAAGCCCCTTTATTTCACATAATACGAGGGTAGTCCGATAAGTACTTAGCCTCCAAAGGAAAAACGAAAATTTTGGAAAAGTGGCGATTTATTTCTCAACATAATCTCCTTTTAGCTCGATACATTTGACCCAGCGATGCTCACACTTCTTTAAGCCGTCTGAAAAATACGTTTCCTCGAGGTCTGCAAAATAGGCCTCTATGGCGGCGACGACCTCCTCATTCGACGCAAATTTCTGTCCAGCGAGTGACTTTTTCAAATTTGGAAACAAAAAGAAGTCACACGGGGCCAAATCTGGAGAATATGGTGGATGGGGTAGCAGTTCGTATCCCAATTCGACCAATTTGGCCTTGGCGAGGGCGGAAGTGTGAGCTGGTGCGTTGTCATGATGGAATAGCACTTTTTTCTTCGCCGTAGTTTCTGCAATTCGGCGGCGAGTCGGCCCAATAATTCGGTATAGTAAAGCCCTGTGACCGTTTTGCCCTTCTACAGGTAGTCGATGTAGATCACACCTTGTGAATCCGAAAAAACGGTGGCCATTACCTTTCCGGCCGATGGGACAGTCTTCGACTTCTTCGGAGCAGCTTCGCCGGGTGAAGTCCACTGTTTCGACTGTTCCTTAGTCTCTGGTGTGTACCAGTGGATCCATGTTTCGTCGACGGTCACGACGCAGAAACTCCTTCGAATTGCGCTTAAACAGCGTCAAACACTGCTCTGAAGTGCTCTCATGGTTGTGTTTGTTGTCCGGAGTGAGCAAACGCGGTACCCACCGCGCCGACAGCTTTCTCATGCCCAAAATTTCATGCAGGATATGACCCACGCGGTCTTTTGACATGCCTACTGTCTCAACTATCTCGCGTATCTTCAATCGGCGGTCTGCAAATACGAGATCGTGGATTTTTGTCACGTTATCCTCCGCTCATCAAAACCGCTCCTCGGCTCATCAAAAACCGACCAAAACAAATTTTTGACGGTCGCCATCGAAGGAGAAGAGTCGCCGTACACAGCATCTAAGAGATCTTAGATTTTGCTTTTTGATTTCCCTTCCAAAAACAAGAATCGAATCACAGACCGACAATGCTCTTTCTCAATTTTTCTAAAATCCGCGGACACGTCCAATTCCACACGCAGTCAAAACAAAACTACGAGTCCGATTCGGCTGAAATTTCTACAGTAGCCGTCTACGAGAATGTACTACACGGTAGTAATTATACCCGTTACTCGAAGAGTAAAAGGGTATACTAGATTCGTCGGAAAGTATGTAACAGGTAGAAGGAAGCGTTTCCGACCCCATAAAGTATATATATTCTTGATCAGGATCACTAGCTGAGTCGATTTAGCCATGTCCGTCTGTCCGTCAATCCGTATGAACGCTGAGATCAACAATCAACATTCAGATTATCATATGGATATGACTCAGAATTCAAGTGAACTTTCTAGTTTGGTAATTTATTTGTAATAAGTTCTCCATTTAGTGCAAATCCAATTATGGCAAATCTTGGTTTTTCGCGGTTAGCCGACAATTTCACATTCCAGCTGTGTTGACTTCCATACCCCAATTTGGGGTTAACATATGAATCCCAACTCCGGAATGCGATTGGTAGGTTACACCACTTTTAATAATATCGTACATCTTAATTTTTGCAAAATCGCTCGGAGTTACATGGGGAATTTTCCAGGTTATATTCATCATTTCAAACTTAAAAGTTTACAATTTAACAAAACTTTTTTATAATCCTCAGCAAATCCCAATAAATTTTTTAATGGAACAGAAAAGTTAAAGTGGGGTCCCGTAGATATTTCGTCCCCACTGCTCCATCCGGAATTTAATATATTTTGACTTTGAAGATTATCCAGAGATATATAATTTTTTAGGGTTGTAGTCATACCGACAAATCGTGTTTTATCAATCTCACATTCATTTATTTCGTACTTAATTTCATCCAAAAAGTAAGCCATACAATTATTTTTAAGAAAAATGGTAACATTATCAGTTGTATGTCCATTCGGTGAATCTTTTCTAATAATTCCTTGAAAATTAAGGTAACTTTCGTGAGGAACCACGTACAAGTCTTGATTTTGAACAGTAATTCGAATTTCATCGTTTGGTTTAAATGTTTGATTATACGTTGAATAAGTATGAAACTCTTTCTTCGAAATACTCTAATCTGAGTAAACCTTTTCTCGAACATTTAAAATTTCGTTCATTGTTTTCCTTTCCACCTTTTATATTATACTCGAAGCTTCAAGCCTAACGACTTTAAAAATAGTTTATTTTTCAAAGTAAGTGAGCTTCTTTTTACTGTTGATCCTCTTTCTATAGCTTTAAAATTAGTAATGCTTGGCTGAGGACTTAAGCTACGTCTTTTATTATAAATAATCATTCTATTAACCGAATGTGCATGCGAATCGAAACGTTTTCGCCACGTAAACTTAGTGTGCTTATTTCGTCACAGTTGATTGGTAAATAAATTAGGTTATGTGGTGTCACTGTCCTTTTATACCCAGGCGGAACATTAATGCCAAACTCATGTAATGTATGATTCGGTGTATTATCTACATATGAACCGCTGATTATATTACATTCCAAACGAATTGTATTAATTTTTAATATCTGATCGATAGGTTTTTGTAGGATGTGACTCTAGTACTTTTTGATGGAAAACAAACAGCTGTCCAACCGATCTTTCCTTATTAAAGTAAACTGACTCTCGCATGGTAGTTATTTCAACTTGAAGTGTATTATTATTACTTTGAATTTTAAATGTATTTTCAAGGTTAGAGTCTTTTAGTTTATTGTAAATGAAATCGGTGGTATCATTCAATTCATATGATCCAGTTGGAATTGTAATAACCTTGTCACCGATGTGGAAGAGGTTATTTTTTTCATCAATATTTGGGATTGAATTATTTATTTATTTATTTACAAACTGCTTGCTTAAAGTTAAAACTAAAGCAACAGGGGTAGGCAGCCATAGCTACTTAGGCTTTAGGCTGGCTTAAAGTCTATAGTTCAATTTTCTATTCGGTTCTTAATTACTAAGGGTATAATTCATTCATGGTATTCTCTTCTTAATTAATAAAGTGCATTTCAGGTGTATTAACAAAGTATCTTAATTATAAAAGGTTTAATAAGTTAGATTTCTTAAAGAAATCGAGAAGTTGAAGGAGGTTGGTGGTCGTAGGATTGGAAAGAAGTGGAGTAAGGTTATTATTCGGAATGTGGGTTCGGTTGTAATTAAATGCAGTGCATTCGTTAAGGATATGGTCTATTGACATTGAGTTATTATTGCAGAACTTACAGGGGACCCCACATCAACTTTTCTCTACCATTAAAAAATTATTTGGGATTTGCTGAGGATTATAAAGAAGTTTTGTTAAATTGTAAACAGGAGCTATTGTTGATGCTAACTAAGATTCTGGGCGATGTATTTAAACAAAGCAGAAATAAACAAACTTTTAAACTAGAAATGAAAACAAGGGAGAACGCTATAGTCGGGGTACTCGACTATCAGATACCCGTTACTCAGCTAAATAGAGATATGCAAGCAGCAAAGCGAGGTTAAAATGCGACACCTACCGGCGGTATACAGAATAAAGCGTTATGGGCGTCTGTAGCCTGAAGGAGTCTTAATTCATGGGTAAGTCTGGTGTGGCCCAGGCGTAATCTTATGATTCGGGTTTGGTCTTTTCGTGTTAGTTTGACTATTTCTTTAGCTTTTGTGTAGTCGCTTATGTTAAGATGGTTGCTGCTTATGGATAGGTACCAACTGGAGGAGTATTGGAAAAGATTGAGTGAGGTGCTACAGAAATGTTTTTTTAAAAATCTGTTTATGTCGGATTGGTTAATATTGTGTGTGGTGATCAGTGGTGCGATAGTTGCGTTTTTTGCGGCTTCGTCAGCAATTTCGTTGCCACTAATACCAACATGGCTCGGAACCCACAGGATTTTTATTTTGGGGTAGGCGTTATTTATTATATCAGAGCAGATACAGATTTTTCCTTTGTTATTAAGGCCTATCTCGGTGGCTTCTAGTATTACGATAATTTCTGCAGTATAAACTGATGTATAGTTTGGAAGGATGCCTTTTTTTAGAACAATGTTCTCTGTGGTTGTGGCATAAGCAGTTGTGTCTTGGTTTTGTGATGCGTCCGTGTATATAAAAGTGTAGTTGGTCAGTTTTGATTTTATTTCGAGAAATTCTTTTCTTAATATTGGCATGCTTGTTGTTGCTTTTTTATATTGGCTTAAATGTGTGTCTATAGCATCTGATTGTAAGTGCCAAGGGGGTTTCGATTTTGGTAAGATTTTTGCTGGGCTTATAGGGAGACCTAGGTTTGCACAGGACATAATATTTTTGTGTAGGACTGAGTTCCTGTATTTCAGAGTACGCTTTTTTGTAATTTTATCTATTATTGATTTTAGAGGAGTATCCGATGATTGCGTTATTGTATTAGACATTTTGGCTTGAAGATGATTTGTTCTAATGTCTAAGGGTGGTATGTTCGATTCGAAGTGTAAGTTAATGACGGGTGTTGAGCAGAAGGCTCCTAGTGCTGAACGGATTGCATTGTTGAGAAGGGTTTGGATCGGTTTGATTTGCGATTTTGGAGCTAGACCATAAAATGGTAAGCCGTAGTCTATTTTTGACAAACATAGACATCTGACTATTTGGACTAAGGTCAGTGGCTGGCAGTTATATTTATCGTTTGAGAGGCATTTAATAATATTAATTGAGTTAAGAATTTTCCTAGTTTATTTAGTTTATTTATGTGGGATTGCCATTTGTATTTTGTGTCGAATGATAAGCCTAGCATTGTTAGTTCCGCTACTGTGCATATAGAGTTTGTTACTGTAGAAATTTGGCAGACACAGTTATGTTTTCTGCAGATGTGTATATGTTTGCATTTAGAAAGGGATAACAACGCTCCAGATAAGTTGCACCAGTTACTGATGTCCTTGAATAGACTATTTAAGTTTATTGTTGGGTTTTTCTGTTTCTTTAGGTCAACTATAATGTTGTAGTCGTCTGCAAATGCTGTAAAGTTAAGGTTCTTGTGTTTACTTATTGTGTCTGATAGGCTGTTATATGCAATTAGAAAAAGTATCACAGATAGGGGGGATCCCTGCGGTATTCCACTGTGAAGTGGTTGAATTAGTGAATGACTGTGGTTGACTTTAACTCTAATTTTTCGACTTGTCATAAATTGGGTTACGTATTTGATTAGCCTTGGCCCACAGCCCCATTTAATCAATTGGTTTTTTATCGTGTGCAGTCCTACTTTCTCAAATGCTTTTTCAAAGTCAAGAGATATAATTGAGGCGTGTCTTTTTTCTGAGAGGGCATTGTTGATCAGAGAGTCTATATATAGTAGACAATCTGTCACAGATTTCCCCTTTTTGAACCCAACTTGACGACTGTTCAGAAGTTTGTTGGAAGTAACAAACCACCAGAGCCGTTTGGAGATGATTTTATCAAGCGTTTTTGAGATACATGGGTTAAGGGAAATGGGTCTGTATGATTCAATAATGGTTTTGTCTTTGCCAGGTTTATGAATTGGGACTATTGTACTTATTTTAAAAGCCTGAGGTATAAAAGATTTTAGGATAGAGTTGAAGAAGTTTATTATTCTAATTTTAACTGGTATTGCCGTTTGCTGTATCATTGTATAATTGTCCTTGTCGTTCCCAGGAGTGTTTCCTTTGAGACTGTTCAAAGCTACAGAAAATTCAATGTAGTCAATGTCTTGTTCCATGAAGTCAGCTGTTTTTTTAGGTGGTTCGTCGTTGTTTTGTCTGTATGCGTTGCGTTTTGCATCTAAAAATGCTTGCAAAAAGTTGTGATCATCGGATTGAGATGACCAATGTTTGCAAAAAACTGTAGCAATATCTTCTGGATTTGAGACTATTGTGTTGAGATTGTTGTTCTGAATACAATGTATGTGTGTGGATTTGTGAATTCCACAGAATTGTCTAATTTTACTCCAGATCATGTCTGGCTTTGAGTCAGTTGAAATACTGGTTGTTAGTGCGTGAATACTACCTTTTTTGCTAAGCCGAATTTCTCGTCTGAGCTGGGCATTAGTTTTTTTAAAAAGTATTAGGCTGGACAGGGACATTTCCCTATTGAATGTTCTCCAGGCTCGGTTTTTGCTGACTTTTAAGTCGTCTAGCTTTTTATTCCACCACGGGACGTTATTTTGACTTTTTGGAGGTTGGGTTTGGGGAATACTATGATAGGCGCTGTTTAATATTATTTTGTTTATGTTGCTGTGTTCTTTGTTTGTGTTAGTTGATACTGGAATTTGGTTATTAAAGCGGTTGGTAAGACTTTCGAATTTATTCCAGTTTGCTCTTTTAGTTATAAACCTTTTTGTGTAGTTAAATGTTTGCTTTTCTTGGGTAAAAATGTTTATTATTATGGGAAAATGGTCACTACCCTGGGGAGTGTCCATGATATTAAAATCGCAGTGAATTTTGAGGTTCGGAGAGCAAAATGCAAGGTCTATGTGGGTGTAAGAATTGTGTGTGGAGAAATGTGTAGGCTGGCCGTTGTTTAATATGATGTAGTTGTTGCTGTGAATGTAATCTCCGAGGATTCTACCCCTGCGATTGCTTTTTGGAGATCCCCAGAGGCTATTCCATCCATTAAAGTCACCTGTGATCAGTGTAGGTGTTGTTAGGTAGGGTATCGTGGTTTCTATATCTGTCTTGGTAAATTTTTGTGAAGGTGGTATGTAGGCTGAAAAGATATTAAGCTTTTCTTGGGACTGTATTTCAAATCCAATGGTTTCGATAGCTTGTCCTACAGGGATTTGCTTATGCTGAACTGATTTATGGATCAGTAGAGCAACTCCACCTTTGGCTGAAGCCGCAGTTGTGTTATAGATTTTAAAGTTAACTGGGATTGGGAATTGTTGAAAGAGTGTTATGTGGGTTTCCTGAAGGGAAATAATTTTGGGCTTATGGAGTTTTAAGAGTATTAGTAGTTCGTTGTAATTATTTACATAGCCATTAATGTTCCATTGTAATACAGTAAGTGCCATATTTACTATTGTGGGGTATGATGTGTTCGCTACGTTTTTCTATTAGTTATTTGTTACGTTTGAGCTAGGGGTATTTTTAATCATAGATCTAGTTAACATTGTTGGATTAAATTTTTCCTTACTAATAAGATGTCTTTTAGTTTTGTTACTTATATTTCTTGAAAGAATAGTTATTTGGGGTGTTTTACCATTGTTGATTTGTTCTTTGCCAGTGTCCGTAGACATATTTTCGTCATCATTGTCGTCGTAGGAAATTATTTGTCTGCCTGTGTTTGCTGTTGGTGGTGGGTTATGAGAGGTGGAAGCTGATGTTGATGGCGTGTTCTGGCTGAGATGTTGTGGTCGAGAGTTCTTTTGATTAGAGGAGTTTGCTACCGATGCGTACAAGGATCCGTCATGATGGTGTCTGCTTTTGAGAATGTTCCAGGCCATTCTGTAGTCAACTTTTTGTTTGGTTTTGATGGCTTGTACTTCTCGGTGAGTAAGAAATACTGGGCAATTTCTGTCTCTGGGATGGTGATCGGAGTTAGGAAGGCTTTTATCAGTGCAATTAATGCAGCTCACAGCACGCTCGCATTTTTGTCCTTTTGCCAGGTCGACGTGGTTTGTTTGGCTACACCTATAGCAGTTTTCTGAAGATTTGCAGGAAAACATCAGATGACCTAAACGTAGGCAATTGTTGCATCGCATTGGGGAAGGTATGTAAGGGCGAACTTCGACTCTCTCGTATCCAATGTATACATAATCTGGCAGGTCTAGTTTTGCGAATGTCAAGGTGATAAGTCCAGTTTCGGTTGGGTCGCCGCAAATTGCTCTCTTCATGATTTTTTTCACTTCAGAGACCTTTTGGGACCTTAAATTTTCTAAGATTTCTTCTTCTTTTATACCTCGAAGATCGTTAGAATATATAACTCCCTTTGTGTAATTCAGGGTTCGGTGTTCAGATACTGCTACTGGGATATTGTTTGGAATGTTTGTGAGTTTTAATAATTTGTCGGCTTGCTGTTGGTTTTTTGTTTGGACTAGAAGGTTTCCGTCGCGTGTTTTCTTGCAGCTTACTACTTCGCCTCCGCATGTTAAGTCGATGATTGTTTTGATGGTGAATGGTGATACCCCTGCTAGGGTTCGTGGGATTTCAGATTGGGTTTCTTCATAACTAATTCTAGTTATTACTACGAATTTGCTGGTGGGTGAAGGCTTTCCCCTCCAGATGTCTGGATGATCCCGCATAGTTCGGAGTGCTTATATGCTGCTCTGTTGAAGCAGGTGCAGTCTAAGCGGTTGCAATAACTGATAAGAAATCTATTTATAGATGTGAGTTTGTTGTTGTTTGTTGTTGTTTGTTTTGTCACTTAAGCTTGACTCGCTGTTAAGTTCGATTTGGGAGAAAGACACGACCGATCGTTATGACTGCCAAACGTAAACTGGATTGAATTATACATATTAAAATCGATAACAGCGCACTCATATCGACCATTCAATTCGATAGATGGAAAAAAGTTTGTATTTATTATATGATGGACGTTGATGCACTACGAGCAGTACAAACAAGTGGCCCAACGACACCAAGCACGTGTTTGTTACGCGCGGGGCCCTTTTATCAATTTGGGCAAAACATACGAGTTCGCGAGGAAGATACAAAAAACAAATAGAGACGGGACACAAATGAAAATAAAAGAAGCATCTAAGAATGAAGAAAATGAGTTAAAATATTAGTTTTTAATACCGGGATAGAAGTTGAAGTGCAAATTAAATGATAAAGGTTGTTATAATTATTACATAGAACGCGAAAGGGCTCGTGCAGACAAAAATTAGATGTACATCTTGGCAAATTTAGGGGATAATAATTTCGTGTTAGTCTAACAGGAACATTGAAAGTTAGGCGGTTTACAAGTTCTATAGAATCAATATCACCTCTTATAAGATTTTGCATAAAAATAGTACCAAGCATTGTTCTACGATTTGCAAGGGTAGGTAAATTAAGCAATAGTAATCTACTCTGATAGGAAGGTAGCCTTATGTTTTGATCCCAGTTCAAACTACGAAGGGCAAAAAGAAGAAATTTTTTTTGTACCGACTCAATACGGTCAATATGCACTTGATATTGTGGACTCCAAACCGAAGAACAATATTCCAAAATAGGACGGACAAGGGAGGTAAATAATAATTTGGTTGTATAAGGGTCATCAAATTCTTTTGACCAACGCTTTATAAACCCAAGAACACTCATGGCCTTGCTGACAGTGGACATTATGTGGCAGTCAAATTTAAGTTTTGGGTCCAGAAGAACGCCTAAGTCATTAACTGAATTTATACGGTCGAGTGGCGTATTTTGAAGAGAGTAACTAACAAAAGTAGGAGTACCCCTATGAAAAGTCATAACGTTGCATTTAAGGCAGTTCAAATTTAAAAGGTTATACTCACACCATCCCTGAAAACAATTAATATCTGACTGTAAGTTGAAACCCGACGCTATATCATTATGTGATAAACAAAGCTTAACATCATCAGCATACATTAGTACACGAGAGTGTGTTATGATAGAGGGAAGATCGTTAATAAACAAAGTAAACAGCAAAGGGCCCAAATGACTTCCCTGAGGCACTCCAGATGTCACATAGATCAGTTTTGAGGCAGCGTTCTTGAATATATCCCTCTGAGTCCTACCATTCAAATAACTTGAAATCCAAGTTAATAGATTACATGGAAACCCAAGCTGATTTAATTTGAATAAGAGAAGAGAGTGGTTGACAGAGTCAAAGGCCTTACTAAAATCAGTGTATATAACGTCAGTCTGCATTTTATTCTTAAATCCATTTATTACAATAGATGACAATTCCAGAAGGTTGGTGGTGGTCGATCTTCGCTTAACAAAACCATGCTGACACGGTGATATTAGCGAGGAACATAAATGTTGCAAATGAGAAGTAATAATACGTTCAAATGCTTTAGGAATTGCCGACAATTTAGAAATACCTCTGTAATTCTGGGCATCCGCCTTCGCACCCTTTTTGTGAAGTGGAGTGATAAAAGAGTCCATCCAGATAGTAGGAAAAACTGACGATGAAATAGACAAATTAAAAAGTTTAAGAATCGGTTTACATATGGTTGACGCACAAAACTTAAGCACACACCCGGGGAGTCCATCAGGACCGGGAGAATAAGTTGGCGTTGTTTTTTCTAAGTCTCTTACGAGAGAAATTTCCGTAATTTCAGGGGTAAAGATGCAATTTGCCTTATTTAAGGGATTAGGGTAATTCGAATTTGACCAAGCAGCCGAACTATAAGTAGTTTGGAAAAACTCGGCAAATAAATCAGCAATTTCAGAATCCGTCGATGCCTCCATTGAGTTAAAACGTACCGATGGAATTTGGTTATTAAAGCGGTTGGTAAGACTTTCGAATTTATTCCAGTTTGCTCTTTTAGTTATAAACCTTTTTGTGTAGTTAAATGTTTGCTTTTCTTGGGTAAAAATGTTTATTATTATGGGAAAATGGTCACTACCCTGGGGAGTGTCCATGATATTAAAATCGCAGTGAATTTTGAGGTTCGGAGAGCAAAATGCAAGGTCTATGTGGGTGTAAGAATTGTGTGTGGAGAAATGTGTAGGCTGGCCGTTGTTTAATATGATGTAGTTGTTGCTGTGAATGTAATCTCCGAGGATTCTACCCCTGCGATTGCTTTTGGGAGATCCCCAGAGGCTATTCCATCCATTAAAGTCACCTGTGATCAGTGTAGGTGTTGTTAGGTAGGGTATCGTGGTTTCTATATCTGTCTTGGTAAATTTTTGTGAAGGTGGTATGTAGGCTGAAAAGATATTAAGCTTTTTTTGGGACTGTATTTCAAATCCAATGGTTTCGATAGCTTGTCCTACAGGGATTTGCTTATGCTGAACTGATTTATGGATCAGTAGAGCAACTCCACCTTTGGCTGAAGCCGCAGATGTGTTATAGATTTTAAAGTTAACTGGGATTGGGAATTGTTGAAAGAGTGTTATGTGGGTTTCCTGAAGGGAAATAATTTTGGGCTTATGGAGTTTTAAGAGTATTAGTAGTTCGTTGTAATTATTTACATAGCCATTAATGTTCCATTGTAATACAGTAAGTGCCATATTTACTATTGTGGGGTATGATGTGTTCGCTACGTTTTTCTATTAGTTATTTGTTACGTTTGAGCTAGGGGTATTTTTAATCATAGATCTAGTTAACATTGTTGGATTAAATTTTTCCTTACTAATAAGATGTCTTTTAGTTTTGTTACTTATATTTCTTGAAAGAATAGTTATTTGGGGTGTTTTACCATTGTTGATTTGTTCTTTGCCAGTGTCCGTAGACATATTTTCGTCATCATTGTCGTCGTAGGAAATTATTTGTCTGCCTGTGTTTGCTGTTGGTGGTGGGTTATGAGAGGTGGAAGCTGATGTTGATGGCGTGTTCTGGCTGAGATGTTGTGGTCGAGAGTTCTTTTGATTAGAGGAGTTTGCTACCGATGCGTACAAGGATCCGTCATGATGGTGTCTGCTTTTGAGAATGTTCCAGGCCGTTCTGTAGTCAACTTTTTGTTTGGTTTTGATGGCTTGTACTTCTCGGTGAGTAAGAAATACTGGGCAATTTCTGTCTCTGGGATGGTGATCGGAGTTAGGAAGGCTTTTATCAGTGCAATTAATGCAGCTCACAGCACGCTCGCATTTTTGTCCTTTTGCCAGGTCGACGTGGTTTGTTTGGCTACACCTATAGCAGTTTTCTGAAGATTTGCAGGAAAACATCAGATGACCTAAACGTAGGCAATTGTTGCATCGCATTGGGGAAGGTATGTAAGGG
Organism: Drosophila suzukii; assembly: GCF_043229965.1. NCBI lineage: Eukaryota > Metazoa > Arthropoda > Insecta > Diptera > Drosophilidae > Drosophila > Drosophila suzukii. Next base: position 39,018,641 of record NW_027255896.1, on the reverse strand, counting down.
CGAACTTCGACTCTCTCGTATCCAATGTATACGTAATCTGGCAGGTCTAGTTTTGCGAATGTCAAGGTGATAAGTCCAGTTTCGGTTGGGTCGCCGCAAATTGCTCTCTTCATGATTTTTTTCACTTCAGAGACCTTTTGGGACCTTAAATTTTCTAAGATTTCTTCTTCTTTTATACCTCGAAGATCGTTAGAATATATAACTCCCTTTGTGTAATTCAGGGTTCGGTGTTCAGATACTGCTACTGGGATATTGTTTGGAATGTTTGTGAGTTTTAATAATTTGTCGGCTTGCTGTTGGTTTTTTGTTTGGACTAGAAGGTTTCCGTCGCGTGTTTTCTTGCAGCTTACTACTTCGCCTCCGCATGTTAAGTCGATGATTGTTTTGATGGTGAATGGTGATACCCCTGCTAGGGTTCGTGGGATTTCAGATTGGGTTTCTTCATAACTAATTCTAGTTATTACTACGAATTTGCTGGTGGGTGAAGGCTTTCCCCTCCAGATGTCTGGAGGATCCCGCATAGTTCGGAGTGCTTATATGCTGCTCTGTTGAAACAGGTGCAGTCTAAGCGGTTGCAATAACTGATAAGAAATCTATTTATAGATGTGTGTTTGTTGTTGTTTGTTGTTGTTTGTTTTGTCACTTAAGCTTGACTCGCTGTTAAGTTCGATTTGGGAGAAAGACACGACCGATCGTTATGACTGCCAAACGTAAACTGGATTGAATTATACATATTAAAATCGATAACAGCGCACTCATATCGACCATTCAATTCGATAGATGGAAAAAAGTTTGTATTTATTATATGATGGACGTTGATGCACTACGAGCAGTACAAACAAGTGGCCCAACGACACCAAGCACGTGTTTGTTACGCGCGGGGCCCTTTTATCAATTTGGGCAAAACATACGAGTTCGCGAGGAAGATACAAAAAACAAATAGAGACGGGACACAAATGAAAATAAAGGAAGCATCTAAGAATGAAGAAAATGAGTTAAAATATTAGTTTTTAATACCGGGATAGAAGTTGAAGTGTAAATTAAATGATAAAGGTTGTTATAATTATTACATAGAACGCGAAAGGGCTCGTGCAGACAAAAATTAGATGTACATCTTGGCAAATTTAGGGGATAATAATTTCGTGTTAGTCTAACAGGAACATTGAAAGTTAGGCGGTTTACAAGTTCTATAGAATCAATATCACCTCTTATAAGATTTTGCATAAAAATAGTACCAAGCATTGTTCTACGATTTGCAAGGGTAGGTAAATTAAGCAATAGTAATCTACTCTGATAGGAAGGTAGCCTTATGTTTTGATCCCAGTTCAAACTACGAAGGGCAAAAAGAAGAAATTTTTTTTGTACCGACTCAATACGGTCAATATGCACTTGATATTGTGGACTCCAAACCGAAGAACAATATTCCAAAATAGGACGGACAAGGGAGGTAAATAATAATTTGGTTGTATAAGGGTCATCAAATTCTTTTGACCAACGCTTTATAAACCCAAGAACACTCATGGCCTTGCTGACAGTGGACATTATGTGGCAGTCAAATTTAAGTTTAGAGGGAAGATCGTTAATAAACAAAGTAAACAGCAAAGGGCCCAAATGACTACCCTGAGGCACTCCAGATGTCACATAGATCAGTTTTGAGGCAGCGTTCTTGAATATATCCCTCTGAGTCCTACCATTCAAATAACTTGAAATCCAAGTTAATAGATTACATGGAAACCCAAGCTGATTTAATTTGAATAAGAGAAGAGAGTGGTTGACAGAGTCAAAGGCCTTACTAAAATCAGTGTATATAACGTCAGTCTGCATTTTATTCTTAAATCCATTTATTACAATAGATGACAATTCCAGAAGGTTGGTGGTGGTCGATCTTCGCTTAACAAAACCATGCTGACACGGTGATATTAGCGAGGAACATAAATGTTGCAAATGAGAAGTAATAATACGTTCAAATGCTTTAGGAATTGCCGACAATTTAGAAATACCTCTGTAATTCTGGGCATCCGCCTTCGCACCCTTTTTGTGAAGTGGAATGATAAAAGAGTCCTTCCAGATAGTAGGAAAAACCTCCATTGAGTTAAAACGTACCGATGGAATTTGGTTATTAAAGCGGTTGGTAAGACTTTCGAATTTATTCCAGTTTGCTCTTTTAGTTATAAACCTTTTTGTGTAGTTAAATGTTTGCTTTTCTTGGGAAAAAATGTTTATTATTATGGGAAAATGGTCACTACCCTGGGGAGTGTCCATGATATTAAAATCGCAGTGAATTTTGAGGTTCGGAGAGCAAAATGCAAGGTCTATGTGGGTGTAAGAATTGTGTGTGGAGAAATGTGTAGGCTGGCCGTTGTTTAATATGATGTAGTTGTTGCTGTGAATGTAATCTCCGAGGATTCTACCCCTGCGATTGCTTTTGGGAGATCCCCAGAGGCTATTCCATCCATTAAAGTCACCTGTGATCAGTGTAGGTGTTGTTAGGTAGGGTATCGTGGTTTCTATATCTGTCTTGGTAAATTTTTGTGAAGGTGGTATGTAGGCTGAAAAGATATTAAGCTTTTTTTGGGACTGTATTTCAAATCCAATGGTTTCGATAGCTTGTCCTACAGGGATTTGCTTATGCTGAACTGATTTATGGATCAGTAGAGCAACTCCACCTTTGGCTGAAGCCGCAGATGTGTTATAGATTTTAAAGTTAACTGGGATTGGGAATTGTTGAAAGAGTGTTATGTGGGTTTCCTGAAGGGAAATAATTTTGGGCTTATGGAGTTTTAAGAGTATTAGTAGTTCGTTGTAATTATTTACATAGCCATTAATGTTCCATTGTAATACAGTAAGTGCCATATTTACTATTGTGGGGTATGATGTGTTCGCTACGTTTTTCTATTAGTTATTTGTTACGTTTGAGCTAGGGGTATTTTTAATCATAGATCTAGTTAACATTGTTGGATTAAATTTTTCCTTACTAATAAGATGTCTTTTAGTTTTGTTACTTATATTTCTTGAAAGAATAGTTATTTGGGGTGTTTTACCATTGTTGATTTGTTCTTTGCCAGTGTCCGTAGACATATTTTCGTCATCATTGTCGTCGTAGGAAATTATTTGTCTGCCTGTGTTTGCTGTTGGTGGTGGGTTATGAGAGGTGGAAGCTGATGTTGATGGCGTGTTCTGGCTGAGATGTTGTGGTCGAGAGTTCTTTTGATTAGAGGAGTTTGCTACCGATGCGTACAAGGATCCGTCATGATGGTGTCTGCTTTTAAGAATGTTCCAGGCCGTTCTGTAGTCAACTTTTTGTTTGGTTTTGATGGCTTGTACTTCTCGGTGAGTAAGAAATACTGGGCAATTTCTGTCTCTGGGATGGTGATCGGAGTTAGGAAGGCTTTTATCAGTGCAATTAATGCAGCTCACAGCACGCTCGCATTTTTGTCCTTTTGCCAGGTCGACGTGGTTTGTTTGGCTACACCTATAGCAGTTTTCTGAAGATTTGCAGGAAAACATCAGATGACCTAAACGTAGGCAATTGTTGCATCGCATTGGGGAAGGTATGTAAGGGCGAACTTCGACTCTCTCGTATCCAATGTATACGTAATCTGGCAGGTCTAGTTTTGCGAATGTCAAGGTGATAAGTCCAGTTTCGGTTGGGTCGCCGCAAATTGCTCTCTTCATGATTTTTTTCACTTCAGAGACCTTTTGGGACCTTAAATTTTCTAAGATTTCTTCTTCTTTTATACCTCGAAGATCGTTAGAATATATAACTCCCTTTGTGTAATTCAGGGTTCGGTGTTCAGATACTGCTACTGGGATATTGTTTGGAATGTTTGTGAGTTTTAATAATTTGTCGGCTTGCTGTTGGTTTTTTGTTTGGACTAGAAGGTTTCCGTCGCGTGTTTTCTTGCAGCTTACTACTTCGCCTCCGCATGTTAAGTCGATGATTGTTTTGATGGTGAATGGTGATACCCCTGCTAGGGTTCGTGGGATTTCAGATTGGGTTTCTTCATAACTAATTCTAGTTATTACTACGAATTTGCTGGTGGGTGAAGGCTTTCCCCTCCAGATGTCTGGAGGATCCCGCATAGTTCGGAGTGCTTATATGCTGCTCTGTTGAAACAGGTGCAGTCTAAGCGGTTGCAATAACTGATAAGAAATCTATTTATAGATGTGTGTTTGTTGTTGTTTGTTGTTGTTTGTTTTGTCACTTAAGCTTGACTCGCTGTTAAGTTCGATTTGGGAGAAAGACACGACCGATCGTTATGACTGCCAAACGTAAACTGGATTGAATTATACATATTAAAATCGATAACAGCGCACTCATATCGACCATTCAATTCGATAGATGGAAAAAAGTTTGTATTTATTATATGATGGACGTTGATGCACTACGAGCAGTACAAACAAGTGGCCCAACGACACCAAGCACGTGTTTGTTACGCGCGGGGCCCTTTTATCAATTTGGGCAAAACATACGAGTTCGCGAGGAAGATACAAAAAACAAATAGAGACGGGACACAAATGAAAATAAAGGAAGCATCTAAGAATGAAGAAAATGAGTTAAAATATTAGTTTTTAATACCGGGATAGAAGTTGAAGTGTAAATTAAATGATAAAGGTTGTTATAATTATTACATAGAACGCGAAAGGGCTCGTGCAGACAAAAATTAGATGTACATCTTGGCAAATTTAGGGGATAATAATTTCGTGTTAGTCTAACAGGAACATTGAAAGTTAGGCGGTTTACAAGTTCTATAGAATCAATATCACCTCTTATAAGATTTTGCATAAAAATAGTACCAAGCATTGTTCTACGATTTGCAAGGGTAGGTAAATTAAGCAATAGTAATCTACTCTGATAGGAAGGTAGCCTTATGTTTTGATCCCAGTTCAAACTACGAAGGGCAAAAAGAAGAAATTTTTTTTGTACCGACTCAATACGGTCAATATGCACTTGATATTGTGGACTCCAAACCGAAGAACAATATTCCAAAATAGGACGGACAAGGGAGGTAAATAATAATTTGGTTGTATAAGGGTCATCAAATTCTTTTGACCAACGCTTTATAAACCCAAGAACACTCATGGCCTTGCTGACAGTGGACATTATGTGGCAGTCAAATTTAAGTTTTGGGTCCAGAAGAACGCCTTAGTCATTAACTGAATTTATACGGTCGAGTGGCGTATTTTGAAGAGAGTAACTAACAAAAGTAGGAGTACCCCTATGAAAAGTCATAACGTTGCATTTAAGGCAGTTCAAATTTAAAAGGTTATACTCACACCATCCCTGAAAACAATTAATATCTGACTGTAAGTTGAAACCCGACGCTATATCATTATGTGATAAACAAAGCTTAACATCATCAGCATACATTAGTACACGAGAGTGTGTTATGATAGAGGGAAGATCGTTAATAAACAAAGTAAACAGCAAAGGGCCCAAATGACTACCCTGAGGCACTCCAGATGTCACATAGATCAGTTTTGAGGCAGCGTTCTTGAATATATCCCTCTGAGTCCTACCATTCAAATAACTTGAAATCCAAGTTAATAGATTACATGGAAACCCAAGCTGATTTAATTTGAATAAGAGAAGAGAGTGGTTGACAGAGTCAAAGGCCTTACTAAAATCAGTGTATATAACGTCAGTCTGCATTTTATTCTTAAATCCATTTATTACAATAGATGACAATTCCAGAAGGTTGGTGGTGGTCGATCTTCGCTTAACAAAACCATGCTGACACGGTGATATTAGCGAGGAACATAAATGTTGCAAATGAGAAGTAATAATACGTTCAAATGCTTTAGGAATTGCCGACAATTTAGAAATACCTCTGTAATTCTGGGCATCCGCCTTCGCACCCTTTTTGTGAAGTGGAATGATAAAAGAGTCCTTCCAGATAGTAGGAAAAACCTCCATTGAGTTAAAACGTACCGATGGAATTTGGTTATTAAAGCGGTTGGTAAGACTTTCGAATTTATTCCAGTTTGCTCTTTTAGTTATAAACCTTTTTGTGTAGTTAAATGTTTGCTTTTCTTGGGAAAAAATGTTTATTATTATGGGAAAATGGTCACTACCCTGGGGAGTGTCCATGATATTAAAATCGCAGTGAATTTTGAGGTTCGGAGAGCAAAATGCAAGGTCTATGTGGGTGTAAGAATTGTGTGTGGAGAAATGTGTAGGCTGGCCGTTGTTTAATATGATGTAGTTGTTGCTGTGAATGTAATCTCCGAGGATTCTACCCCTGCGATTGCTTTTGGGAGATCCCCAGAGGCTATTCCATCCATTAAAGTCACCTGTGATCAGTGTAGGTGTTGTTAGGTAGGGTATCGTGGTTTCTATATCTGTCTTGGTAAATTTTTGTGAAGGTGGTATGTAGGCTGAAAAGATATTAAGCTTTTTTTGGGACTGTATTTCAAATCCAATGGTTTCGATAGCTTGTCCTACAGGGATTTGCTTATGCTGAACTGATTTATGGATCAGTAGAGCAACTCCACCTTTGGCTGAAGCCGCAGATGTGTTATAGATTTTAAAGTTAACTGGGATTGGGAATTGTTGAAAGAGTGTTATGTGGGTTTCCTGAAGGGAAATAATTTTGGGCTTATGGAGTTTTAAGAGTATTAGTAGTTCGTTGTAATTATTTACATAGCCATTAATGTTCCATTGTAATACAGTAAGTGCCATATTTACTATTGTGGGGTATGATGTGTTCGCTACGTTTTTCTATTAGTTATTTGTTACGTTTGAGCTAGGGGTATTTTTAATCATAGATCTAGTTAACATTGTTGGATTAAATTTTTCCTTACTAATAAGATGTCTTTTAGTTTTGTTACTTATATTTCTTGAAAGAATAGTTATTTGGGGTGTTTTACCATTGTTGATTTGTTCTTTGCCAGTGTCCGTAGACATATTTTCGTCATCATTGTCGTCGTAGGAAATTATTTGTCTGCCTGTGTTTGCTGTTGGTGGTGGGTTATGAGAGGTGGAAGCTGATGTTGATGGCGTGTTCTGGCTGAGATGTTGTGGTCGAGAGTTCTTTTGATTAGAGGAGTTTGCTACCGATGCGTACAAGGATCCGTCATGATGGTGTCTGCTTTTAAGAATGTTCCAGGCCGTTCTGTAGTCAACTTTTTGTTTGGTTTTGATGGCTTGTACTTCTCGGTGAGTAAGAAATACTGGGCAATTTCTGTCTCTGGGATGGTGATCGGAGTTAGGAAGGCTTTTATCAGTGCAATTAATGCAGCTCACAGCACGCTCGCATTTTTGTCCTTTTGCCAGGTCGACGTGGTTTGTTTGGCTACACCTATAGCAGTTTTCTGAAGATTTGCAGGAAAACATCAGATGACCTAAACGTAGGCAATTGTTGCATCGCATTGGGGAAGGTATGTAAGGGCGAACTTCGACTCTCTCGTATCCAATGTATACGTAATCTGGCAGGTCTAGTTTTGCGAATGTCAAGGTGATAAGTCCAGTTTCGGTTGGGTCGCCGCAAATTGCTCTCTTCATGATTTTTTTCACTTCAGAGACCTTTTGGGACCTTAAATTTTCTAAGATTTCTTCTTCTTTTATACCTCGAAGATCGTTAGAATATATAACTCCCTTTGTGTAATTCAGGGTTCGGTGTTCAGATACTGCTACTGGGATATTGTTTGGAATGTTTGTGAGTTTTAATAATTTGTCGGCTTGCTGTTGGTTTTTTGTTTGGACTAGAAGGTTTCCGTCGCGTGTTTTCTTGCAGCTTACTACTTCGCCTCCGCATGTTAAGTCGATGATTGTTTTGATGGTGAATGGTGATACCCCTGCTAGGGTTCGTGGGATTTCAGATTGGGTTTCTTCATAACTAATTCTAGTTATTACTACGAATTTGCTGGTGGGTGAAGGCTTTCCCCTCCAGATGTCTGGAGGATCCCGCATAGTTCGGAGTGCTTATATGCTGCTCTGTTGAAACAGGTGCAGTCTAAGCGGTTGCAATAACTGATAAGAAATCTATTTATAGATGTGTGTTTGTTGTTGTTTGTTGTTGTTTGTTTTGTCACTTAAGCTTGACTCGCTGTTAAGTTCGATTTGGGAGAAAGACACGACCGATCGTTATGACTGCCAAACGTAAACTGGATTGAATTATACATATTAAAATCGATAACAGCGCACTCATATCGACCATTCAATTCGATAGATGGAAAAAAGTTTGTATTTATTATATGATGGACGTTGATGCACTACGAGCAGTACAAACAAGTGGCCCAACGACACCAAGCACGTGTTTGTTACGCGCGGGGCCCTTTTATCAATTTGGGCAAAACATACGAGTTCGCGAGGAAGATACAAAAAACAAATAGAGACGGGACACAAATGAAAATAAAGGAAGCATCTAAGAATGAAGAAAATGAGTTAAAATATTAGTTTTTAATACCGGGATAGAAGTTGAAGTGCAAATTAAATGATAAAGGTTGTTATAATTATTACATAGAACGCGAAAGGGCTCGTGCAGACAAAAATTAGATGTACATCTTGGCAAATTTAGGGGATAATAATTTCGTGTTAGTCTAACAGGAACATTGAAAGTTAGGCGGTTTACAAGTTCTATAGAATCAATATCACCTCTTATAAGATTTTGCATAAAAATAGTACCAAGCATTGTTCTACGATTTGCAAGGGTAGGTAAATTAAGCAATAGTAATCTACTCTGATAGGAAGGTAGCCTTATGTTTTGATCCCAGTTCAAACTACGAAGGGCAAAAAGAAGAAATTTTTTTTGTACCGACTCAATACGGTCAATATGCACTTGATATTGTGGACTCCAAACCGAAGAACAATATTCCAAAATAGGACGGACAAGGGAGGTAAATAATAATTTGGTTGTATAAGGGTCATCAAATTCTTTTGACCAACGCTTTATAAACCCAAGAACACTCATGGCCTTGCTGACAGTGGACATTATGTGGCAGTCAAATTTAAGTTTTGGGTCCAGAAGAACGCCTAAGTCATTAACTGAATTTATACGGTCGAGTGGCGTATTTTGAAGAGAGTAACTAACAAAAGTAGGAGTACCCCTATGAAAAGTCATAACGTTGCATTTAAGGCAGTTCAAATTTAAAAGGTTATACTCACACCATCCCTGAAAACAATTAATATCTGACTGTAAGTTGAAACCCGACGCTATATCATTATGTGATAAACAAAGCTTAACATCATCAGCATACATTAGTACACGAGAGTGTGTTATGATAGAGGGAAGATCGTTAATAAACAAAGTAAACAGCAAAGGGCCCAAATGACTTCCCTGAGGCACTCCAGATGTCACATAGATCAGTTTTGAGGCAGCGTTCTTGAATATATCCCTCTGAGTCCTACCATTCAAATAACTTGAAATCCAAGTTAATAGATTACATGGAAACCCAAGCTGATTTAATTTGAATAAGAGAAGAGAGTGGTTGACAGAGTCAAAGGCCTTACTAAAATCAGTGTATATAACGTCAGTCTGCATTTTATTCTTAAATCCATTTATTACAATAGATGACAATTCCAGAAGGTTGGTGGTGGTCGATCTTCGCTTAACAAAACCATGCTGACACGGTGATATTAGCGAGGAACATAAATGTTGCAAATGAGAAGTAATAATACGTTCAAATGCTTTAGGAATTGCCGACAATTTAGAAATACCTCTGTAATTCTGGGCATCCGCCTTCGCACCCTTTTTGTGAAGTGGAATGATAAAAGAGTCCTTCCAGATAGTAGGAAAAACTGACGATGAAATAGACAAATTAAAAAGTTTAAGAATCGGTTTACATATGGTTGACGCACAAAACTTAAGCACACACCCGGGGAGTCCATTAGGACCGGGAGAATAAGTTGGCGTTGTTTTTTCTAAGTCTCTTACGAGAGAAATTTCCGTAATTTCAGGGGTAAAGATGCAATTTGCCTTATTTAAGGGATTAGGGTAGTTAGAATTTGACCAAGCAGCCGAACTATAAGTAGTTTGGAAAAACTCGGCAAATAAATCAGCAATTTCAGAATCCGTCGATGCCTCCATTGAGTTAAAACGTACCGATGAAGGCAATGCTGACGACTTACGCTTGGCATTGACAAAGTTATAAAACTGCTTCGGATCATTTGAAAATTCAAATTTACATCGACTTAAATACATAGAATAGCAATGACTGTTGAGAACATTAAAATCCGATCGAGCCACCACAAATTTCGAAAAATCAGATGGCTTACCCGATTTCTTATACTTTTTATAAGTGTTTGTCTTAAGGTTTTTAAGTCTTTGAAGCGCATTGGTAAACCAAGGTGGCCTGTTTGTCTTTGAAGGAAACCTATCAGGAACGCATTCATTAAAAAAGGTATTTAACACTATATAGAAGTGTTCAGTGGCACTTTCAATATCCATACAATTGTACAATTCTGTCCAATTATATTGAGAAATCATGTCGTTAAGTTTTTTATAGTTACATTTTCGGAAACATCTCACTTTAGTTTGAGAAACTAAAGGAGAGAGGGTATCAACGCATCGGAGGCAGATTGTCAATTCCATTGTTGGATGATATCGGTCTTCAGGTACAACAAGAGCGTCAATTCTAGATACCGTGACTTCAGACGGGTCTGAAACAAACACAAGATCTAGTTGTCTATTTAATGAATTCCGTATAAAGCTTACTTGCTGTAACGATAATTATAGAAGACCATCAACAAAATCATGGGCGGATAGAGGTATAGCGACTAGTGAGTCAGTAGGAGGAGACCAAGAAATATCAAGGAGATTAAAGTCACCCAAAACAATCAAAAGGTCACTGTTAGAAAGAAGGGATAGAACAGATTTTATCGCAGACAGGTGGTGCTCATAAATTATTAAATCAGAGCCAGGTGGAATATAGGAACATGTAACAAATATAGAGAATGATTGCAAGGAAACTTTCACACTAACAAATTCAATTTCATTAGGAGTATCAGAGTGAATTCTCTCGGATGTTAGGCTAGTGCTAACGGCAATCAGCACACCGCCTCCCCTACGTGAGGAGCGATCGGTCCTATAGGCATTAAAATTGTTTGACAGAACTTCATTGTCAGATATCTCTGGTTTCAGCCAAGTTTCCGTAAAAGCCAAAATATCAGCAGTAAATGCAGAGGAGTCAGCATAAAGCTTGGGTAGCTTCATATTTAGTCCCCTAACATTTTGATAAGCCAAAAATAAACTTTTTAGTTTTTTGGCGCAGTGGAAGGTCTGTTATTTGTTCTCGGTTTATTGGGAACAAATTCTTTTATTACTAAATCATCATTAAGCCAAAAGCTTTCAGAAAGTAGTACCTTAAACACATCAGGCGGAGCAAATATTTTAAACGACGATATACTACGAGCATATGAAAATCTAAATTGTTCCACTGAAATATTCTCGGATGGGAATTTTTCACGAATAAATTCCAAAACATCCTCAGATGTGGTATCTGGGGTGAATCTCGAAACAAATAATTGTTTTCTATATGGAACAACTGATAATTTCTTTCGTCCCCCAGCAGCAGATTGCACCTCACTAAGCTGAGAGCCAGAAACTGTAACTTCTGTACCTGTAGGTACGGTCGGCACCGTAGCCGGCACTGAAGGTTTTTTTACCACCCGACTTCGAGAAGCAGTGACTTCACATAAAACAGCTGTATCCATAGGCGCAGTAGGTTCACTTACCACAGTGTCAACAGAGACTGCTGCAGCCACCAAGTTCGGATTTGGGGTGGATACCGTGACCGTATTAACTGCCGCTAAGCTGGTTTTTTTACGTTTAGGCGACTCAGTTAGTAATTATACCCGTTACTCGTAGAGTAAAAGGGTATACTAGATTCGTCGGAAAGTATGTAACAGGCAGAAGGAAGCGTTTCCGACCCCATAAAGTATATATATTCTTGATCAGGATCACTAGCCGAGTCGATCTAGCCATGTCCGTCTGTCCGTCTGTCCGTCTGTCCGTCTGTCCGTCTGTCCGTCTGTCCGTCTGTCCGTCTGTCCGGATGAACGCTGAGATCTCGGAAACTATGAGAGCTAGGCTATTGAGATTTGGCGTGCAGATTCCTGAGCTTCCTACGCAGCGCAAGTTTGTTTCAGTAGACTGCCACGCCCACTCTAACGCCCACAAACCGCCCAAAACTGTGGCTCCTACAGTTTTGATGCTAGATAGAAAATTTTAATTGAAATGTAATGTTCTCATCAATACCTATCGATTGACCCAAAAAAAAATTTGCCACGCCCACTTTAACGCCCACAAACCGCAAAACCCTGTGACGCCCACAATTTTCATGCTAGATAAAAAATTTTAACTGAAATGTATTGGTCTCGTCAATACCTATCGATTGATCCAAAAAAAAATTTGCCACGCCCACTTTAACGCCCACAAACCGCAAAACCCTGTGACGCCCACAATTTTCATGCTAGATAAAAAATTTTAACTGAAATGTATTGGTCTCGTCAATACCTATCAGAAACCCGTTACTCAGCTAAATGGAGATATGCATGCAGCAAAGCGAGATTAAAATGCGCCACCTACCGGCGGTAGACAGATTTAAGCGTTATGGGCGTTAGAGTGGGCGTGGCAAATTTATTTTTGGATAAATCGATAGGTATTGACGACACCAATACATTTCAGTTAAAATTTTTTATGTAGCATGCAAATTGTGGGCGTCACAGGTTTTCGCGGTTTGTGGGCGTTTAAGTGGGCGTGTCCTTCTGTCCGTCTGTCCGTCTGTCTGTCCGGATGAACGCTGAGATCTCGGAAACAATGGGAGCTAGGCTATTGAGATTTGGCGTGCAGATTCCTGAGCTTCTTACGCAGCGCAAGTTTGTTTCGGCACAGTGCCACGCCCACTCTAACGCCCACAAACCGCCCAAAACTGTGGCTCCTACAGTTTTGATGCTAGAATAAAAATTTTAACTGAAATGTATTGTTCTCATCAATACCTATCGATTGACCCAAAAAAAAGTTTGCCACGCCCACTTTAACGCCCACAAACCGCGAAAACCTGTGACGCCCACAATTTTCATGCTAGATAAAAAATTTTAACTGAAATGTATTGGTCTCGTCGATACCTACCTGCCACGCCCACTCTAACGCCCATAACGCTTAAATCTGTATACCGCCGGTAGGTGGCGCATTTTAATCTCGCTTTGCTGCTTGCATATCTCCATATAGCTGAGTAACGGGTATCTGATAGTCGAGGTACTCGACTATAGCGTTCTTCCTTGTTTTTTATTATTAAATTGGGCACAAACGGAATTAAACCCCTCATTGAGCTGTTTAAAAGCACCAGAGAGATTCAAAAGGCTGTCTCGAGTCTGCTTCATAAAGTCGCTCATCTCAACAACCAATTCCTTGCAGGATCCACATGACCACATGAGTCCAGAATTCTGATCAATGAAGTCTTTGACTCTACCAGTAAATCCTGCGCATTTAACGTGCATTATCGACTCGCAGAGCCAGCAGAAAATATAAGGGTCTTTAGTTGAAGACGAAAGAATACAATTTTTCTTAGAACTATTGGAACTATTTCCATTCAAGGATAATGCAAGTGATCTAGACATATTGAAATCTCTTGATAAACCGTGGGATTGTAAGTATCTAACCAAGCTTTATATTGAAAGTACTCCTTAAATCATAATAAATTGATCAAATCCTTTTCTGTATCTTCCGTTATCCATTTCGTTGTCCTTGCTAATTAACAGGAATCCGTGCTTGTCCTCCCAACATTTTTGACAAATTTTCACAAATGTTTCATAATTCATATCAGTGTTAATATGGTCCCGTTATATATACCGCATATTTAAATCATCTTGCTTAAACATTATAATAAAGTTGGCATTATCACGAGTCGGTAACCTCCCCCTCTTTAGCGAGCTTTAGATGGGAAAGTGAGCGTAGGAGTGTAAGAGGGGTGTTGGTGGTGGTGGTGCTTGTGTTGGTGGTTGTAGTGGTGGTTCCTAACAGAATATACACAAAAACAAACTTATTACAACCAACACAATCGTTTGTTTAGTCAAATACGTTTTTATTTAATCATATTTGAAAATTTTTTCTCATGCGCTAGAAAGAGAAAACGGTTACCTTCTAAGTTTTCAAAAAATGTATGTGTTAAGGAGAAATGTGGAAAGTAGTTCAGTTTTAGAAAACTATTTGAGTTGAGCGAACCATCTAGAATCGTCGTGTGAACCCTCCGGTAATTCAAAGCTAAAGTAAAGCTGTGTTAATTTACGTTTCATCCGAATTATATTTGTGTGAGCTCATCAAATTGATAAAAATTAAAATACTTTATTAACTGTAAAGTAAAGTTGTGTGAATTGGGAACTACCCAGATTTGTGTTGTGTAAACTTAACTTGATAAAACGAAAAATACTTTACCTCGGCTGAGGAACTTGTGAGATGGTTCCAAAGTCGCCTAGCTGGGGCAACCGAGCGGGTCGCAGGTTGCGGATAGCGGACGACCTCTCTCGAGGTCAACTGTGAATAAGCTGGTGGGATAAGTCAAACACGGTACCGTGGACGGAAACCCCAGTAAATAAACAGTCCCGGACAGCCAGCGGGTATTTTGCAACGAAGCAATACCGACCATGCGAGTTGTTCAGCCGCATCTAAATAGTTGCTTTACACAAACCCACTCCCAACACAACACCTACCCAACTCCCCTCCCAAACAACATCTCACTCCGGGCCGGACTACGGTGTAATACGGACCGTGCCAAGAGTCAGCCTGGCTGGGGGCCCGGATCAAAAATAGCCCAGTCTCAAACGGTGTGCTCAGGGACATGGCGACCCCCTGTTCCAACTATCGCCTTACCCGGGCATCGCGGATCTCTGCCCGGGCGGACCTTTTCCCTTCTCCGCAACTCGTGGGACCAATTATGGAACATAAAAAGTCAATTAACAATACAACACAAAACACAGAGACGGGTACTCTTAAAAAACCCATGGATAAGACGAACACTGGTTCCACCTTCCATACCAGCACGGCCCAGAAAGGGCCGCATCCCAAACTGGGGATGATGGGTGGCAGAAAGCCAACCGCAAACGCCTCCGCGACGTGCGCATCTGCGCCGAAAGCAACGGCACTGCCAAGGCGCTCGGGCCACCCGCTGGTGCAAAATATACATACGCAGAAAGGCGGACTGCCGCCCAGACTCTGCGCTCACACACCAGGAGCACCGTTGCCACGCCTTCGCCTGAATGGCTAAAGAAGGTAGAGTGGGCAAGGAAGGTGCTCCCAAACTACGGGCCGGAAAAGCCCACTCAAGAGGCGACTCAGGCGAAAAGGCAGCGAACCCTCGAACTACCCGGGCCATCGGCGAAGAGATCAAAGATCCAGCCATCGGTCTCTATCGCCGAAATCACGAAGAATCGTGTATTACTCGGCCTGATTGACAGGGGAAATCCGGAGGGCAGGATCTCCAGAAACAAGTGGTACGAGAGAAGCCAGGCACCTCGCCCTGCTGCATGGACGCGGGCTGGTACCAGGGCAGCGTCAAGGTGGTAGCATGCGACAGTCAGCGGTCGGCTGATATGTACAAAGAGGCGACAAGCAAGCTCGGCGAGGTTTACGAAGGGGCGAACATCGTTGCGCTTGACTGGTGCGATGTCCCCAGTAGACCCCGAGCCAGGATCTGGCTTCCAGCAGCGATCAAGACGCCGGAGGACATCCTCTTCATGTTGCAAGAATGCAACCCGCACCTCCCCACGAAGGACTGGAAAGTCGTCAAGGTGGAGGAGCATGAAGGGGATGTCAACCAGGCGGTTTTGGTCCTGAACAAGGAGTCAGTAGCTCCGATCGAGACTGCTCGTGGAGTGCTGTACTTCGGGTTCAGTGCGATACACATCAAAGTGTATAAGGGCGACTCCAACGCCGCTAGCAGCTCTGCCGGCAACCCAGCCGAGCAGGTGCTTGCTGAGGAGTTGGAGGCACCTGGTGGGCCGGAGGACGGCTACTCTACCGATTCGTCGCTGAGCAGAGAGATGCGTGCGCTCGGACCGGCAATCGAGGACGTGGACCTCAGCGACACAGAGGAGGCCGACGTCACTGTGGTGGAGGTTGAAGCTGTAGATGTCACTAAGACTTCTACAAACAAACCTTCACCACAGTAAAGCAGCGTCTGCTGCACTTCTGCTTCGCCTGACAGAAGGCGGAGCCGACCTAGTCCTCGTACAGGAACCTTGGGTGGTAGGAGGCAAGGTTGCTGGACTAGGAACAAAGGAATACAAGCTTATGCTTGACCCCAAAGAAGGTAAAATTCGAACCTGCATATTAGCCAAAAGGCACTAGTATATTTCTACTTCGCAATTACAGCAACGGAACAAACACCGCAGTAAGCCTGGAGCTGCAGAGTGGCTCTATAAGGGTTCTATCGGCCTATTTGGCCTTTGAGAAGGAAAACCCCCCAGATGCGCTGGTCAGAGGACTAGCAAAGGAATGCGAAAAGCTCAAGTACGGATTGGTAATAGGCTGTGACGCCAACGCCCATCACACCCAGTGGGGTTGCCCAAACAACAACGACAGAGGTGAGTCTCTTTTTGATTTTATTCTAAATTCGAACCTATTCCTATGCAATAGGGGCAATGCCCCTACTTTCATAACTAAAGCTTGCCAAACGATCATAGATCTAACTTTGGTATCAGATTCACTCGTAGGCGCAGTCAAAAACTGGGCAGTCTCTGACGAGCACTCCTTCTCGGACCATAGATTCATAGAAACCGTATTGTCCCTTGATTCGCCCCTGCCGGTCAGCTTCGCCAACCCCAGACGAGCAGACTGGCACAGGTACAAAGAAGTTCTGACAAATATCCTCCCCATGGAACCGTCAGAAAGCATCACAAACCCACATGAGCTGGACGAAACAGTATACAAGTTCACAGAGGCATGCAACACTGCCTTCAAAGTGGCATGCCCCACAGAGAAACCAAGAGGAAGGAAAAAACCCCCCTGGTGGACCCAACAACTATCTATCCTCAGAACCAACTGCAGATGCCTGTTTAACAGAGCAAAAGCGGGAAATGAGGACACCAATTGGCTGAACTACAAGTTTGAACTAGCCTCTTACAAAAAGGCCATTAGAAGAGCAAAACGAACGGCATGGCAGACCTTCTGCTCTGACATAGAAAGAACAACTGATGCCGCAAGGCTCAGGAAAATACTCTCTAAGACAGCCGCGCCTTTGGGCTATCTTCAAAAAGCAGATGGATCATGGTCAGACTCCAGTAAAGAGTCCTTGGACCTGCTCCTAGACGCTCACTTCCCGGGGAGCCAACAAGCAGGTCATCCACCTGAAAGGGGAACAGGAGAGGGAATCAAAATAGATCCACTCCTATCAGACCGCAACATGAAATGGTCCATTCATAGTTTAAAACCATACAAATCGCCGGGACCGGACGGGATAACACCGGCTCACATCCAGCAAGCAGGACAAATAGCCATAAACTGGTTGAAAAAAATCTTCCAATCCATCCTGGCGGTAGGAGAACTACCAACAGCATGGCAAGAAACAAAGGTGGATTTCATTCCCAAGGAAGGGAAGGCCACTCACACCACAGCAAAGGATTTTAGGCCAATAAGCCTAACATCATTCCTGCTTAAGAGCTTTGAAAGAATGATAAGCCTACACATAAGGGCCACCGTAGACCCGACACAAATATCAGAAGCACAACACGCTTACACCAAAGGTAAGTCAACCGAATCGGCGCTACACTTGGTGGTAAACAGCATCGAGAAATCACTCAACATCAAGGAATACACACTGATCGCCTTCCTGGATATAGAGGGAGCCTTCAATAACGTGCTTCCCACCGCTATAACAGAATCTCTCACAGAACTAGGGGTTGAGCCGCCAATGGTGAGGCTAATCCATAAATTGCTGATAAGCAGAATGGTCACAGCCACACTAGGGACCTCAACCCAGACTAGACTAGTGAGCAGAGGCACCCCGCAAGGAGGTGTACTATCACCCCTCTTGTGGAATATCGCAGTAAATAAACTACTGCGGATTCTGGAGGGAGGAGGTTGTAAGGCCGTGGCATACGCAGACGACGTCGCCATCATCTTTAATGGTAAATATCCACAAACACTTTGCGATCTTATGACCGCTAAACTTAAAATGCTATCGGAATGGACGATAGCGAACGGACTCGGGGTAAATCCCTCGAAAACAGAACTTGTTCTATTTACGAATAGGTACAAAATTCCTCAACTTAACCCACCCATTTTAAACAATTGTAATCTCTCCTTTAGGTTAGTACTAGATAAACGCCTCAAATGGGGCTTAAACAACCAAGAGAGAACCAAAAAAGCGACCATTGCACTTTACTCCTGTAAGAAAGCAATCGGGCTAAGATGGGGCATGTCCCCAAGAATAGTTAACTGGATATACACAGCGGTAGTCAAGCCAATCCTACTGTACGGAGTGGCTCTGTGGTGGACCGCCTTACACAAACAATGCATACTGACTCCTCTAAACAAAGTACAGCGAATGGCGGCTTTGTGTATTAGTGGAGCCCTTCGAACCACCCCGAATGAAGCGCTGAATGCGATCTTGAACCTCCCTAGCCTGGACTTAGCAGGCATGGAAAGGGCCAAATCGGCAGCTATTCGACTGAGGGACACAGGGCAGTGGAAAGCCCAATTATATGGCCATGCTAAAATTCTCCAGCATGATAAATCGATTCCGAAAATCACGGATCTATGCAAATCTATTGAATATAGTCACACACCCTTTGAGGCCCTGATTCCTGATAGAGAGGAATGGGAACAGGGCCGACCGGGCACGACGGACGCAATCTGTTTCTATACAGATGGCTCCAAATTAGAAGGACAAGTCGGCGGAGGTGTATACTCCGAACAATTAGATATCAGGAAGTCATTCAGGCTTCGGAGAGGACACCTAAACATATATAGTGACAGCCAAGCGGCTATTAAGTCGATCTACTCGACAAACACCAACTCTCGTACAATAGCAGACTGTCGCAGATCTCTCCACGAGATGGCAAATCAGTTTACTATCAGCCTAATATGGGTTCCGGGTCACCGGGACATCGTAGGCAACTGCATAGCGGACGAATTAGCCAGGCAGGGCACCACCAAGCCTCTCCTACCAGGAGAGGAAAGTGTCGGTATGCCCATGGCTACTTGCAAGCTAAACATAAAAAACCACTTCAACACACTAGCCAACACCCATTGGCAAAACGCACCACAGTGTCGCATCTCTCACCAGAAATGGCCTGTGATAGACAACAAGAAGACCTCGGAGCTACTCAAGCTCAGCCGCACAGAGTGTGGCATGTTGATCGGAGCTCTTACAGGCCACTGGCTTGTTGGCGCGCATGCCGGCAGGCTAAAAGCCCCGCAAAATGATTTCTGCAGAAGCTGTAGGGATGAGGAAGAAGTGGAAACGGTAGAACACCTTCTCTGCTTCTGCCCAGCCCTATGCAGGCTCAGACTGAAACACTTAGGAAGCCCCTTCATCGACGATCTTACCGAAATATCGGAGATTATTCTCAAAAACATAAGTGCCTTTATTAAATCTTCCGGGTGGAAGACATGCTGATCAGCTTGACACAAGCTGAAACTACTAGAAACGGGACCCTAGAGAAGGAAGAAACGAGATCATGCGGTATCACAACGGACCCACTGAGGTCTAAGTGTGTCGGACTATAGTCCGACAGCCGCCCAAACCTAACCTAACCTAACGTAAAATACTTTACAGTTAAAGTAAAGTATAACGAAGTGAAAAGTACAAGTAATAATACAATACAAAAAAAAAAAAACAAAAAAAAAATCAAAACAAAAAAAAAATGAATAAGTATTGTGCAAAGTGCAACATTACCCAAACAACAACGACAGAGGTGAGTCTCTTTTTGATTTTATTCTAAATTCGAACCTATTCCTATGCAATAGGGGCAATGCCCCTACTTTCATAACTAAGGCTTGCCAAACGATCATAGATCTAACTTTGGTATCAGATTCACTCGTAGGCGCAGTCAAAAACTGGGCAGTCTCTGACGAGCACTCCTTCTCGGACCATAGATTCATAGAAACCGTATTGTCCCTTGATTCGCCCCTGCCGGTCAGCTTCGCCAACCCCAGACGAGCAGACTGGCACAGGTACAAAGAAGTTCTGACAAATATCCTCCCCATGGAACCGTCAGAAAGCATCACAAACCCACATGAGCTGGACGAAACAGTATACAAGTTCACAGAGGCATGCAACCCTGCCTTCAAAGTGGCATGCCCCACAGAGAAACCAAGAGGAAGGAAAAAACCCCCCTGGTGGACCCAACAACTATCTATCCTCAGAACCAACTGCAGATGCCTGTTTAACAGAGCAAAAGCGGGAAATGAGGACACCAATTGGCTGAACTACAAGTTTGAACTAGCCTCTTACAAAAAGGCCATTAGAAGAGCAAAACGAACGGCATGGCAGACCTTCTGCTCTGACATAGAAAGAACAACTGATGCCGCAAGGCTCAGGAAAATACTCTCTAAGACAGCCGCGCCTTTGGGCTATCTTCAAAAAGCAGATGGATCATGGTCAGACTCCAGTAAAGAGTCCTTGGACCTGCTCCTAGACGCTCACTTCCCGGGGAGCCAACAAGCAGGTCATCCACCTGAAAGAGGAACAGAAGAGGGAATCGAAATAGATCCACTCTTATCAGACCGCAACATGAAATGGTCCATTCATAGTTAAAAACCATACAAATCGCCGGGACCGGACGGGATAACACCGGCTCACATCCAGCAAGCAGGACAAATAGCCATAAACTGGTTGAAAAAAGTCTTCCAATCCATCCTGGCGGTAGGAGAACTACCAACAGCATGGCAAGAAACAAAGGTGGTTTTCATTCCCAAGGAAGGGAAGGCCACTCACACCACAGCAAAGGATTTTAGGCCAATAAGCCTAACATCATTCCTGCTTAAGAGCTTTGAAAGAATGATAAGCCTACACATAAGGGCCACCGTAGAGCCGACACAAATATCAGAAGCACAACACGCTTACACCAAAGGTAAGTCAACCGAATCGGCGCTACACTTGGTGGTAAACAGCATCGAGAAATCACTCAACATCAAGGAATACACACTGATCGCCTTCCTGGATATAGAGGGAGCCTGTAATAACGTGCTTCCCACCGCTATAACAGAATCTCTCACAGAACTAGGGGTTGAGCCGCCAATGGTGAGGCTAATCCATAAATTGCTGATAAGCAGAATGGTCACAGCCACACTAGGGACCTCAACCCAGACTAGACTAGTGAACAGAGGCACCCCGCAAGGAGGTGTACTATCACCCCTCTTGTGGAATATCGCAGTAAATAAACTACTGCGGATTCTGGAGGGAGGAGGTTGTAAGGTCGTGGCATACGCAGACGACGTCGCCATCATCTTTAATGGTAAATATCCACAAACACTTTGCGATCTTATGACCGCTAAACCTAAAATGCTATCGGAATGGACGATAGCGAACGGACTCGGGGTAAATCCCTCGAAAACAGAACTTGTTCTATTTACGAATAGGTACAAAATTCCTCAACTTAACCCACCCATTTTAAACAATTGTAATCTCTCCTTTAGGTTAGTACTAGATTAACGCCTCAAATGGGGCTTAAACAACCAAGAGAGAACCAAAAAAGCGACCATTGCACTTTACTCCTGTAAGAAAGCAATCGGGCTAAGATGGGGCATGTCCCCAAGAATAGTTAACTGGATATACACAGCGGTAGTCAAGCCAATCCTACTGTACGGAGTGGCTCTGTGGTGGACCGCCTTACACAAACAATGCATACTGACTCCTCTAAACAAAGTACAGCGAATGGCGGCTTTGTGTATTAGTGGAGCCCTTCGAACCACCCCGAATGAAGCGCTGAATGCGATCTTGAACCTCCCTAGCCTGGACTTAGCAGGCATGGAAAGGGCCAAATCGGCAGCTATTCGACTGAGGGACACAGGGCAGTGGAAAGCCCAATTATATGGCCATGCTAAAATTCTCCAGCATGATAAATCGATTCCGAAAATCACGGATCTATGCAAATCTATTGAATATAGTCACACACCCTTTGAGGCCCTGATTCCTGATAGAGAGGAATGGGAACAGGGCCGACCGGGCACGACGGACGCAATCTGTTTCTATACAGATGGCTCCAAATTAGAAGGACAAGTCGGCGGAGGTGTATACTCCGAACAATTAGATATCAGGAAGTCATTCAGGCTCCCGAACCACTGTAGCGTCTTTCAGGCGGAGGTCCACGCTATAAAAGAAGCACTAACCTGTTTAGGGAACCTTAGCCTCCAGAGAGGACACCTAAACATATATAGTGACAGCCAAGCGGCTATTAAGTCGATCTACTCGACAAACACCAACTCTCGTACAATAGCAGACTGTCGCAGATCTCTCCACGAGATGGCAAATCAGTTTACTATCAGCCTAATATGGGTTCCGGGTCACCGGGACATCGTAGGCAACTGCATAGCGGACGAATTAGCCAGGCAGGGCACCACCAAGCCTCTCCTACCAGGAGAGGAAAGTGTCGGTATGCCCATGGCTACTTGCAAGCTAAACATAAAAAACCACTTCAACACACTAGCCAACACCCATTGGC
Organism: Drosophila suzukii; assembly: GCF_043229965.1. Classification (NCBI taxonomy): domain Eukaryota; kingdom Metazoa; phylum Arthropoda; class Insecta; order Diptera; family Drosophilidae; genus Drosophila; species Drosophila suzukii. The sequence goes on along the minus strand of NW_027255896.1, from coordinate 38,996,041 downwards.
AAAACGCACCACAGTGTCGCATCTCTCACCAGACATGGCCTGTGATAGACAACAAGAAGACCTCGGAGCTACTCAAGCTCAGCCGCACAGAGTGTGGCATGTTGATCCGAGCTCTTACAGGCCACTGGCTTGTTGGCGCGCATGCCGGCAGGCTAAAAGCCCCGCAAAATGATTTCTGCAGAAGCTGTAGGGATGAGGAAGAAGTGGAAACGGTAGAACACCTTCTCTGCTTCTGCCCAGCCCTATGCAGGCTCAGACTGAAACACTTAGGAAGCCCCTTCATCGACGATCTTACCGAAATATCGGAGATTAATCTCAAAAACATAAGTGCCTTTATTAAATCTTCCGGGTGGAAGACATGCTGATCAGCTTGACACAAGCTGAAACTACTAGAAACGGGACTCTAGAGAAGGAAGAAACGAGATCATGCGGTATCACAACGGACCCACTGAGGTCTAAGTGTGTCGGACTATAGTCCGACTGCCGCCCAAACCTAACCTAACCTAACGTAAAATACTTTACAGTTAAAGTAAAGTATAACGAAGTGAAAAGTACAAGTAATAATACAATACAAAAAAAAAAAAACAAAAAAAAAATCAAAACAAAAAAAAAATGAATAAGTATTGTGCAAAGTGCAACATTACCCAAACAACAACGACAGAGGTGAGTCTCTTTTTGATTTTTTTCTAAATTCGAACCTATTCCTATGCAATAGGGGCAATGCCCCTACTTTCATAACTAAGGCTTGCCAAACGATCATAGATCTAACTTTGGTATCAGATTCACTCGTAGGCGCAGTCAAAAACTGGGCAGTCTCTGACGAGCACTCCTTCTCGGACCATAGATTCATAGAAACCGTATTGTCCCTTGATTCGCCCCTGCCGGTCAGCTTCGCCAACCCCAGACGAGCAGACTGGCACAGGTACAAAGAAGTTCTGACAAATATCCTCCCCATGGAACCGTCAGAAAGCATCACAAACCCACATGAGCTGGACGAAACAGTATACAAGTTCACAGAGGCATGCAACACTGCCTTCAAAGTGGCATGCCCCACAGAGAAACCAAGAGGAAGGAAAAAACCCCCCTGGTGGACCCAACAACTATCTATCCTCAGAACCAACTGCAGATGCCTGTTTAACAGAGCAAAAGCGGGAAATGAGGACACCAATTGGCTGAACTACAAGTTTGAACTAGCCTCTTACAAAAAGGCCATTAGAAGAGCAAAACGAACGGCATGGCAGACCTTCTGCTCTGACATAGAAAGAACAACTGATGCCGCAAGGCTCAGGAAAATACTCTCTAAGACAGCCGCGCCTTTGGGCTATCTTCAAAAAGCAGATGGATCATGGTCAGACTCCAGTAAAGAGTCCTTGGACCTGCTCCTAGACGCTCACTTCCCGGGGAGCCAACAAGCAGGTCATCCACCTGAAAGAGGAACAGGAGAGGGAATCGAAATAGATCCACTCCTATCAGACCGCAACATGAAATGGTCCATTCATAGTTTAAAACCATACAAATCGCCGGGACCGGACGGGATAACACCGGCTCACATCCAGCAAGCAGGACAAATAGCCATAAACTGGTTGAAAAAAATCTTTCAATCCATCCTGGCGGTAGGAGAACTACCAACAGCATGGCAAGAAACAAAGGTGGTTTTCATTCCCAAGGAAGGGATGGCCACTCACACCACAGCAAAGGATTTTAGGCCAATAAGCCTAACATCATTCCTGCTTAAGAGCTTTGAAAGAATGATAAGCCTACACATAAGGGCCACCGTAGACCCGACACAAATATCAGAAGCACAACACGCTTACACCAAAGGTAAGTCAACCGAATCGGCGCTACACTTGGTGGTAAACAGCATCGAGAAATCACTCAACATCAAGGAATACACACTGATCGCCTTCCTGGATATAGAGGGAGCCTTCAATAACGTGCTTCCCACCGCTATAACAGAATCTCTCACAGAACTAGGGGTTGAGCCGCCAATGGTGAGGCTAATCCATAAATTGCTGATAAGCAGAATGGTCACAGCCACACTAGGGACCTCAACCCAGACTAGACTAGTAAACAGAGGCACCCCGCAAGGAGGTGTACTATCACCCCTCTTGTGGAATATCGCAGTAAATAAACTACTGCGAATTCTGGAGGGAGGAGGTTGTAAGGTCGTGGCATACGCAGACGACGTCGCCATCATCTTTAATGGTAAATATCCACAAACACTTTGCGATCTTATGACCGCTAAACTTAAAATGCTATCGGAATGGACGATAGCGAATGGACTCGGGGTAAATCCCTCGAAAACAGAACTTGTTCTATTTACGAATAGGTACAAAATTCCTCAACTTAACCCACCCATTTTAAACAATTGTAATCTCTCCTTTAGCGATCACGCCAGGTACTTGGGGTTAGTACTAGATAAACGCCTCAAATGGGGCTTAAACAACCAAGAGAGAACCAAAAATGCGACCATTGCACTTTACTCCTGTAAGAAAGCAATCGGGCTAAGACGGGGCATGTCCCCAAGAATAGTTAACTGGATATACAAAGCGGTAGTCAAGCCAATCCTACTGTACGGTGTGGCTCTGTGGTGGACCGCCTTACACAAACAATGCATACTGACTCCTCTAAACAAAGTACAGCGAATGGCGGCTTTGTGTATTAGTGGAGCCCTTCGAACCACCCCGAATGAAGCGCTGAATGCGATCTTGAACCTCCCTAGCCTGGACTTAGCAGGCATGGAAAGGGCCAAATCGGCAGCTATTCGACTGAGGGACACAGGGCAGTGGAAAGCCCAATTATATGGCCATGCTAAAATTCTCCAGCATGATAAATCGATTCCGAAAATCACGGATCTATGCAAATCTATTGAATATAGTCACACACCCTTTGAGGCCCTGATTCCTGATAGAGAGGAATGGGAACAGGGCCGACCGGGCACGACGGACGCAATCTGTTTCTATACAGATGGCTCCAAATTAGAAGGACAAGTCGGCGGAGGTGTATACTCCGAACAATTAGATATCAGGAAGTCATTCAGGCTCCCGAACCACTGTAGCGTCTTTCAGGCGGAGGTCCACGCTATAAAAGAAGCACTAACCTGTTTAGGGAACCTTAGCCTCCAGAGAGGACACCTAAACATATATAGTGACAGCCAAGCGGCTATTAAGTCGATCTACTCGACAAACACCAACTCTCGTACAATAGCAGACTGTCGCAGATACTATCAGCCTAATATGGGTTCCGGGTCACCGGGACATCGTAGGCAACTGCATAGCGGACGAATTAGCCAGGCAGGGCACCACCAAGCCTCTCCTACCAGGAGAGGAAAGTGTCGGTATGCCCATGGCTACTTGCAAGCTAAACATAAAAAACCACTTCAACACACTAGCCAACACCCATTGGCAAAACGCACCACAGTGTCGCATCTCTCACCAGACATGGCCTGTGATAGACAACAAGAAGACCTCGGAGCTACTCAAGCTCAGCCGCACAGAGTGTGGCATGTTGATCCGAGCTCTTACAGGCCACTGGCTTGTTGGCGCGCATGCCGGCAGGCTAAAAGCCCCGCAAAATGATTTCTGCAGAAGCTGTAGGGATGAGGAAGAAGTGGAAACGGTAGAACACCTTCTCTGCTTCTGCCCAGCCCTATGCAGGCTCAGACTGAAACACTTAGGAAGCCCCTTCATCGACGATCTTACCGAAATATCGGAGATTAATCTCAAAAACATAAGTGCCTTTATTAAATCTTCCGGGTGGAAGACATGCTGATCAGCTTGACACAAGCTGAAACTACTAGAAACGGGACTCTAGAGAAGGAAGAAACGAGATCATGCGGTATCACAACGGACCCACTGAGGTCTAAGTGTGTCGGACTATAGTCCGACTGCCGCCCAAACCTAACCTAACCTAACGTAAAATACTTTACAGTTAAAGTAAAGTATAACGAAGTGAAAAGTACAAGTAATAATACAATACAAAAAAAAAAAACAAAAAAAAAATCAAAACAAAAAAAAAATGAATAAGTATTGTGCAAAGTGCAACATTACCCAAACAACAACGACAGAGGTGAGTCTCTTTTTGATTTTTTTCTAAATTCGAACCTATTCCTATGCAATAGGGGCAATGCCCCTACTTTCATAACTAAGGCTTGCCAAACGATCATAGATCTAACTTTGGTATCAGATTCACTCGTAGGCGCAGTCAAAAACTGGGCAGTCTCTGACGAGCACTCCTTCTCGGACCATAGATTCATAGAAACCGTATTGTCCCTTGATTCGCCCCTGCCGGTCAGCTTCGCCAACCCCAGACGAGCAGACTGGCACAGGTACAAAGAAGTTCTGACAAATATCCTCCCCATGGAACCGTCAGAAAGCATCACAAACCCACATGAGCTGGACGAAACAGTATACAAGTTCACAGAGGCATGCAACACTGCCTTCAAAGTGGCATGCCCCACAGAGAAACCAAGAGGAAGGAAAAAACCCCCCTGGTGGACCCAACAACTATCTATCCTCAGAACCAACTGCAGATGCCTGTTTAACAGAGCAAAAGCGGGAAATGAGGACACCAATTGGCTGAACTACAAGTTTGAACTAGCCTCTTACAAAAAGGCCATTAGAAGAGCAAAACGAACGGCATGGCAGACCTTCTGCTCTGACATAGAAAGAACAACTGATGCCGCAAGGCTCAGGAAAATACTCTCTAAGACAGCCGCGCCTTTGGGCTATCTTCAAAAAGCAGATGGATCATGGTCAGACTCCAGTAAAGAGTCCTTGGACCTGCTCCTAGACGCTCACTTCCCGGGGAGCCAACAAGCAGGTCATCCACCTGAAAGAGGAACAGGAGAGGGAATCGAAATAGATCCACTCCTATCAGACCGCAACATGAAATGGTCCATTCATAGTTTAAAACCATACAAATCGCCGGGACAGGACGGGATAACACCGGCTCACATCCAGCAAGCAGGACAAATAGCCATAAACTGGTTGAAAAAAATCTTTCAATCCATCCTGGCGGTAGGAGAACTACCAACAGCATGGCAAGAAACAAAGGTGGTTTTCATTCCCAAGGAAGGGAAGGCCACTCACACCACAGCAAAGGATTTTAGGCCAATAAGCCTAACATCATTCCTGCTTAAGAGCTTTGAAAGAATGATAAGCCTACACATAAGGGCCACCGTAGACCCGACACAAATATCAGAAGCACAACACGCTTACACCAAAGGTAAGTCAACCGAATCGGCGCTACACTTGATGGTAAACAGCATCGAGAAATCACTCAACATCAAGGAATACACACTGATCACCTTCCTGGATATAGAGGGAGCCTTCAATAACGTGCTTCCCACCGCTATAACAGAATCTCTCACAGAACTAGGGGTTGAGCCGCCAATGGTGAGGCTAATCCATAAATTGCTGATAAGCAGAATGGTCACAGCCACACTAGGGACCTCAACCCAGACTAGACTAGTGAGCAGAGGCACCCCGCAAGGAGGTGTACTATCACCCCTCTTGTGGAATATCGCAGTAAATAAACTACTGCGGATTCTGGAGGGAGGAGGTTGTAAGGTCGTGGCATACGCAGACGACGTCGCCATCATCTTTAATGGTAAATATCCACAAACACTTTGCGATCTTATGACCGCTAAACTTAAAATGCTATCGGAATGGACGATAGCGAACGGACTCGGGGTAAATCCCTCGAAAACAGAACTTGTTCTATTTACGAATAGGTACAAAATTCCTCAACTTAACCCACCCATTTTAAACAATTGTAATCTCTCCTTTAGCGATCACGCCAGGTACTTGGGGTTAGTACTAGATAAACGCCTCAAATGGGGCTTAAACAACCAAGAGAGAACCAAAAAAGCGACCATTGCACTTTACTCCTGTAAGAAAGCAATCGGGCTAAGATGGGGCATGTCCCCAAGAATAGTTAACTGGATATACACAGCGGTAGTCAAGCCAATCCTACTGTACGGAGTGGCTCTGTGGTGGACCGCCTTACACAAACAATGCATACTGACTCCTCTAAACAAAGTACAGCGAATGGCGGCTTTGTGTATTAGTGGAGCCCTTCGAACCACCCCGAATGAAGTGCTGAATGATCTTGAACCTCCCTAGCCTGGACTTAGCAGGCATGGAAAGGGCCAAATCGGCAGCTATTCGACTGAGGGACACAGGGCAGTGGAAAGCCCAATTATATGGCCATGCTAAAATTCTCCAGCATGATAAATCGATTCCGAAAATCACGGATCTATGCAAATCTATTGAATATAGTCACACACCCTTTGAGGCCCTGATTCCTGATAGAGAGGAATGGGAACAGGGCCGACCGGGCACGACGGACGCAATCTGTTTCTATACAGATGGCTCCAAATTAGAAGGACAAGTCGGCGGAGGTGTATACTCCGAACAATTAGATATCAGGAAGTCATTCAGGCTCCCGAACCACTGTAGCGTCTTTCAGGCGGAGGTCCACGCTATAAAAGAAGCACTAACCTGTTTAGGGAACCTTAGCCTCCAGAGAGGACACCTAAACATATATAGTGACAGCCAAGCGGCTATTAAGTCGATCTACTCGACAAACACCAACTCTCGTACAATAGCAGACTGTCGCAGATCTCTCCACGAGATGGCAAATCAGTTTACTATCAGCCTAATATGGGTTCCGGGTCACCGGGACATCGTAGGCAACTGCATAGCGGACGAATTAGCCAGGCAGGGCACCACCAAGCCTCTCCTACCAGGAGAGGAAAGTGTCGGTATGCCCATGGCTACTTGCAAGCTAAACATAAAAAACCACTTCAACACACTAGCCAACACCCATTGGCAAAACGCACCACAGTGTCGCATCTCTCACCAGACATGGCCTGTGATAGACAACAAGAAGACCTCGGAGCTACTCAAGCTCAGCCGCACAGAGTGTGGCATGTTGATCCGAGCTCTTACAGGCCACTGGCTTGTTGGCGCGCATGCCGGCAGGCTAAGAGCCCCGCAAAATGATTTCTGCAGAAGCTGTAGGGATGAGGAAGAAGTGGAAACGGTAGAACACCTTCTCTGCTTCTGCCCAGCCCTATGCAGGCTCAGACTGAAACACTTAGGAAGCCCCTTCATCGACGATCTTACCGAAATATCGGAGATTAATCTCAAAAACATAAGTGCCTTTATTAAATCTTCCGGGTGGAAGACATGCTGATCAGCTTGACACAAGCTGAAACTACTAGAAACGGGACCCTAGAGAAGGAAGAAACGAGATCATGCGGTATCACAACGGACTCACTGAGGTCTAAGTGTGTCGGACTATAGTCCGACAGCCGCCCAAACCTAACCTAACCTAACGTAAAATACTTTACAGTTAAAGTAAAGTATAACGAAGTGAAAAGTACAAGTAATAATACAATACAAAAAAAAAAAAACAAAAAAAAAATCAAAACAAAAAAAAAATGAATAAGTATTGTGGAAAGTGCAACATTACCCTATCGGGTAACATTTCGTGGGCTCATCATCTGCGAACGGAGCAACACAAGAAGAATGTTGTTGAACCAGTGGATTCAAGGATTAAAAAAATCAGTTCTGGATTCCAAGGAAGGATTGTTCACTACCTATATGAAAACACCAACAATGATGTAATTTATCCAACACAATTTATGGAGGAAGCAGGAGAAGCTTTTCTACCTCACTTGTATCCATTGGAAAGTTATTCATCGGTGAAAATAAATTTTGAACTTTTTTGAGAGTACGGACTTTTGAAGGAAGAAAAGGAATGCATTGAAATAAAGTCATTTCAAAGTAAGATGACAATAATTAGTGCCTACTCCAATATAGAAAATAAATATAAGGAACACATGGAAAAAATTTTGGCGAGGATGGAAGAATTCCAAGAAAGGGATAGTGGATGGACTTTGCTTCATCTCATTCGATTGGAGATGAATATTAATCAATATTCACCTTTAAGAGGATCATCTTACATAAAACTACCCTCTTGTTTAGAAGCTAAAAAAGCAATTATAAATGTAAAAAACACAGATGATGAATATTGTTTTAAATGGAGCTTAATCGCAGCATTAAGTAATCTAAATAAGAATGCGAACAGATGCACAACCTATAAAGTCAATATAAATGATGAAGTCATTCAAGTCAATGGGATCACACTAAATTTCACTGGATTGCAATTTCCACTTAAGCCTGCGGATATATCGAAATTTATGGAAATAAATAAAGATATAAATATTACACTTTTCGGGTTCGACGATGGAGTTATATTCGGACCTATATTTTACTCCCCTGAAGTGAGGAGAGTAGGGTGTATTTGTATGTTCTGGATAAAACGAGGGTGTATTTGTATGTTCTGGATAAATTTTTATTGTATGTTCTGGATAACTTTTTCGCTGGTGCGGGGGCGCTTTTCGCGAGCGGAAGTTGTTGTTGTGGAAGCTGCTAGGGCCGCGCTCACTTCCCCTCCCCCTTCCCCACCCACTTCCCCACCCCCTTCCCCACCCGCTTGTCCTGGTGCCTGACCCTCTGGGGGGTTGCGCTCACTTCCCCTCCCACTTCCCCTCCCACTTCCCCTCCCCCTACCCCTCCCGCTTGTCCTCCTGCTTGACCAGGGGTTGCGCTCACTTCACTTGGATATCAATTTATTTCAACAATCAATCCAAGAAGCTCAAAAAAAAACACTTCAATATCAAATTTAATTTTGAACAATTCTGTAATTATGTTTTGATTAAAGAGAGTGAAGATCATTGTGAAATCAATCTAAAGTCATTTCAAATAAAAATGCAAGTCTTAAGTCCAACAATGAGTCAGACTGAAAATCTAAATGAAATAATCAAAAATTTAAATGACCATATAAAAAAAGAAATGAGCGAGTTTCAAGAACGAGACAGTGGTTGATCCCTAATTGAAATAGTTCATTTAGAAGTTAATATAAATAAATATCAGCCAATAAAGGGCTCGAATTTCATTGGTTTACCAAGAGAAATAGTAAACAGAAAAGCCTGCATCAACGAGCAAAATAGAGACGAATATTGTTTTAAATGGGCATTAATATCGGCTTTTGTGAAATTACCTTGTAATAAGAATCTACCCAATCAATATAACGTAAAGGCATTTACAACATTGGATCGGATATAATAAATATAAAAAATAAATCATTAAATTTTAGTAGGTTAAAATTTCCCACACCGGTCGACAGCATAAAAATATTTGAAGAAAATAATCCTGAAATTAGTGTAACTGTGTTGGGTGTAGACAGCGATGAAAAGACAATTATCGGCCCATATTATTTAACTAATAATAAAACTAGCAACGTCTTACATTCTATATATCTACTACTTCTCGAGAAGGATGACAAATATCACTATGCTTGGATTAAAAATATTTCCAAGTAAGTATTAAATTAGAAAATTAAAAAAAAAAATAATATATATATTTCTTTGCTTCTCCATTAGATTACTTCGCAAACAAATAACGAAAAGTACGAGGAAGATTCATCTATGCGACAAACTGGAACGACATATTATGGAGTGTAATAGAATTATAACTGAGATGCCCACAAATGAAACGGCGACTTTAAGATTTAAAAATTTAAAAAATCAATTAGATGTTCCTTTTGTAGCATATGCTGATTTTGAGTGTATTTTAGAAGGGATGGATCTGAAAACTTCGGATAACGTAAATTTAATTCAAAAGCATATACCGTATGCATATGGTTATTATATAAAGTGTTCATTTGACAATAGTTTGGATATATATCGAATATATTATGGTGAAGATTGTGCAACACATTTTGTTGAGAGCATATATAATGATTGTTTAGTGTTATATCAAAATCACTTAAATGTAACGATACCCTTATATCCGCTATCAATGGAGCAACAAAAAATAATTGACTTAGAACCAAATTGTAGTATATGCGGTAATTTATTCACTGATCAATCTAAAAGAGTTCTAGACCATTGTCACTTAACAGGCAAATGTAGAGGTGTAGCACATAATAATTGCAATTGAAACTATAAATTAGCAAAATTTTTCCCAATATTTTTCCATAATCTCTCGGCATACGATGCTCATTTATTTGTAAAAGAATTAATTAAAATTCCTGGTGATATTTCTATAATTCCGCTAAACAAAGAGTTTTATATTTCGATCTCAAAGAAAATTTATATAAATCCCAATGAAACGTTAGAACTTCGATTTTTAGATTCATTTAGATTTATGCATTCCAGTTTAGACAGCTTAGCCAGTTATTTAAAAGAAGAAAATCTAACCACAATAAAGTCATTTTTCACGGACCCGAACAAATTTCAAATGGTTAAACGTAAAGGCATATTTCCGTATAGCTATTTAAATTCAGTTGAACGCTTGTCAGATACACAATTACCGTTGCGCGAAAATTTTTATAACCAATTAACTGATAGACACTGTTCTGAAGAGAGTTATCAGCACGCTCAAAACGTTTGGAATGCCTTCGAGTGCACAAATTAATTAGATTATTTATTATTATATTTGAAGGTAGATGTGCTGTTGCTATGCGATGTTTTTGAGAATTTTAGAACAGTATGTAAAAAAATCTATAATTTAGATCCTTGTCAATATTATACAATTCCTGGTCTATCGTGGGATGCTATGTTGAAGACAACTAAAATTGAATTAGAACTACTCACAGATATTGATATGTATAATTTTATAATGAAAGGTATTAGAAGTGGTCTTGTTCAATGTAGTAAACGTCATTCTATTGCAAATAACAAATATCTAAATAACGATTACGACTGTGAGAAAGAATCAAATTATATTGTATACTTAGATGTTAATAATTTATATGGGTATGCTATGTCACAAGCTATTCCGTATAAAAATTTTAAATGGCTAGAAGAAACAGAAGAGGGAAATTTTGAAAATTTTGATTTAAACACGTGCGTAGATGATCAACCAATTGGTTATATTTTAGAGGTAGATTTGGAATACACTGAAAACTTACACAGCCAGCACAATGATTTAACATTTTGTTCGCAGAACAAAAAAAATGAATATATATGCAACAATCAAAATTGATTGCAGACTTGGCAAACAAATATAATTATATAATTCACTATAGAAATTTGCAGCAATATCTTCGACATGGACTGATTTGAAAGAAAATTCATCGAATATTACAATTTGATCAATCTGATTGGCTTAAAAATATACTGATTGTAACAATCATCACAGAACATTGGCTGTTAGTGATTTTGAAAAGAATTTTTTCAAACTGCTAAACAATGCAGTCTATGGCAAGACAATGGAGAATGTCGACAAGAGAAAATCAATTAAATTAGTGTCCAGGTGGGAGAGTGATGGTAAAAAATTGGGAGCTAGAGCACTTATCTCAAAATGTAATTTTAAGAATATATTGCAATTAGCCGATGATTTCTTTGCAATTCAAATGAAAAAAGTGCATGTTGTCTATGATAAGCCTGTCTACATTGGCTTCACCGTTCTAGAATTATCAAAATTTAAAATGTACAATTTTCACTATGACTATATAAAGCCGAAATATCAAGAAAATATAAATTTAATGTATATGGATACTGATTCTTTAATCTATGATATTAAGACTATAGATTTTTATGATAACATTCGTTTTGAAATTGATCAGCATTTCGTTACTTCAGAATATGATAAGGATAATGTTTTTAAATTACCATTGATAAACAAAAAAAAATTAGGTATGATGAAAGATGAGTGCAGGGGGGATATAATAAAAGAATTTATTGGACTCAGAGCTAAAATGTATTCAATACAAGTCTCTAATATAAATAATGCTGAAACAACGGAGATCAAAAAAATTAAAGGAGTAAAGGCGAGTGTGACCTAAAAATTAACTATTAAGGATTTTCGAGATTGCTTGTATAAAAAAAATAAGCAAGTTGGAACAATGTACTTATTTAAATCGAAATTACATCAAATTTATACGCAAGAGTATACAAAAGTCACCCTAAACAATTTAGATGATAAGCGCTATATAAAAGAGAATAATATAGACACACTTGCATGGGGTCACAAAGATATAGCCTACTAAGTTAAGCTAAAAATAAAAAAAATTGTCTTTTTTTTTTATACAAATATATTACATTTTATTTTTTTGAAATAAAAATTTTAAACATAAATGACCACAGTTATATGTATTGAATTTTTGTTCATTTCTATAGTTATATTCAATGGGTGGTTTTAAATATTTCACAATTTCAATGGGCGGTTGCAAATCACCAAAACTATCATAGTATTCTTTATAATTTCTATTCTTGAAATATGCTACCCAATGCGTGCCACTACCGCTTTCGTTATCTAAATTAATTATCCCACATTCGTTGGTCCATGCTTTCTTGGGGAGACGATCACGCATAAAAACACCACGAAAGTGTCTAAAATGCTGTTTACCAAAATCAATTAAATCAATATCGGTTAGTGCTTGTTTGGGTAGCATATTTATTAGTTTTTTGGTGAAAATGGCTTATAAAATAGTCCATATCCTTTCTTATAAGGTTTCAGGAAAAGTCCTTTTCCCATCGCAATTGATTCCATATAGCGGTTATGACGTGTCGCTTCGGCTAATTGTTCTTTACCATTTTTAACAGCGTTTATTGCTTTAGCAACAGCAGATCCACCACTAGCAAGACCACCAACTGCACCAAGTGCAGTCAATATTGGTATCAACGGTAGGAATCCCCCAATTTTTGGTAATGGTATCACCCTCGGAATATTGGACATATTATTCGCTAGACCTAGTCGACCTCGTCTTCGTCCTCGCCCTCGTTGTCCTCGATGAAAACTTGGTGGGATTGATTGTTGAGATATCTGAATTGCTTCATCGATACTCGTAGGATTTCTTCGTTTCAAAATTCGCTTCGTTTGACTCACAATGCTTGCGAATGATTTTTTTCTTGTTTGTCGATGACGTCGACGTTGTTTTTTTTTATTACTAGCTGGTTTCCTCTTACGTTGACGTCGATGAGATTTGTTTTTAGATATACCTAGACCGAATTTAACTTTTGTTTTCATAGCGTTAGTCACAAACCAAGCAGCAGAACGTTCTTTTAGACCGCTATCTTTTGCTTTAAAACGTTCCCACGCTCTATCACCTAATATATTATCGGACTGATGACGATTTTTCAGGTCTTTGAATTGTGAATATGCAATATCGTGCTCTCGACACGCTGCATCTAGCGGATTAATCCCTTTGTCTCCACGTTTCAAACGCTCTGCAAGTTTTGTGCCTGGTCCACAAAATTGATATCCTGGCAAATGAAGTTCAATTGGTAGTTTGTTAATCAAGTTGTTAACGAGTCCACTACCAATTCGATACTGATATGAATTTAATTTATGTTTATAATTTATACGCATTATTGCATTTCCTTTTTTTTTTTTGTTTCTTGTTTATGACTATTCTGTTTCAATGACAATCGTATATTAAACAAAAACGAAATATATACTCAAATATTTATAGCATTTTCATTAATAGTTGTAAAAATTTGTCCAATAAAACAACCACAACAACAAAAACAACAATAGCAACAAAATGAGATTTATAAAACAAACCAGACAAATTAAAGTTCGAAATGTCGATCAAATTTGTGGTGAGGGGGATAGGAGTGGAAAAATTACACATAGCCCATTGTTACAGAATTCGATACGCGCTCTCATTGTGGGGCCATCTAATTGTGGAAAAACAAACGTAATGATAAGTTTGATCGAAAGTCCCAATGGACTTAAATTTCAAAATATATACATTTATTCAAAATCGTTGTATCAGCCAAAGTATCAATATTTAATGAAATTGATTAAACCAATTAAGGGGATACACATGTTCACGTTTTCAGACAAGGAAAAAGTCGTCAGTCCAGAAAGGGCTAGACCACACTCAATAATGATATTTGATGACGTAATCTGTGATAAGCAAACAGTAATAAGAGATTATTTCTGTATGGGTCGCCACAAACACATAGACTGCTTCTATCTATGTCAAACTTATACAAAAATACCAAAACATTTAATACGTGACAACGCTAATTTGATTATAATTTTTAAACAAGATGAAATGAATATTAAACATATTTACAATGATCATGTTATAGGCGATATGACTTTTAAGCAATTTATAAAAATTTGTGAGGAATGCTGGAAGCAAAAATATGAATTTGTTCTCATAAGTAAAGATAATGATATTGATAAAGGACGATATAGAAAAGGATTCGATAGTTTTATACATCTATAATCATCATCATCTCTCGATCAGCTCTGGATCAGCTCGGCATCAGCTTTGGATCAGCTCTGGATCAGCTTCGGATCAGCTTTGGATCAGCTTTGGATCAGCTATATATATATATATATATAATATAATATATTTTACTAGTAAATAATTGGTTTTTAAACAAACAGCAACAACAACAACAGCAGCAATGGTGAAATCAAAAAATAAGACTAAAGTGTTGGATGATCTGATTCAAACCAGATTGTTGTTGACACAGAAATTGAAGAGCATGAAGTCGAATGAAATGGGTCGAATTAATATGCTGGAAAATACCTTTTAACCAATTACAAAACCTTTGAATGTGATTGCGAAAAATTTTCTAAAAAAGAACAAGAAGGCAAATAGATACAACGTTGAGAATCCGACTTACTCGAACAACAACAACAACAATAATAAGCGTGAACTGATAAAATATGATGATCATCAGCATCGAGGTCGTCGAGAAGGAGAACAACAGCAGCAGAAGCAGCAACAACAACAACAACAACAACAACAACAACAACATGTTGAAGTGCTTAAACACAAAAGACGATACTCTCCAAAGAGGGTTATGCGAAGAAGACTAGACAACACCGACAACACAAACAACGATTTGGAGATAAAAGTGAGAAAATTTAAATCCTATAATGCAAACAGAAAGAAAGAAGACCTTATCAACGAAGAAACATCCAGCATGAGGATGCTGCTGCTGCTGCTGCTAATGATGATGATGATGCTAATGTGTTTGATATGGAATTTAATCGTCCGCAAATAACGAGTTTTCCAATAACCAGCAACAACAACAACAACAACAACCCACCCGACTTGATAGATACTTCCAACGATATCCTATCAGACTATACTTCATTTTTGGATAGTCAAAGAGCAAAATACTCTAATTTATTAGAAAAAAACAGTCCTGCACACACACAAAAACGGGGGAACGATGATGATCACAATGCAGTAGTTAGTAGTAGTACATCTGCTGCTCTCCCTCTCCCTCTCCCTCCTGTTCCCCCTGCCTCCCCAGCTCTCCCTGCTGCTGCTGCTGTTGATGTTGATGATGATGATGATGATGATTATGATTTAAAATGAAGTCTTTTTAAAAATCTCAAACGTAATGCTAACATTGAGAATTTATCTTTAGCAGCAGTCCAGCCTAATAACAAGAGATACAAATTACCTTTTAATCTGCTACAAAGAGATTCTATGCTTGAAAAAAGTCGTAAGGTCAATGGACCCAAATTTAATAGATTTAAAAAAACAGCACAGGCATCGTCATCGAACATTATAAATTTTATGCCGAGATCATACACACACACAAAAAAAAAACGAAGTGCTCACACAGAAAATTTACCTCTGCCTCAGTCATCTTCTTCTTCCTCTAATAAAAGATTAAAATTAATCGAAAAAAGAGATTCTATGCTTGAGAAAAGTTTTTTGATAAATGGACCCAGATATCCAAGATATAACAAGACAAAACAACAGCCACAACAACAACAACAACAGCAACAAAACAACAACAATGTGATCAAAAAGGCAAAAACAAATTGCAATCAAGAGAAAAGATTCGATCAAGAAATCACCGTTTTTGCATAATATTCAGCTCTTAAAAAGTCAAAAACAATTGGACATGTTGTATGGTCTGAATATAAAAGAAAATGGTGAATGGTATTTTGCCAATAGTAAATTGAAATATAATAATAATACAATTATTAAAAAAAAATGGAAATTGACTCCTGGTCTATTTCAATTGTTATTTCACACGAAGCCCGCGCATTATTCAAATCTGGACTTGAAAAATTATCGAGATATTCTGTTAAGAACAAACGCACACAAACGAAAATATCAGAATAGTTCACAAGTTAAGGGGTCTAAATCATTTAAGTATCAGCATATTATAAAAAATCTATTCAAACCGAAAACACAACTTATTGGTAAAGGTTTGCTTACAACACAAACAGGAGCAACAACTAAATCTTACTCCAAGGAGGATAGAGTATACAAGTATTGGGATGATCCGAATGAATTAATCGAGAGATTACGATTACTATTAGCATCCGAGAGTTCTGGAAATACCAATCACAAAAACGAAATTATATCCATTTTGAAGAGCTTAGAGAGGCAAATATAATAAAATAAATCAGATTAATAAATTTGGTGAAAGCTTGTCGTCCGGAGGAGTAGGAGGAGGTGGAGGAGGAGAAGGAGGAGCAAGTCTAAAAAAATATATTTGAAATCGACAAGAGAAAACGGATATTGATTTAAACAGCTTGAGACAGAGCATAAATATTTTAAAAAGCAAATTAATTACATTGGAAACAAACCTTCAATCAGAGGTCACTGAAAGTGCGAATCTTATAAAATTAGCTCTAGAGGACTACTCTCAAGATATTTATACTAAGTATATAGAGCGGTTAGAAGAAAATATTCAACGGCTTGAGGACGTTCTCTTTAAATTACTCTCTACACAGCTACCTACGGATGAGGTGAAAAAAATTAAAGTACAGTTCCCCATTGTTGTTAAATATATTGACAATAAAATAAAACAAAATGAGTGACAACAACAACAACAACAACAATAACTTGAATGCGGATAAAAGACAACTCACCGAAGAGTTGCATAGACAAGGACGAAAAAATTTTATCAGACGACGTGTGATAATGAAGGGGATAGATGATTTATGGCAAGCCGATTTAGTTGAAATGATACCCTACCAAATATATAATAAGGAATACCGTTATCTTTTAACTGTTATTGACACGTTTTCGAAGCAAGCATGGGCTGCTGCTATTAAAAACAAAAAAAGAGACAGCGTCACAAAGAGTATGAAAAGCATTTTCGATGATGCACAAAGAAAACCGAAAAACTTTCAAACAGATGATGGTAAAGAATTTTTCAATAAGACATTTCAGAATTTGATGAAATTAAATCATATTAATCATTATTCAACGTATAGTATTTTAAAAGCCAGCACCGTTGAACGATTTAATAGAACCATTAAAAATATGATGTGGAAAGAGTTCAGCTATCAAGGTAGCTACAAATGGATTAATATCTACAAGGCATTGATTGCTAAATATAATAACACATACCATAAAACAATTCTGATGGCGCCAAACGATGTAAGTTTTCTAAATGAAGAATTACTCCTCCAAACCGTTTACAATCATCTGAAAATCACTCATAAACCAAAATTCAAATTTGACGATTATGTGCGAATAAGTAAATATAAACATGTGTTCGAAAAAGGTTATACTCCAAACTGGACAACTGAGATATTCCAAATCAAACGGATACAAAATACCAATCCCATTACGTATATATTAAAAGATTTTCAGGGCAATGATATTAAGGGAGGATTTTACGAATATGAGCTGATGAAAACTAAATTTCCCGATACATATCTAGTGGAGAAGGTTATTAGACCTTCGAAATGGTAGAGCATTCGTTAAATGGTTAGGATTCTCATCAGAGCATAATTCCTGGATTGATTTGTAAACACACACACACACACACACACAGCATACTATATATGTGTACGTGTAAAGCCTATAAACATTTAATTCCCACCCGAACCGTTAATATGTCGATAAAAATAACACTAACAGGCAATACGTCAGTACTTGTTGCAGATTATTTTCCTCCCATTGAACTTGATCAGAACTATCAGTGTGCGTTAATGAGTCTGGACACTTATAATTCGATTCCAAACGTTGACGTAGACAATAATTTATTTCATATTGGTAAACATTTGATAAAAATCCCCGTAGGTTCCTATGAAATCAGCGATATTAATGATCTATTGACACGAAAATATAGAAAGTTAACACAGAATGAGACCGACGGAAGTCCCAAATTTTATCTAGTTCCAAACTATAACACTTTGCAATCAGAAATTTTCTCTTATCTGCAATAAGGAAAAGTCAATCGGCTCTTTATTGGGATCCACTTCGAATATATTTAGCCCTAAAATATTACATACTTCTGATAAGGCAATTGATATCACACAAATTAATACCATTTGTGTACAATGCAATATTATAAATGGTACATATATAAACAACGAAACAACACACACACTACATCAGTTTGCGCTTGTCGTTAGTCCTGGATATAAAATAACTGAGGTACCACAAAATGTTATATATCTACCAGTAAACACAAAAGAAATACATTCGATAACTTTAAAAATCTGTGATCAAGACGGTAATCTGATTAATTTTCGCGGTGAAAGAATTACAATAAGATTACATTTAAAACCAATATAAAAAAAAATGATTATATACAACAACAACAACAACAAAAACAACGTCTATAAAAAGGCATTATCACTCAATTCTCCCTCACTCGCTTCACCAACGCTGACCAGTTTAGCTACTCGACAACAACAACGACGGCGACGACAACAAAAACAAATCCCATTAACGGAGTGCAATAAAAATTTTTTATTGAGTTTAGGTTTCAAATTAAAAAAAAAAAAAAATGTCACATATAATTAACGTGCTCGAGAAACCGACTATTGATAATTCAATAATAAAGAAAGATTATCATAGTTATTCACCCTATTTGCGATCGTATGAGAACAATGACGAAATTCGGATTGCCATACAAAATCAAGATTTGTATGTGTTGCCGAGCGAAAGTTTTCTTCCCATTCAAGGGCATATCACAAAAGTTGATGATCAAATCGAAACCACAATAGCTTTATTGAATAATTTTATGGCGTATCTATTTAGTGAAATACGATATGAATTGAATGGTATTGAAATTGATCGAACACGACATTTGGGTGTAACAAGCGATTTAAAAAATTATTTATCAATTAAACGAAATCAAGAACACTTGCTCGAAAATTGTGGATGGTCCATCACAGACAATTTAAAACTTGAAAGAGGAAACTTTAATTTTTGCGTGCCGTTGAATCTGTTACTTGGATTTGCTGAGGACTACAATAAAATACTGCTGAATGGGAAACACGAGCTAGTTCTATTAAGAGGAAAAGATAATGATGATGTTTATAAGAGCACTGCTGTAGCTTTAACAATGAGGCAATTGAAAATGACGATTTCGAGCATTGTTTGGAAAATGCCCCATGTACAATTGTCTGATGCTTATAAATTGTACATGTTTAATGTGATAAACAAACAAACGCCATTATTGATTCCCTTCAGGAGTTGGGATATATACTACAACCCAGTAGTTCCACAGACTACTACATTTATTTGGAGTGTTAAATTAGCTGCTGAAACTGAACGCCCTCGCTATGTTATTATCGCATTTAAAAACAATAAGAAGTATGTTCATTGTGATTTAGTCGATGTGAAAGTATACCTCAATTCTGAAGTATATCCGTATGACGGATTAAATCAAAATTTTTCTTATAATAGATATGCGCTATTATACGATATGTATATCAATTTTCAAAAAAGTTACTACGGCTGTGAGTCACAACCGTTATTATCGCTAGAGACTTATAAAAATAAGGCTCCCATTATTGTCTTAGATGTAACGCATCAAAATGAAGCAGTAAAAAGTGGACCATTGATATACGAATTGAGATTAAAGCACAAAGTAATATCCCTTCAAAAACATCTGCATACTGTCTCATAATTCATGATAAATTATTCGAATATACACCGCTATCAAACGAGGTTAGAAAAATATTATAAATATATATATATGCAAGCAAGCAAGCAAGCATTAGTAGCAAGTCGAACTGCAAGCTAGAAACTACAATCAAAACGAGAATAAAAACCAAAAAAAAATATAAAAAATAAAAATAAAAATGTTGCGAATAATAATCATTGTAATTATTTTACTATTCGGTTGCAATTTCGGGGAAAGAAACTGTAATCCTATTCCGAATCCTGAATTTGCTTCTATTCTGAATATCACCAATAGTATCAATACAAATACAAAAAGTGTAGAATTTAATATAACATTATCGAACAACGAGGTGTTAAAAGTAAACCTCTCATTAGAATTTATGAGACAACCATAATCAACACCACCACCACCACCACCAACCACAACAATAAAACCCAGTGAGTGGGTGGAATTGATAACTGAATCGTCAACACCAACAGCTAACGATAAGGACAATGCCGAGGATAATATTAAAGTTACGGTTGATCAAGTAATCGAATTGTTTCAAGCAAACCTAATAAAAAAGGAGAAAAATATTGGAGGAATACTGAATGCAACAGTACCATTCTATAGGCACTTTAATCTCCAATATAAAGAGTCGGCTATATCAATTCGTTGTTTATATAAAAGCAATTATGAGAAGAGAACACTAAATATAAAATGCAATCAATATATTGAGACAATCATTATTGAACGTTTATTAGCAAACGGTGAGGTAGAACAAACATTTGTCGAAAAAAACCCCAAAACCCTGAAGAACATTATCCTTTTTTAATCTTTTTTTATACTTATACCTATATATATATATTTATATACACATACTTTATTCATGCATTTACTTACTAGTGTTGTTGTTACTAAGCTATCAGCCCAAAACAAATGCAGCTAATACTCAATAATCAGTAGAGAGAGCCAAAGCCAGAGCCCGAGAGAGAGACGTCAAAAAAAAAATTTATATTCTTTATACCTATATACTATACATGCATTCATGGATTTTTTTTACTTTAATCACAATTCTGTAAAACTAGTCTCTAAGCATTCACCCACAGGGAAAGTATATAATCGCATAATACAAATTAATAATAAATACACAAAATGAAAATAATTATGGATTTGATATTATTATTTGTACTTGGAATCCTCGTTGGAATAGCGCCAGTAAAAAGCGAATATGATATCAAAAAAATTCCCTACCAAACGGAAATTAAATACTCTAGTTTTGATCTCGTTGTAAACGAAACACTGAATGTCAAAGTAAATTTAATTTTTGAACTTAATACCGATTTGTGGAAGTGATTCGAGAGAGCAGCAGCAGCAGCAGCAGCAACAACAAAAATCAACATGATATTAGATTTAAACGAGATTTGGTACTATTCGAACATATGCCTCTTACTTTCTCCACGATCGATGAGGTAGTTGAAAATTTCCGCCGAGAGTTAATTAGAAAAGAAGAGGATATTGGTGGAATAATTGACGCACCCGCTGTAATTTGTAGATATTTCAAATTAAGATACTTGAGAAGTATTGTCAATATTCGATGCAATTATCATAGCGATTTCACAAATAAAACATTGCGAATTTTTTGTCATCACTATAATGCTGTAAGCAATACCAATGAGCGAAACCTGATAGAGAAAAATTATTTTTTTGAACGAGACTTTACCAACGATGAGGGAGATGATTATTACGATGAAGCCAACCCCTTCAGTTAGAGACCCAACCTTCAACATCGGAACGTATAACATCAATGATTATGAACAGGTTTTGCATATGAATATTCAATAATAACAACACAAAAAAAAAATATAATGACATTTACAAAAAATATTATTGATTCAATATTATCTACACATTCTGTCGCCCGAGGATAAAGAAACTCTCCAAAGTATACATATGCGATTAGAACATATTAAAAATTTAAATATTACCTTTAATCAAATGGAAACGAATAAAGAGATGAGTACAACTTATGCTGCTGCTGCTGCTGATGATGTAGTAGATTGTGAAAAAGAACAACATTTCAAGTACATACAACAAAAATTGGTTGATGAACATGACGCATTACAAATTATGACTTCCTATCAAACTTTGTAAGTATACTACTAATAAATATATATATATATATCAGTTATTTTATTTGTTATATATATTTCAGATCATCATCATCATCATCGTCATCATCTAGTATATCTGAATAATAAGTGGGAGGCTTCCTGTGTTGTTTGTGTGTGTGTGTGTATTATAGAGCGAGGGATTGTGAAAAGGAAAACAAAAAAAAATGGGGGGAAAATTAAGGCAAGATAGAATGTGATATATAGTATATAGATTCAGCTATAAAATTGAGTGTATGTTGGTCAGTAGATTTAGTATGTTGAAAATTATTCTCGAGTCTCTCTCTCAAGCATTTCGAACAAAAAAAAAATGCATTTTCGCGTATTCCTATTACTGTTAGTATGCGCAGTCGCTAAAATCACTTCAAATCAAACAACAACACCACAACCCCGACAACAACAGAAACAGCAACAACAACAACAACCACAACACAAACAACAACCAGCACCAAAGAACCAGGCTCATCATCATCATCAGCAGCAGCAGACAACACAACAGCAGCAACACAAACAACAACCAGCATCAAAGAACCAGACTCATCATCAGCAGCAGCAGCAGACAACGATGACGTTTCAAAAACATCACTTGTACCAAAATATGTCTATCATATTAACATTACTATTATATTTTTATTATTGCTTTTGTTAGTCTATCTTGCAATTGTAATATTTCAAATAATCTTTTCTTGTTATATAGACTGCATCAAAGTTGCGATGCCTGAAGATACAGCATCAGCAGTTCGAAATAATAATAATAATCACGAACTTAATAATGTTTATTGTCCTCAAAATATTTAAAAAACAAAAAAAATTAAAAATAAATTAAAATACTAATATTTAATATTGTGGTGAAACTAAAAAAAAAAAAATCGTTTTTAATATTGGCGTGAGCGGGAGGGAGAGCGGGAGGGAGAGCGAGAGGGAGAGCGAGAGCGGGAGGGAGGGCGAGAGCGGGATTTTTTTATCACTCACTTGTTGTGCAGTTGAGGAATTTAAATCACCCACTCAGCCAATAAATTTACAACCCTTTATTTCTTCGTTATCACAAGAAAAAAATAAAAATACATACTTTGTATTGCAAGTGATTGTGTGTGTGTGTGTGCACTTATTGCGCAGTTTTGAATTTAAATCACATTTTTTTTCTCAAAGCATACTCTTATCATCCACTCAGCCAATAAATTTTAATGTCCTTTTTTTCTTCGTTATCTTTCACATAACATTAAAAAAAAAATGAAAAAATCCAGCAAGCCACCTACTTAAATAAAAAAATTGAGCGTGGGGGTAGAAATAAACAAATTAATAATTTTTTTTTTTGCATTGGATGCAGTTATCGCACATCCGGTGTTCAAAAGGGATTTCAAACAAAAAACACTTACTTTGTATTTGCAAGTGATTGCGAGAAAATGTAGCGTCCACATACACACACTCAATCAGCGAAAAATGGCCAATAAATAGCGCTGAGACAGTCAAATTCAAAGTCAGTTCATAATTGAATTAAGTACGTGAACAATATTTCAAAACCATAACTAAGCAAGCAAGCAGAAGTTAACATGGAGTCACAAACGATCAAATTCAAGAAAGTGGTAGTAGGAGCAGAAGAAGCATCCGATTCAAATTGGTTAAGCAAATTGAGTAGACCACCGAAAGCGCTTCGATGCTCCAATTGCAAATGTGTGGTGTGTACCCACAGACAACCCGGTTACGCAACCTCAGAAGAAGACGAAGAAGAAGAAGACTATACCGTTCACGATTACAAGATCTTAAATCAAATTCCTGAGGACACCATTGAGGATAATAACGTAGGTCTCCACCATAACCATACCTGCTGCGCCTAGACAAAACAAAAAAAAACATAAAAAAAGAATGTAAAATTACAATTTATTCTTCAACTCTTATTATTTATATTTTTTCAATCAAAAAAAAAAATAAAGGGTTCCAAAACACAAGTTTCTAAATCTATCATAGATGGTGATGGTGATGCTGCTAGTACTGATGATGGTACTACTGATGATGCTGCTGCTGCTGGTGTTGCTGATGCTGATGCTGCTGCTGCTGGTGTTGCTGAAAAGGAAGACCCTCGACCCAATAAGTTGGTTAAATCCACCACTGTTAACTCTCTTGCTAAACAAAGATCTATCAACAGTGAAGACGCTGTTTGTGTTGCTGATCGAGAAATTCGAGAGCTAAAGGATGAAATTGAAGAGTTTCGTACGTTATACGATGATGTAATATCTAGCGCCGATCTGAGAACCTTACGCACTATAAAAAAACTTTTGTCAGTACTTACGCCAGGGGACTACAGAGCCTTACGCCCAATCAGGGGGCAATTCATGTGGGGAGCCTTTAATTTAATGCAACGCTATCGCTTTTTTCGTAAAAACCTATAAAAAAAAATCCTAAAATAATTATTGAAGATGATGATGACGTTTTCGGTGCGGGATACAGAAATAGGAAAGAATTAAGCAGTTATGAGATTGAAACATTCATTAATACAGACGAAGCTGATGAGCTAAAAAAAGAAATCGATGAATTTTGCATTGAGTATGAAGACATTCTACCTGATTTTGAACTACAGACCTTACGTAATATGAGGAAATTGATGACGATAGGGGCACACATATCAGACACCGAATTGAAGTTTTCACGTAACATTAGAAAACGTTTCAAAGTAGGAGTTTATATTATAATACAACGCTACCAGGATTTGGCTGAGAGAATTGAAAGGCGATATTAATTCACAAAGTATTTATTAGATTAATTGTGGTTAATATATTTATTTAATACTTGTACAATATATTATATTAGAATAAGTGTGTTGGACAATATAATTGTGGTTAATATATTTGTTTAATTCGTGAACAATATAAGTATAATAATTGTGGTTAATATATTAATAGTGGAATAATATTTGAATAGTAAGACCTTCCCAGTAAATATTGTGGATGCTATTTATAGTTGAATTATTTTGTTGGATATAGAAAATCGTCGAGTGAAATGCCCGTTTGTAAAGTGGCAAGTACTATTGCTTCGGTTATTAGTTCTTCTTTTGCGCTCAATTTAATTGTATTTTCTCGCATGCGTTCTTTGTATTTAGCTTCGCGAGCAGGGGTTTTCCTCCACACTGGTTTATGCATCAAAGTATATTGCGTTAAATTTAAAACGCGTATTTTATCTACGTCAAGTAGAAGCGAAGCACGACAAATAGGCAGGTCGAAACTTAGTAGGAAAGCCGTTATAAACTGCAAATTATTAAATTTTGGATCTAGTTCAAAAGCAACTAGATCAATATTGAAGTCGCAATCCTCGAACTCAATAACTTCACGTCCACGTTTTTGTGCTGCTTAGAAGACGTCAATATCCTCGAAGTGGTTTGTAGGTTTTCACAATGCTCAACAAGCGTAATTTTGCTAACGAGCTCCTCTGCTTGTGTAGAATTAGTCGATTGAGACATCGTGTTACGGTTGCTACTGGACTGGACGTGGACTGGTTAATCGTACTACACTTGGCGCTTTATATATCGTTTCCGTGGACAATATATATACACAATATTATATACAATATATATATACACACAACAATGTTTCACGATAACAATATATACATACATAACTTTTAAAGGAAAGTGAGAGGACAAGTGGGAGGGGAAGTAGGAGGGGAAGTGGGAGGGGAGGGCGGAGTGGGCGCTATCGCAAACGAGAGTGAGAGTCCGATGACAAGCGGGAGGGGAAGGGTGGGGGGGGGGAAGTGAGCGCAACTCCCCAGAGGGTCAAGCACCAGGACAAGCGGGAGGGGAAGTGGGAGGGGCAGTTTGATGGGAAGTGGGAGGGGAAGGGGGAAGGGAAGTGGGAGGGGAAGTGAGCGCAACCCCCCAGAGGGTCAAGCACAGGACAAGCGGTAGTGGAAGGGGGAGGGGAAGTGGGAGGGGAAGTTGGAGGGGAAGTGAGCGCGAGTAGTGGGGAAACGCGGGTTCTGGGACAATTAGCATATTAATGGCCCCCGGCCCCCCTCCCCCCCTCATTAACGTATGCGGGTTCTGGGACAATTAGCATAATCCAATAAATTAACTGATTTTAATGGGCTTTGAAGTCATAAAAATGTCGCGATCATGTCTATAAAGAGTATACTTAATTGCCCCCATCGCCCCCACATCCCCATGTGACAATATTGATAATGTATCCTTCGCCTCATTATGTGCAATTAATAGTCAGGTGAGAAAGGTGCACGTGAGAAAGGTCGCACAACCATAGTATCCAAAGGTTGTTATCTTAGAGGAACATATCCGATCATGTTGGGGAAAGGTGTGATCACGTACCCTTTTGCCTCATTATCACAGGTGTTGCTGTGCACGTGTGAAAGGTCGCACACCCAAAGTATTCAAAGATGGTTGTCTTAGAGGAACATGTCCGATCATGTTGGGGAATAATGTTTCCTATGATTGTAAAACTAATTTAGAAATCAAAAGAACCCCAATAAAATAAATCTCACAAGTTAATGATTCTCAGATGTGGAATATTTTCAAATACACATTTTTGTTTCCGCCCCAGAACGTTTAACTGGTAAATTGTCTAAGATTCTCTCCTTTCCACAAATGGGTCATAAACATGTCATAAAAGGGATTCAAGCAAGAGCTACCCGAACATGCGCACCTGTCAATTACCTGACCGCAATAAAAGGGACACATGCACAACCCAGAAGGCGCACGCTCATTGACAAGATCATGGGCCTCACGCCAACGACCTCATACGACCTCAAACGACGTTCCCATAATAGGGGTTGAAATCACGACCGCGCAACAACTCGCAAGTAGCCGACATATCTCAGTCAAGGAAATATTTTCCATTCTCCGTACCTGTAATTTTAACTCGAAATAAAAAGTCAGAAGTTTATTTTGTAGCATAATAATACATTTATTTATTTATTTTGGTATTGCGAACATTTTTTGTTATACATAGAAATTAATTTTCTGCTTTGATTCCGGCGATTTGCATAGAAGAAGCAGGCGCACGTTTCCGACGTCATTTCTGGATTACAAAATGTAAAGTGTTCACCATAATTCGTAGTTTTGAGATCATGTCCACCTCGATTCATGAACATAGATTTTGTGTTTAGAAGATATTGAAAATGCTGACCAGTTATCTTTCCTTTAAATTGTTCAATAAATTGGTCAATTTCCTCATGAAATTTCATTTTGTTAATTCTATTTTCTTGTAGGGGTTTACACATCTAGTCTCAACTTTAAAATGATGTATAACAATTATTTTATTGTTTTGGAGCTACTTTTAAAAAATGTCAAAATAATGTATGCATTGTTTAGAGCACAAACCCCGCCCTTAAGGTGTGTTTCACAATAGGGAAACCGGTTTCCTTTAAACCTGTTTAATGACGGACAGCCCATTAACTCGATATTAATGAGCTGACGACTCCCAAAAAAACTTCTGTAGAAATCGTTTCTTTTCCACACCTTTACAAATAATTTGTTTTCCGCTTGTAATTGTCCTTAGATACTTTCGAGTTTGTGGAAAACTGTTCTCTCCATCGTTCCAAAAAATTTTGTGATGTGTATTGGTTAACCAAATTGCAGTCTTTCGAGATTTTGTATTTAGCAAAGTAAAATCATATGGTGGTTCTATTAAAATACTATTATTCAAGTTTGGATCTTTTTCGAATACAATTCCAATTTCCTTTAAAATAAAATTATTATTATTATCAAAGAAACCTTGAACATCAATCGAAACAGTATCATTCAACATTTTTCTAATGTTAAACAACTCGTTGTACTAGTCCGTTTAATGGGTTATATTCAACTAAACGGTCATGTATGAGGAGACAGTAAGCTTGGGTATTTTCATGACTTGGTGTCTTCAGTTCTATTGAAATTCTCACATCAATAGGACCAGTTTTCACTGATTCGTTTTGATATGAAAGATCAACCACAATAATAGGGGCCTTCAATTTAAACTCATTTGGGGTCAAAAATGGTTGTGATTTACGATTAACTAGATTGAAATCTTGTATACATTTCATATAGGTGAGCATACTAATTCTTACTAAAATCAACATTCAGATTATCACATGGATATGACTCAGAATTCAAGTGAACTTTCAAGTTTGATAAGTTATTTGTGATAAGTTCTCCATTTAGTGTAAATCCAATTATGGCAAACCTTGGTTTTTTGCGGTTAGCCGACAATTTCACATTCCAGCTGTGTTGACTTCCATACCCCAATTTTGCGTTAACATATGAATCCCAACTCCGGAATGCGATTGGTAGGTTTACACCACTTTTAATAATATCGTACATCTTAATTTTTTGCAAAATCGCTCAGAGTTACATGGGGAATTTTCCAGATTTTATTCGTAGTTTCCAACTTAAAAGTTTGTTCATTTCTGGTTTGCTCAAACACATCACCAAGATTCTTAGTTAGCATCAACACTAGTTCATGCTTACAATTTAACAAAACTTTTTTATAATCCTCAGTCAATCCCAACAAATTTTTTAATGGTACAGAAAAATTTTAATTGGGGATCCCGTAGAAATTTCGTCTCCACTGCTCCATCCAGAATTTAATAGGTATTGACTTTAAAGATTATCCAGAGATATACAATTTTTAGGGTAGTAGCCATACCGACATAGACTTGACACGTTGGACTCGTTGTATTTAGTTGTTACCTAGTAGTATTTTGATGGTTACTTTCTTTTTAGTCTTGCTTTTGGATGGTTACTTTTTGTATAGTACCTGTACAGTACTTGATTTTGGATGGTTACTATCTGTATAGTATCTGTAAAGTACTTGGTTTTAGATGATAACTAAATGTTAACAAGTATTATGAGTCGCTATAGTCTCTTATTAAGAACTATCAAAGTAAACAAGTTAATGTTTCTAAGATGTGTTAGCCAAACACACTTGCAGTGAACTATCATTACCTGACCGTCATCAAAGTCACATGCCCAAGACCCAAGGACATTGAATAAAATACTTCCCCTTCATTTGTACCTGGAGTTTTAATTACAGTCAGATACAAAATATGTAGGATTATTCAATATTTCTTTATATATTTTATTATTGTAAACATATTTCATTAAATTCATAATTAATTATATTTTATGTATATTTGTATATAATTAATTTTCTTACTTCAGCCCTCTGTAAGAAACATGTCGCTTATTAATCTTCGTTCCAAGCGTAGATTTTCGCTTGGTTCCCATAGATAGATGTAAAATAGTTCTCACAATGTAATCTTTCTCAGATGCTGAATTATTTTTAAAGCATTCATTTGTTCCATCCCATAATAATATTGTAACATATTTCGAAGGCATCATTAGCTAGCATAGGAGCGCCTATCAATTTAATTTTTGATTGAAGTTTATGATAGAGGTGTTGGGACCTGGTAATATCGGTTTTTGTTGTCAACTATTTTTCTAGTTCTAGTTTTCTAATTCTATTCTATTTGTATACTTTTTGTATGAGTAAGGCATCATTGTCTAAGATTCTTAATAAGTTTAATAAACTCTTTAATTACAATACTGATTAGCTGGTTACTATATATTTAGTAGATGTATACAAGTTGTTTAGTATCTGGTTTGATATGTTTAATAGATGTATACAAGTTGTTTACTAGATGTATACAAGTTGTTTACTAGCTGTTTAGTATCTGGCTACTATATATTTAGTAGATGTACACAAGTTGTTTAGTATCTGGTTACTATATATTTAGTAGATGTATACAAGTTGTTTAGTATCTGGTTTCTATATGTTTAATAGATGTACACAAGTTGTTTACTAGATGTATACAAGTTGTTTACTAGATGTATACAAGTTGTTTACTAGCTATTTAGTATCTGGTTACTATATATTTAGTAGATGTATACAAGTTGTTTAGTTCTGGTTACAATATATTTAGTAGATGTATGCAAGTTGTTTAGTATCTATGTTTAGTAGATGTATATAAGTTGTTTACTAGATGTATACAAGTTGTTTACTAGCTGTTTAGTATCTGGTTTCTATATGATTAGTAGATGTATACAAGTTGTTTAATAGATGTATACAAGTTGCTTACTAGCTGTTTAGTAACTGGTTTATATATCTTTAATATCTGTTTACTTGATGTTTACTATTTATTAGCTGGTTACTAGTTATTATTAACGTCTACGAGCTTTTATAGTCTTTTGTTAAGAATGATCAAAAATTCTTGATCACTAGACGACTTTCGATGTGAAGTAAAAACTTACACTCTGATTTTCAGTGTGTTTGCTATGTACGTAAGAAAGAATGCAAAGCCAAAATAGCTCAAGATTGATATATAAATCTTAGAGGAACATGTCCGATTATGTTGGGGGAAGATGTATCCTGTGATTGTAAAACTAATTAAGATATAAATTGTTCACAAGTTGTCTAAAAGCTGTGTAGAAGCTGCTTTGATAAACAATTTTGATTCATAATTACAGATATTAAGAATATATAATAATATTATCCACTTTAACTAGTATATTGTTAAAATAAAACATTTCCATTTTTCATATTCTTTCATCTTATGTAGGTATAATAAATGTAATCTTAACTACGATAGCTAGCCTTACATCCCATAACTATAGTTATTAGCTACAATAAAATGTCTAGAAAGAACAAAATATATGAATGTCCAAAAACCATTTAATTGAAATCGCTCCGGCGTAATACAGTAAAAAACAAAAAACACTGTGATTATCCCATTTTCTATCACCATAACAAATGTGTATACCCACACCTAAATGACCAATTATATCCTTTGTCCAAAAATGTCTGTGACTTTCACTTATAAATTTGCCACCGATAATTTAAATCCCATTAAGCAAACCACCCATTGCTAACCGTACCATAACCCCAGAGCCAAGTTGGTTACCTACAATAAACATAGGTGGTGGTGTAAAGGATTGCTAAAATGCCTCGACGCAGGCGCAAATGTCATAAAAAATGATCATAAAAATATAATTAGGAAAGTATTTTTTATTTGCGAACCATTTATAACTGTTACCAACAACACAAATAGTTATGTTACAAAGGATTTGCTTCAATGCCTCGACGCAGGCGCAAAAAATTCATGGAATATTATCCCTTCATAAAAGAGGTCATATAATATATAATTAGGAAAGTATTTTTTATTTGCGAACAATTTATAAATGTTACCAACAACACAAATAGTTGTTACAAAGGATTGCTAAAATACCTTGATGCAGGCGCAAAGGTCAAGGTATTGGAAAAAAATTCATGGAATATTATCCCTTCATAAAAGGTCATAAAATATATAATTAGGAAAGTATTTTTTATTTGCGAACAATTTATAAATGTTACCAACAACACAAATAGTTGTTACAAAGGATTGCTAAAATACCTTGATGCAGGCGCAAAGGTCAAGGTAATGGAAAAATTCATGGAATATTATCCCTTGACCAAAAACGAAAGTTTCTTCTATTTGGATAATAAAAAAATATATATTAATTCAATACTTTGATTTTTCCATCAAAATGCTTGATAAATCTAGTTGTTTGATATTCTCTAACTAATTGATTAATATGTTTTCATGTGCCTATTTAATTTAACAAAAACAGTATTAGTCTTCTCTCATAAAATCCCTCTAATTCCCCACCGGTGAAATATATGTTCCTCATATTTAATAATGATGGTTTGTCATAGATGGGTACTTGTAATTCATATTTAAGATACTTACATCCTTATCTAACTAATATCCTTTTATCCATCATGTAAACAGGTTTAGAATTGTATTGCGTGCTTCAACCCCTAGCCACACCCACCACTGTAACAGATTTCACTTTTCCAATGGCTGCCCCAGCTACCTAAACTGTACATTTCTTTTGATTTTCTCTTTTCCTTTCTAAGCAATGTACACAATTTTTAAACTGGTTCTGACCTCCCTCTTTAATGGCATCCTCTACTTGATTTTCGTTATATTTCTGATCTTTTCCTAACAGTAGGTTGTTAAACTTTTATTATTTTATGGGATTATTGAGCACCCGAAATCCCTGATATTAAGTCATAACATGTAACTAGCAGAATATAGTAAAAGACATCAGACTCTAAAAAGACTAGATTTACCTACAATTCAATTAACCATCTACAATCCCTGGAGAAGAGCTTAGTATTTGCAGTTTAATTTTCAAATTTATTGATTTCACAGATTCCCGCTGGTAAATACCAATTTTTAACAAATGGCTGCCAACTCCATACCATTCAGACACTGGTTTACAACCTCATAGAACTGACTCTCAAGGTATCTGTAATGCACAATATATTTCTGTCTCTTTTCTTCTAATCAATATTAAAAAATTTCATAAACTGGTTTTGGAGTTCATTTTATTCTTAGAATTAAATTATTAAAAATTATTAGGCCAACAGAGATAATAATGATTTTGTGATAGTATCCCGTTAATAATACATACATAATTCTTATTTGTATATTTTCAAATTTTTTTATTTTAGAAAATTATTCATTAATCACATTCAAATAATATTCATAATATATCTTACAATTTTTTAAATTTATCAATAATGTTTCCCAATTATTAATATTAAATGATATTGCATCATATCTATTTTTAAGATTAAATATTAAGAATAAAAATTCTTTTCCACTCCTCCTACTTAATGATGACCATTATAAAATTATAATTATCAACAACTATTATATTAAATACAATTAAATGTATGCGTACTCATATAACAACAGTTCCCAATATCGATATATGCTGGCCTACAATCTTACTTTGCCTTTCATTTCCGGTTTCTTATGTATTCTTCTTCTCACTTTGACACAGTATGGAATGGTTTTACTTAAGCCAATCGCATAGGATGGTGGTTTGATTCTTGGGGGAGGGGGTTTGATCCTTGGATATAAAGTACCTGCTCGATTCTACGTTCTGTCTTTTCCTGGTTGATGAGATTACAAAACCTAAAACAGTACAAAATTTGAATCGAAGGACATAAGATGACTGAAATCAACAAGCAAATCAACCACTGTGATTTTAAAATAAATGAAGATTTGTTGGTTAAGATAGGAATCTTCAAGGAAATTTTAAAGGTTTCCAAAGAGTCGCGGCGAGAATTCGGTAGTATCTATTATGATACTATAGAAGAGTTGGACATCCTGAAATGGCGCTTGGTGGATTTGCAGAGCGAAAACAATAACGATTCCCATCTCTTTGATATTGAGAACGTGGAAAATCGAATCACCGAGCTGATGATGGAGACAACCAAGTTTCAACAGCAAATTGATCTTCACGATGCGGAAATCGAAAATAATCCGCTGTCACGACTGCTCCTGGAAGTTAAGGAGATGATTTTTCGTATAAGGGATTCAATATCAGACTTAGAGTATCTTAAATTTAATGGTGAGGCAGAGCAATGTGAGTTGGTCAGCGCTATGTCTCGCGAGGACGACCCCATCTTAATATTTAATCTTAAAAATAGATATGATGCAATATCATTTAATATTAATAATTGGGAAACATTATTGATAAATTTAAAAAATTGTAAGATATATTATGAATATTATTTGAATGTGATTAATGAATAATTTTCTAAAATAAAAAAATTTGAAAATATACAAATAAGAATTATGTATGTATTATTAACGGGATACTATCACAAAATCATTATTATCTCTGTTGGCCTAATAATTTTTAATAATTTAGTTCTAAGAATAAAATGAACTCCAAAACCAGTTTATGAAATTTTTTAATATTGATTAGAAGAAAAGAGACAGAAATATATTGTGCATTACAGATACCTTGAGAGTCAGTTCTATGAGGTTGTAAACCAGTGTCTGAATGGTATGGAGTTGGCAGCCATTTGTTAAAAATTGGTATTTACCAGCGGGAATCTGTGAAATCAATAAATTTGAAAATTAAACTGCAAATACTAAGCTCTTCTCCAGGGATTGTAGATGGTAAATTGAATTGTAGGTAAATCTAGTCTTTTTAGAGTCTGATGTCTTTTACTATATTCTGCTAGTTACATGTTATGACTTAATATCAGGGATTTCGGGTGCTCAATAATCCCATAAAATAATAAAAGTTTAACAACCTACTGTTAGGAAAAGATCAGAAATATAACGAAAATCAAGTAGAGGATGCCATTAAAGAGGGAGGTCAGAACCAGTTTAAAAATTGTGTACATTGCTTAGAAAGGAAAAGAGAAAATCAAAAGAAATGTACAGTTTAGGTAGCTGGGGCAGCCATTGGAAAAGTGAAATCTGTTACAGTGGTGGGTGTGGCTAGGGGTTGAAGCACGCAATACAATTCTAAACCTGTTTACATGATGGATAAAAGGATATTAGTTAGATAAGGATGTAAGTATCTTAAATATGAATTACAAGTACCCATCTATGACAAACCATCATTATTAAATATGAGGAACATATATTTCACCGGTGGGGAATTAGAGGGATTTTATGAGAGAAGACTAATACTGTTTTTGTTAAATTAAATAGGCACATGAAAACATATTAATCAATTAGTTAGAGAATATCAAACAACTAGATTTATCAAGCATTTTGATGGAAAAATCAAAGTATTGAATTAATATATATTTTTTTATTATCCAAATAGAAGAAACTTTCGTTTTTGGTCAAGGGATAATATTCCATGAATTTTTCCATTACCTTGACCTTTGCGCCTGCATCAAGGTATTTTAGCAATCCTTTGTAACAACTATTTGTGTTGTTGGTAACATTTATAAATTGTTCGCAAATAAAAAATAGTTTCCTAATTATATATTTTATGACCTCTTTTATGAAGGGATAATATTCCATGAATTTTTTTCCAATACCTTGACCTTTGCGCCTGCATCAAGGTATTTTAGCAATCCTTTGTAACAACTATTTGTGTTGTTGGTAACATTTATAAATTGTTCGCAAATAAAAAATACTTTCCTAATTATATATTATATGACCTCTTTTATGAAGGGATAATATTCCATGAATTTTTTGCGCCTGCGTCGAGGCATTTTAGCAATCCTTTACACCACCACCTATGTTTATTGTAGGTAACCAACTTGACTCTGGGGTTATGGTACGGTTAGCAATGGGTGGTTTGCTTAATGGGATTTAAATTATCGGTGACAAATTTATAAGTGAAAGTCACAGACATTTTTGGACAAAGGATATAATTGGTCATTTAGGTGTGGGTATACACATTTGTTATGGTGATAGAAAATGGGATAATCACAGTGTTTTTTGTTTTTTACTGTATTACGCCGGAGCGATTTCAATTAAATGGTTTTTGGACATTCATATATTTTGTTCTTTCTAGACATTTTATTGTAGCTAATAACTATAGTTATGGGATGTAAGGCTAGCTATCGTAGTTAAGATTACATTTATTATACCTACATAAGATGAAAGAATATGAAAAATGGAAATGTTTTATTTTAACAATATACTAGTTAAAGTGGATAATATTATTATATATTCTTAATATCTGTAATTATGAATCAAAATTGTTTATCAAAGCAGCTTCTACACAGCTTTTAGACAACTTGTGAACAATTTATATCTTAATTAGTTTTACAATCACAGGATACATCTTCCCCCAACATAATCGGACATGTTCCTCTAAGATTTATATATCAATCTTGAGCTATTTTGGCTTTGCATTCTTTCTTACGTACATAGCAAGCACACTGAAAATCAGAGTGTAAGTTTTTACTTCACATCGAAAGTCGTCTAGTGATCAAGAATTTTTGATCATTCTTAACAAAAGACTATAAAAGCTCGTAGACGTTAATAATAACTAGTAACCAGCTAATAAATAGTAAACATCAAGTAAACAGATATTAAAGATATATAAACCAGTTACTAAACAGCTAGTAAGCAACTTGTATACATCTATTAAACAACTTGTATACATCTACTAATCATATAGAAACCAGATACTAAACAGCTAGTAAACAACTTGTATACATCTAGTAAACAACTTATATGCATCTACTAAACATAGATACTAAACAACTTGCATACATCTACTAAATATATTGTAACCAGAACTAAACAACTTGTATACATCTACTAAATATATAGTAACCAGATACTAAATAGCTAGTAAACAACTTGTATACATCTAGTAAACAACTTGTATACATCTAGTAAACAACTTGTATACATCTATTAAACATATAGAAACCAGATACTAAACAACTTGTATACATCTACTAAATATATAGTAACCAGATACTAAACAACTTGTATACATCTACTAAATATATAGTAGCCAGATACTAAACAGCTAGTAAACAACTTGTATACATCTAGTAAACAACTTGTATACATCTATTAAACATATCAAACCAGATACTAAACAACTTGTATACATCTACTAAATATATAGTAACCAGCTAATCAGTATTGTAATTAAAGAGTTTATTAAACTTATTAAGAATCTTAGACAATGATGCCTTACTCATACAAAAAGTATACAAATAGAATAGAATTAGAAAACTAGAACTAGAAAAATAGTTGACAACAAAAACCGATATTACCAGGTCCCAACACCTCTATCATAAACTTCAATCAAAAATTAAATTGATAGGCGCTCCTATGCTAGCTAATGATGCCTTCGAAATATGTTACAATATTATTATGGGATGGAACAAATGAATGCTTTAAAAATAATTCAGCATCTGAGAAAGATTACATTGTGAGAACTATTTTACATCTATCTATGGGAACCAAGCGAAAATCTACGCTTGGAACGAAGATTAATAAGCGACATGTTTCTTACAGAGGGCTGAAGTAAGAAAATTAATTATATACAAATATACATAAAATATAATTAATTATGAATTTAATGAAATATGTTTACAATAATAAAATATATAAAGAAATATTGAATAATCCTACATATTTTGTATCTGACTGTAATTAAAACTCCAGGTACAAATGAAGGGGAAGTATTTTATTCAATGTCCTTGGGTCTTGGGCATGTGACTTTGATGACGGTCAGGTAATGATAGTTCACTGCAAGTGTGTTTGGCTAACACATCTTAGAAACATTAACTTGTTTACTTTGATAGTTCTTAATAAGAGACTATAGCGACTCATAATACTTGTTAACATTTAGTTATCATCTAAAACCAAGTACTTTACAGATACTATACAGATAGTAACCATCCAAAATCAAGTACCGTACAGGTACTATACAAAAAGTAACCATCCAAAAGCAAGACTAAAAAGAAAGTAACCATCAAAATACTACTAGGTAACAACTAAATACAACGAGTCCAACGTGTCAAGTCTATGTCGGTATGGCTACTACCCTAAAAATTGTATATCTCTGGATAATCTTTAAAGTCAATACCTATTAAATTCTGGATGGAGCAGTGGAGACGAAATTTCTACGGGATCCCCAATTAAAATTTTTCTGTACCATTAAAAAATTTGTTGGGATTGACTGAGGATTATAAAAAAGTTTTGTTAAATTGTAAGCATGAACTAGTGTTGATGCTAACTAAGAATCTTGGTGATGTGTTTGAGCAAACCAGAAATGAACAAACTTTTAAGTTGGAAATTACGAATAAAATCTGGAAAATTCCCCATGTAACTCTGAGCGATTTTGCAAAAAATTAAGATGTACGATATTATTAAAAGTGGTGTAAACCTACCAATCGCATTCCGGAGTTGGGATTCATATGTTAACGCAAAATTGGGGTATGGAAGTCAACACAGCTGGAATGTGAAATTGTCGGCTAACCGCAAAAAACCAAGATTTGCCATAATTGGATTTACACTAAATGGAGAACTTATCACAAATAACTTATCAAACTTGAAAGTTTACTTGAATTCTGAGTCATATCCATGTGATAATCTGAATGTTGATTTTAGTAAGAATTAGTATGCTCACCTATATGAAATGTATACAAGATTTCAATCTAGTTAATCGTAAATCACAACCATTTTTGACCCCAAATGAGTTTAAATTGAAGGCCCCTATTATTGTGGTTGATCTTTCATATCAAAACGAATCAGTGAAAACTGGTCCTATTGATGTGAGAATTTCAATAGAACTGAAGACACCAAGTCATGAAAATACCCAAGCTTACTGTCTCCTCATACATGACCGTTTAGTTGAATATAACCCATTAAACGGACTAGTACAACGAGTTGTTTAACATTAGAAAAATGTTGAATGATACTGTTTCGATTGATGTTCAAGGTTTCTTTGATAATAATAATAATTTTATTTTAAAGGAAATTGGAATTGTATTCGAAAAAGATCCAAACTTGAATAATAGTATTTTAATAGAACCACCATATGATTTTACTTTGCTAAATACAAAATCTCGAAAGACTGCAATTTGGTTAACCAATACACATC
The DNA here is from genome assembly GCF_043229965.1 of Drosophila suzukii. Lineage (NCBI taxonomy): Eukaryota > Metazoa > Arthropoda > Insecta > Diptera > Drosophilidae > Drosophila > Drosophila suzukii. The sequence continues at coordinate 38,957,643 of NW_027255896.1, read as the reverse complement.
ACAAAATTTTTTGGAACGATGGAGAGAACAGTTTTCCACAAACTCGAAAGTATCTAAGGACAATTACAAGCGGAAAACAAATTATTTGTAAAGGTGTGGAAAAGAAACGATTTCTACAGAAGTTTTTTGGGAGTCGTCAGCTCATTAATATCGAGGAAATGGGCTGTCCGTCATTAAACAGGTTTAAAGGAAACCGGTTTCCCTATTGTGAAACACACCTTAAGGGCGGGGTTTGTGCTCTAAACAATGCATACATTATTTTGACATTTTTTAAAAGTAGCTCCAAAGCAATAAAATAATTGTTATACATCATTTTAAAGTTGAGACTAGATGTGTAAAGACCTACTAGAAAATAGAATTAACAAAATGAAATTTCATGAGGAAATTGACCAATTTATTGAACAATTTAAAGGAGAGATAACTGGTCAGCATTTTCAATATCTTCTAAACACAAAATCTATGTTCATGAATCGAGGTGGACATGATCTCAAAACTACGAATTATGGTGAACACTTTACATTTTGTAATCCAGAAATGACGTCGGAAACGTGCGCCTGCTTCTTCTATGCAAATCGCCGGAATCAAAGCAGAAAATTAATTTCTATGTATAACAAAAAATGTTCGCAATACCAAAATAAATAAATAAATGTATTATTATGCTACAAAATAAACTTCTGACTTTTTATTTCGAGTTAAAATTACAGGTACGGAGAATGGAAAATATTTCCTTGACTGAGATATGTCGGCTACTTGCGAGTTGTTGCGCGGTCGTGATTTCAACCCCTATTATGGGAACGTCGTTTGAGGTCGTATGAGGTCGTTGGCGTGAGGCCCATGATCTTGTCAATGAGCGTGCGCCTTCTGGGTTGTGCATGTGTCCCTTTTATTGCGGTCAGGTAATTGACAGGTGCGCATGTTCGGGTAGCTCTTGCTTGAATCCCTTTTATGACATGTTTATGACCCATTTGTGGAAAGGAGAGAATCTTAGACAATTTACCAGTTAAACGTTCTGGGGCGGAAACAAAAATGTGTATTTGAAAATATTCCACATCTGAGAATCATTAACTTGTGAGATTTATTTTATTGGGGTTCTTTTGATTTCTAAATTAGTTTTACAATCATAGGAAACATTATTCCCCAACATGATCGGACATGTTCCTCTAAGACAACCATCTTTGAATACTTTGGGTGTGCGACCTTTCACACGTGCACAGCAACACCTGTGATAATGAGGCAAAAGGGTACGTGATCACACCTTTCCCCAACATGATCGGATATGTTCCTCTAAGATAACAACCTTTGGATACTATGGTTGTGCGACCTTTCTCACGTGCACCTTTCTCACCTGACTATTAATTGCACATAATGAGGCGAAGGATACATTATCAATATTGTCACATGGGGATGTGGGGGCGATGGGGGCAATTAAGTATACTCTTTATAGACATGATCGCGACATTTTTATGACTTCAAAGCCCATTAAAATCAGTTAATTTATTGGATTATGCTAATTGTCCCAGAACCCGCATACGTTAATGAGGGGGGGAGGGGGGCCGGGGGCCATTAATATGCTAATTGTCCCAGAACCCGCGTTTCCCTACTACTAGCGCGGCCCTAGCAGCTTCCACAACAACAACTTCCGCTCGCGATAAGCGTCCCCGCACCAGCGAAAAAGTTATCCAGAACATACAATAAAAATTTATCCAGAACATACAAATACACCCTCGTTTTATCCAGAACATACAAATACACCCTACTGAGGAGAAATTATATAAATATGTTGATACTGGAGGAAGGATGTAAGGCACACTATACTTGGATTAAAAATCTCTCAAAGTAAGTTGTTTTATCATATCATTATTATATCTTGTTTTTGTTTTTGTTTTTAAATTTCATAATATTTATTTGCTTTCATAAATTTTTTTCTTGTGTTTATCTTTTTTTTAGTTTGGTTTCCTCTCAAGTTTCGAGAGACAAATCAAAAAATGGTTCTGTCAAATTTGCTTAAATTACTCATTGAGTGAAGATGCTGCCAACCGGCATTCAGAAGTCTGTGGGAAAAAAGTCTCACGCTTACCCAACATGAAGGATGCCACTTTACGGTACACAAATGTTCAAAAGGAAGTGATGGTCCCATTTACAGTTTACGCTGACTTTGAATGCATCCTTCAACCAATTAAAAAAAACGAAACATTAAATTTAAATATTATAAATATACATAGACCTGTTTCATATGCATACTATATAAAGTGTGCACATGATAACAGTTTAGATAAGTTTGTTTTAGAAACTATATTCAACTCGGGAACGAATTTCCTGTTATCACTATTAAAAAATTTTACTTTTATATATGAAAACTATATTTCAAAACCTGTTTCTATAATAATGTCAGATGTTGAAGAAGATGATTTCCAAAAATCTAATAATTGTCATATATGCAACACTCCTCTTTTATTGGATAGAGTTAGGGATCACTGTCACTTCACAGGAAAATTTAGGGGGGCAGCACATAATGAGTGCAATTTAAAATATAAAGTTCCAAAATTTATTCCTGTTTTCTTCCACAATTTCACCAGGTATGATTGCCATCTATTTATTAAAGATTTGGCAATCATACCTGGTGAAATAAAGGTAATTCCATTAAATAAGGAACAATATATATCAATTTCAAAAATTATAACTATAAGTAATGGTGATAACTTTGAAATCCGTTTTCTAGATTCGTTTCGATTTATGCCTTCTGCATTAGATACATTAGCTTCAAATCTAGATAGTGAACAAATGTATATAACAAGATCATTTTTCCCTAATGAAAAGCATTTCAACTTATTGCGAAGAAAGGGTTTATTTTCATATGAATATTTAGATTCAGTTGAGAAATTAAATGAAAGTAAATTACCTCCTAGAGAAGCTTTCTATAGTTCCTTAACCGAAAATGAATGTTCAATTGAAAATTATACTCACGCACAAAATGTATGGAATGAGTTTTCTTGCAATAATCTTAAAGATTATTTAGAATTATATTTAAAAACAGATGTTTTATTAATGTCTGATGTCTTTGAAAACTTTGTACTAAAATTTATTCACTTGATCCAGCACATTTTTTCACTACACCAGGATTATCATGGGAAGCTATGTTAAAATGTACTAAAATTTAATTAGATTTATTAACTGATATAGATCAGTATAAATTTATTCAAAGTGGTATTCGTGGTGGCTTAGTACAATGTACATGTAGACATGCTAAAGCAAATAATAAATATGTTGAGAATTTTGATAGTACTCAAAAATCATCATATTTGATTTATTTGGATGCAAATAATTTATATGGTTGGGCTATGTCACAATCTTTACCATATGGAGGTTTTGAATGGATTTCAAGGGGGGAACTTGATAGTATAAACATTACAGAGATTGCAGATAATAGTGAATATGGATACATTTTTGAGGTAGATTTAAAATATCCTTTAAAATTGCACAATAAACACAATGATCTTCCATTTTGTTGTAATAATCAGTTACCAACAAAGTCAGACAAAATAAAAAAATTAATATATATAAAATATATAATTCATTATAAAAATCTTCAACAGTGTATAGAAAATGGATTATTTCTAACAAAAATTCATAGAGGTCTTCGCTTCTTTCAGAAGCCTTGGCTAAAAACATATATTGATTTGAATACATTCCATAGAACTAATGCAAAATATACATTTGAAAAAGATTTTTTTAAACTTTTAAATAATGCTGTCTACGGTAAAACGATGGAAAATGTCGATAAGCGCGTTAATATTAAATTAATTACTGAATGGGAAAGTGCTTCACCATCCGATTCTTCTGGTCCAAAAAGGCATTGTGGTAGATCTCTTATTTCAAAGTCAAACTTCCATAGTGTCAAACAGTTTTCAGAAAACTTCCTTGCCTTTCAAATGAAAAGATTAAATGTGTTGTACAACAAACCTTTATATTTAGGTTTTGCTGTATTAGATTTATCGAAATAAAAAATGTATGATTTTCATTATAATTATATCAAACCTAAATACAATGAAAACGTTCAATTAAATTATATGGATACAGAGGAAGAAGAGGAAGTGGTAGGTTCTATGCCAATGATTAGATCTAAAAATCATATTTTATCAACAATTAAATGTAAAAAAGTAGTTCTCAGTCATAAAGACACAAAGGTTCTTATACAAGACAATAAAATTAAAACACTACAATATGGACATTATAAAATAGAAGAAAAAAGATTAGAAAATAAACTTAATTAAATAGATTCAAATATTTATGTTTATGAACAAAGAATAAAAGAAATAGAGAATTGTCCTAATAGAAATAATTATCAAGAGATTGAAATAGAAAAATTTAAGAAAATTATAGATGAATGTGAATTTGAAATGTTTTATACAGAACTAGAAATTAATTTACTAGATTGTAAAAAAAATGAATAAATGTACCCTATAATTGTAAATAAGACAGAACAAACATCGCTTTTTTATTTAAAGGTTAAAATTTAAGGTAATGTATAAACCAAATATTACAATTCACAATATTATTATTATTAAAAAAATTTTTATTTAACAGAACAAACATCGCTTTTACTTACAGGTTAATGTTAAAATTTATGAAAATGTACAGAACATGAAAAAATTGGAATTTAACAGAAAAATTAAAATATTTTCTTTGAATTACATTCAATCTGCTTACTTTCTTCTATATTTAGTGGTATAGTTTGTTTATAGTTATCTATACCACCCTCTAATCTATACACTTTATTGTCATCATTACTTAAAGAAATTGATTTAATGTATTTATCATTATCTTCATCTAAATTAGTTAGTTTGAACATAGTTATCTATACCACCCTCAACAAGAATAGTTTCATCCTCACTAGATGATTTAGGAATACATGGATCCGGATTTTCATCATCATAAAGGATTGTATCATGCTCATCATTATCATCATCATCATCACCATACAAATTAAGAGAAAATTTGCCAACCTCTTTTTTATTATTGTTTTGGAGTTCTGAAAATATAAATATTTTACTATATATATATATACAAATATTATTTTATATGTATTCAACCAACCTTTTTGAGCTCCATCCAAAATATTATTTTCAACTTTTTTATTAATGTTTTGGAGTTCTGAAAATATATATATATATTATTAGTATATAAAATTATATATATATATATATATATATATATATATATATATATATATATATATATATTAAACTCACCTTTTTTTATTTCACTCGAATTATTATTTTCATCTTCTATTTTTATATTCTGCAAAAATAAACATATTTCCCTACTCAATCAGATTATGATATAATATCACTATTAGTTATTTTGAAGTCGTTAATATCGTTACTTTGTACTAATCTGACTTTCTTTTTTATTTAAATATTCGAGCATCATTTGAGCTGCTAAATTTCTCTTTCTTAAATATATCCCATTAATTCTTTCTGCTTCCTCTATTTCAATTTCTTGGATTTGTGGACCATCACTAAGATAACCTGTTTCTTCTTCTTCTATCTCTTCTCTTTTACTCTCTTGTTTGGAGAGAAGATCAGCATCTTTCAATATTTTGTCATAAACAATCCTATCTTTTCGTCTCTCTGCATTAATTACTGTTTGGGATAAAACTTCTGCAAATTCAAAACAATTAATTCTTAAAGTTGCTAAGGGGGTATTAGTATTGCGTTTAGATTTTCGGTGGCGGTGGCGGCTAGATAAATATTTTAAATTCATACGCTTAGATTTACTTAGACTTCGCCTAGAATGTGTTCTTCTATAAATATTATTGTAATGACATTTAACTCCTACTGTAGCAGTTTTGTATTGGACGGTAAAGAATCTGTTTAGACCCCTTCTTCCTAAATCCATATGCCCTCCTATTCTCCTTTCATTTTCAACTAATTTTTGCCTAAACTTCTCTATTATACGTCTCTTTGTGAATTCGATTTGTGAGTTGTGTATGTTTTCAGTGCTTTTTAATTTATGAGTAGTGTTCCTTTTTATTGGAACCCGACTTACACTTTCAAATTCTGTATCACTATCACTGATCCCCAACACTAATTCTTGTGACGTATTACTAAATGTTGGTGCTCGACTTACGTTTTCAAATTCTCTCTCACTATCATTTATACCCATATTAATTTTTTCTGATTTTTTATCTCCTATGTTTTTATTTTCTATGTGATCAACACTTTAATTTTCGCTATTAAAATCAAAAAAACTGGGTGGAATTGTAGTTGTTTCTGATGTAGTTTTTGTAGCTGTTTTTTTTGTTGTTGTATCTTCTTCAAGAAGTTCTCTTTTTAATGTAGTTGCTGCTGTTGTAGTTGTTGTTTCTTCCTCCTCCTCCTCCAGAATTCCCCTTCTCATTGTAGGTGTAGTTGTACTTGTTTTAGTTGAGGTAGATGTAGTTGTAGTAGATGTTGATTTAGTTGTTTCTTCTTCAACTGTGCTTGCACTTGTATTTGTTGTTAAGTCTTTTTCATTAATGCTACCATTAATAGCATTAAATATTTTAGTATCGAGTTCACTTTTTAAGTTTGGTTTCTCACTTTCGTCACTTGTCTGTTTATGAGATCCATAAAAATATGACTGTCCTCTAGGATCTCAAATTTTAAGTCAATTTTAATGATTTTTTTTAGTTTTTGGAACATTGATAAATAACCCAATCGAATTATTGGAAGTCGATGGGTTTTCAATTAACGTCATTTCATTGGGGAGTGGTACCATTTTCACCATCGGATTAAAGAGGGAAAGTATTACAAAAAATATTATAAAAGCCGTCATTTTAATTTTTATACCCGTTACTCGTAGAGTAAAAGGGTATACTAGATTCGTCGGAAAGTATGTAACAGGCAGAAGGAAGCGTTTCCGACCCCATAAAGTATATATATTCTTGATCAGGATCACTAGCCGAGTCGATCTAGTCATGTCCGTCTGTCCGTCTGTCCGTCTGTCTGTCCGTCCGGATGAACGCTGAGATCTCGGAAACTATGAGAGCTAGGCTATTGAGATTTGGCGTGCAGATTCCTGAGCTTCTTACGCAGCGCAAGTTTGTTTCAGAAGAGTGCCCCGCCCACTCTAACGCCCACAAACCGCCCAAAACTGTGGCTCCTACAGTTTTGATGCTAGAATAAACATTTTAGCTGAAATGTAATGTTCTCATTAATACCTATCGATTGACCCAAAAAAAGTTTGCCACGCCCACTTTAACGCCCACAAACCGCAAAAACTTGTGACGCCCACCATTTTCATGCTAGATAAAAAATTTTAACTGAAATGTATTGGTCTCGTAAAAACCTATCAATTGATCCAAAAAAAAATTTGCCACGCCCACTTTAACGCCCACAAACCGCAAAAACTTGTGACGCCCACAATTTTCATGCTAGATAAAAAATTTTAACTGAAATGTATTGGGCTCGTCGATACCTATCGATTGGTCCAAAAAAAAATTTGCCACGCCCACTCTAACGCCCATAACGCTTAAATCTGTATACCGCCGGTAGGTGGCGCATTTTAATCTCGCTTTGCTGCTTGCATATCTCTATTTAGCTGAGTAACGGGTATCTGATAGTCGAGGTACTCGACTAGAGCATTCTTCCTTGTTTTTTTTGATTTGGTTTTTTTTTTGATAATCGATCAAACGAACTATCGAATGAATAAGCAAACGATCCGAAATTGAGTTGCGTGAACGAATAGATGGAGACTGAATACTTTTCGAAATTCATCCGCCTTTATACCCTCCAGTTTTGTATATATAAATATATAACGTTCTGTTCAAATTCTTATCTGAACATGCTTTTCTTCACACTTTATAAATAGGAATTGCGTGATTGTGAAGAAACATAATTTATTTTCATGCATTGACGTCAATGTCTACATTTTTATTGTTCTATGCTTCCACTTGTTCTTTATAGAATTTCGTTTTTATGAATCCAACTATCTTCTGATTTTGAAAAGCCTAGCCAACGCACAAGCACATAATCATCTTTTTGTTTCACAATCTTTTCAACAAGATAAGTATTAGGGAATTTTGTTTTTTTAATTTCTTGTTTATAGAAACCACCTTGAACTGGATCACCCTTCAAGTCCTCAAGTAAATATGTGGTGGGGGATGTATTTTGTACTTTCCGAATTCGAAAAATTTCCGTTGTCCAGTTTGGGGTATAGCCTTTTTCAAAGACATGTTTATATTTACTTATTCGTACATGATCCCCCTCTTTAAAGTCCCCATTTGTAAATATTTTTAGATGATTGTATGATCTCATCAAAATCTGTTTTTTATTTTTATCATTGACGTCAATAGGCTTCATTTTAATCGTTCTATGCTTCCTGTTATTATAATTATTAATCAACTCTTTGTATATTTGAAGCCAAGTAAATTTTCCATTAAAACTAAACTCACGCCACATAAGTTCTTTTAATGTTCTATTAAAACGTTCCACAATAGATGCTTTAAGAGTACTAAATGTTGAGTAATGATTAATTTCATATCTTTTCATCAATTCTCTAAATTGTTTATTATAGAATTCATTTCCATTATCTGTTTGTAAATTCTTTGGTACTCCACGACCAGATTTTATTATTTTTTCCATTGCTTTTGTAACTTCTTCTGCATTTTTTGATTTTATTGCTTCACCCCATCCATATTTAGAAAATGTATCTATTACTGTTAACAAATACCTATAGCCTTTATTTGATGATGCATATGCCCCATTTCAACCAAATCAGCCTGCCATAAATCATTAATACCCTTTACTACAACTCTACGTCTTGGGAAATTCTTGAATGATGGGCGATGTAACTCATTTACAATATCTCGTTTACTCATAGCTTTAATTTATCTGGTATAAATGGTTTCTTCTCTAAAGATTCAGTTTCACCTTTTAAATCTGAGGTTGGTGCAATTATATAATTGAAAATGTTACTTTCTATTTCATTTATATCCTCCACTACCTTATTAAAAGTTTTTATGAGAAATTCCAATTTTTTAGAAATTTCACTCACTTTTCCCTCAATATTATTGATTCAAGGTCTTTATCTAAAGATTTGTTGTTTCTGCGGTTGCTTAGAAATTTCATTAGATGTGTTCTGTACTAGTTTACTTATTTCATCATCAATATAAATCTTTGTTGCAATATCATTTTCATGAATAGGGGGTAGGGAATTTTTAAATCGTTTCCTCTGAACATTTAAATGTCCATCATAATCATTAAGTATACTTTGAAATTTTTCTATACCTTTTGTTATATCTCTTGAGTACTCTGTCTCATTTAAAAAACAACCAAACTTATCAACTGACATTTTAATTATAAAATAAATAATGAAAGAGTGGTATATTTATGTATGATCCACATTAATTGTTAAAACTTCTTCGTTTTCACGATGTGCAAATGGACTTTTCCGAAGTATTATTCCATCTATTTGTGTCTGATCAAAACGAATGATTGGTGGAGGTTTTTTTAAATGTTGGTGTATGAATTTGTTAAAATGTTCCAATTTATCAACAAACTCTTTTATTGAATTATGTATATACTCCATTTGAGTTATCATTTTTATTACTTTACTTTCCAGCTCTGATACTCTTTTATTTCGTAGTTGAAATGATTTAGTTATAGTTTCCATTTGATGTGATTTCGCTTCATTAATTTTATCATCAACATAAAATTTAATAGCCAAATCATTTCCATTTATTGATTTTGAAGAGTTCTTAATTCTTTTTTTCTGAACATTTATGTGACCATCAGTGTCTAGATATATACCTGTAAGACTCTCAACTTCCCTTTTGAAAAGCAAGGAAAAATCTCTATCATTTGAAAAGTGACCAAACTTGTCAATAGACATTTTACTATTAAACAAAATGAGAAAATGTTTTCTATTTTATTAATATATTATTTTTGCTTCCCGCAATTCTTCTATTATTGAAAGAATTTCATTAGTATGGTTATTATTACCAGCAGCTCTCGATGCCATTAAGAGTTGCAATCTTTCAACAAGTGCATTAACATTATCCCAATATACATAGTTTGGTGGTATTTTTTGTAGTCTCATATACCCAGAACCAGTATGTTCTTCATTTACTGAAGATGATATTAAAGGTTTAATAATTGAAGAATATTTTTTAGAACGATTCCCCTTTACTTGACCATCTGGTTGATAGTTTCTTTTGTGAGCACTTGTTTCAATTAAAATGTTTTTATATGATTCTAAATCATTCTTAGTATAATCCTTAGGACTATTATGAAAAATTAAAGAGTATAGACCTGGTGATAGAGTCCATAAATTTCCACTTCCTAATTCAATACAATTTTTTTTTAATTTTAAGTGTTGTATTACCCAACATTAAAATATTATTTTCTTCTCTTGGTCCATAACTATTGTCTAAGATCTTTTCTTGCTTTAACTGATTAATGTTGAGATTGTACTTCACCCCGGTATCTTCATATACACTTTCATTTAAATCATCTGTGTGAGGCTGTTGTGAAACATCGGATTCATCTATAAGAGACTGTTGTGAAACATCAGATTCATCTATAAGAGACTGTCGTGAAAAAGCATCAACATAAGCATCACTCTCACTATCACTTTCGATTACTCTCTCGTGTTCCCTTTTTTCTTTTTTACTTTTAGGTACTCTTATTTTCTCTTTCTTGAACTTAGTCTTAATATCATGTGTATCATTAATATATTCCTTTTTATTCAATTTATTATTTTCAGTGAGTAATTCATGTAAAGGTTCTGTAATAGGTTTAAAAGTTTCCTCCAAATTTGATACGTTCTCATTTTTAATTTGTTTCAATTCATCAAATTTTTTTTTTAATGAATTTCTACTTTTCGTCAACTGTTCTAAAAGTTTACGCTTCATTGTTGTCGTTTTCTCTGATACTCATGTGCAACTGGGAAAAATGTACTATAATTTAAATATTTATAACAATGGGTTTGAGTTTGAGTTTTATGAAATTTTATTTTTATTTTTATTTATCAAAATAGATACATTAATAATATTAAAAATAAATACATTTTAAGCTTTATTTAATTCTAAATAGAGATTGTTATCATTCCTTTTAATAATACAAAAAGTATTATCCTTTATATATTCAATTGCTGAATCATCTAATTTATCTGAGTATCGTTCCGACAAGTACAGCATATACTCTTCAAGTTCAAGAGTGAGGGCCATCCCAAAGGTGGTTTTCTTACGTTGAGCTCGTCGAATAGGGTAGTACACCTCCGATTCCATCCTCGTCTTTGTTAAAATAGGTTTTGGTGCGTTACCATTAAAATCCTTGAGTACTTTCATCATTCCTGGATTGACCATTTGTAGTTGTTTCTTCTTGTAGTTGTTTTCGTTGTTTTTGTTGCTTTTACCTGTTTTTGTTGTTGATTTTAGTTGTTTTTTTAACAGTTGTAACTGTTTTTGTTGTTTAATTTACCTGTTTTTAGCAGATGTAGCTGTTTTGTTGTTGTTTTCAGCTGTTTTTAGCAGTTGTATCTCTTTTAATTGTTTTACTGTTTTAACTGTTTTTTATGTTGTTCTTCTTGTTGCTGATTTTGATGATTGCAAGATTTTTTAGGTTGAAACTTTAGGCTGAGAACGTTTTAGCTTGAAACTTTTAGGTTGAGACTGTTTGCAGGTGGTTTTTAAATGTGAGTTAGAATAACTTTTGATCGAGTTTTTATACCTTGAGGTAAACTAACCCTCCCTGTTCTTTCTCATTCTTGATTTAGAATCGACCAATCATAGCAGTGAATAGCATGTAAATAGGGTGGGTTTTAAGAATCATAGAGAAATTACTTGATCATAGTGTAAAAGTTAGGGTGGGATAGAGAGTAAGAATTGGAGGGACAGATGTCCACAGTTGGTACTATTAAAGGCTTGTTTTCTCTCATAGTTATAGTTAATTTTATTCCCCAAGTATTTCACAATTTCTTTTGGGGGTTGTAAATTTCCAAAACTATCAAAGTAATGTATACTTTTTTTATTTTTGTTATAAGCTACCCAATGCGTACCATTTGATGAACTATCATCTAGGTTTATAATTCCTGAATCTTCTCTCCAAGGAGATTTGGGCAGTGAGTCTCTCATAAACACACTTCGGAAATGTGGAATGTACTTTTGAGCAAAATTCAAAATTTCGAAATTTGAAAGAGGTTTTTTAGGTAGCTTAGTAATTAGTTTTTTGGATTTCCTTTAAATGGATTAAGATATAATCCATAACCTTTTCTATAAGGTTTAAGAAACATAGCTTCACCCACCTTAATACTTTCCATTTTCTTATTATGTTGCTTACTCTCTTCTACTTGTTTTTTCCCCATATTTGCATTATTAATAGTTTTAGCAATGGCTGCACTACCAGAGGCGAGACTACATAACGCACTTAGTGCAGTCAAAATGGGTACAATAGGTAAAAAACCACAAATTTTCGGTACATTAATAATACGGGAAATCTTAACATTTTTTTTATTTCTACCAATTGATTTATTGACTGCTTTACGTGCAACCTTAATCGCACTCATTAGATCTAGTGGCTTCCGAGTTTTTAATGCCCGTATTCCTGTTTGGATAACATTTGAAAAACTCTTTACCTTTGATTTCCTTTTCTTACACTTTCTCTTTGTTCCCTTTTTCACACCCATTCCGAATTTCTTTTTTGTTTTCATAATATTTGTAATCAAGTATGCTGCTGTTTTCTCTGCAATACTACTATCTTTTGAACCAACACGTTCCCACGCTTTATTTATTAGTACTGCGTCAGCCTTATGTCGATCAGCTAGATCCTTATATTGTGAATATGCAATATCATGTACTCTACAAGCTTCATCCAATTGATTTATCCCACGATCACCGCGCTCCAACCTTTGTTTTAACTTTGTTCCAGGTCCACAAAAATTATAACCAGGAACATGTACTTCAAATGGAAGTGTGTTAATTATTTTGTTGATAATACCACTACCTCGTTTCAAGTTTGAACTCTGACTGCAACAATTATAAAAACTTTTACCCATTTTATATAATGTTTAATCAAGGAGCATTTCTCATCGAATGAAGTACATTACACACGTGAATATGCGTTTAATACGTCAAAAACAAGAAATCTGTGTTAGAAATATCGAGGGTGGTGATCATTAATTAACAAATTCAGTTCCACGACATAGTTCTTTATTACCCAATACAATAAGAGCATTGGTTGTCGGTCCCTCAAACTGTGGAAAAATAAATGTTATGCTCAGCCTTATTGAAAGTCCAAACGGGCTAAAATTTGAGAATACATATGTATTCTCAAAGAGTTTATATCAACCAAAGTATGAGTATTTAGAGAAACTAATTAAACCGATAAAGGGAATGGGATATTATACTTTCTCACAAAATGATGAAGTTTTACCACCCGCTAAGGCTAAAGAAAACTCTATTATGATTTTTGATGATGTTGCTTGTGAAAAACAAAACAACATTCGTTCATATTTCTGTATGAGTCGTCATAAAAATATAGATTCTTTTTACCTATGTCAAACATATACTCATATTCCAAAACATCTAATACTTGATAACGCGAATATGATTATAATGTTTAAACAAGATGATTTAAATATGCGTCATATATATCGTGATCATGTGAATACTGATATGTCCTATGATTCATTTATGAAAATTTCTCAAAAGTGTTGGAGTGATAAATACGGATTCCTCATAATAAGTAAAGAAAACGATATGGAAAAAGAAAAATACAGGAAGGGTTTAAATGAATTTATAATTATTTGAGAATATAAGTTTCATTCTGTAAGCTATATTTTCACAGTACATTACACCAGTTTACAAAAAAAAATTGATGAAATACGCCTTTCAGGAAACCTTTGTTTTCCGGTAAGATACATCTCCCTGATTAGGAAAAGGGCACTTAAAATTTTTTCTATGGTACCAATTTTTTTTTAAGTGTAAAAAACGTTTTTCGCACTTTTTTATTTTCTAACTCGAGTTGTGATAAACCGAATTCGGTCATTAAGGACTCATTTTACAGGTAATAGAATGCCCTTTAACTTTCTTATACACATCATTAAGTTCCATTCATTAGTTCAAAAGCTACACTTCGTCAAAGTTGAAAAATTTGGAAAAAAATCAAAAACGCTGGCATAAATGGCTTCTTTAAAAATACACGCGTAAAAACCGAAATTAGTTTTATGTTGTTTTCTTGAAGGCTGGACCATAACGGAGAATATGCGCCATAGATCACGACAATCCGTTGGTAAATCTATTTTTAACAGATTTTTAAACGTATATACCCAAGTTCAGTATTCGGGAGCAGCGGCCGTTAAACGTTATTTTAAATTTTCAGTGTTGGGGAACGTAAGAATTTGGTGCAAGTTGTTATGCATAACGTCAGTTTCCTTGCTATTATCGCTGGGCAAGCTAAAAAGTATGCGATTGCAGTTACGAGGAAATCATTTTTATATATTTTTAGCAAGGAAACTGACGTTATGCATAACAACTTGCACCAAATTCTTACGTTCCCCAACACTGAAAATTTAAAATAACGTTTAACGGCCGCTGCTCCCGAATACTGAACTTGGGTATATACGTTTAAAAATCTGTTAAAAATCGATTTACCAACGGATTGTCGTGATCTATGGCGCATATTCTCCGTTATGGTTCAGCCTTCAAGAAAACAATATAAAACTAATTTCGGTTTTTACGCGTGTATTTTTAAAGAAGCCATTTATGCCAGCGTTTTTGATTTTTTCCCAAATTTTTCAACTTTGACGAAGTGTAGCTTTTGAACTAATGAATGGAACTTAATGATGTGTATAAGAAAGTTAAAGGGCATTCTATTACCTGTAAAATGAGTCCTTAATGACCGAATTCGGTTTATCACAACTCGAGTTAGAAAATAAAAAAGTGCGAAAAACGTTTTTTACACTTAAAAAAAAATTGGTACCATAGAAAAAATTTTAAGTGCCCTTTTCTTAATCAGGGAGATGTATCTTACCGGAAAACAAAGATTTCCTGAAAGGCGTATTTCATCAATTTTCTTTTGTAAACTGGTGTTATTAGATCCCAAAATGAGTAGATCATTCACTCTTACATTAAATGGTAATGAACCCATTACAAACATTTCTTATTTCCCACCCATTGAACTGACAAATGGTGAATATGAGGGTGCACTCATTGACTTTCATATGTACAACTCTATACCCAATGTTGATATAAATAATAATCTATTTCATATTGGTGATAAAGTAATTCAACTTCCAATCGGGTCATATGAACTCAATGATATTTATGATTTTCTAAAAAATAAACTAAAAGATTATGATCTTGAGAAAACATTTGAAATGGAGAGTAATAATAACACACTTCAAGTTCATATTACAACTACCAAGGAACCTATTTATTTTAATAGAAACAACTCCATTGGACAATTGCTTGGTTTCAATAAAAAAATAATATACCCCGACTTGAAAAAAAACATATATATCTGATCAACCTGTCAACATTTTAAAAATAAACACAATACGCTTAGTATGTAATATTGTAAGCGGGTCATATATTGATAGTAGACAAGATCATTCATTATACGAATTTGGAATTAATGTTCCACCAGGCTATAAAATGAATATCACACCACACAATCTTATTTACTTACCAGTCAACACTAGAGAAATAAGTACACTCTCTATTCACATAACTGATCAGAACGGTGAATTAATAAATTTACGCGGTGAAAACTATACAATTCGTTTACACTTAAGATTAATACAATGATTATATACAATAAAAGAGGTGATACCTACCATCATCAGCACACTTTAAAACATAAAGTTATAGGAAGAGGATCGAAACCAAAAAGACACACACTTACAATAAAAAATAAGTTAATTCTTAAATCATTGGGCTTCAAAGTGCGAGTTTAACTAAAGTCATGGGGTTGAATGAAATATTGGCAGTACGGGAAAAACCTTTCTCTGATGAAAGTATATCAAAGAAGGAATATCACAGCTATCAACCCTATCAACAATCATTTAAACCAAATGATGAGATAAGAATTACAATCCAAAATCAAGATTTATATGTACTCCCCCATGAGAGTCTTCTAAATTTTCAAGGAGATATTACCCTAATTAAGGAAGGGGGAGCGGTAGAAACTCAAAATGTTATTGCAAGAATGAGAAATAATTGTATGGAATACTTTTTAGATGAAATACGCTATGAAATCAATGGTGTTGAAATAGATAGAACAAGATTTAGTGGTATTACTTCTACAATAAAAAACTTTGTTTCTTTAAATCAATTTGAAAGCAAGAGACTTTACAATTCTGGATGGAGTGGAGGACCCGTTTTCAATTTAACCCCCCACTTCAACTTTTCAATACCCCTTAAAAATCTACTTGGATTTGCTGAAAATTTCAAAAAAGTATTATTAAATTGTAAACATGAACTAGTACTATTAATATCAAAAAATTTTAATGATGTACTTGAGCAACATAAATTTGAGAGTGCACAATTAGTCGGAAAGTATCATCTCAATATGACTAATATTACATGGAAAATTCCTCATATAACACCCAGCGATTCAACGAAAATTAAAATGTATGATATTATAAAAAGTGGAACCAATCTACCGATTGCATTCCGTAGTTGGGATACATACATTAATCCTAAACTAAGTAATGGAACAAATCATGTTTGGAATGTTAAATTAGCTGCTAACCGAGAACGTCCACGATTTGCTTTAATTGGATTTAAAGATAACCACCATCTGATTACAACCAATTTAAGAAATCTAAAGGTCTACTTAAACTCTGAAACTTATCCCTACGATGACTTAAACTTGGACTTTGATAAAGATCGATTTGCTCACCTATATGATATATATTGCAAGTTTCAATCTAGCTACTATAACCGAAGTGAATCTCCTTTACTATCACCTACAGACTTTAAAACTAAAGCTCCTATTATCGTAATTGACTTATCATATCAAAATGAAATGGTTAGATCGGGACCCATTGATGTTAGGATTTCAATTGAACTTACCAAGCCCGCTATCGAAAATGTTCAAGTATATTGCGTGCTCATACATGATCGTTTAGTTGAATATAACCCGTTGAATGGTCTAGTTCAGCGGATTGTCTAACAATTAATCAATCAATCATGAGTGAAGATATTGTTGCAATTGATGTTCAAGGATTTCTTGGGAATAATAATAAAATTATTCTAAAAGAAATTGGTGTGGTATTCAAAAACGAGACAATCTTGAATTCTAATTTTATCATACACTCTCCACATGATTTTATTGAATTGAATAAGAAATGTAGAAAAACAGCTACTACTTTTCAAAGAAACACAAATGTATTTAAGAGAAATAATTAGAAAACAGGAAATAATTTGTAAGGGATATCAAAAAAGGTTATTCCTACAAAAATTTTTAAAAATTGATAATGTAATTAACATTGATGAAATTGGATGTTCCTCTCTAAAAATAATGGATGGAAATCACTTTCCATATTGTTCATTACATGCTCGGGATGGCGTCTGCTCTCTGAACAATGCTCATAAAATCTTAAACTTTTACACAAACGAAAAGTCCTAAACACCTTTTAACCATTCATTCACATTTTGAGAGTCGGGAAAATAAGTTTACGAAATGACTGATTCTAATAACAATCTTAATATACCGACTTATTCTTCTTTAATAAATAAAATTAATTTTTTTATTAATACATTTGGAAATAAGATTTCAAAAGAGGACTTGAAATTACTACTGGAGACAAGGAACATGTTCATGGGTACTGACGTAAAGGAGTTTATAAAAACAACATTTGGAGAACATTTAAATTTATGTACATTTTCTAATGATAATATAGAAACTTGTGCTTGTTTTCATTTTGTAATTCAACAATATAGAGTTAGAAAATTAATTTCATCATATATTGAAATTCTAAAATAAAGAGAAAACCAAAAAAAAAGAATTTTCTATTGTTTTGAATTTGTTTTCGAGGGTGGGTCTATCATCAGCTGTTGCATTTTTTAACATCTGTTTTCTAAGTATAATACAACGATTTATCTCTACCAAACTTTAGTTGAAGATAAACATTCAGACTATTACGTTGAGAGAAAAAATGATTTCCTCAAAAATTGAAGAGTTCTTAAGGGAGCATGGGAGTGAGATCTTCAAGGAACATGCTACGAAATTGAAATCATTTCATACATTTTTTAAAGATGTAGAAGCCACCCCAGTAATTCATTCAAAGTATGGAGAACACCTATCATCCTGTGCATGGGCATATGATGATTGTAAAGATGGACCTGACACTTGCAGGTGTATGCATGTTGAAAATAAAAAAGAAGACGCCTTTAAATTGATGGAAAGATACATTCATTTATTTAAAAGACTCAATGTAAACTAATTTAACACGAATATGATTAAATAAAAACGTATTTGACTAAACAAACGATTGTGTTGGTTGTAATAAGTTTGTTTTTGTGTATATTCTGTTAGGAACCACCACTACAACCACCAACACAAGCACCACCACCACCAACACCCCTTTTACACTCCTACGCTCACTTTCCCATCTAATGCTCGCTAAAGAGGTGGAGGTTACCGAACTCACGCTTGTTTCACACCACAAAAGTATGCGATCTAACATCCATCAAACCAACACCTTTTGACCACAAGACCGTAGACACGTTACACTAACAGATGTCAACTACAACCCTAATTGAATCTACCCTATTAAAACTATCCCTAATTGAATCAACAAAACACCTCACGCTTGTTTCACACCACAAAAGTATGCGGCCTAATATCCCTCAAACCAACACCACAAAAGTATGCGATCTAATATCCCTCAAACCAACACCTTTTGACCACAAGACCGTAGACACGTTACACTAACAGATGTCAACTACAACCCTAATTGAATCTACCCTATTAAAACTATCCCTAATTGAATCAACAAAACGCCTCACGGTTGTTTCTGCGATCTAATATCCCTCAAACCAACACCTTTTGATCACAAGACCGTAGACACGTTACACTAACAGATGTCAACTACAACCCTAATTGAATCAACAAAACGCCTCACGCTTGTTTCACAACACAAAAGTATGCGATCTAATATCCCTCAAACCAACACCTTTTGACCACATGACCGTAGACACGTTACACTAACAGATGTCAACTACAACCCTAATTGAATCTACCCTATTAAAACTATCCCTAATTGAATCAACAAAACGCCCACGCATAACAAAACAACTTCCCTTCCTCCTCCTCCTCCGCTAAAATATAGTTTTACAAATTCATACGCATGACAAAACAACGTTTTTGTGTATATTCTGTTAGGAACCACCACCACCACCTCCACTATAAAATTGAAACATTTAAGATTACCCTCCCCTTAACTTAATACAAGTTAGAAGCAGCATAGTGACCTTCGTGCAACCATTACACTCCTACACACCCTATTCGGGTAAAGATCACTCTAAACAACCATAAAATCCTACGCATGACAAAACACCCCTATCACACACACACACCTTTAGGGTGAGAAAATGACAAGACAAAACAAGACATATCAAAACACCCCTCTCTCACACCCCTACACACCCCTTAAAACACCTGCGTGCAACCATGCGTGACCACCTGTCACCTGTGTGCAACCATGCGTGACTGATTAGGGTCACCCCCACCCCAAAGTGAGCCAGCTCCCGTATTATTCTACTACTAACGTACTCCACTTACGAAATATTTGATGGAACAAATCCAAAAGGGCTCCTCCCAAATACCTCAAGCTCCAGTAACTCCGTCCCAAAATTCCTCGTCTTATGGCTGTCGGCTCCCTCCTATCGACACTGAGGTTTTCTCTGGCGATTATCTTCGCCTTAAAGGAACTTCAACGCACTTTTCAAGGTTGCTTAACTTCATTAAAACTGTCCGGTGTTAATATTGAGAATTGGGACCCTATCCTGGTTTATATGTGCTCGACAAAACTACCAAAGCTCACTCTCTCATTATGGGAGCAATCCATCCAAAATAAAGCCGAAATTCCTACGTGGCTTGAGCTTGATTCATATTTGACGGAGCGCCATCTAACTCTTGAGGCCGTCGATAGCTTCCGATCTGCCAATTTCAACCACGTCCAGTCCAAAGACACAAATCGAGTGGCAGAATTTCCAAAAATAAATTCCTTCAACACAAGGTTAGTTCAAATAACCAAAGGCTGCGATCTGTGTTCGAAGAAGAATCACCCCGTGCGTATATGTCCACGCTTCATACAGATGGCGGTAGAAGATCGCCTAGCCTATATCCAAAGGAAGCAGTTGTGCTCCAATTGCTTTGCAAGTAGCCATCAATTCCGGGATTGCACAAGCGCTCACAACTGTCTCACTTGCCAAGATCGGCATCACACATTGCTGCATCGAAACAGCGGTCCTACTACTCCGCCGATTCCATCCGACCCTCCAAGGCCAGTATCCGCCTCGGTTCCACACACCATTTCGTCATATTCAGCGCAAGTTTTCGTACAAAAAGATCCCCCTAAGAATACTCCATCCGAATATTGGGTTCCATACCCCGCCTTGGATGGCAGACGTACTCGAGGTATTAAATCCTACCAATGCCGAGTCTGCCAAAAGATCCATCCTCTACGGAAGTGCCACCACTTTCTACGGCTAAGCCCCCAGAATCGGCTTCAGGAAGTACATATCCTGCTTGGCTCACAATCATTCCAAGGACTCCTGCCGCAGTGGTCATCACTGCCACAAGTGTGGAAAGGTCCACCACACTCTCCTACATACGGACGACCGATCTATACTTTCAACATATTCCTGAGCCTACTATCCTGAGGTTCACGCCAAAAGGGCGTTTAGTTTCAGGAGGCAGTGTCGAGCGGCAGTTTTATCCAGATGTCTACATCTCGCGCGCTCGCACTGCCGTCCGCTCTCCCTCTCCATCTCTCCCCTAAGTCTCCGCTCTGCTCTGGAGCGCTTAAGTTAAGTTAGGCTTAAGCAGATCATGTTTCAAAGTGTACTAATAAACACCTACGCACGTCGCGTAAAAACCCAAAAGTACCCGCGTATTTTTATGCGTACCATTCGATCTTGGGGCTTCAACTATTTCAACGATCAAGGCACCCCGCCCCAACACTCATTTCGGGAGAATGTATGATATCCCATTCCTTTAATCGGTTTGATTAATTTCTCCAAGTACTCATATTTAGGTTGATAAAAACTTTTTGAAAATATATAAACATTTTCAAATTTTAGTCCATTAGGACTCTCTATTAGACTTAACATAATATTAGTTTTACCACAATTCGAAGGCCCAACAATTAGAGCCCTTATTGTGTTCGGTAAGAGAGCACTATGTTGTGGCGGTAGATTTTTCTCGTTTTCATCGTTAATATCTCTAACTAAAATTTTTTGTTTTTGACTTATTAAACGCATCTTTTAACCTAATGTACCTCATTCAATGAGAAATCTTTGATGATTAAACATCAATAAAATTGGGAAACGTTTTTATAAAAGCATCAGTCGTATTTTTAATTGTAAACACGGTGGTGGTCTTGTCGATAAGCTAATCAATACATTACCGCTTGAAGCCCATATTCCGGGATATAATTTTTGTGGACCGGGTACAAAGTTACAGAAACGGTTGGAACGTGGTGATCAAGGAATAAACCCATTGGATGATGCTTGCAAAGAGCACGATACTGCATGTTCTCAAAACAAGGCATTCAGTGAACGACATAGGGCAGACTCCATATTAATTGACAAAGCCTGGTCGCGTGTCAAGGCACCAGATAGCAGTCTTGGTGAAAGAGCAGCAGCATACTTTGTTACAAATATAATGAAAGCCAAGAAAAAATTTGGTATGGGATTGAATAAAACGGAAAAGAAAGGAAGAAAAAAGATATTGAAGAATAAAATGAAGAAGACAAATCTTTCGACTGTAATTAATGCTGCTACTAAGACATTAAAAAAACAAAAACCATTAGACATTATGAGTGCAATTAAAGTTGCACGTAAATCAATTCATCAATCAATGGGTTCTAAGAAAAATGTTAAAGTACCTCGTGTAATTAATGTACCCAAAATTGGAGGTTTTCTACCAATCGTGCCGATCTTGACAGCCCTCAGCGCTCTTGGTAGTTTAGCAAGTGGTAGTGCAGCAATTGCAAAAACAATTAACAATGCGAGAATGGCTAAGGAAGATATGGAGGAGAAAAAACGTCACAATAGGAAAATTGAAAGTGTTGCTGTAGGAGAAGGATTATATCTCAAACCCTATAGAAAAGGTTATGGTTTCTTTCTTGAGCCCTATAGTAAGGGGAAAGGAATTAAGAAGCGAAAAAACTAATTTCTCTGCTACCCAATAGACCACTATCAAATATCGACATTATACATTTTGCTAAGAAATATATCCCACATTTTAGAGGGGTGTTTATAAGAGATCTACTCGCAGAAGCACCAAAAAGTAGGGAGTGTGGTATAGTAAACTTAGATAATTCACGCTCAAGTGGTACACATTGGGTTGCATATAATAAAAATAAAAATAATATACATTATTTCGATAGTTTTGGAAATCTTCAGCCACCTAGAGAAGTTGTGAAATACTTGGGACATAGAATACAATACAACTACGATAGAGTTCAAGACTTTGATACATACAACTGTGGACACCTGTGCCTCGCTTTTCTACTTTCTTTCGTAGAAGATGTGGAGTCAAAACCGGTATATTTAAATGGTTAATTTACATTTGGCGGGTTGAAAATCAATGTATGGGTACGTGTATGTGTGAACTCTGTATAGTATAAAAAGTGGACCTGCACTCGTTCAAATTCACAGTCTAAGTTTTTACTTCACATCGAACGTCGAAACCTATAACTGCTCATAACAGCTCAAAACAGCTGGTGACCAGCTTATAACAACTAGTAAACAACTAGTTAACAGCTACTACACAGATAATAACCATCTAATAACAACCAATAATAACAACAAGTACTGAACAACTGCTAAACAGGTAGTTAACATCAAAATACAGCTAAATACAACGTGGAACAACTGTACCAAGTTCAAAATGAAATGAATAATGTTTCCTATGATTGTAAAACTAATTTAGAAATCAAAAGAACCCCAATAAAATAAATCTCACAAGTTAATGATTCTCAGATGTGGAATATTTTCAAATACACATTTTTGTTTCCGCTTCAGAACGTTTAACTGGTAAATTGTCTAAGATTCTCTCCTTTCCACAAATGGGTCATAAACATGTCATAAAAGGGATTCAAGCAAGAGCTACCCGAACATGCGCACCTGTCAATTACCTGACCGCAATAAAAGGGACACATGCACAACCCAGAAGGCGCACGCTCATTGACAAGATCATGGGCCTCACGCCAACGACCTCATACGAGCTCATACGACGTTCCCATAATAGGGGTTGAAATCACGACCGCGCAACAACTCGCAAGTAGCCGACATATCTCAGTCAAGGAAATATTTTCCATTCTCCGTACCTGTAATTTTAACTCGAAATAAAAAGTCAGAAGTTTATTTTGTAGCATAATAATACATTTATTCATTTATTTTGGTATTGCGAACATTTTTGTTATATATAGAAATTAATTTTCTGCTTTGATTCCGGCGATTTGCATAGAAGAAGCAGGCGCACGTTTCCGACGTCATTTCTGGATTACAAAATGTAAAGTGTTCACCATAATTCGTAGTTTTGAGATCATGTCCACCTCGGTTCATGAACATAGTTTTTGTGTTTAGAAGGTATTGAAAATGCTGACCAATTATATTTCCTTTAAATTGTTCAATAAATTGGTCAATTTCCTCATGAAATTTCATTTTGTTAATTTTATTTTCTTGCAGGTCTTTACACGTCTAGTCTCAACTTTAAAATGATGTATAAAAATTATTTTATTGTTTTGGAGCTACTTTTAAAAAATGTCAAAATAATGTATGCCTCTAAACAATTTTAGAGCACAAACCCCGCCCTTAAGGTGTGTTTCACAATAGGGAAACCGGTTTCCTTTAAACCTGTTTAATGACGGACAGCCCATTTCCTCGATATTAATGAGCTGACGACTCCCAAAAAACTTCTGTAGAAATCGTTTCTTTTCCACACCTTTACAAATAATTTGTTTTCCGCTTGTAATTGTCCTTAGATACTTTCGAGTTTGTGGAAAACTGTTCTCTCCATCGTTCCAAAAAATTTTGTGATGTGTATTGGTTAACCAAATTGCAGTCTTTCGAGATTTTGTATTTAGCAAAGTAAAATCATATGGTGGTTCTATTAAAAAACTATTATTCAAGTTTGGATCTTTTTCGAATACAATTCCAATTTCCTTTAGATTAAAATTATTATTGTTATCAAAGAAACCTTGAACATCAATCGAAACAGTATCTTTCAACATTTTTCTAATGTTAAACAACTCGTTGTACTAGTCCGTTTAGTGGGTTATATTCAACTAAACGGTCTTGTATGAGGAGACAGGAAGCTTGGGTATTTTCATAACTTGGTGTCTTTAGTTCTATTGAAATTCTCACATCAATAGGACCAATTTTTACTGATTCATTTTGATATGAAAGATCAACCACAATAATAGGGGTCTTCAATTTAAATTCATTTGGGGTCAAAAATGGTTGTGATTCACGATTATAGTAACTAGATTGAAATCTTGTATACATTTCATATAGGTGAGCATACTAATTCTTACTAAAATCAACATTCAGATTATCATATGGATATGACTCAAAATTCAAGTGAACTTTCAAGTTTGATAAGTTATTTGTGATAAGTTCTCCATTTAGTGTAAATCCAATTATGGCAAATCTTGGTTTTTCGCGGTTAGCCGACAATTTCACATTCCAGCTGTGTTGACTTCCATACCCCAATTTGGGGTTAACATATGAATCCCAACTCCGGAATGCGATTGGTAGGTTTACACCACTTTTAATAATATCGTACATCTTAATTTTTTGCAAAATCGCTCAGAGTTACATGGGGAATTTTACAGATTTTATTCGTAATTTTCAACTTAAAGGTTTGTTCATTTCTGGTTTGTTCAAACACATCACCAAGATTCTTAGTTAGCATCAACACTAGTTCATGCTTGCAATTTAACAAAACTTTTTTATAATCCTCAGCCAATCCCAACAAATTTTTTAATGGTACAGAAAAATTTTAATTGGGGATCCCGTAGAAATTTCGTCTCCACTGCTCCATCCGGAATTTAATAGATTTTGACTTTGAAGATTATCCAGAGATATAAAATATTTTAGGGTAGTACTCATATTGATGGACATGGACTTGACACATTGGACACGTTGTGTTTAGTTGTTATCTAGCAGTATTTTGATGCTTACTTTCTCTTTAGTCTTGTTTTTGGGATGGTTACTTTGTGTATGGTACCTGTAAAGTACTTGCTTTTGGATGATTACTTTTTGTATAGTATCTGTAAAGTACTTGGTTTTAGATGGTAACTAACTGTTAACAAGTGTTATGAGTTGTTATAGTTTCTGGTTAAGAATTATCAAACCAATTTACCGTGAACTATAATTACCTGACCATCATTAAAGTCACATGCCCAAGACCTAAGGAGCAGGCCGTCTGATAAGTTCATACATCTCATGACCATTGATAAGGGATGATGTTCCGACCGTGCACCAACTCGGAAGTAGCCGACGTACCTCATTGAACAAAATACTTTCCCTTCATCCGTACTTGTAGTTTTAATTACAGTCAGAAAGAAATTTTGTAGGATCATTTAATTTTATTTTATTTAATTTATTATTGTAAACATATTTCATTTAATTCATAATTAAATATATATTATATATATTTTTATATAATTAATTTTCTGACTCCTCCTTCTGTAAAAAACGCATATTTTCGCTTGCTTCCCATAGATAGATGTAAAATAATTCTTAAAATTTAATGTTTCTCAGATGTTGGATTATTCTTAAACATTTCACTTGTTCAGTCAGAAACAAATTTTATAGGATTATTTAATATTATTTTATTATTGTAAACATATTTCATTTAGTTCACAACTAAATATATATTATATATATTTTAAATATTTAATTTTCTGACTCCTCCCTCTGTAAGAAATAAATGGGTTGTTAACCTTCGTTCCAAACGCATATTTTCGCTTGGTTCCCATAGATAGATGTAAAATAATTCTTACAATTTAATGTTTCTCAGATGTTGGATTATTCTTAAACCATTCATTTGTTCAGTCAGAAACAAATTTTATAGGATTATTTAATATTATTTTATTATTGTAAACATATTTCATTTAATTCACAACTAAATATATATTATATGTATTTTAAATATTTAATTTTCTGACTCCTCCCTCTGTAAGAAATAAATGGGTTGTTAACCTTTGTTCCAAACGCATATTTTCGCTTGGTTCCCATAGATAGATGTAAAATAATTCTTACAATTTAATGTTTCTCAGATGTTGGATTATTCTTAAACCATTCATTTGTTCAGTCAGAAACAAATTTTATAGGATTATTTAATATTACCTGGTCCAAGGAACTTGTGAGATGGTTCCGAGGACGCCTAGCTGGAGGCGACCAAGCGGGTCGCAGGTTGCGGATAGCGAACGGCCTGTAAGGCCAGCTGTGAATAGCAGTAGGCTAGGTCAAACGGATTCCGCCAGACCGAAACCTCTGCAATAAACAGCCCCATTCATTTGTTCAGTCAGAAACAAATGTTATAGGATCATTTAATATTATTTTATTATTGTAAACATATTTCATTTAATTCATAATTAAATATATATTATATATATTTTTATATAATTAATTTTCTGACTCCTCCCTCTGTAAGAAATATATGGGTTGTTAACCTTCGGTCCAAACGCATATTTTCGGTTGGTTCCCATAGATAGATGTAAAATTGTTCTCACAATTTAATATTTCTCAGATGTTGAATTATTTTTAAATCATTCATTTGTTCCATCCCATAATAATATTGTAATATATTTCGAAAGTCTCGTTAGTTAGCATAGGAGCGTCTTTCAATTTAATTTCTGATTCAAGTTTATGATAGAGGTTTTGGGACCTGGTAATATCGGTTCTTGTTGTCAACTATTTTTCTAGTTCTAGTTTTCTAATTCTATTCTATTTGTATACTATTTGTATGAGTAAGGTATCATTGTCTAAGATTCTGAATAAGTTTAATAAGCTCTTTAATTACAATACTGATTAGCTGGTTACTATATATTTAGTAGATGTATACAAGTTGTTTAGTATCTGGTTTCTATATGTTTAATAGATGTATACAAGTTGTTTACTAGATGTATACAAGTGGTTTACTAGCTGTTTAGTTTCTGGCTACTATATATTTAGTAGATGTATACAAGTTGTTTAGTATCTGGTTACTATATATTTAGTAGATGTATACAAGTTGTTTAGTATCTGGTTTCTATATGTTTAATAGATGTATACAAGTTGTTTACTAGATGTATACAAGTTGTTTACTAGCTGTTTAGTATCTGGTTACTATATATTTAGTAGATGTATACAAGTTGTTTAGTATCTGGTTACAATATATTTAGTAGATGTATGCAAGTTGTTTAGTATCTGGTTTCTATATGTTTAGTAGATGTATACAAGTTGTTTACTAGATGTATACAAGTTGTTTACTAGCTGTTTAGTATCTGGTTTCTATATGATTAGTAGATGTATACAAGTTGTTTAATAGATGTATACAAGTTGTTTACTAGCTGTTTAGTATCTGGTTTATATATCTTTAATATCTGTTTACTTGATGTTTACTATTTATTATTAGCTGGTTACTAGTTGCTATTAACGTCTACGAGCTTTTATAGTCTTTTGTTAAGAATGAACAAAATAATCTTGATCACTAGACGACTTTCAATGTGAAGTAAAAACTTACACTCTGATTTTTAATGTGTTTGCTATGAAGAAAGAAGAAAGAATGCAAAGCCAAATTATCTCAAGATTGATATATAAATCTTAGAGGAACATGTCCGATTATGTTGGGGGAAGATGTATCCTGTGATTGTAAAACTAATTAAGAAATAAATTGTTCACAAGTTGTCTAAAAGCTGTGTAGAAGCTGTTTTGATAAACAATTTTGATTCATAATGACATATATTAAGAATATATAATAATATCATCCACTTTAACTAGTATATTGTTATAATAAAACATTTCCATTTTTCATGTTCTTTCATCTTATGTAGGTATAATAAATGTAATCTTAACTACGATAGCTAATATTAGCTACAATAAAATGTCTAGAAAGAACAAAATATATGAATGTCAAAAAACGATTTAAAACTAATTATATTTGGGAAAGTAATTGAAATCGCTCCGGCGTAATACAATAAAAAACAAAAAACACTGTGATTATCCCATTTTCTATCACCATAACAAATGAGTATACTCACACCTAAATGACCAATTGTATCCTTTGTCCAAAATGTCTGTGACTTTCACTTTTAAATTTGTCACCGATAATTTAAATCCCATTAAGGAAACCACCCATTGCTAACCGTGCCATAACCCCAGAGTCAAGTTGGTTACCTACAATAAACACAGGTTATGGTGTAAAGGATTGCTAAAATGCCTCGACGCAGGCGCAAAGGTCAAGGCAATGGAAAAAATTCATGGAATATTATCCCTTCATAAAAAAGGTCATAAAAAATATAATAAGGAAAGTATTTTTCATTTGCGAACCATTTATAACTGTTACCAACAACACAAATAGAAGTAATTGAAATCGCTCCGCCGTAATACAGTAAAAACAAAAAAACCATATCCTTTGTCCAAAATGTCTGTGACTTTCACTTATAAATTTGTCACCGATAATTTAAATCCCATTAAGCAAACCACCCATTGCTAACCGTGCCATAACCCCAGAGTCAAGTTGGTTACCTACAATAAACACAGGTTATGGTGTAAAGGATTGCTAAAATGCCTCGACGCAGGGGCAAAGATTAAGGTAATGGAAAAAATTCATGGAATATTATCCCTTCATAAAAAAGGTCATAAAAAATATAATAAGGAAAGTAGTTTTTATTTGCGAACCATTTATAACTGTTACCAACAACACAAATAGTTATGTTACAAGGGTTCCGAAAAAGTCCACAGCGAAGGTGCAAAAGTAAGCACAAACAATAAAAAATCCTTGGAAGATTGGAAAAACAAAATTTTAAATTTAAGTGGAATAACACTCTCAAAACTAATACAAGGGTTAGTCATAAATTGCTTGCCAGCACTAACAGTATTTAAAGAGCTGTTTGCTGCTTGATAACCCAGGTAGAACACCAGAAGACATCACAGCAGAAAGATGACCGAAATTCCTAGCGACATCACTGAAATGCGCGCTCGCCTGAGCGAGCAAAGGCGCGAGTGGGCCGCGAAAGGAGAGCCCTACCCGACAGAAGAATGGGCACGCCAAGAGGTGGAAGCGCTGCAGGAAGAAGCAGAGCATCAGTATTGGGAGGAACTCCCACTATTAGACGCGTTGAGGACCACTGCGTTTCAGCTCCGGAGGGTTCTATCGAATCGTCCGGTAAACGAGGATAGGTTGCTCGCGCTGATAGATCGCCAGGAGCAAAACATGCTAAACTATGAAGCATGGATGGCGACCCACGAGAGGATAAAGGAAGAGGCGGACTGGTACACCGCAGTGTACAAAGGCCTGTTCCGGAACCCATTGTTCCCGAGCTTTCCCGTCACCAGGCGGAGGAGCGTCCGCCCAGGTATGGGCTTATTCCCGACCGAGGAGCGGAGGCAGCAGGCGGCTGAGAGAGAGGCGGAGGAGCCACTCTTCCCGGGAGAAGGCACATTCCGCCGATTTTCATTCTAAGGGAAATTAAGCAATTAGAAAACAAAAAAAAAATAAATAAATAAAATAATTATAAAAATAAAAAATAATAAATAAAGGAAATATATAAAAAGTACAAAAAACAGATATTACCAGGTCCCAACGTGCCTTCGTCGAGGCATTTTCGAAACCCTTGTAACATAACTATTTGTGTTGTTGGTAACAGTTATAAATGGTTCGCAAATGAAAAATACTTTCCTTATTATATTTTGTATGACCTTTTTTATGAAGGGATAATATTCCATGAATTTGTTCCATTGCCTTGACCTTTGCGCCTGCGTCGAGGCATTTTAGCAATCCTTTACACCATAACCTGTGTTTATTGTAGGTAACCAACTTGACTCTGGGGTTATGGCACGGTTAGCAATGGGTGGTTTGCTTAATGGGATTTAAATTATCGGTGACAAATTTATAAGTGAAAGTCACAGACATTTTGGACAAAGGATACAATTGGTCATTTAGGTGTGAGTATACTCATTTGTTATGGTGATAGAAAATGGGATAATCACAGTGTTTTTTGTTTTTTATTGTATTACGCCGGAGCGATTTCAATTCCTTTCCCAAATATAATTAGTTTTAAATCGTTTTTTGACATTCATATATTTTGTTCTTTCTAGACATTTTATTGTAGCTAATAACTATATTTATGGGATGTAAGGCTAGCTATCGTAGTTAAGATTACATTTATTATACCTACATAAGATGAAAGAACATGAAAAATGGAAATGTTTTATTATAACAATATACTAGTTAAAGTGGATGATATTATTATATATTCTTAATATCTGTCATTATGAATCAAAATTGTTTATCAAAACAGCTTCTACACAGCTTTTAGACAACTTGTGAACAATTTATTTCTTAATTAGTTTTACAATCACAGGATACATCTTCCCCCAACATAATCGGACATGTTAATCTAAGATTTATATATCAATCTTGAGATAATTTGGCTTTACATTCTTTCTTCTTTCTTCATAGCAAACACATTAAAAATCAGAGTGTAAGTTTTTACTTCACATTGAAAGTCGTCTAGTGATCAAGATTATTTTGTTCATTCTTAACAAAAGACTATAAAAGCTCGTAGACGTTAATAGCAACTAGTAATCAGCTATTAATAAATAGTAAACATCAAGTAAACAGATATTAAAGATATATAAACCAGATACTAAACAGCTAGTAAACAACTTGTATACATCTATTAAACAACTTGTATACATCTACTAATCATATAGAAACCAGATACTAAACAGCTAGTAAACAACTTGTATACATCTAGTAAACAACTTGTATACATCTACTAAACATATAGAAACCAGATACTAAACAACTTGCATACATCTACTAAATATATTGTAACCAGATACTAAACAGCTAGTAAACCACTTGTATACATCTAGTAAACAACTTGTATACATCTATTAAACATATAGAAACCAGATACTAAACAACTTGTATACATCTACTAAATATATAGTAACCAGCTAATCAGTATTGTAATTAAAGAGCTTATTAAACTTATTCAGAATCTTAGACAATGATACCTTACTCATACAAATAGTATACAAATAGAATAGAATTAGAAAACTAGAACTAGAAAAATAGTTGACAACAAGAACCGATATTACCAGGTCCCAAAACCTCTATCATAAACTTGAATCAGAAATTAAATTGAAAGACGCTCCTATGCTAACTAACGAGACTTTCGAAATATATTACAATATTATTATGGGATGGAACAAATGAATGCTTTAAAAATAATTCAACATCTGAGAAATATTAAATTGTGAGAACAATTTTACATCTATCTATGGGAACCAACCGAAAATATGCGTTTGGACCGAAGGTTAACAACCCATATATTTCTTACAGAGGGAGGAGTCAGAAAATTAATTATATAAAAATATATATAATATATATTTAATTATGAATTAAATGAAATATGTTTACAATAATAAAATAATATTAAATGATCCTATAACATTTGTTTCTGACTGAACAAATGAATGGGGCTGTTTATTGCAGAGGTTTCGGTCTGGCGGAATCCGTTTGACCTAGCCAACTGCTATTCACAGCTGGCCTTACAGGCCGTTCGCTATCCGCAACCTGCGACCCGCTTGGTCGCCTCCAGCTAGGCGTCCTCGGAACCATCTCACAAGTTCCTTGGACCAGGTAATATTAAATAATCCTATAAAATTTGCTTCTGACTGAACAAATGAATGGTTTAAGAATAATCCAACATCTGAGAAACATTAAGTTGTAAGAATTATTTTACATCTATCTATGGGAACCAAGCGAAAATATGCGTTTGGAACGAAGGTTAACAACCCATTTATTTCTTACAGAGGGAGGAGTCAGAAAATTAAATATTTAAAATACATATAATATATATTTAGTTGTGAATTAAATGAAATATGTTTAAAATAATAAAATAATATTAAATAATCCTATAAAATTTGTTTCTGACTGAACAAATGAAATGTTTAAGAATAATCCAACATCTGAGAAACATTAAATTTTAAGAATTATTTTACATCTATCTATGGGAAGCAAGCGAAAATAAGCGTTTTTTACAGAAGGAGGAGTCAGAAAATTAATTATATAAAAATATATATAATATATATTTAATTATGAATTAAATGAAATATGTTTACAATAATAAATTAAATAAAATAAAATTAAATGATCCTACAAAATTTCTTTCTGACTGTAATTAAAACTACAAGTACGGATGAAGGGAAAGTATTTTTTTCAATGAGGTACGTCGGCTACTTCCGAGTTGGTGCACGGTCGGAACATCATCCCTTATCAATGGTCATGAGATGTATGAACTTATCAGACGGCCTGCTCCTTAGGTCTTGGGCATGTGACTTTAATGATGGTCAGGTAATTATAGTTCACGGTAAGTTGGTTTGTATGCTTTGATAATTCTTAACCAGAAACTATAAAAACTCATAACACTTGTTAACAGTTAGTTACCATCTAAAACCAAGTACTTTACAGATACTATACAAAAAGTAATCATCCAAAAGCAAGTACTTTACAGGTACCATACACAAAGTAACCATCCCAAAAACAAGACTAAAGAGAAAGTAAGCATCAAAATACTGCTAGATAACAACTAAACACAACGTGTCCAATGTGTCAAGTCCATGTCCATCAATATGAGTACTACCCTAAAATATTTTATATCTCTGGATAATCTTCAAAGTCAAAATCTATTAAATTCCGGATGGAGCAGTGGAGACGAAATTTCTACGGGATCCCCAATTAAAATTTTTCTGTACCATTAAAAAATTTGTTGGGATTGGCTGAGGATTATAAAAAAGTTTTGTTAAATTGCAAGCATGAACTAGTGTTGATGCTAACTAAGAATCTTGGTGATGTGTTTGAACAAACCAGAAATGAACAAACTTTTAAGTTGAAAATTACGAATAAAATCTGGAAAATTCCCCATGTAACTCTGAGCGATTTTGCAAAAAATTAAGATGTACGATATTATTAAAAGTGGTGTAAACCTACCAATCGCATTCCAGAGTTGGGATTCATATGTTAACCCCAAATTGGGGTATGGAAGTCAACACAGCTGAAATGTGAAATTGTCGGCTAACCGCGAAAAACCAAGATTTGCCATAATTGGATTTACACTAAATGGAGAACTTATCACAAATAACTTATCAAACTTGAAAGTTCACTTGAATTCTGAGTCATATCCATATGATAATCTGAATGTTGATTTTAGTAAGAATTAGTATGCTCACCTATATGAAATGTATACAAGATTTCAATCTAGTTACTATAATCGTGAATCACAACCATTTTTGACCCCAAATGAATTTAAATTGAAGACCCCTATTATTGTGGTTGATCTTTCATATCAAAATGAATCAGTAAAAATTGGTCCTATTGATGTGAGAATTTCAATAGAACTAAAGACACCAAGTTATGAAAATACCCAAGCTTCCTGTCTCCTCATACAAGACCGTTTAGTTGAATATAACCCACTAAACGGACTAGTACAACGAGTTGTTTAACATTAGAAAAATGTTGAAAGATACTGTTTCGATTGATGTTCAAGGTTTCTTTGATAACAATAATAATTTTAATCTAAAGGAAATTGGAATTGTATTCGAAAAAGATCCAAACTTGAATAATAGTTTTTTAATAGAACCACCATATGATTTTACTTTGCTAAATACAAAATCTCGAAAGACTGCAATTTGGTTAACCAATACACATCACAAAATTTTTTGGAACGATGGAGAGAACAGTTTTCCACAAACTCGAAAGTATCTAAGGACAATTACAAGCGGAAAACAAATTATTTGTAAAGGTGTGGAAAAGAAACGATTTCTACAGAAGTTTTTTGGGAGTCGTCAGCTCATTAATATCGAGGAAATGGGCTGTCCGTCATTAAACAGGTTTAAAGGAAACCGGTTTCCCTATTGTGAAACACACCTTAAGGGCGGGGTTTGTGCTCTAAAATTGTTTAGAGGCATACATTATTTTGACATTTTTTAAAAGTAGCTCCAAAACAATAAAATAATTTTTATACATCATTTTAAAGTTGAGACTAGACGTGTAAAGACCTGCAAGAAAATAAAATTAACAAAATGAAATTTCATGAGGAAATTGACCAATTTATTGAACAATTTAAAGGAAATATAATTGGTCAGCATTTTCAATACCTTCTAAACACAAAAACTATGTTCATGAACCGAGGTGGACATGATCTCAAAACTACGAATTATGGTGAACACTTTACATTTTGTAATCCAGAAATGACGTCGGAAACGTGCGCCTGCTTCTTCTATGCAAATCGCCGGAATCAAAGCAGAAAATTAATTTCTATATATAACAAAAATGTTCGCAATACCAAAATAAATGAATAAATGTATTATTATGCTACAAAATAAACTTCTGACTTTTTATTTCGAGTTAAAATTACAGGTACGGAGAATGGAAAATATTTCCTTGACTGAGATATGTCGGCTACTTGCGAGTTGTTGCGCGGTCGTGATTTCAACCCCTATTATGGGAACGTCGTATGAGCTCGTATGAGGTCGTTGGCGTGAGGCCCATGATCTTGTCAATGAGCGTGCGCCTTCTGGGTTGTGCATGTGTCCCTTTTATTGCGGTCAGGTAATTGACAGGTGCGCATGTTCGGGTAGCTCTTGCTTGAATCCCTTTTATGACATGTTTATGACCCATTTGTGGAAAGGAGAGAATCTTAGACAATTTACCAGTTAAACGTTCTGGGGCGGAAACAAAAATGTGTATTTGAAAATATTCCACATCTGAGAATCATTAACTTGTGAGATTTATTTTATTGGGGTTCTTTTGATTTCTAAATTAGTTTTACAATCATAGGAAACATTATTCCCCAACATGATCGGACATGTTCCTCTAAGATAACCATCTTTGAATACTTTGGGTGTGCGACCTTTCACACGTGCACAGCAACACCTGTGATAATGAGGCAAAAGGATACGTGATCACACCTTTCCCCAACATGATCGGATATGTTCCTCTAAGATAACAACCTTTGGATACTATGGTTGTGCGACCTTTCTCACGTGCACCTTTCTCACCTGACTGTTAATTGCACATAATGAGGGGAAGGATACATGATCAATATTGTCACATGGGGATGTGGGGGCGATGGGGGCAATTAAGTATACTCTTTATAGACATGATCGCGACATTTTTATGACTTCAAAGCCCATTAAAATCAGTTAATTTATTGGATTATGCTAATTGTCCCAGAACCCGCATACGTTAATGAGGGGGGGAGGGGGGCCGGGGGCCATTAATATGCTAATTGTCCCAGAACCCGCGTTTCCCTACTACTACCAGATGAACATTGTAGTTAAAGAGTTCAATAAATTTAATATAAAGACACTGATATCGAAGACAAGGATGCCTGAAAATGTAAGATTCCCGAACCTCAAGGCGGAGCGCAAAACAACAAAGGTTGGAGAATCTATTGCTCTCGAGTTGGAGGAGCACATTCTGTACATGCCGGAAAGGTACACCTCTCTTCAAGATGATATCATCAATGAAATGGTTGATGGAATATATAATATTTATAAAAGTAATGACAATTTGTATCTAGAAATAAGTCAGTAATCATTAAAAAGATAGAGATTTTAAGAATATAACAATAAATACACTTTTTTAAATATAATGAAGAAAATGTATCGAAACTTTTTTATTCGGAAATGGTATATAAATATTACCGATTTTGGCGTTCCCTAAACAGTATTTCTTTAATAACTGAGGAGTGACTACATGAGTTTGGGCAATTTTAAATCTTTCACCTATAAAGTTTGTAAAAAATACTACAATGAATATTTTGTCACAGTTAACCAAAGCTAGATTTGCTTTGAAACGAAAATTCGATGATCTCAAACAAGTCAAAAGTCATACGAATTTACAATTGGAGGAAACTTTTAAAAGAAAGTATAAAAGTAAATCGTGAAATGAAGCAAATTAAAAAATACGATGATGATGAGAGAGAGCTTGACGACTTCTACTTTACAACTAATGAGAAAGATCTGCCGTTTAATCGAAACATAACTCCGCCAAAGTCTTTCGATGATAGTGATTCCTATAGTCAATTCTTTTCACAAACGGATATAGAGGAAGATATAGAAGAAGAGAAAAAGGAGACGGAAAACAGTGAAGAAGAAGGGACAACACCTTTACCAATGTATACAGGAGAGGCCGATATGGGTGTGGATGCAGATCTAGAAGATAATAACACTAGTTATAATTATGATTTTAACATCAGTAATTTGACCAGAGGAAATGTGTTCGATAAGGGTTATGGACCTAAAAAATGAGCAAACAATTCATTAACTTTGGTAGATAAAGAATTAAAAATTAAAGATAATAAAATAACACTTTCTAGTGGAATGAGTTGTGATCTGACTCCTGGTCTGTACTCTCTAATTTTTCTTAGTAAACCTGAAAACTATGATGATCAAGACTTGAAAATGTAAAAAAAAATTATTTTAGAAACGAATATACATAGAGTAGGCTTTAAACCTAATAACAGAATCAAGGGTACACGAGCATACAAATATAGCCATATTATTAAGAAGTTGATAGACAAAGATTTCAGTCCTACAACGTCTACTCCACTTCGATCAAAAACAGGATTTGGTTACATGACTCTTCAGAAATCAAATCCAAACTATGCACAATAACGAAATTTTTTCAATATTAGAGGAATTGCGTGAAGAAAGAATTATATTTTAATGGGTATAAATAGGAAGGACAAATATGTTTTACATTTATAAACATCATGTATGTCGACAAGTTTGGACATTTTTCTGTTGATAAAGAACGATCAGAAAATTTGAAAAGACATGTTAATTCTACTGAGGGATTATTCATCGATGAGGACGGTAATCTAAATGCTCAAAATAAACGTATCAAAAACGGATCTAAGCCTTTAGACAACAATGATCTAGCAACGAAACAATATACTGATGAGATCCTCGGAAAGTTGGGAGAAGATTTAAGAAAAATTATAACTCAAAATGTTAACCGTCGACTCACAAAAATTTCAAGCTTAGAAAATAAAATTGAAATGAATAATAAGAGGGCAGACAGCGCTGACCAAATTTTTGCCAAAATTCTGGAAAAGATTAAAACCATTGAGGACTATATATTGAAATATGTAACAAAACCGATATCATTACCGAAAAAAAACACAATTGAGTTAGAAGGTGACGCTTTTCAGCCTATTAGAAGAATATGATTAAGCGAGAAATCGTAAATGAGTTGCACGGACCATCTCGAAAAAACTTTCAACGAAGACGGGTGATTACAAGGGGTATAAACGATCTGTGGCAAGCAGATTTGGTTGAAATGGGAGACTTTTCAAAATCTAATGATGGGTTCCGATACTTGTTGACTGTTATAGACACATTTTCGAAATATGCTTGGGGTGAGGCATTAAAATCAAAAAATGCAAATGATGTTTCCCAAGCCATGGAGAGAATATTTAAATCGGGTCATGGAACACCAATAAACCTGCAAACTGATGATGGCACTGAATTCTTTAGTTCTAAATTTAAGGTATTAATGAAAAGTTATAGGATAAATCATTATTAAACATTCAGTACTCTAAAAGCATCAATAGTTGAACGTTTCAACAGAACTCTTAAAGAATTAATGTGGCGTGAGTTTAGTTTCAATTGAAAATATAAGTGGATATATATGTATAAACAATTAATTATGAAATATAATAATAGAGTGCATAGAACAACAAAGATGAGTCCAAGTAAAGTCAATTCCAAGTGAAGTCAATTCTTCCAAAGAAAAACAAATATTACAAACATCGTATAATCACCTAAAAATATTTGTTGCAAGTAAATTCCGTAAGGGGGACCACGTTCGTATCAGTAAATATAAACATGTCTTTGAGAAAGGGTATACACCAAACTATACAACTGAAATCTTTAAAATTATAAAGGTGAAGAATACATACCCTAAAACATACTTACTTGAAGATTTAGATGGTAGCCCGATTCAGGGCGGATTCTATAAAGAAGAACTGAAAAAAACACGATTTCCCCACACATGCCTAGTTGAAAAAGTTGTAAGGCGAAAAGGAAATAAAGTTTTGGTTAAGTGGCTCGGGTTTTCAAAGACTAGCTGGATAAACAAGGAAGACATTTTGTAGTATAATAAATGATTTATTTAATTAGTTTTTATTTACATATTTATTTTATCTTATATTAAGTTTAATGTTAACATTTTTGTTCAATGTTTCAAACTAAAATTAAATATAATAAAAATACTTTTTACAAACTCAAAATCATTTTTATTTATATTTTCCAAAGTCTCGATCATAATGAAACATCTCCAATTCAACTGATTTATAAAATAGTTCTTTTTCAATATGTTCCTTTTGAAATTTAAGGCTATCTAATGATTCTCCATCGTTCACATAATTATTTTGTATCATCTCACCCAAGCAAAATGAATTTGATTCTAGCCATTCAACATTTTCTAAAATATCTTTTTCAATTAATCTCTGATGTTTTATTGATGTCGTTCCATGGTCTTCATTACTTAACTCCAAAAATTGTGTTTCATTAACATTACGTTTTCTTTTGTTATCTTTGCCACAAAGAATTTTTTTATTTACTTTAACTGTAGTTATTTTATGTGCTTTTGATCTAAACATTGTTCTATTACCATATAGTGAGGCCCCAGTTAATAAAACGTTTTTATAGTCTTCAATTGTAAGATTTCGTGAACTCACTCCCTTTGCTTTATTATGTGAAGATTAAACTTGATCTATTTTATAACAATAATCCTTTGAGCACAGGCCTACAAATTCTGTCGTGATTTTACCGTTAAGCTTATCTTTAATAAACCCTAAACTGTTTTGTTAACTCTTTTGAAGTTATATAGATTAATTCTTTCATCTGAATAGTCCGATGTATCAAATTTTGCTTAAAGATCATTACGAATATCTTTATAAGTCTTCAGTTTTTATTGTATAGATAATTTAAGAGTAACTTTTCCTGAAACTTTGGCTTCATAAATTGATAGTGAAAATCATACATTTTCCATTTCGATAAGTCTAATACTGCAAATCCTAAATACATTGGCTTATTAATTAGAACGGACAATCTTTTCATTTGAATTGCATAGAAATTATGATTTATTTTAGTTGCACTATGAAAATTTGATTTTGAAATTAAAGTTTTGGCACAATGTGCTTTTCGTCCAGTCTTCGAGCTATCCGGAGCTTCCCATGTACTAATCAGCTTAATATCGACCCTGCGCTCGGGATCTTCCATTGTTTTTCCGTAAACAGAATTATTCATTAAATTAAAAAAATCTTTTTCAAATTTATTTTTTGCATTTTGCCTATGTAAAGCATTTAGATCAATGTAATTCTTTAACCAAGGCTTTTGTAAAAACTGAACACCTCTATGGATCTTTTTCAATACTAACCCATTCTGTATACATTGTTGCAAATTCCGATAATGTATTACATAATTTTTCTTATTTCCCAGGTCAGCAATTAATTTTTTTACCTTATCCTCTTTTGAGGCCAGACAATTTGACGGACAAAATGGAAGATCATTATGAAGATCATGTAAACGATATGGATATATTAAGTCCACTTCCAAAAAATAACCGTATTTGCTATCGATTGGAATATTGTTAATATCAAAATTGTCTATGTCTGTATTAGACATCCACTTAAAATCTTTATATGGTAAAGGTTGTGACATTGCCCAACCATACAATTTATTCGCATCCACATACATTAAAAATGAAGACTCCTTCGAGGAATCATAATCTGACAAATATTTGTTATTTGCTTTTGTATATCTATGACAACATTGAACTAAACCACCTCGAATGCTACTTTGAACAAATCTATATATATCTATATCTGTCAGCAATTCAAGTTGAATATTTGTAGTTTTCAACATTGCCTCCCAAGATAGACCTGGTGTCGTAAAATACTGTGCTGGGTCAAGTGAATAAATTTGCATACAAATTTTTCGGAAGTTTTCAAAAATGTCGGTTAAAAGAAATACATCAGTTTTTAAATATAATTCTAAATAATCTTTAAGAGTGGAACAAGAGAAATGCGACCAAACTTTAAGAGCTTGATCATAATCTTCTTGAGAGCATTCCCTTTCCGTTAAATTACTATAGAATGCTTCCCTTGGTGGGCGGAAAGTTTCCTCGAGTCTACTAGCGGAATCGAAATATTCATAGGGAAATATACCCTTCTTACGCATTAGTCAAAATTCTATATCATTACTGAAAAAGGATTTTACAGTGTTTAATTGATCATCAGCTAAATTAGAAGCTAGGGTATCTAAACTTGATGGCATAAATATATATGTATCGAGAAAACGAATTTCAAAACTATTTCCACTTAAACTTTTTATTTTCTTTGAGACAGAAATATGGTTTTCCTTATTTATTGGTATTACGGAAATTTCACCGGGAATCTTTCCCAACTCTTGAATAAATAAATGACAGTCGTATTTCGAAAAATTATGAAAAAATACTGGTATGAATTTGTTAACTTTATAATCCAAGTTACATTTAGAGTGGGCTGCACCTCTAAAGCGACCTGTGAAATGACAATGATCTCTAACCCTATCAGTCCCTAAATCTTTCTGACAAATAGAACAATTCAATGAATTATCAAATTTTTGCTGGTCATCCAAAGTCATTCTAATTGGAACTATTTTATTTAAGTAGTCATCGCTCAATTAAGTTAAATTTTTTATCAATGAATCTACAAAACTTACTCCCGAATTTTCTCCTGTTTCTAAAACAAATTTATCTAGTCTAGAATCAAAAGCACACTTTATATAATACGCATATGATATTGGAATACTTTCATTAATATTAAATAATTTGGGGCTAACTTCAAGATTTTTCGGTTCCAGAATGCATTCAAAATCCGCGTAGACAACGAATGGAACTTGAAGCTGATGTTGAACCTGTGTAAATTCCAATGTATTATTCTGGGGGTGTGGCATCTTTGAGACCTTCCTACTGCAGAGCGTTTTGTGTTTCAATGCAGCTTCCTCAGTTTTGGAAAAACTTAAACACACATTGCAGAAATATTGCGCCCTCTTCTGATTTCCTCTCTGAGCAGTCATTAGTCTTTGAAAGAGAAATATATACAAATTATTTAATTGCTTAAAAGAGATAAAAATGAATAACAGAATTTACCTTGAAATATTTTTAATGTACATGTAATGTCCATTTCCACCTTCTTCCAAAAACATCATATTGATATGAAGAGGCTATTCCACTTCCGATTGAAAAAGTGGTCCAATTATTTCCCTCGTCTCTTCATTATATCCGATTACGTTTAAACTCATATGAGTATTCTTCTTTACAAATTTTTTTATACATTTTATTTCAAGGGGGAAAGTCAACCCTGTGAAATCGAATGTTATTTCATCACTTATACGAATTATCTCCAGCAATATATAAATATTATATGCCGAACATCTTAGCGGCCTGTTAAAAATGTTCAATGCAGAAATCAAAGCCCATTTAAAACAATATTGATCTTTTTCGTTACAAACGTTAACTATTGCTTTTTTCGTTAAAAGGAAACGAGGTAGTGGTATGAAAGATGAACCAGCCATCGGTGAATAATGATTCACATTCATTTCCAAGCGAATCAATTTTATAAGAGACCATCCACTGTCTCTCTCTTGAAATTCTTGTGTTTTTGAAATTATTTCCATGGAATGTTCATGGAAGATATTTTCTAAGTCAGAATCTTTATTCATGATCGTCATTTTACTTTGAAAACTTTTCATATCAATTTCTTCAGATTCATATTTAAAAAGTATATACTCTGCAAACAGTTCAAAGTTTACTTTTGCTGAAGTATAACTTTCTAATAGAATGCTGAGATGAGGTAGCAGGGACAATCCAGCTTCACTCAAGAAACTCTCAGGTAAGATCCAGTCCGATCCGTCGTTTACATACGTGTAATGTAGTATTCTTTCCTTGAATCCCTCAGAAATTTTTTTGACTCTTCCGTCAAGGGATTGAGTTGCATTTCGCTTATGCAACTCAGAACGGACATGATTTGCCCACTTATTCTTTTGCAAGAAACACTTGCAGGATTGACAAAACTGATTTTGGTTATTCATTTTATTTTATTCGTTTTGTTTAAATTCTTTTTTCACGATCACTTTTTAACTTTTACTTAAGTTTTGTTTGACGTAGCAGAGTATCCCACTTCAAGACTATTTTTGGTAGACTAACTATTGTCCTCGATCATTTATAGTGTTTGAAGTGGGCGTGAACGATAATATTGAAGATGAGATTTGCATACTTAAGATTTTTTTAAATTCGAAAACAATATAGGCAATTGTAGTAGGTTACATCGAGTATTCATTGGTTAGAAGAGATGAGAAGTATTGATTTGGAAAATATTTGATACAAGTGTAACCAATAGGACACCATCAAATCGATAAAGAAGAGACAAAATCATAGAATAAAGGAGAGTGTTGGTTAGAAGAGGTCGCACATACTTTGCTGCAGGTGGGAAAGGAAAGGTCATTTTTTATACACACCATCATACTCATGTAGCCAATAGGGGACAGTTTGGAAAAAATCATTTCGAGTTTGGGAAAAAACAAAGATTTTAATTTGTTGAATTTCGAGAATGCACATTTTTGGGTAAAAGAAGAGGAAAAATCAAATATTTTTCATTTGTTGAATTTCGAGAATGCATATTTTTGGGTAAAAGAAGAAGATGAAAACCTGTATAAAATTTCCTTATAAATTGTGTAAGCATATTTAAAAGGGTAAGACGAGATTGTTGACTTAGATAGACAACATGCATTCAGTTAAAATAAATAACTTTCTGAATGTATTTGACGGAATTCTGTTCAATGCGCACTATGTACGGCTCCAGTTCATACAATCAAAACTCTTCGACTGTGAACGAGGTAATAAAACATCTATTCATGGAAATTATATGGACACATGCGTGTGGAGCAATGATGCAGCCACTGAGGGAGTTGATACTTGTGTATGCCATCGAATTTCGGATTACAAAAAGGAAGCACTCAACATTATGAATAAATACTATAATCTAGAAAAAAGAATGAAAATGATTAAATAACATAATAAAACATGTTCGCAATACCAAAATAAATGAATAAATGTATTATTATGCTACAAAATAAACTTCTGACTTTTTATTTCGAGTTAAAATTACAGGTACGTAGAATGGAAAATATTTCCTTGACTGAGATATGTCGGCTAGTTGCGAGTTGTTGCGCGGTCGTGATTTCAACCCCTATTATGGGAACGTATTAGAGCTAGCAGTCAGCCATGAGGTCGTTGGCGTGAGGCCCATGCTCTTGTCAATGAGCGTCCGCCTTCTGGGTTGTGCATGTGTCCCTTTTATTGCGGTCAGGTAATTGACAGGTGCGCATGTTCGGGTAGCTCTTGCTTGAATCCCTTTTATGACATGTTTATGACCCATTTGTGGAAAAAGACAATCTTAGACAATTTACCAATTAAACGTTCTAGGGCGGTAACAAAAGTGTGTATTTGAAAATATTCCACATCTGAGAACCATTAACTTGTGAGATTTATTTTATTGGGGTTCTTTTGATTTCTAAATTAGTTTTACAATCATAGGAAACATTATTCCTTAACATGATCGGACATGTTCCTCTAAGATAACCATCTTTGAATACTTTGGGTGTGCGACCTTTCACACGTGCACAGCAACACCTGTGATAATGAGGCAAAAGGGTACGTGATCACACCTTTCCCCAACAT
This sequence comes from Drosophila suzukii, assembly GCF_043229965.1. Taxonomy (NCBI): domain Eukaryota; kingdom Metazoa; phylum Arthropoda; class Insecta; order Diptera; family Drosophilidae; genus Drosophila; species Drosophila suzukii. The sequence goes on along the minus strand of NW_027255896.1, from coordinate 38,913,409 downwards.
GATCGGATATGTTCCTCTAAGATAACAACCTTTGGCTACTATGGTTGTGCGACCTTTCTCACGTACACGTTTTTCACCTGACTATTAATTGCACATAATGAGGGGAAGGATACATGATCAATATTGTCACATGGGGATGTGGGGGCGATGGGGGCAATTAGTATACTCTTTATGGACATGATCGTGACATTTTTATGACTTCAAAGCCCATTGAAAATCAGTTAATTTATTGAGTTATGCTAATTGTCCTAGAACCCGCATATGTTAATGAGGGGGGAGGGGGGCCGGGGGCCATTAATATACTAATTGTCCCAGAACCCGTCTTTCCCAACTACTCACGCGTGTTCTTCGTTCGTACAATTTTCTAGAAGCAAGGTCGTTGGCATAAATTTCTAGAGTCAAGGTCGCTCTTATAATGTTCTAGAAACTATTTCAGAGTGGAGAATGTTGTAGATCCCTCCCTTTTCCCCTTCCTCCCGTTTCCCATCCCTCCCGCTTCCCCTCCACTCTAACTCACGCTTCCCCACGACTCTCCCTCACGCTTCCCCTCGACTCTCCCTCCCGCTTCCCCTTCACTCGCCCTCCCGCTTCCCCTCCCCCTGCCACCATTTTCCTGCCACGCGCAATATCATAACGCGGAAGGAGGCAGTTATAACAAAGCTCAGTTCCGCCGCCCCACATAGTTCGCACGCTTTATTTTTCTCTCGTTTTGAAAAGAAGCGGTTATCGCAAAGCTTAGTTCTGAACTCACAACAAACCCTCCACTTCCCCTCTCGCTTCTCCCGCATGAACACGATCGTTGAAGACTTTCAATATTCTTTATTTTAAGTTCACATTGGAAAATATTATACAAATTTTAAAATATCCTCATTTATGCTGAAAAGGATCAATATTTTTTTTTGTCAGTGCTTAGCTAAAACCCTCCACTTCCCTATGCACACGATCGTTGAAGGCTTTAGATATTGTGTATTTTCAGTATACATGAGGAATTTAAACAAATATTAAAATTTCGTCATGTACACAAAAAAAAACAATATTTTTTTTCCATGTAAGTTATCCAACCCGGGAAACGGTTCCACTTATGGAATTTATAAACATATTTTCGTCAACCACAACGGCATTGCCTATGCCTTTGTTTAAGATTCTGCCTTTGCCGTCCTACTAAGATAAACAAACCAATCGTAAAGTAAACACAAGCTTCCGTTCGAAGCCCAAACTCTTTCGTTCGAAGCCCACAGTATCGCTTTCTAAGTTCAAATCACATTGCGTTCCGATTTTCAATCAAATTGCATCGGTCAGCATAATTTCATTTCACAACGAGATGCGACAGTTTCAGCATAAGCTTTTATTCTAAACAAAAATTAAAGTTCTGGAAGCTTAAGAAAGAAAAGCTTCTGGCCGAGGTTCATTGGACAATGTTTTAAAATTGAGAGGCAGTCCAATTTTGTCCGAGACCGCGATCGGTCCGAATGTAAAAAAAAGGTTTAACACCAAGTTTAATAAAATAATAAAATGTATTTTTTTTAAATATTACCAGTTACTAATTTAATTGGCGTCCAAAAGTTCTAAAAAAACAATTTAATGAAAATCAAAATTAAATTTAAGAACGGAACTCGAGCAGCCAAAAACTCAAATTTTTAGTGGAAAAATCAATCAATCATCCATCACAAATAGACGACACATAACATTGTGACAAGTGATCGTGATTTAAAAATTTAAATGGAAATCAATTAATGTAATAATCCATTTAAATAAGCTGGTGAAATATAATAAAGGTGGACCGAATAAATTAATTCACAGTGCAAGAACACACAACAAAAACAAAATAATAAATTCAGTGAAAAGCAAATTAATAATTAAAACATAATACCAAAAAAAAAAAAATTTAAAAAAGAAAATTAAATTTTAATAATAAAAACAATAAAAATCAAAAATTAAACAAAAAAAAACAAAAATTAAAAAAAACTGAAATGTTTCAATAAATAACAAAGAAGGAAGGGCTGAAGGGCAATCCCTCGCCAAAATTCAACACGACTACAACCAAAATAACAAAGAAGGAAGGAAGGGCTGAAGGGCAATCCCTAGCCAAAATTCAACACGACTACAACCAAAACATCAAAGAAGACAAAGCCTTTAAATTGAAAGATCGTAAGAGATAAGAACAATTATATTTTTAAGACAAAGCTTATAAATTGAAAGATCGTAAGAGATAAGAACAATTATATTTTAAGTAAAGATTTAATTTGAAAGATAAATTATATAATACATCCTGGAAGATTTAATAAATGGCTTTGGTGAAATAAATTTAACATTGGCAAGCGGAGGTTCAGCACCAAATTTTTCTGCAGGTAGTATAGCCACAGCAGGCGGCTTAACAGTTGAATTAATAAATAGATTGATAAATGTTCAATTAAATGAAGTGAGCTGGAAAATAGAAGGTTTAGAAGGAAAGTTAGCCACAGATGCAAACACTGTGGAGGATTATAAAATACAAACAATCGACCCAACTATAAAATGCGATACAACACTTCAAGTGGTAAAATCTTTACCAAAATTCACGGGGGAACCAACACATTATGTAGGTTGGAGGGAAGCCCCAGAAACTGTAATGAGTCTCTATAAAATTCAAAGTGAACAATATTTTATCGCCTTAACAATTTTACGAAATAAAATTTTGGGAGCTGCCCATGATGCTCTTACCAATCATGGCACCGTTTTAAACTTTAGAGCAATCTTATCTAGATTGAACAGTTACTGAATACTATAATGAGGTCAATAAAAAAATGACTCTACTAATAATCAAAACCATAATGACATACGGAAAGGACATCGTAATTGCCAAAGAAACAAACAAAACAATAAGGAGAAATGCTTTACGAATATTTATATCTGTGCTAAATGGATCTATCTCAGAAACTCTTTTCTTATTTAATCCACCAGACTTGCCAGCTTGCTTCAGCCAGCTAATAAAGTAACCAGATTAAATAATATCAACAAAGATCATTTTTTAGACCAAACACTTACAGGGGAATGCCTTATTTAAATAGGACAGACCGAAAAATCAAGAAGCAGTTAAAGATTTTAATAGATACAGGAGCCACTGCTTGTTATATAAAAAAGGGAATTTTCGAAAATAAAAATTAGTTATCAATATACAAAAAGGTAACTACAGTTCATGGTTCAATTATTAGGTATTACCATATTATAAATATATTTGAAACAAGACAATTATTTTATGAAATCGAAGGATTAGAATCTGATCTGCTAATTGGATTTAATTTATTAAGAAAAATGGGAGCTATAATAATTATAGAAAAGGGAGTATATATAAAGGGAAAACAAAAAAATAAAATATTATGGTACCTAGGGAAAAATGAAATCAGTTTAACTGAAGAAAAAATTATTCTTCCGTTAAAAGAATTTTTTATAAAAAAATATTTTGATGATAAAAATAGCGAAAACACAGATTCATTATTTGTGAAAAGTAGTGAAAAAAGCTTGGGAATTAAAAGTCCTGGGAGTGCCGACGTAGAAATATCCGTCAACAAAAATACAACTATCTTGGGAATTAAAAATCCTGAGAGTGCCGACGTAGATTTCTAATCCGTCAACAAAAATACAAATATCTTGGGAATTAAAAATCCTGAGTGTGCCGACGTAGAAATATACGTCAATAAAAATACAAATATCTTGGGAATTAAAAATGCTGAAAGTGCCGACGAAGTAAATACCGTCAAAAATCGAATAAATAAAAATCGTTTAAAAAGTAAAAATTTCAAGCCTGCCGTCGTTGAGTTGTCCGACAAACAACAGATAAACAATATAGGTACTGATCCATTAGACGGACTAAAGGAAAAAATAGTTCACTATATTGAAAAAGAGCATTCAAAGATAAATATGGAAATTCCTTTTAGAACAGACATAAATGGGGAAATAAATCTTATTCACGACAGGCCAAGATACGGGAAACAATATCCGTACTTCGTGAATAGCGAGATCAGTAGAATGTTAGCAGAAGAAATTATAAGGCCTAGTCGAAGCCCTTATAATTCACCAGTTCTGGTAGTCCCAAAGAAAAGAGAAAATCAAGACGGAAGCCGTAAATTAAGACTCGTCATTGACTATAAAAAATTAAATGAAAGTACTATACCTGACAGGTATCCAATGCAAGACCCATCAGTAATTCTATCTAATTTGGGAAAAGAACGATATTTTTGAGCAATAGATTTAGATCCAGGTTTTTATCAGATATTAATAAAAGAATCTGATGTGGAAAAAACACCCTTTTCAATAAATAATGGAAAATACGAATTTTTAAGAATACCATTCGGACTAACAAATGCACCAAGAATTTTTCAGAGAGCAATGGACGACATCCTAAGAGAACAAATAGAGAAAACATGTCATGTCTACATGGACGACATTATAATATTCTCAAACTCAATTGAACAACAAAACAAAAACAAAACAAGGAAGAACGCTATAGTCGAGTACCTCGACTATCAGATACCCGTTACTCAGATAATGGGACCAAAAGGAAATGGAGATATGCAAGCAGAAAGCGAGATTGAAATGCGCCACCTACCGGCGGTAGACAGATTTAAGCGTTATGGGCGTTAAGGTGGGCGTGTCAAATTTTTTTTTGGATCAATCGATAGGTATTGATGAGAACAATACATTTCAGTTAGAATTTTTATTCTAGCATCAAAACCGTAGGAGCCACAGTTTTTGGGCGGCTTGTGGGCGTTTAAGTGGGCGTGGCAAACTTTTTTTTGGGCCAATCGATAGGTATTTACGAGAACAACACATTTCAGTTAAAATTTTTTATCTAGCATGAAAATTGTGGGCGACACAGGCTTGGCCGGTTTGTGGGCGTTAGAGTGGGCGTGGCACATTGCTGAATCAAACTTGCGCTGCGTAAGAAGCAATAGATAAGTTAGCCGCGCACTTTGCTTTAGCGCCGGCAGTGCTTTTTTCTTTGCCGCTAAGTTCGGCCGGCAACTATTTACATACACACACATACACGCGTAAAAACATTTCGCATTGTCTGGCTCTGACGTCATAGCTTTTTTTCTTGGGAGGTTTGTGGGCGTTAGAGTGGGCGTAGCAAAATTTTTTTTGGGTCAATCGATAGGTATTGACAAGACTAATACATTTCAGTTAAAATTTTCTATCTAGCATCAAAACTGTAGGAGTTACAGTTTTGGGCGGTTTGTGGGCGTTAGAGTGGGCGTGGCAGTCTACTGAAACAAACTTGCGCTGCGTAAGAAGCTCAGGAATCTGTACGCCAAATCTCAATAGCCTAGCTCTCATAGTTTCCGAGATCTCAGCGTTCATCCGGACAGACGGACAGACGGACATGGCTAGGTCGACTCGGCTAGTGATCCTTATCAAGAAACGCTTCCTTCTGCCAGTTACATACTTTCCGACGAATCTAGTATACCCTTTTTCTCTACGAGTAACGGGCATACAAATTTACCTTGACCACCGACGCTTCGGACGTCGCAATTGGTGCAGTATCATATCAAGAAGGTAAACCAATTACTTTTATTTAAAAAACCTTGACTAAAACGGAACAAGTTTATGCAACTAATAAGAAGGAACTTTTAGCCATAGTATGGGCTCTTAATAATCTAAGAAACTACTTATACGGAGTGAATGGAATTGAACTTCAAACCTATCATCAACCATTATCTTTCGCAATCTCTGATAAAAATTTTAATATCGAAATGAAACGCTGGTACTCCTTCATAGAAAGTTTCACTCCAAAAGTCATTTATAAGCCAGGTACAACTAATGAATTTGCAGACGCCCTATCAAGGATGCAGATCAACAACTTAACTGACAGTAACGAATCGGTGTCAGATCTAAACACTCAGCACTCAGCATTTTGAGAATGTTATACAAGAAACCCGTAAACCCTTAAACCAGTTTAAGCAACAATTGCTATTAGCAACGGGGAGGTATACAATACATGAGTCGATTAATATATTCGAAAATACCAGACATATAATAGAATTTGGCACTCCAGAAAATTAGATATCAATATTAAGGGAATATATTCCTCCTAATTTAACGGTAGGTATTCATTGTACTTTAGAGGACTTTTATAGAATTCAAAAACCACTTAAAGATAATTTTGTGAATAAATTTTTGTATACAAGAATATTTGTTCAAGATGTATAAAATTCTGAAGACAGAGCACTTATAATCGAAGAAACACATAGCAGAGCACACAGGGGACTTGACGAAAATTATTAACAAATCAGTAGATTGTATTACTGGCCAAACTTACTTACAAAATTAAAAGAATATATAAAAAATTGTAAAATTTGCAATGAAAACAAATATAACAGACACCCAATTAAAATTCCAATTGGAGAAGCCCCAATCCCGAGTAAGGAAGGCGAAAATTTACACATCGACATATATTACGCGCAAAGTCTTACTTTCATAACTTGCATTGACGCTTACTCAAAATTTTTAGTAGTAAAAGAAATCCGAAACAAATTAAATATCGAAAACAAAGTAATGGAACTTCTTCAACAATTTCATCAAGCCAAAGTAATAATGACCGATAATGAACCAAGCTTTACCTCGGCCCAATTTAAATCTTTTGCACAAAGGTGCGGTTTAACTATACATTACGCAGACCCGAGGCACAGGACCTCAAACGGACAAGTTGAAAGGGCACATTCGACACTAACAGAATTAGCTCGATGCATTAAAGAAGAATTTAGCCTAACCAACTATTCCGAAATAGTAACAAGAGCCGCTCAAGAATATTATCAGAGCATTCATTCTGCAACGAACCAAAAACCTTTTGACGCACTATATAATAAAATAGAGCACGATAACATTCCTCAAATTTTAAAAAATACACAAGAGAAAATGTTAGAAACACATAATGAAAACAGAAAAGAAAAAGTATATCACGTAGGACAGGTAGTTTATGAAAAGAAACACGGAGAAAGAAATAAACTTTAAACTAGATATAAAAAACAAGTAGTTAAAGAAAATTTACCTAACAAAATAATAATCAACAATAGAAATAGAATTATTCACAAAGATAATATAAAATTCTAAGAATTTATGTTACCTTTTTTTACCTTTTCCAGAAAATGTTTTATCAGGTGCTCATACTACACCTTATTTTATTAACAAAATTAGAAATAATTGACTATACAAGTCACGAAAATCTTTTATTCAAGAACAATAAAGACGTATTGACGTACGATTCATACGCAAAATTATTCCACGTAAGTTTTTATAAAGAAATAATAAAATTGGAATCAGAAAATGTAAAAATACTAATAAAAGGTCACAATGGGAAATTAAATATGACCTAGAAGTTATCGAATTAATTTTATCACAATTAATATCAACTAGATCAAAAAGGGGGATAAATGAGGTAGGCACTGTGTGGAAATGGTTAGCTGGAACTCCGGATCATGATGATTTGGTTAAAAATTTAGAATTCAATTTATTATCAATTCCAAATTGTTCAAAGAAATAGAATCTCTTTCTGATGATTTTAAAAACGTTTTTATTGATCAAGATTTACCATTGCGAAAACATCGCTTACGATTATTAGCATTTGATCTGCAAAATTTAATTGACATAATCACACTGGCAAAAATTGACGTTTTTAATACCAAAATATTAAACAATGATGACATCATGGAAATATTAAATCATGAACGAAAACCAGTAATTATTGCTGACTTAATGGACATCTCTGTTTTTAAAATCGCACTGCGTAATGAACTTTTAATAATTTATATAAAATACCCAATAATAAAAAACAGATGCGAAATATATCACGCTAGAGCGATTTCCCAAATCGATGGAAAACTAGTATTAAGCAATCAAGTCGCAAAGTGCGCAAATTTGTTTTATGAAATGTCTAACTTTAAGAACGAACTTTTTAATAATTATTGCACTTTATGTAATGAAAAAACTTGTTTTACCCGCTTATTAAATGGTGAGAAATCCACTTGTATAAAAATAAGAGCAAAAAATAAAAAATAGACATCATACAAGATGGTGCCATTCTTATAAATGGTAACAATATTGTTAACAACTCCCATTTAAACGGTTCATTTTTGATAACATTTAATGGTACAACCGAAATTAATAATATTTCATATACCAATTTGGGAAACAAAATTCTTAACTACTTAACTACGAACCACTTCAAAAAATATGAAATATCCGATTACATATTATCAAATAACTCAGAACTTTCTTTAGATAATATAAACACTTTAAATCCTTTCATTAAAATAATAATACTAAAATATCACTTACCTTTATATTATTAATTTTAATCATTGTATATTTGATTTTTTTACCTATTATAAAATACAAAAATTCTTTATTATTTGTAACCAAAAAACAACGGCCAGAACCACAAAAATCTATTAGCCAAGAACATTTTTTAACAGAATTAAGAGATCAATTAAATGAATTTCATATTAAATTGGGAAGATCCATTTTAGAAGGGGGAGAGTTATCCAACCCGTGAAACGGTTCCTCTTATGGAATTTATAAACAAATTTTCGAATTCAACCACAGCGGCTTTGCCTATGCCTTTGTTTAAGATTCTGCCTTTGCCATTTCCATTTACATCGAGGGCCGCGCTTGACCGTCCTGCTAAGATAAATAAACCAATCGTAAAGTAAACACAAGCTTCCGTTCGAAGTCCAAACTCTTTTGTTCGAAGCCCACAGTATTGCGTTCTAAGTTCAAATCATATTGCATTCCGATTTTCAATCAAATTGCATCGGTCAGCATAATTTCATTTCACAACGAGATGCGACAGTTTCAGCACAAGCTTTTATTTTAAACAAAAATTAAAGTTCTGGAAGCTTAAGAAAGAAAAGCTTCTGGCCGAGGTTCATTGGATAATGTTTGAAAATTAAGAGGCAGTCCAATTTTGTCCGAGACCGCGATCGGTTCGAAAGTAATAAAAAAGTGTCTTGTATAAGTGATAAAAAAAAAAGGTTTAACACCAAGTTTAATAAAATAATAACATTTTTTTTTTTAATATAACAAGTGACTAATCTAATTTGCACACGATTGTTGAAGGCTTTAAATTTTTTTTGTTCAGTGTACACATGAATATTGTACAAATATTAAAATATTCCCATGTACACTGAAAAGAAACAATATTATTTTTTCAGTGTGTAGCTATCGCAAACTGCTCAATGTGAGTATGAGCATGTAGTTGTTACAAGCTGTAAGCTGAAATAATGAAAACAATGAAGCGACAAAGTTTAAAAAAGTCTTTGTTGTTATATTTATTTATTTAAAAATATAAACACCTAATATTTTTTAATTTTTTTTAGAAGTTTTATCATTCTCTCACTCAGATTTCGGTAAAATCGCATTTTATTTTTTGCTCCCTTTATTATATTTTGTGTTCCAAGGTCCTCAAATCACTGTCACAAACATATATGTAATATGCTCAAACTCCTTATAAAATGCATCAATTTGTTTTTTTAGTTCGCCATCCTACAATGTTAGATTTAGTCATTATTGACTGTTGCTTTTTTTTCTTTGAATAAAATGTGAATCAAAAAGAGATGAATAATAAATTGTAATTTTATATATTTAATTATATATATATATATATATATGCTATATAAATATATATAAAATATGCTATATATATATATATATATGTACATATACATTTTTCATAATAAAATTGTTTTATGAATTTTTCCGTTTAGGAGCAGGAGGTATAATAACCTTCATGTTTGTCTCCGTCGACATTGTCTTCTGGTATCTGGGTAAGAATTTGGAAACCACCATATTCATCATCATCATCCTCATCAGCACTTGCATTTACAATCAATATAACGAACTGCTAGTACTTTCAATGAAGGCTTGGTGATTTTCCAAATCTTACAACATCCGTCTGGGTGCTGTTGCTCTGGTTGTTGCTGCTGTTGATCTGGTTGTTGTTGCGGTTGCTCTGGTTGTTTTTGCTTTTGTTGTTGTTGTTTCTCCATGTTGTCCTCGTTCTCATTTTCGTGTTTAGGGATTGTTTCGAATGAAATTCAATTTTTGAACTGACTTCGAATTCAGCTCTCTAGCGCTATTTATGAATGTTGCTATCTGGCTTTTTTGCAGTTGGATGGCGCATAATTTTATGTTTGCACACTTTGCAACAAAGTATTTCTGATATGCTTCTAAACCTCGGATGTCCGATTCAATAAAAAGAAAACTAAAAAAAAAATGTTCTGATAACTAACATTGGATTTTGTCGTTAAATGATTGTGCTAATTATACCCGTTACTCGTAGAGTAAAAGGGTATACTAGATTCGTCGGAAAGTATGTAACAGACAAAAGGAAGCGTTTCCGACCCCATAAAGTACATATATTCTTCATCAGTATCACTAGCCGAGTCGATCTAGCCATGTCCGTCTGTCCGTCTGTCTGTCCGGATGAACGCTGAGATCTCGGAAACTATAAGAGCTAGGCTATTGAGATTTGGCGTGCAGATTCCTGAGCTTCTTACGCAGCGCAAGTTTGTTTCAGCAAAGTGCCACGCCCACACTAACGCTCACAAACCGTCCAAAACTGTGGCTCCTACAGTTTTGATGCTAGAACTGAAATGTGTTGTTCTCATCAATACCTGTCGATTGACCCAATAAAAGTTTGCCACGCCTACTTTAACGCCCACACGCCGCCCAAGCCTGTGACGCCCACAATTCTTATGCTAGATGAAAAAAAATTTAACTGAAATGTATTGGTCTCGTCAATACCTATCGATTTATCCACTCTAACGACCATTACGCTTAAATCTGTCTACCGCCATTAGGTGGCACATTTTAATCTCGCTTTCCGCTTGCATATCTCCATTTTCCTTTGGTTTCTTTAGCTGTGTAACGGGTATCTGATAGTCGAGGTACTCGACTATATCGTTCTTCCTTGTTTTATATTCCCCTCACTTTGCAACAAAGTATTTCTGATATGCCTCCGAGCAACGGATGTATGTGGATGCAATTTGATTTCAATTTATGCTTAATTTTATTTATCTCCGACTTTGCAACAAAGTGCTTTTGATATGCCTCCGAGAAAAGGATGTATGTGGGTGCGATTTGATTTCAATTAAAGCAATATTTAATTTCACAACAATTTAAGAATATTAAATACATACGTTTTATCTCATCATAATATTAAATAATATTTATTCATTTTTAAAATAAACATTGATTCATTGTCATTGATTGGTCATTGATTCTATGTCGTTGCTAACGACATTTTGTATATTGCGAATATATAAATTGAAAAAATGTTATAACCAAATAAATTATCATAAAGATTAACAATAACGTAAACATAATGTTTACAATATACACATAATTCGGTATGTGGGTGTCATCAGAATTGCTGCATTATCGGTTGTTGTTGTTGCTGCTGTTGTTGTTGAGGGAGTTTCCTTTGTCGCCAAGGATGTTGTTGCTGTTGTTTTTATTGTTGTTGTTGTTGCTGAGGGAGTTTCCTCTGTCGCCAAGGACGTGGTTGTTGTTGCTGTTGTTGTTGAGGGAGTTTCCTCTGTCGCCAAGGATGTGGTTATTGTTGTTGTTGAGGGAGTTTTCTCTGTCGCCAAGGATGTGGTTGTTGTTGTTGTTGTTGTTGAGGGAGTTTCCTTTGTCGCCAAGGATGTTTCGTCCTCTGTCGCCAAGGATGATTCCTCCATTGATATGGTTGTCGAGGGAGTTTCTACTATTATAGAATTTCCTTTTGTTTGAATCGAGTCAATTCTAATAATTATAATGACTCCACACAACAATAATGACAAAATGCAAGAATTCGTTTTTTTATTCTGCTTAAATGCTTTTTAAGTGCTTAAAAATTCCAGACATACTAAATTGAATTTAAACATGCAACATCAATTTTATAGTTTTATGTCTATACTGTGCAGATCGCATTCTCTCTTTGTTTAACTTGTCAATTTCCTTTGCAGACAAAGTAATACAAAATATATAAATTTTACAATTTCCTTTGCATACTTTGTATTAGTTTATATGCAATGGAAATTGTTCAACTAAACAAAGAATTAGTAATCCTACTGAGAATGAATCTCAGAGTTATTTAAATTTTTTTTTTTATATATTTATGGTGTGTGTGTTATATAATTTCCCCTGGGGCGATTGCTTAACAACTAGTTTTACAGAATTGTGCTTAAGTATACACTGGTCGGCATAAGTATTTTGACAAAACAATAGTTAAATATACTCACAATTTGAACTTCATTCTTGTAAACTTTGGCATAAATGGAAAGGTAATTTTAATGCCGTTTGAATGATACAATACATTTCTTAACCCTTTCAACACTTATTGAAAAGGACGAATTCGTGTTAACATCTACTTCTTAAACTTTTTTTCTCGACTTGAAAACCTAAAATTTTTTATGCAAAAAGTTTCTTTAAGCAAAAATAAACAAAAATTATTTCTCAAAAATTCTTTTTGCAGTTACTATTATTTTTGTTTTAAGAAACTTTTTGGATGAAAAGTTTTCAAGTCGAGGGAAAAGGTTTCAAAAGTATATTTAAAAGTAGTGTTGAACGTATCAGCTTTTTTATTAGTTATTGCTAAATTAAAATACGAATTTCAGGTTGTTTTATCCTTATTAACAATTTATTAGCGAGAGAGAGTACAGCAGGCGAGACGAGAGTACATTTAATGTCCAGATCAGAATTCGTACTGATTTTACAAAGGGACAGCCAGCCGAATGCTGGGCCCAAGAATGCAAGTACACAAAAAACGAGAGAGCTAGAGCTAGAGGGAGCTACCTTTCGCGATGCAATTAATATAAGAGATCGAATTAAGTTAATTAGCTGCTGCGGCTGCGTGACCCGACATACTCCCCCCGTTGGAAGCCTGGGTTTCAACATCATCCTTAAGGGGAAGCAGACACAGCTTGTTTACTGCTCGCTTTGTCACTCCTGATACTGTCTTAAGAACGGCAACTCGAGCAACCCCATCTCTGGCGAGGGGCTACTTCATGGGAGGCAAGTTTTCGTCCTTGACCAGAACTAAGTCATCGACAACCAGGCCAGGTTTCGGGGTGCGCCACTTGGAGCGCTGCTGCAGTAATGTTAGGTATTCTTCCTTCCATCGGGTCCAAAAGATCTGCTGCAAGTAAGCCATCCATGCAAGCGATTGAAGTTAAGACTGGTCACATCCGGCTCGACGAAAGAGGAAGGCGGACCACCATTCAAAAAATGTGCTGGGGTTAATACAGCCAGATCAGCTGGGTTTTCTGAAATCGAGACTAATGGTCGAGAATTAACAACCGCCGAAATGTGACACACCAGGGTCCGCAACTCCTCAAAGGCTAAAACAGCAGTGCCAACAGCGCGGTAGAAATGATGCTTAGCGATCTTCACAAGCGCTTCCCAAAGACCGCCAAAGTGTGGCGACCTAGGAGGAATGAAACACCAATCATAAGCCTCCGCTAGGCAAAAGTACAACGTAGCTTTCTAGTGATCACTGCTGAGGAATAGGCGCCATAGTTCGTGCAGCTCATTGCGAGCGCCAACCAAGTTGGTTGCATTATCAGACCAAATCTGCCGCGGCCTTCTTCTAGTGCATATAAATCGTTTGAGGCCATGCAGAAATGATACCGTAGAGAGATCCTTGATTAACTCCAAATGAATAGCCTTCGTGGCGAAACAAGTGAAGACACAAACGTAGCATTTTACTGGAGGCTTGCTTTGCGCCTCTGACTTGTAGAAAAATGGCCCACAAAAGTCAATGCCAGTGACTTCAAACGCATGAGATCAATCAAGTCGCTCCTTTGGAAGATCCGCCATGATATGCTCCACTACTCGAGGCTTCATTCGAAAGCATCTAATACATTTGTTTACCGCCTTCATAACCGTCTTCCTCCCCCCAATAGGCCAATATTGGGATCGAATTATGCCGAGTAATGCCCGTGGCCAAGTGTGCAGATTGCGTTCATGAAAGTGAGTAATAATGGCAATAGTGACCGAATGACTCCGTGGTAATATAATTGGATGACGCCCATTAAAATCCAGAGAAGAATTCCTCAGCCGGCCATCCACTCTAAGAAGCCAAAAGTGGTCAATGAATGGCGAAAGAGATGCGAGCGAGCATCCCTTTGACTGCAATGATTTGATGCCATCCCATAAATGTGAGCGCTGGACAAGACGAAGCAACAGCAGCGTACCGCCTTGAAGGTCAGACACCGTGAGCGTAGGGCGATGGATGCGATTACTAAACTTATAGACGTATCCGAAAATTTTTTGAAGGGCAGCAAAGGAATTGGCAAATTTTGAACTGGCCACTATGTCTTCGTATGGAGATTTTGTTAGTAGAATCCTCCGGCGAACCTCCAGCGTTAACTTTTCAGCAGTGATTGGGGTCGGCCAGTCAGCTTTGGGGCCACAGAAGAATTTTGGTCCATGAGCCCAGAGAGGAGACTCGTTGAGCTCAGCAGGAAAAGCACCTCGGGAGAGAATGTCAGCTGGACTTAAAGAAGTTGGAACATATTGCCACTCCACTGACTCAGTTAGCTCTTGAATGGCAGCTACTCCGGTTCGTCTCGGATCCATGAAAGCGCAACAGCAGAGTCGCTCCAGCAGTAAACCTTTCCCTTAAATGCACTCGACCCAGCCACTTCTGCGATGAGCCTAGACAGGAGTTCCGCCCCACATAGTTCCAACTTTGGCACAGTGAGTGTTTTCAAGGGGGCCACCCTTGACTTTGAGCAAAGTAATTGAGATCGGCCGTTGCAAACGATGTAGACACAGGCACCATTGCTTCTATGCTGAAATTGAAATTGATTGAAATTGAAATTCATTGTCTTCATTATTAAACTATTAAAAAAAAATTCTTAAGAAAAACTTTCCTTACATTTAATCGATAACTGAAAGCGATTATTGTCGAACATTTTTTTAGGATATATTAATATTAACCTTTTTTATTTATAAAATGAATAAAAATTTGTATGACGCCGAACGCCGCCGCCGCCGCCGCCGCGCCGGTTTTTACGTGACTCGGCGGCGGCGCGTCAAAAAAGCAAAAAATCGGCGGCGGCGGCGGCGTGGCTCGGCGGCGTATATGTCTACTTCAAATAGGACTCCTTATCCTTGTCTGCAACTCCATCCAAAACAGCCGACACATTTGAGCACCACTTTCTAAGCTTAAATTTTCCCTTGGCTAGAAGTTTTGATGCCTGATCCATAATGATGACTGCCTCTTCCTTGGACTTGGCTCCAGATATCAAATCAACCACATAAAAATCGCGACAAATTACCTCAGCCCCACGCGGAAACGCTGTATGCTCGTCAGCTGACAACTGATGCACAGCTCGCCAATGTCGACGTTGAAGCTAGGCTGTCGCTCTGTAATGTTCGGAGCAATTACCGCGGTAATTTTGGCTGAGTATTCGGAAGTTCGGGACTGAATCGTAATATTGACCGAGTGACTGTCCGTCACAAAACTGGAATCTCCTATTCCAGTTACAGATGCTGAAGATTTTATTTTCTTTACTTGAAGCTGATTTGCGAATCGGGACGTTATTAGATGCAGTTGGTAGCCCGAATCGAGTAGAGCTCGACAGGGAACGAAAACCCCGGAACGGTTTTTTACTAAAACGCTAGCCGTTGCTAAGAGCACAATATCAATATTAAACTCTTGTGCAATAAGAGCAGTCGAAGTGGTGGGCAGTGCAGAGGTTGAGACGGAACCACTCTGCACCGCATTTAGTCCCAGGATCTCAGTAATGTGTGCCTGAAAAACCAAACGTCGATTATCAAATCCATTTTGCAGCAAATCTAAAGCAATTGCGTAGTTGCCATCCAAAAGTTCCAATGAGCGAATAGTTTCCAACGCTGCGTCCCTCAGGCATGATCGTAGATGCTGCAGCTTTTGTACGTTGGTGAGGTCCGGATGACTATCTATGATCGTGGTAAACATACAATAAAAGTCAGTCCAATTTGCATAACCTCCAGCGAATTTTGAAAGCTCCGGTGGGGGCAGCAATGCTGCGCTATATCAAGGCTGACGCTGCTGGGGGCCGAAAACTCCCGGAGTGATGCCGTCAGCAAAAGTTGAGTG
Organism: Drosophila suzukii; assembly: GCF_043229965.1. Lineage (NCBI taxonomy): Eukaryota > Metazoa > Arthropoda > Insecta > Diptera > Drosophilidae > Drosophila > Drosophila suzukii. The sequence goes on along the minus strand of NW_027255896.1, from coordinate 38,897,307 downwards.
CGAAAGAAGCTGTGAGGCGCGCTTTGAAATTCCGGATCGAGCCGATGACTTCAGAATTACGAGAATCACTTTCAATTTCGTCGAAATCCAATTCTTCGAGCTCACTGAGCACCTTTTTAAATGACTCTTGAAGCTCATCAATCAACTCCAACCTCACATGAAGACTGGATTCGTCGCATGAAGTTAACGCCGCACTTGATAGGGAATCCACTTAAAAATATTGCCCTGTTTCCAATCAGCCCATCAGCGGTAATTTCTCCAAAAGTTCCCGTAGGCAGGGCTACAACAACAACAGCAGACGAAATGCCCAAAATTCGGCTCCAACATGAAGATGACAGCCCGTTACTTGGCTATGTACGCTTCTATGTATAGCTGATTTTGCGCCTTATATGTAAATTTCCGCAATCACCAACTGCTATTTATTTATAGCGCTCACTGCATTTAAGGCCCTATGATTGTTGCTCCGCAGCCGCAAGAATGAAAAAGTCAATAAATAGACTTATATGATTTGCACTTAGTATTATTTATGCACAAATCACGTCGGGGTCACCAATGTTTAACTAATAAGCTTTTTTAGAAGTTATTGCTAAATTAAAATACGAATTTCAGGTTGCTTTATGCTTGTTAACAATTTATTAGCGAGAGAGAGTACAGCAGGCAAGACGAGAGTGCATTTAACGTCGAGATCAGAATTCGAACTGATTTTACAAAGGGACAGCCAGCCGAATGCTAGAACTAGAGAGAGCTACCTTTCGCGATGCAATTAATATAAGAGATCGAATTAAGTTAATTAGCTGCTGCGGCTGCGTGACCCGACAAGTAGATTTACACAAATTCGTCCATTTCAATAAATACTGAATGGGTTAAGAAATGTATTGTATCACTCAAACGGCATTTAAATTACCTTTCCATTGATGCCAAAAGTTGACAAGAAGTAAGTTGAAATTATGAGTATATTTAACTTTTGTTTTGTCAAAATACTTATGCCGACTCTCTCTCAACTGATTGTCATCTGTTCAGTTTGTATCTAGTCGTTGATATTTTCATTGAGTATAACTTGCTGTGTGTCGGGGCTTTTTTCGACAACTGTTTGCTCAATCTCACCGTTCGCCAGTACACGATAATTGTTGTTTCAAAATATTGAGTACATGTTATTTCTCTTTATTTACTTTTCTTCTCATAATTGCTGTTATACAACGTATAAATGTTTAACAACGAACTGACATAGCTGAAGATTTATATTGTAGAATAAATATATTCCTCCAATATTTTTCTCTTTTTCCATTAGGTTTGTTTGAAACAATTTGATTGCCTCATCGGCTGTAAAACCGTCATAATCCTTACCGCCTTGTAATCATCCTCGTATTTCTTGTTGTCGTCGTCGTCGTTACCGTCATCATCATAGGCTGTTTCTGCTGTTGTTGTTGTGGGCGATATACAGTGGATCACATTAATAATCCGTTTTTTTTTCAACTTCAAACGCGAATAAAATGTATAAGACTAAGGAAATTCTGTTCTTTTTGGTATATTCAAGCTTTTAATATTACCTTTTCATAGATATATATATTTAAATACTTTATTTGATACTTAACGAAAAAACATACATAAACCAAAAAAGCTCTATATTTGCGTTACTTTAATATTCGGTGTTTTTTGAAAGTCGTATAAAAAAGCCCTGTGGCAACTCCGAATGGTCAAAAATTGAGGCAATCAATGTGTTTCCCCGAAAAGCCAACATCTGACCAACAATAGTTGCCACCAAACAAGCAGCAAACATTAAGTTTTAACCACGAATTTAAAATGGGCCGCAAAAGTAAGAATTCATCCTTGGAGCAGCGAAAACTTGTCGTCCAGTTGCATCTAGAAAGCAAAGCTTACAAGTAAACTGCCGATATCCTGGAAATGAAGCCAAATACGGTCGGTGACATCGTCCGCAGATTCAAAAATGAGGGAAGAGTGGCGTCAATAAAGCAGAAAGGACAACCCAAAAAATTGACTGATCGCGAAGAAGCGGAAATAGTCAGAAGGGTTAAGAAAAATCCTCGACTAAGTGCACCCGAATTGAAGGCCGACCACGGGATGACCGTTTCAGCGCAAACCGTTCGTTGTACCATAAAAAACAAGGGTACAACGGCAGGGTCGCTCGAAAGAAGCCTTTGCTGGCTGAGCGCAACCGGAAACTGAGGGAAAATTTGGCCAAGGAGTACGCCAAAAAGGACCAAAGCTGGTGGGACGATGTCATTTTCTTGGACGAGAGCATGTTTAACCTTTTCGGCAGTGAAGGCAAGACTATGGTTTGGAGGAAACCCAATACCGAGCTTCAGAAACAACACCTAAGACCAACATTAAAACACGGGGGAGGAAGTGTTATGACTTGGGGATGCATTTCTACAAAAGGAGTGGGAAATCTAGTGTTTATAGATAGTATAATGAACCAGGACCAGTACCTTAAAATTTTACAAGAAAATTTGAAGCAGTCGGCAGAAAAAATGGGCATTGGCAACACCTTTAAGTTGTATCAAGACAACGACCCGAAGCATAAGGCCCATAAAGTAAGGTCCTGGTTGTTGTACAACTGCCCAAAGGTCTTGGAAACGCCTCCCCAATCACATGATGTCAATCCAATTGAGAATCTGTGGAGTGAGTTGGACCGCCGTGTTCACAAAACGCCTATATCGTCCATATCGGCCTTAAAAGAACGGCTTCAGGAAGAGTGGGCTAAAATTGGGTCGGAATTCACCCAAAAAATTGTAGCCAATATGCCAAAACGACTGAATAATACCCTACAAAATAATGGCTATCATACCAAATATAAAATTAGGTGTTATTTCTGAGAAAAAATTTTTTTAAAGAAAAAACCGATTATTAAAGTATCTTAAAGTTTTAAGCTTTTTTTGTTTATGTATGTTTTTATTTTTATTTTTTAATATAACCATAAGATATTTACCTCGCTGAATTGGTAATAAAAAAACTTTAATTTTTCATTTCAAGATTGTTTGTTATTATCTGATTTCAACATTTAATTCGCGTTTGAAGTTGAAAAAAAAAAACCGAAAATTAATGGGATCCACTGTAGTTGACAATTCAACCAACTTGATGGTTTTTGTTGTTGTCCTGGCTGTGGTTATTATTGGTTGGCTCATCAACTCGAACGAGAGGTTTACTTTTAGTACCTCATTATTTGATAGGGTTAAATTCAATTCTACTCGACTTGTGTTTGCGATATGTAAAACAGAAATCGAATTTGGAACAGGAGTTACGGGATTACAATTCCCTGAGTTGAAAAGGAACAGAAAAATAATTGTGACGATTATTACTCGCAAATTTTTTTTTTTATTTGTTTTCTATTCCGTTTGGTTGTAGTTTCTAGTTCGCAGTCCCACTGCCTACTAATACCTGCATTCTCGCAGAGAACGAAATAGAAAAAATATTTTACAATATTTTTCTTACTTCGTTTGATAGCGGCGTATATTCGAATAATTTATCATTATTATAAGGTAGTATGCGGATTTTGAGGGGATTTTATTTAATGTTTTTACATCAATTCGTAAGGTCCACCATCGGTAGGTCCACTTTCAACTGACTCATTTTGATGTGTTACATCTAAAACAATAATGGGAGCCTTGTCTTTGAAATTCCCTAGCAACAATAATGGTTGCGACTCACAACCGTAATAACTTTTTTGAAAATTGATATACATATCATATAATAGTGCAAATTATCTAACCCGTGAAATCGGGCCTCATATGGAATTAATAAACAATTTTCAGAATTCAATCTAAGCGATCTTTGCCTATGCCTTTGCATTTGCTTTTGTCTTTGCCCTCGCCTTTGGCTTTGCGGTCCGCTCTCGGTGGTCCAGCCAAGATAAACAAACCCAACTTAAAGTAAACATCAGCTTCCGCTTGAAGCCCACAGTACTGCGTTGTAGGTTCAGAACATATTGCGTTCCGATTTTGAATCAAATTGCATCGGTCAGCATAATTTCATTTCACAACGAGATGCGACAGTTTCAGCATAAGCTTTTATTTTAAACAAAAATTAGTTCTGGAAGCTTGAGAAAGAAAAGCTTCTGGCCGAGGTTCGTTGGTTAATTTTGTATAAGTGATAAAAATTAAAAGGTTTAACACCAATTTTAAATAAAAAATAAAATATATTTTTTTAACATATTACCAGTGACCATCTTAATTGGCGCCCAACGTGGGGCGGTGTCGTAAATAAGTTCTAAAAACATATTAATTATAACAAGTTAATTTAAACGAAACTCGCGCCGCAAAAAACCAAACAATTTTTAGTGTAAAAATCAAAACATCCACACAAATCGACGACACCTAACATTGTGACAAGTGATCGTGATTTAAAAATTTAAATGGAAATCAATTAATGCAATAATCCATTTAAATAGCTGGTAATATATAATAAAGGTGGACCAAATAAATAGCTGGTAATATATAATAAAGGTGGATCAAATAAATAAATTCACAGTGCAAGAACACACAACAAAAACAAAATAATAAATTCAGTGGAAACCAAAAACAATTAAAAAAAAAAAAAGAAAATTACTTTTAAACAATAAAAACAATAGAAATTAAAAATTAAACAATAATTAAAAAAAATAAATAAATAAATAAATGAAATAAACACTTAACGAACGGGAAAACCAAAGAGAAAAGAACGGAAATATTTGAATAACTCTCAGAAGGAAGGAAGGAAGGGCTGAAGGGCAATCCCTCGCCAAAATTCAACACGACTACAACCGAAATAACAAAGAAGGAAGGAAGGAACGGCTGAAGGGCAATCCCTCGCCAAAATTCATCACGATTACAACCCAAACATCAAAGAAGTCAAAACTTAAAAATTGAAAGATCGTAAGAAATAAGAACAATTATATTTTAAATAAAAATTTAATTTGAAAGATAAATTATATAATACATCCTGGAAGATCTAGAAGTTTTGTTGAATCTATTTAATAATTTGGAAGTGACCGAAACGCCAAGCACAAGCAAAATGGCGAATCAAGAATTAGAAAAGCAAGCCTTTTTGACTAAAGAATTAATAAAACAGATTGTTTCATCGGAGGTAAATTCTTTAAAACAAGAAATAGAAACACTTAAAACCGAACTTCAAACAATTGTCAACAAAGTAGAAGATTATAAAATTGAAGAAGTTGACAATTCAATAAAATGTGAAGAATCTTATGAAATCATTAAATCAGTTCCAGAATTTAAGGGGGAACTTGAAAAATATGTGAGTTGGAGGGAAGCAGCAGAAAACACTATAAGTCAGTATATTCGACAAAGTAAGCGATATTTTGCAGCTCTATCAATTTTAAGGAACAAGATAACCGGGAAAGCAAATGATGCTCTAACCATCCATGGAACAGTCCCAAATTTTGATGCAATCCTAGCCAGATTAGACTTCGTTTTTAGTGATAGAAGACCGCTACACATTATCGAACAAGAATTAAGTATTCTTACACAAGGAAAACTCAGTGTAATGGAATACTATAACCAAGTGTACAGGAAACTAACATTGTTAACTAACAAAACTATAATGACGTATGGCCGTAATAAGCCAATCACTTCAGAAATTAATAATAGACATAGACAGAGTGCACTAAGAGTTTTCGTAACTGGCCTTAACGGCCCAATATCATCAACTCTGTATTCCATGAACCCAACAGACTTGCCCAAAGCAATGGAGTTTGTACAGGAGATGGAAAGTAATAATATGAGAGCAAAATTCGCTCACACTTTCGTTGGAATGAGTTATAGAAATTATATCTCAAATTATGGTAATGGCCCAGAACAAAATAATATTTCTTTTAATCAAAAGACCACTAATAACAATAAATTCACATTATTTGAGATACAATCAAAGATCTCCGCAACAGGTAAAAAATAATCAGTGGAATCAGGGACAGAGTAACAACAATCAGTGGGGAAAAAATAATAATTGGAAGTCCAATAACAATCAGGTACAGTCTACTCCTGAACCCATGGAGATAGATGAATCAATCCAGTACCAATATCGACCTTATAACAATTTTAATAGGGGTAATAATAGCAGACAAAATTATAATAATTTTTATCCAAGAAATAATTACAATCAAAACGAAGCGCAAAAATCAAATACAACCGCCGGTCAGAACAAACTATCTGAATCACATCCCCCGTTAAAGCGGGAATCAACAGGTTCAACTAATCAGCCTGCTCAAAAAAATATGAGAGTAAATAATATAGAAGAGGATCATTTTTTAGATCAGAATCCGGAGTAGGATTTCCCTACTTAATGAGAACAGACCAAAAAATCGAAAAAGAATTAAAAGTTTTAATCGACACAGGAGCAACATCCTGTTACATAAAAAAGGGAATTTATCAAAATAAAAAAGAGCTCCCAATTTACAAGAGGGTTTCAACCATTAATGGGTTTACAATAATAAAATATTATCATTTAATAACAATATTTAACACAAAACAAGTATTTTATGAAATAGAAGGGTTAGAATCCGACTTATAGGTTTTAATCTTTTAAAAAAGATAGAAGCGGTACTTGATATTCAAAAAGGGACGATCAAGTATAACGAAACAAAAGAAAAATTATTTTATGATGAAGATAGTTCTTTAAACCAATTATCGTTAATTGAAGGAAAAATTATCCTTCCACTAAAAGAATATATTATAAAATAATACTTTGAAGATCAAAGTGGAATCAAAACAGAATCACAAATGGTTGAAAATAGTTTATTTAGCTTGGGATCACGGAATCCCGAGCAATCCGACGTAGAATTATCCGTCAACAAAAAAACAAATAGTTTGGGATCTAAAAATCCTGAACACACCGACGTAGAATTATCCGTCAACAAAAAAACAAATAGTTTGGGATCTAAATATCCTGAACACGCCGACAAAAAATTTTCCGTCAATAAAAAAGTTTACAATTTTTGGATCATAAGATTCTGAAAGAAATAAAATTAATAACATTAAAATGTTAAATTCAAATCAAGTAGATGATTTGGAGAAAAAAATAATAGACATAATTGAAGAGGAACATTGTAAAACAAACGTAAAAATTCTTTTTAGAACTGACATTCGGGGCGAAATAAATACAATTAATGACAGGGCAATTTATGGTCAACAATATCCATATGCCTTATCGGTTTCAGATTCGTTAATAGCGAAATTAATAGAATGTTAAATGAAAATATTATAAGGCCGAGTAGAAGTCCTTACAATTCACCAGTTCCGGTGGTACCCAAAAAAGGCCAAAACGAAGACGGTAACCTTAAACACAGACTCGTTATAGACTACAAAAAATGAGTACCGTACAGATATCCGATGCAAGACCCTTCTATTATATTAGCCAACTTAGGAAAGGCAACATTTTTTTCAACAATTGACTTAAAATCAGCATCCCATCAAATTTTAATGAAAGAATCAGATATCGAAAAAACATCTTTTTCGATTAACAACGGAAAATTTGAATTTTTACGCATGCCTTTCGGATTAACAAATTTTACAGAGAGCAATGGATATTCTCAGAGAAAAAGTCAAACACAATCGAGCAACATTTCTCGGACTTAACTCATATAATAAGCATTTTACAAAGAGCAAATATGAAAATTTCTCTCGAAAAATCTAAATTCTTTAAATTAGAAACCTCGTTTTTTGGCTATATTGAGAACTTCGAAGTTTTCTAGGCCTAACTGGCTACTACCGAAAATTTGTCCGTAATTATGCAAAAATTGCAAAACCTCTTACAAAATATTTAGGAGGGGACAATGTAAATGTTTCTAAAAAAATATCAACAAGAGTTTTAATACAGTTGGACGATTCAGCTATACAAGCTTTTAACGAACTAAAAGATAATCTAATAGCACAAGTGGAACTAGTTCAACCGGACTATAGAAAAAAATTCACTTTGACAACAGACGCATCAGACGTAGCTATCGGGGCGGTATTATCACAGGATAATAAACCAATTACTTTAATTTCTAAAACACTTAATAAAACCGAACAACTTTATGCCACAAACAAAAAGGAACTGCTAGCCATAGTATGGGCCTTAAAAAATTTGAGAAACTATTTGTACGGAGTAATTGGTATATAAATCCAAACAGATCATCAGTCCTTATCTTTCACGATTTCCGATAAAAATCCCAACATAGAAATGAAAAGATGGTATTCTTTCTAGAAAGTTTTACCCCAAAAATAATATATAAGCCCGGTACAACAAATGTTGTAGCCGATGCATTATCTCGAATACAAATAAATAACATTACAGGCAGTGATGTAGAACAGTCAGCATTCAGCTGAAAGCAGTTTTGAAATTGTAATACAAGAGACCCGTAAGCCGTTAAATCAGTTTAAACAACAACTGTTATTAACAACGGGGAGGTTTACAATACATGAGTCACTGGAAGTTTTTGGCAGGACACGACACTTAATTGAATATGACACACCAGAAAATTTAATAAACTTATGAAAAGAGTATATTCCACCTTACATTACTGTAGGAATTCACTGTACATTAGAGGACTTATATCACATTCAATTACCCTTAAAAAATAATTTCACTAACCAATTTCTTTTTACAAGAATCTTTCTTCAAGACATAGAAAACGATGAAGATAAAGCCATAATAATAGAAGAAACACACAGTCGAGCTCATAGGGGGCTAGATGAAAACTACAAACAAATCAGTAGGTTATATTATTGGCCAAACTTATTTACAAAATTAAAGGAATATATCAAAAATTGTGTGATTTGTAATGAAAGTAAATATAACAGGCACCCAATAAAAATTCCAATCGGGGAAAATTCCAACTAAAGAAGGAGAAAATTTACATATAGACATATACTACGCGCAAAATTTAATATTTATTACTTGTATAGACGCGTATTCCAAATTCCTTGTTGTTAAAGAAATTCAAAATAAGTTAAACATTGAAATTAGTGTAATGGAACTACTCCAACAATTTCCCCAGGCAAATGTAATTATGACCGATAACGAACCGAGTTTTACCTCGGCCCAATTTAAATCATTTGCACAGCGGTGTGACATTACTTTGCATTACGCAGACCCAAGACATAGTACTTCAAACGGACAAGTTCAAAGGGCACACTCGACATTAACAGAAATAGCTCGCTGCATAAAAGAAGAGTTTAATTTAACTAATTATTCCGAAATAGTTATTAGAGCCGCTCAAAAATATAATCAGAGCATTCATTCCACAACAAACGAAAAACCTTTTGATATCCTTTATAATAAAATTGATCATGATAATATTCCCATTATTTTGAAAAATACACAAACAAGAATGTTAGAAACACATAATGAGAACAGAAAAGAAAAAAATTATCATGTAGGACAAGTTGTTTATGAAAAAAAACATGGGGAACGAAACAAACTTAAATCAAGATATAAAAAACAAGTGGTAAAGGAAAATATGCCAAACAAAATAATAATCAACAATAGAAATAGAATTATTCATAAAGATAATATTAAATCCTAATATAAACAAAAATTTTTTATTATTTTTTTCAGAAAAATGTTTTTTCCAGTACTTATACTGAACCTAATACTTTTAACAAGTTCTGAACTAATTGACTATACAAGTCACGAATACTTATTATTTAAGGACAATAAAGACGTATTGACGTACGATCCATACGCAGATTTATTTCACGTAACTAATTTAAGTTTTTATAAAGATAAAATTAACACTGAAACAAGCTCTTTGAATAAATCATCAAAAACAGACATAGAATGGGAAATTTCAATGGACTTAGAACTCATAAAATTAACTTTATCAGAAATAATGCCAAAAAGACAAAAAGAGGAATTAATGAAATAGGAACTTTATGGAAATGGATAGCAGGTACTCCTGATCACGATGATTTCATAACGGTTCAGAACAAAATAGACAACTTAATTGAAAACAACAACAAGCAATTCAGAATAAATTCTAAATTATTTAATGAAATAAAATATCTCACTGAAAATTTTAAAAATGTAGTTTTCAACGAGGAAACAATTTTAAGAAAACATCGTTTGCGGTTGCTCACATTTGATTTACAAAATTTATTAGATACTATTATCTTAGCAAAAACAAAAATTTTTAATACAAAAATTTTGAACGAGAATGAAATTAAGGAAATTTACAATCATGAAAAACAATCTGTAGTATTATCTGACCCGATGGACATATCAACTTTTAAAATTTTATTTAATAACGATTTACTTGTAGTTTACATAAAATATCTTATGATTAACGGTAAATGTGACCTATACAAAACAAGACCTATTGCACAATGCGATAGAAAATTATTAATAAATGAAGTTGCCAATTGCAAAAAAAAATATAACCTAATGACTAATTTTAAGAAAGAAATGTTTAACAACTATTGTAAATTAAGTTTTGAAACTAATTGTTTTATAAAATTATTAAATGGCCAAAAAGCCAACAGCTCTAAAATAAGAGAATTTAATAAGAAAATAGATATCTTACAGGATGGTGCCATTTTAATAACAGGAAAAAATAAAGTAGACTACACTCAACTAAAAGGTTCATATTTGATTTTGTTCAATGACTCAATCATTATAAATAACAACACCTACATTAACAGCGAAAACAAAATATTGAACTATATAGCTCAGCATAAATTCATAAATTATGACATTTCAGAATGTATTGCTTCAAACAATTCGGAACTAACTCTTGACAATATAAACATTATTATTAATAATACAAAAATATCAATTTCCTTTATATTATTAATTTTTATCATTATATTTTTAATATTTATACTTTATATAAAATACAGAAATTTTATTTTTGTAACCAAAAAACAACGGCCAGAACTAGAAAACAATACAAACCAAGAAATAATTTTAAAAGAAGAAAATCTAAATCAAGAAGAAATTTTGAATGGAGAAATTACAAACCAAGAAGAAATTTTGAGAGAAAAATATACAAACCGAGATCAATGTTTTTTTTTAAAACTAAGAGATCGTTTAAAGGAAATTCATAATGAATCGGGACGATCCATTTTAGAAGGGGGAGAGTTATCCAACCCTTGAAACCGGGCCTCCTATGGAATTAATATACAGTTTTCAGAATTCAATCTAAGCGATCTTTGCCTATGCCTTTGCATTTGCTTTTGTCTTTGCCCTCGCCTTTGGCTTTGCGGTCCGTTCTTGGTGGTCCAGCCAAGATAAACAAACCCAACTTAAAGTAAACATCAGCTTCCGCTCGAAGCCCACAGTATTGCGTTCTAAGTTCAGATCATATTGCGTTCCGATTTTGAATCAAATTGCATCGGTCAGCATAATTTCATTTCACAACGAGATGCGACAGTTTCAGCATAAGCTTTTATTTTAAACAAAAAGTAGTTCTGGAAGCTTAAGAAAGAAAAGCTTCTGGCCGAGGTTCGTTGGATAATTTTTTAGAATTAAGCGGCAGTCCTATTTTGTCCGAGGCCGCGATCGGTTCGACAGTTATAAATTAGTGTCTTGTATAAGTGATAAGAATTAAAAGGTTTAACACCAAGTTTAAATAAAAAATAAAATATATTTTTTTAACATATTACCAGTGACAATCTTAATTTGCATACCTATTCAAACCAACATTTTGGTTCAATCCATTATATGGATATACTTCAGAATTTAAATAACCTTTCACATCAGTCAAATCGCAATGAACATACTTTTTGTCTTTTTTAAATGCGATAAAAAAATAGCGAGGCCGTTCGTCTTCAACTGCTAATTTCACATTTCATATAAATAAAGTACTTTGTGGAACTTCTGGTTATAATAGATATGCCAACTACTGAATGGTATAAATAACGAAGATTGTTTGTTTGCTACATTTAAGATGTAAATTATTTTTATACCGAGCTATATTTTATTTATCTATTCCTCCAAGCCTGTTTAGGCAAATAAGAAGTAGAGTTATTTAAGTTTATATTTATTTATTACTCCTAAGCCTGTTTAGGCAAAGGGTTGGATAATTTTACAATTGTTTATTAAACACAGCTATGGATGCGGAATACCAATTTTATTCTGGCTTAAGGGTCCGATCCGGCCACAGCTTGAGGCCTTTGCCTGCTAGCAGCGGCATGCAAGGTCAGCACTTGGTATCCGGCGATCATTCGCTGAGCGCGTGTTCCCTGCGCTGCAGCTGAAGCGCCGGGTCAGCACTTGGTATCAGCCGATGGGGCGATGGCACCCAAAGTGTGGATTCGGCAGTTTCCTTACTGCGCGTGTTGGCCACCGAGTATGGCCTGCAACTCAACAAATTCTGCTCATGGGAACTGGGCGTGTTAACTCCTCCCTCTTTTAAGTGGTCGCCGTCCCGGTGACCTGCTGATTCTACGGCGCCATTGGTTCCTGGTTTGCCTTGTCCTCTGGTCCTGAGAACGTGGTATTCGAGCCAAACGGTAGGAAGGAGGCAAGTAGAGCGAAGGAGTAGCTGAGGAAGGAACCCATGGCAAGCTCAGTTCGTGGAGAAATGGAAGGCTACGGCGATTCTGATGAGCGGTAATGTTTACCAGGGTCATGGCTGAGACCACAGGCTCCTCGAAGTTCCAAGTTGGTTTATGTACCAGGTGCCGTTGAGTGATTCCTTGCTAGAGTAGGTTACAAGGTATGAGCCAGGTATTTCTTGCTTTAGACCGAGGTCGTCGATGATGGTCACTTGGCCGTCGTTGATGATGAGGGTGGTCCACTATAGTAACTGGGCTCAAGTGACCTGGTAGGGTGGAGCATTGTGCAGTCACCCCGGCCACCATCTGTATGTATCGCCTTGGAGTTCTTTGCAGAAGGTAGCGCCTACTGTAGCTTTGCAGCCCCCTATGTTGACAATTCGTGCTGCGCAATCGGCGACTAGGTCTCCATTCTCGAAGGATCTTGTTGTGTGCTGAGTCGGGTAGACTGTTATCCTTTTACATACTAGCTTAGAGTAGGGGAATTTAATGAGGAAGTGGATTATTTATGTCGCTGCTATCCAGGATAGCCGGGCTTACGATATTAAGTTTCGCTAGAGTTAGGCCCATCAAAATATTTTCTAAGTCTGTGATAACAATTCTGTTTTTTGCTAAAATGATTTCTAAAAGATGTGTCCCTTCTTTCTGTCTACCTTTTGAATTTGGTTCATAGAATTGGTAATTGCATTTACACGTTTTTGAAATTTAATATTTAACTCAGATTGTCCTTCTTCAGCGTTAATTAATTGTTCTTGGTTAAACTTTATTTGCTCCCAATTAAAGTCGGGAGTTCCTGCAATGACTTTAAGTGCTGTTCCGATTAAGTTAATGCTCCTAGTATCCCTGTGGTGAACCTTAAGGGTAGCAACTAATCTACGAATGTGTCCTAAGTCAGCGGTTATTACCTGAGTCCTGTGTTCGTTCGTGAAGGTCTTTGTCATTGCTTCCGTCTGGTCCGCATAGTCCTCGTACGATGTTAAGTTCGTTGAATGTCGTAGGTATCGTAACTATCCTAAATTACAATGTCACTGGGGATGAAGTCTGCGTTCGTGTAGTTGTTAAGGTTGACTGTCGCGTTCATCATGGCAGCCGTTAGCGTACGTAGTATGAAGTATCCCTTAAACCTAAAATAAAATGAAAGGGTAATTTAGTTTTTAATGATAATTATTATCGTAAATTGTCCTTATGGACCACCCTCCCCTTAATAAGAACTGTCGTCCCAAGGTCTGGCTCAATTATTCTGAGCATAGGGGAGACAGTTTATTCCCCAGGCGTTTATTTGATTTCAAGAAAACTTTGTCGCCGACCTGATATTTTTTATAAATTCTGTTTTTGTTTATCTGGTCTAAGCTTTTCTCCTGGGCTTGTTGAATTTTTGTGCTAATCTCTTTTTTAAATTCTGCAGAATAAGAGTGTATTATTTCTATAGGCGTTTTGTTAGTCGCTGAATGGATGGTTATTTTGTATTTAATTGTGGCTAGTAAGATAACCTCTGCAGTGCGTTCATTTGTTTTTTAATTTTTAGGCAACGCGCTTTTTCAGCAAGGGTGCTGTGAAATCTTTCGACCTGTCCGTTCGAGGTGCGGTGTAATTAAAAAATTATTAAGTAGAATTGATTTTATTGTTTCGGAGTTAAGTGACCTCTCGTTGTCGCAGTAAATAATTTTTGTGTTTGGAAAAAAATTTATCACATTTAATATTGGGGCTTTTACATCAACGATGGCCCTTGAGGTGATTTTCTGTCAGAAAAAGATTTCCATCCGTTGAGAATATGTCGATGTGAAGAATTTCCCCTGCATAAGAGGGTATTGGTGTTTGGCCGACCGTCTGTTTGGTGGGGTGGCGGCTGTACTTGGCCATGGAACAGATTTTACAATTTAAAGTATCTTTTGATGCTAGCCTGAAAGAAATAGTCCCGTAAAATTTGTTTTACATTTTCTGAGCAGCACGGTGGGCTCTATTATGCTCAGTAACTATGAGTTCTTTTTGTTCAGTTTTATCTGTTATGTCCTTCACAAAACTTTTTGAATACTTAAATGTTGTGCTTGGGAATAACTCGATTAGGACTGGGACTGGGAGTGAGCAATGTATCGCATTTATTACCTCCGGATTAATTAAATCTTGAATCGTATTAATCAGGCTGTTGCGGTCTGGGAACTTTATTATGTGTCTCATTTTGGTTTTAAATAAGATAAAGTTATCTACAGACGAACTGTTTCCTTCCTCGATTGTAATGTGATTTCGGAAGCAGTTGACCGGTTTGTCGGTCGTGTCAATGGTGTAAGAAAGCGATTGCTCGCTGTGTATCGTAGCCGCGTCCGATTCTGGGGTGTCTTGTAAGACGTTTATCCGCTACAAGGTTTTCTTGTTGCCTGCGTTCCAGCGTTTAGTTTCGCATTGGGATTTTTATCTGACACAGCGAACGTTAACGGCTGGTGAACAGTATAAATGTGTAAATCTTTTACTCCGTATACTCACGTAACGTGCGAGATATCATGGTAATGGGGCGTCCCCCTTGCGATAATACCGCCCCCAGACCAAGACCTAAACGGTCCGTTGTTTAATCAAACGGGTATGACAATAGGACATCTTCTGATGCTAGGATTTCGCTTAACTTATGATATGCGTCCCTCTGTTGTTTAGTCATTTCGTTGTCAATTTTCCTCGTTTGATAGTTGCTTACTTTTCTATTTTCCCCCTTTAGCATTCCTGTAAGGGGTCCTGCTATTGATGCAAAACCTTTAATAAAGCATCTATAGTAACTAGCTAAACCCAAAAATATCGGAGATTGAAAATGGTTTTTTGTAGGGAAAATTTCTTGATAGCCTTGACCTTTTCAGGTGAGGTTCGTAAGCCCGCTTCTGATTCTCTGGGTATTCCCTAAACTGTTGAATTGCTGAATTGTTGAATTTTGATCAGTTGTTAGTCATCTGTTCCATACAAAGTCAACTGTCAAAAATTTCAGCATTTCAACAGCCTCGGGGCTGTTGAAAATGTTGTTTTATTGCTGAAAACCAGAGTTGTCGCTGCTCTCGACTTAAAGTTAGAGGGTAACTCTGGTCACTTGTAAGCATGGGGGAATTGCAATCGTAGAAAATATGCAAGTAAAGGATATCTGATAGGATGCTGCCTGTTAGCAGTTCTAATAGTTAATTTTTTTTGCTTATTCTCGGCATTTTCCTTAATTTTAAACATAATCTTTGGTTAACACAGCCTAGCAATTTGACAATAAGACAATCAGCAGACATCTTGAAATTGAAAAATCAACAGGGAACTTTTGGGGTCGTTCCCTTAATTGCTGAAATTATCTATTGAATTTTCAACAATTCAGCAATTCAACAGTTTAGGGAATACCCTGACTATGATTCCCAAATATTCAACCCTTTTTTAAAAAACTTTTATTGTTCTTGGGACACCCTCATGCCACCTTGTAAAAGTTTCTCGAGAACCCAGTGAATATCATTAACATGGTCCTCCTTTGTCTGAGAAAAAATTATTACATCATCGACATACACGTAGTATGTCTTTAAAATTTTTTCCTGTAATAAATCATCAAAAGCCCTTTGAAAAATGCTCGGAGCATTTTTTAGGCCGAACGGCAATCTACAAACTTACCGATATTTATTAAAAAAGCTGTTTTTTCCCTATCCTTTCCGCCAGTCCTATCTGGTGGAAGCCTGATTTAAGATCAAGTGTTGTAAAAAATTTAGATTTGCCCATATTTGACGATATGGTCGAAATCGCGGGACTTGGGAATCTATCGTAGACTGTTTTCTGGTTTAATTTTCTGAAATCAATAAGTAGCCGCTTCTTTTTTAACCCATTTTGGTCGGTTCCCTTTTTGTCGGCGAGCCAAGTTGGATTGTTGTACGGTGATTTAGATGGCCTTACTATGCCGTCCGCTAGAAGTTGTTTATCCTCTGCGTTCACAAATTCTGTCACGCCCATGGGGTGCGGGTATGACTTGGAGTACACCGGTTCCTCATCTGTTTTTATTGTGACTATAGTGTCTATGTTAAAAGGTAGAGCTTTGTCTGGGTCAGCGAAGGCTTTAGAATTTTTATACCCTTGCAGAGGGTATATTGATTTCAGTCAGAAGTTTGCAACGCAGTGAAGGAGACGATTCCGACCCCATAAAGTATATATGTTCTTGATCAGCGTGACTAGACGAGTCGATCTAGCCGTGTCCGTCTGTCCGTCCGTTTCTACGCAAACTAGTCTGTCAGTTTTAAAGCTATCGGGCTTAAACTTTCACAAAAGTTTTATATCTTTTGCAGGCAGTATATAGGTCGGAACCAGCCGGATCGGGCAACTATATCTTATAACTCCCATAGAAATAACCGGAAAAAGAAATTTAATAAAAATTTTTTTTAATATAACCTCCTAAGCTTTTTTTGAATTTCGAATTAAATTATATCAAAATCGGACGACTATATCATATAGTTGCCATAGGAACGATCGGAAAATTGGTAGGAAAATAATATGAAACTAATTATAGCTTCGGTGTTTTTTAACATATAACCTTCTACGCTTCACTTTTTAATTAGTTCTGAATTTCGAATATAATTTTATCAAAATCGGACGACTATATAATATAGCTGCCATAGGAACGATCGGAAATTTGATTGGAAAATAATATGCAACAAATTATAGCTTCCGTGTTTTTTAACATATAACCTTCTACGCTTGGAAATAACATTTTTTAATTAGTTCTGAATATCGAATTTAATCTTATAATTTTTTGTATTTTTAAATTTGATAAATATAACTTCCTTCTTGTTTTTAATCATTTTGTGATAAACGGATTTTATTGCATGTGGGACACTTCGTCATCAATTTTAATGAAATTAAGGTTTTCGGATTTGGTGAATTAAAGCTTTTCTGTCGCATTGCCAGCTTGTAACATATTTTTAGTGAAATCGAGTTTCGCATTTACTTGTTTAAGTAAGTCGAGCCCGATTATCCCGTCGAACCCGTCGAATCATTTAAGAGGAAGAAATGAGACTTAACCTGAAAAATTGAAGTAAAGCACTTTTTTGTAATTTGTGTGTTGCCATGAATTGACTTAACACTAAAAGGGGTTTCTACTTCCATGACGCCTTTAAGCAGGGGTGCAACGTAATTTTTTGAAGTTTCGGTATCAACTAACAGTTTAACTTCCCGCCCTGCTAGCCTTCGTGTAATGTACGGGAGCAGGGATTTTATTCTAAAAAATGGCAAGTATCATCTGCATCTAAGTCATCTTCAATCTCTGTAGCATACGCTTGGGCGACGGAATCGTATTCTTCCTCCGTGAGTTTTCCCTCTGGCAGGTAGTTAATTTTTTGTTGGCTCCGTGTTGACTGGCCTTTTCGCCAATTTGTGGACTGTTTGAAATGCGAGACAGTATCAACATTCATCGGCTCCGGTGCGGGCCTGGCCTGACTATTTCCTGAATAAGGGCTTGGGTTTTGTTTGAAAGAGGGAGTTTTATTATTACCCCAGTTTTGATTTTTTACAAAGTGAGGGTTTTTTTATTGCCCTCGTATTTTGATTTTGTTCATGATTAGGGGAATTTGAACGTTGTGAGGAATTTCTCCACGAAGGTGGTCGATAATTATTTGTTTTATTTGTTTTTTCTTCTGCATGTCGGGCGAAGCTGGCCACAAATATGCTCCTTTCGTTACTTGACTCAGCTTCTTGGCCAATGCTGTTGGTAGATCCCGCGGTTGTGCTGGGAAAACAGCTACTTTCCCCAGTGTAGTTTTTACTAATGATTAAGGCACAAGCACAGATTTTTTTATTTTACCGTAGTTTTTATAATATTTTTTAATAAATACTTTTTAATTTGGGAGAAAATTATTTCTCTCAGTGTAGACAGACACCAGAAAATTCTAGAGATTTTTTCCTTAAACTTTAAGTTTTTTTCTACCTGCAGAATTGTACTCACAGACCTTTTATTCATATTTTATATTTATTTTCTACTTAGAATTTTGTGAATAACGGCAACTGCGACCTGCGACTGCGATGACTGCAAAGTCAGCATTTGGTATCCGGCGATCATTCGCTGAGCGCGTGTTCCCTGCGCTGCCGCTGAAGCGCCGGGTCAGCACTTGGTATCAGGCGATGGGGCGATGGCACCCAAAGAGTGAATTCGGCAGTTTCCTTACTGCGCGTGTTGGCCACGAGATATGGCCTGCAACTCAAAAACTTGTATAATTTATAAGCATCCGAGAATTGCACATGGGGCCTTTTTTGCATACAATGCTAGAAATTGTCATTTTCAATTGAGCTGATAGAGTTAGTTCATGTTTTCCATTAAGCAATATTTTGTTATAGTCTTCGGCAAATCCAAGTAACAGGTTCAACGGTAGCAAAATTGGTTGATTTCGTTTAATTGATATGTAATTTTTTAAATCGCTTGCAGCACCCAAATGTCGTGTTCTATCAATTTCAATACCATTCAATTCATATCGTATTTCATTAAATAGATATGCCATACAATTGTTTAATAAAGCTATTGTAGTTACGAGTGAATCATCGTGTTTTGTGATATACCCTTGAATGTGAAGAAAACTTTCGCTGGGCAACACATACAAATCCTGATTTTGTATTGCAATCCGAATTTCGTCATTGTTCTCATACGACCTCAAATAAGGTGAATAACGTTTTTGTGGCCTTGGTACAAAATTTACAGTGTTTGCAAAATTTTTTGTTGACACGGTTTTCTAAAAGTCTCCGAAATCTGGGTCCATTAACTTAAAGGCTTTTTTTAAGCATAGAATCTCTTTTATGTGCCAATTTCAATCTCTTATTATTAGAGTGGGTTGCTAAAGATAAATTTCCTATGCTAGCATTACGTTTGAGATTCCTAAAAAGACTTAACTTTAAATCAACATCTTCAGCATCATCACTATCATCAGCAGCAGCAGCAGGAGAGGGCGCAGGAACAGGATCTAGAGCAGCAGGAGCAGCAACAAGAGCATTATTATTATTATAATTATTTTGTATAGTGGGTGTAACTATACCATTGTCAGCAGTGTTTTCGAATATATTCGAGTATTTTGCTCCTTGACTATCTAAAAGTGAAGAATAGTCTTTTAGGACTTGATCGGAAAAATCTGACAAGTCGGGAAGATCTGTGAATTCCTTTTTTATTGGAAAACTCGTTCTTTGAGAACGATCGAATTCCGTTTCAACATTATTGTTTTCATGCTGTTGTTGTTTTTGTATATAAGGTTTTCTTTTCCTTCTCTTTCCATTATAGCCTTTTACTTTGCTCACTTTATTCCTATCGTTATCGAGCCTTCTTTGCACAACCCTCTTTGAAGAGTAAAGATTTTTTTGTTTAACTATTTCAAGAGGTTGCTGTTCTTGTTGAGGGTGTTCTTGCTGTGGTTGTTGTTCTTGTTGATCTCGTTCATTAAATCAATCATTCAAGCAGGAAGCAGAAACAAACATCATAATACTTACCTGCTGTCCCGGTTGCAAAGTGAATGCGAAGTCCTCTTCGCACCCGCTCTCGAGAGCTGCCAATATGGAGTCAGATGCAGCCAACAGAGGACGAGTGAAGGGCGAGAGAGGACGAAAGGAGATAAAAGGATGAGATAAAAAGGAGTGAAAGAAATGCAAAAAAAAACTTACCTATGAAAGTTGCAAAATCACCACGAGCCAGGGAAGGGAGCGCCTCGATAAGCGATCGATTGGCACTGGACGATAGTGCGATCGATGGGCACACGAAAATGGAAATATCGGCCAAGGTGGAAATATCGCAACGAGCAGGTGGCAACGCCGCACCATCGGTATCGATATTCGCAGAAACAACGATCACGCAGGGATGGTGTGACCAGGCGGAGGAACCATACAAAAGAGGTGGAACGCAGCAATGAGCAGCGAGCTGGGGATCGGTAGCCCATGAGTATCGATGTCTCAGTGGAAACACGTGAAATATCGGCGCGGGAGATTTAAAGTTGCTACGAGGAGGATGAACAGCGCTGTTGGAACTCAGTAGAGTTAAGAGCGTCGAGGGAGCATCGAGGGAGCAACGAGGGAGCTCCGCGGGAATCACAAGGACTCAAAGGCTAGGATATGCAAGGAAACTCCGGAGAGTAGGAACAAGATTTCAATGTTTCCCGAAGTAAGGGGGAAATGTGAGGAGTTGAATAACTCCCCACAATTAGAAGCAGCAGCAGATGGCCGGCCGCTTACCAGATACGCGGCGAATTCGCGTAGTAACGGCGCGGCGAGGAGAGTTTGGAGATCAAGGATAGAGAGCGAGAGAGTTTGGCGACCAAGGATGGAGATCGAGAGAGTTTGGAGACCAAGGATGGAGAGCGAGAGAGCTTGGAGACCATGGATGGAGATCGAGAGAGAATGGAGACTTCGCGGGCAAGGCAAATCATTATCATCATATTTTACTTTTTTGGATCTTACAAACAAATAAATATTGAAAACCCATAAGATAGCTGTAAATATTTATTTTTATATAATTCGGATCAATTATAAAAATAATTCCAAGACTTAGCAATAAATGACCGATCACGCTGTACTCGGATGCCTCCTGTAGCTTTGCATCAGCGCCAGGAAGTCCTTTTTCTGTCCTCGATAGAAGTTTTCCAGCGAAGTGGTGGACGCCAACTTGCCCAGCTCGGCATCTTGGCCAGCCATTTGACTTTGTGTGGTGCAGTCTGTGTAGTCAGCCACCGAAAAGCATGTTACAGTCTCCAAGAAATAAATTAGAGAAACATCAAGTAATTACAATTGCAAATGAGATACTTACCATTTGCAAAAAAGAATAAACAACATATGTAAATGTTTCACTTTTGTATAATTTCACATTTCGTCGAATGTTAGAGTGACCGCGGCAATTCAGTCAAAAAAATATCTTTAGTTCCATACTATATACCATAAATACACAAAAAATACGAAAGCACAGTCATACTTTTTTTCGAAGACTTTTCGATGTTACGTTTGAAAAAAATTTCAAATTAATACGAGTGTATATTAAAATGATGAAAAATCATATCAATTAGAAATGTTGATATGAATCTGTATCATATTGATATGAATTCGTATCAATTTGATATGTAAAAGGTGATATGTGAAAATTGAGGAGACAATATCAAACGGGTATTGTTCCGTTTTTTTCTCTGTGTAGTAGCAACAGTAGTCGGATTCTCAACGTTGTATTTGTCCCTTGTTTTTGCTTTTTTTTGAAAATTTTCTGCAATCACATTCAACGGTTTTGTAATTGGTTTAAAAGTACTTTCTTACATATTAATTCGGTCCATTTCATTCGACTTCATGCCCTTCAATTTCTGTGTCAAGAAAAATCTGGTTTGAATCAGATCGTTCAACACATTAGACTTCTTTTTTGATTTCACCGTTGTTGTTGCTGCTGTTGTCTTTTTAAAATTAAATTATTTACTAGTCAATTATTTGATATTATTGTATATTATATAGCTGATCCAGAGGTTATCAAGTGAAGCTGATACTGAGTTGATTCAGAGCTGTTAAAAGATGTATAAAACTATCGTATCCTTTTCCTTTGTCAATATCAATATCTTTACTTATGAGAACAAATTCATATTTTTGCTTCCAGCATTCCTCGAAAATTTTTATAAGTGGTTTTAAAGTCATATCGCCTATAACATGATCATTGTAAATATGTCTAATATTCAATTCATCTTGTTTAAAAATTATAATCAAATTAGCGTTGTCACGTATTAAATGTTTTGGTATTTTTGTATAAGTTTGACATAGATAGAAGGAGTCTATTTGTTTGTGACGACCCATACAGAAGTAATCTCTTATTGTTGTTTGCTTATCGCAATTTCAATTTCAATTTCATTAGGTATTGATATTTGTGCTGATACAACGATTTTGAATAGATGTATATATTTTGAAATTTAGGCCCAGTGGGATGGTCCCACAATTAAAGCGGGTATCGAACTTGGCAACAATGGGCTATGCGTAATTTTTTCGCTCCTATCCCGCTTACCACAAATTCGATCTACATTTCGAACTTTAATTTGTCTACTTTTTTTTATAAATCGCATTTTTGTTGTTTTGGTTTTATCATGTTGTTGTTGTTTTATTAAGCAAATTTTATCAACTACTAATGAAAATACTATAAATATTTGAGAACATATTCCGTTTTTACTTAATATTCGATTGTTTTCGAAACAGAACAGACGTGCATACACGCATACAAATACATATATGAAATAATTCGAATAATAGAAAAAAAAAATTAATAAATAAATAATGCGTATAAATGATAAACATAGATTTAAATCGAATCAGTATAGAACTGGTAGTGGATTCGTCAGTAGTAGAGAAAGACGGGTTCTGGGGGACAACTAGCATATTAATGGCCTCCCGCCCCCCCTCCCCCCCTCATTAACATATGCGGGTTCTAGGAAAATTAGCATAATCCAATAAATTAACTGATTTTAATGGGCTTTGAAGTCATAAAAATGTCGCGATCATGTCTATAAAGAGTATACTTAATTGCCCCCATCGCCCCCACATCCCCATGAGACAATATTGATCATGTATCTTTCCCCTCATTATGTGCAGTTAATAGTCAGGTGAAAAACGTGTAGGTGAGAAAGGTCACACAACCATAGTATCCAAAGGTTGTTATCTTAGAGGAACATATCCGATCATGTTGGGGAAAGGTGTGATCACGTACCCTTTTGCCTCATTATCACAGGTGTTGCTGTCTTCTTAGAGGAACATGTCCGATCATGTTGGGGAATAATGTTTCCTATGATTGTAAAACGAATTAAGAAATCAAAAGAACCCCAATAAAATAAATCTCACAAGTTAATGATTCTCGGATGTGGAATATTTTTAAATACACATTTTTGTTTCCGCCCCAGAACGTTTAACTGGTAAATTGTCTAAGATTCTCTCCTTTCCACAAATGGGTCATAAACATGTCATAAAAGGGATTCAAGCAAGAGCTGCCCGAACATGCGCACCTGTCAATTACCTGACCGCAATAAAAGGGAACATGCACAACCCAGAAGGCGCACTCTCATTGACAAGATCATGGGCCTCACGCCAACGACCTCATGGCTGACTGCTAGCTCTAATACGTTCCCATAATAGGGGTTGAAATCACGACCGCGCAACAACTCGCAAGTAGCCGACATATCTCAGTCAAGGAAATATTTTCCATTCTCCGTACCTGTAATTTTAACTCGAAATAAAAAGTCAGAAGTTTATTTTGTAGCATGATAATACATTTATTCATTTATTTTGGTATTGCAAACATTTTTGTTATATATAGAAATTAATTTTCTGCTTTGATCGCCAGAATTGCATAGAAGAAGCAGGCGCACGTTTCCGACGTCATTTCTGGATTACAAAATGTAAAGTGTTCACCATAATTCGTAGTTTTGAGATCATGTCCATTCGATTCATGAACATAGATTTTGTGTTTAGAAGATATTGAAAATGCTGGCCAACTATCTCTCCTTTAAATTGTTCAAAAAATTGGTCAATTTCCTCATGAAATTTCATTTTGTTAATTTTATTTTCTTGTAGGTCTTTACACATCTAGTCTCAACTTTAAAATGATGTATAACAATTATTTTATTGTTTTGGAGCTACTTTTAAAAAATGTCAAAATAATGTATGCATTGTTTAGAGCACAAACCCCGCCCTTAAGGTGTGTTTCACAATAGGGAAAGCGGTTTCCTTTAAACCTGTTTAATGACGGACAGCCCATTTCCTCGGCATTAATGAGCTGACGACTCCCAAAAAACGTCTGTAGAAATCGTTTCTTTTCCTCACCTTTACAAATAATTTGTTTTCCGCTTGTAATTGTCCTTACATACTTTCGAGTTTGTGGAAAACTGTTCTCTCCATCGTTCCAAAAAATTTTGTGATGTGTATTGGTTAACCAAATTGCAGTCTTTCGAGATTTTGTATTTAGCAAAGTAAAATCATATGGTGGTTCTATTAAAATACTATTATTCAAGTTTGGATCTTTTTCGAATACAATTCCAATTACCTTTAAAATAAAATTATTATTATAAACCTTAAAACATCAATCGAAACAGTATCTTTCAACATTTTTCTAATGTTAAACGACTCGTTGTACTAGTCCGTTTAATGGGTTATATTCAACAAAACGGTCATGTATGAGGAGACAGTAAGCTTGGGTATTTTCATGACTTGGTGTCTTCAGTTCTATTGAAATTCTCACATCAATGGGACCAGTTATCACTGATTCGTTTTGATATGAAAGATCAACCACAATAATAGGGACCATAAATTAAAAATTTATTTGGGGTCAAAAATGGTTGTGACTCACGATTATAGTAACTAGATTGAAATCTTGTATACATTTCATATAGGTGAGCATACTGATTCTTACTAAAATCAACATTCAGATTATCATATGGATATGACTCAGAATTCAAGTGAACTTTCAAGTTTGATAAGTTATTTGTGATAAGTCTTTGACTTTGAAGATAATCCAGAGATATATAATTTTTTAGGGTTGTAGTCATACCGACAAATCGTGTTTTATCAATCTCACTTCCATTTATTTCGTACTTCATTTCATCCAAAAAGTAAGCCATACAATTATTTTTAAAAAAAGTGGTAACATTATCAGTTGTAGGTCCATTCGGTGAATCTTTTCTAATAATTCCTTGAAAATTAAGGTAACTTTCGTGAGGAAGCACGTACAAGTCTTGATTTTGAATAGTAATTCGAATTTCATCGTTTGCTTTAAATGTTTGATTATACGATGAATAAGTATGAAACTCTTTCTTCGAAATACTATAATCTGAGTAAACCTTTTCTTGAACATTTAAAATTTCGTTCATTGTTTTCCTTTCCACCTTTTATATTATACTCGAAGCTTCAAGCCTAACGACTTTAAGAATAGTTCAAAGTAAGTGAGCTTCTTTTTACTGTTGATCCTCTTTCTATAGCTTTAAAATTAGTAATGCTTAGCTGAGGACTTAAGCTACGTCTTTTATTATAAATAATCATTCTATTAACCGAATGTGCATGCGAATCGAAACGTTTTCACCACGTAAACTCACCAAATCACCGTTTTGATCAACTATGCGTATAGATAGTGTGCTTATTTCGTCACAGTTGATTGGTAAATAAATTAGGTTATGTGGTGTCACTGTCCTTTTATACCCAGGCGGAACATTAATGCCAAACTCATGTAATGTATGATTCGGTGTATTATCTACATATGAACCGCTGATTATATTACATTCCAAACGAATTGTATTAATTTTTAATATCTGATCGATAGGTTTTTGTAGGATGTGGCTCTAGTACTTTTTGATGGAAAACAAACAGCTGTCCAACCGATCTTTCCTTATTAAAGTAAACTGACTCTCGCATGGTAGTTATTTCAACTTGAAGTGTATTATTATTACTTTGAATTTTAAATGTATTTTCAAGGTTAGAGTCTTTTAGTTTATTGTAAATGAAATCGGTGATATCATTCAATTCATATGATCCAGTTGGAATTGTAATAACCTTGTCACCGATGTGGAAGAGGTTATTTTTTTCATCAATATTTGGGATTGAATTATACATATTAAAATCGATAACAGCGCACTCATACCGACCATTCAATTCGATAGGTGGAAAAAAGTTTGTATTTATAATGGAACTATTTCCATTCAAGGATAATGCAAGTGATCTAGACATATAGAAATCTCTTGATAAACTGTGGGATTGTAAGTATATAACCAAGACTTATATTGAAATTACTCCTTAAATCATAATAAATTGATCAAATCCTTTTCTGTACCTTCCGTTATCCATTTCGTTATCCTTGCCAATTAACAGGAATCCGTGCTTGTCCTCCTAACATTTTTGACAAATTTTCACAAATGTTTCATAATTCATATCAGTGTTAATATGGTCCCGTTATATATGCCGCATATTTAAATCATCTTGCTTAAACATTATAATAAAGTTGGCATTATCACGAGTCAGATGTTTAGGTATATGACTATACGTTTGACATAAATAAAAAGAGTCGATATTTTTATGTCGACCCATACAAAAATAAGATCTTGTTTTTCACAAGCTACGTCATCGAATATCATAATGGAATTGTTTTTAGCTTCATTGGGGTCTAGTACACCCTCATTATGGGAGAATGTATGATATCCCATTCCTTTAATCGGCTTGATTAATTTCTCCAAGTACTCATATTTATGTTGATAAAAACTTTTTGAAAATATATAAACATTTTCAAATTTTAGTTCATTAGGACTCTCTATTAGACTTAACATAATATTAGTTTTACCACACTTCGAAGGCCCAACAATTAGAGCCCTTATTGTGTTCGGTAAGAGAGCACTATGTCGTGGCGGTAGATTTTTCTCGTTTTCATCGTTAATATTTCTAACTAAAATTTTTGTTTTTGACTTATTAAACGCATCTTTTAACCTAATGTACCTCATTCAATGATGATTAAACATCAATAAAATGGGGAAACGTTTTTATAATCGCATCAGTCGTATTTTTAATTGTAAACACGGTGGTGGTCTTGTCGATAAGCTAATCAATACATTACCGCTTGAAGCCCATATTCCGGGATATAATTTTTGTGGACCGGGTACAAAGTTACAGAAACGGTTGGAACGCGGTGATCAAGGAATAAACCCATTTGATGAAGCTTGCAAAGAGCACGATATTGCAAATTCTCAAAACAAGGCATTGAGTGAACGACATAGGGCAGACTCCATATTAATTGACAAAGCCTGGTCGCGTGTCAAGGCACCAGATAGCAGTCATGGTGAAAGAGCAGCAGCATACTTTGTTACAAATATAATGAAAGCCAAGAAAAAATTGGTATGCGATTGAATAAAACGGAAAAGAAAGGAAGGAAAAAGATATTGAAGAATAAAATGAAGAAGACAAATCTTTCGACTGTTATTAATGTTGCTACTAAGACATTAAAAAAACAAAAACCATTAGACATTATGAGTGCAATTAAAGTTGCACGTAAATCAATTCATCAATCAATGGGTTCTAAGAAAAACGTTAAGGTACCTCGTGTAATTAATGTACCCAAAATTTGAGGTTTTCTACAAATCGTGCCGATCTTGACAGCCGTCAGCGCTCTTGGTAGTTTAGCAAGTGGTAGTGCAGCAATTGCAAAAACAGGAAAATTGAAAGTGTTGCTGTAGGAGAAGGATTATATATCAAGCCCTATAGAAAGGGTTATGGTTTCTGTCTTAAGCCCTATAGTAAGGGAAAAGGAATTAAAAAGCGAAAAAACTAATTTCTCTGCTACCCAATAGACCACTATCAAATATCGACATTATACATTTTGCTAAGAAATATATCCCACATTTTAGAGGGGTGTTTATAAGAGATCTACTCGCAGAAGCACCAAAAAGTAGGGAGTGTGGTATAGTAAACTTAGATAATTCACGCTCAAGTGGTACACATTGGGTTGCATATAATAAAAATAAAAATAATATACATTATTTCGATAGTTTTGGAAATCTTCAGCCACCTAGAGAAGTTGTGAAATACTTGGGACATAGAATACAATACAACTACGATAGAGTTCAAGACTTTGATACATACAACTGTGGACACCTGTGCCTCGCTTTTCTACTTTCTTTCGTAGAAGATGTGGAGTCAAAACCGGTATATTTAAATGGTTAATTTACATTTGGCGGGTTGAAAATCATTGTATGGGTACGTGTATGTGTGAACTCTGTATAGTATAAAAAGTGGACCTGCACGCGTTCAAATTCACAGTCTAAGTTTTTACTTCACATCGAACGTCGAAACCTATAACTGCTCATAACAGCTCAAAACAGCTGGTGACCAGCTTATAACAACTAGTAAACAACTAGTTAACAGCTACTACACAGATAATAACCATCTAATAACATCTATTAACCAGTTAAAACAAGTAGTAAGCAACTACGAAACAAGTACTGAACAACTGCTAAACAGGTAGTAAACATCAAAATACAGCTAAATACAACGTGGAACAACTGTACCAAGTTCAAAAAGCTGAACAACCATCATGAATCAGGAAAACCAGATGAACATTGTAATTAAAGAATTCAATAAATTTAATAAAAAGACACTGCTATCGAAGACAAGGATGCCTGAAAATGTAAGATTCCCGATCCTCAAGGCGGAGCGCAAAACAACAAAGGTTGGAGAATCTATTGCTCTCGAGTTGGAGGAGCACATTCTGTACATGCCGGTAAGGTACACCTCTCTTCAAGATGATATCATCAATGAAATGGTTGATGGAATATTTAATATTTATAAAAGTAATGACAATTTTTATCTAGAAATAAGTCAGTAATCATTAAAAAGATAGAGATTTTAAGAATATAACAATAAATACACTTTTTTAAATATAATGAAGAAAATGTATCGAAACTTTTTTTATTCGGAAATGGTATATAAATATTACAGACTTTGGCGTTCCCTAAACAGTATTTGTTTAGTAACTGAGGAGTGACTACATGAATTTTGGAAATTTTAAATCTTTTACCTATAAAGTTTGTAAAATATATGTCGGAGATGTATAAGAAGAAAGAAAATGTAAAAGAAACTGTAGAAAGGAATTGCAAATGAGAAGGAGAGAGAAAAGAAAGGAATTGCAATTGGATGACGTGTGTCATTTTGACGTGTGTCAGAAGAAGCCGGCAGAAGGAAGCCGACTTCACTGATCATTTGATATCTGAACGGAAAAGACGTTGACCGCGACTCACTGCGCATCTGCAACAATATGCAAGAAGGAGACCAGCAAATGTCTCAGCCCCTGACATCAGAAGTGGGATCGGCTCAGGCCCAGCGTGATAGTGAATGGCGATCTCTGTTGGAAGCACAAAATCTACGATTCATCGAAATACTAAAAACAATGCAGCAGCCTGCTTCAACAAGAAAAAGTGAAAAATCATTGAGACTGCCAAAGTTTAATCCAGACGCGGCTGAAGCTGACGCCAGCACGTGGCGCAAGACAGCCGACATGATTCTCACGGAGCACCCTATGGAGGGCAGTGCGCTGGTTATGTCGCTGAGTGGAGCACTAGAAGGGAGCGCTTCCCAATGGCTTGCACAGATCAGCTATGCTGGTATTACCTGGCCACAATTCCAAGAGTTGTTTGTTCAGCGCTACGACGATTCTGAGACGCCGGCCGCCACCTTGTTGAACATTCTCAACGGACGGCCGAAAACGGGCGGGAGTGTTTGTCAGCGTACGGTAGCCTATTAGTGACGTCACTTTTGACAAAATAGAAGTCGATGGACATCGAGGGAATAGCTGTTTCTTTCGTGATGGCACACACGTCACATATCAACACAAGACTGCAGCGTCTACTGTTCTCCACCAATATAACGAACAGAAATGTACTGCAGCAGCAGTTGAAGGCGTACGCATACAGCAAGCGAAGTGAGCATTTGGCTTCAGATCTTTCGATAGGTCCCGACAGGAAGAGATTCAAGGCACACACGCCAATGAAGTGCCATTACTGTGGAATTTCTGGACACAAAATGCTGGAATGCCGTAAAAGGAAGGCAGAACAATCAAAACCTAATCAATCGTTTGGAAGACCACTGGCGGGACGAGACAGGACTGGAGTGACTTGCTTTAAATGTCGAATCGTCGGTCATATTGCATCCGCATGCATGAAGGGAACAGCAGCATCAAGTAGCAGTATGAACGAGAAGCGAGTAGATGTCTGTGCAGTGTTGGAGCCGAAAGGAATTTGGTATCAATTTGGTGAGGCCTTTCACTTCTTTTTCGACTCGGGTGCCGAGTGCTCCTTAGTAAAGAAAAGTTAGCAGTCAAACTGGCCGGAAAAAGATTTAATAATTTAGTCATTCTAAAAGGAATTGGAACAAATGTTGCACGCTGTAATTTACAAATACTGTCCACCATACAAATTTGTCAATTTAATTTGGAAATCATGTTTAATGTAGTTATGGACGAGCATTTGAAACATGACATAATGATTGGTCGTGAAATATTGGCACTTGGCTTTGGCATAACGATGAATGCTGATAAATTTAGTATTTTTAAAAGTAAACAAATTAATTCAATATCCGATGAAAATATTACAAATTCTGATAAGCTATTTGATGAAAATTATGATTTAAGTAATAATGATAAGTCTTAATTGAAGAACATTGTTGACCAATACACTGAGCATTTTAATGTTGGAATACCGAGCAGACGTGTCACGACTGGAGAATTAGAAATTCGTTTATTAGATGCCAACAAGACTGTGCAGAGACGTCCATATCGACTTGGCGTAGATGAAAAAGAATTAGTTAGATATAAAATCAAAGAAATGTTGGCGGCAAATGTATTACGTCCAAGTAATTCTCCATTTGCGAGTCCAATTTTGTTAGTTAAGAAGAAAGATGGCAGTGATCGTTTGTGCATAGATTATAGAGAGCTAAACGCAAGTACAGTGGCTGACAAATGTCCTTGGCCTCCAATATCAGATCAAGTAAACAGACTGCGTGGGGGTAAATACTTCTCTTGTTTAGATATGGCTAGTGGGTTTTATCAGATTCCAATAGATTTAGGATCTATAGAGCGAACTGCTTTTGTAACCCCTGAGGGCCAGTACGAGTTTCTATCTATGCCATTTGGCCTGAAGAATGCCTCTTCGATTTTTCAGCGAGCTATAGCTTGAGCACTGGGTGACCTGGCGTACTCCTATGCAATTGTTTACATTGATGATGTAGTGATAATAGCAAGGTCAAAAGAGGAAGCATTTGAAAGATTGACAGTTGTGCTAAAGGCTCTATCGGAAGCAGGATTTTCATTTAATATAAAAAAATGCTCTTTTCTGAAAACTGAAATAGAATATCTTGGCTACTTGGTCAAGGACGGTAGTATTGAACCAAATCCGCGAAAAATACAAGCTCTGGCTGGACTATCTCAACCAAAGAATGTTTCACAATTACGACAATTTATAGGATTAGCGTCGTACTTCCGTAAATTTGTCCCACAGTTCTCTGAACAGATGAAACCGTTATATCAGTTGACTTCCAAAATTAGTAGTTTCGTTTGGAAAGCTGAGCATAAAGAAATACGGCAGAAGATCATCTCAATACTAACACATATCCGGTTTTAATTATTTTTGATCCACAATATCCCATAGAGCTGCATACAGATGCAAGTGCAAGTGGCTATGGTGCCATTCTCATGCACAAAATAGACGGTAAGCCTAGAGTGGTCGAATACTTTAGCAAGTGTACATCGCCCGCAGAATCGAGGTATCATTCATACGAATTAGAAACCCTGGCAGTATACAACTCTGTAAAAAGTTTCCGACATTACCTTCACGGTCAAAAGTTTGTAATATTTACAGATTGTAATTCATTGAAAGCAAGTCGTGCTAAAGTAGAACTAACGCCAAGAGTTCACCGTTGGTGGGCATATTTGCAATCATTTGATTTCACTGTAGAGTACCGCAAGGGAAATCGCATGGCGCACGTGGACTTTTTATCCAGAAATCCGATTGTCACTGAATGTGAGACAACAAATAGAGTACCCGAAGTCCGCATCGACCTGACAGAGGTGACAGACAACTGGCTTGTAGCTGAGCAGCAGCGTGATTCGTGTGTAAGGGAAATTATAGTCCAGTTGAATGATGGAGAGTTGCTGGAGAGTTAAGCGAAGACGTATGAGCTAAGAGCAGAAATTCAATATCGGAAAATTCAGAGAAATGGAAAAACGCGCTGTCTACCTGTAATTCCAAGAGCCTTTAGGTGGTCTGTAGTAAATCACGCCCATGAAGCAATCATGCATTTGGGGTGGCAGAAAACGTTAGACAAGGTTTATGAGCAGTACTGGTTCGAGCAGCATCACATGCAAACTAGCAAAGGCCCCATCAGGGAAAATTCAAATGGAATTGCATCCAATTCCGAAAGTTGAGATACCTTGGCATACTGTGCACATTGATATTAGTGGAAAGCTGAGTGGTAAAAATGAGACCAAGGAATATGTCATAGTACAAAGAGACGCATTCACTAAATTTGTTCACCTTTATCATACTTTGCATTTAGATGCAGAAAACTGTATTAAAGCTGTAAAATCAACAATATCACTTTTTGGGGTACCTAACCGTATCATAGCAGATCAAGGCAGGAGTTTCTCTTGTGGAAAATTTCGTGAGTTCTGTTCAATGCATAAAATAGAGTTACATTTGATAGCAACAGGTGCAAGTAGGGCCAATGGACAAATTGAAAGAGTCATGAGCACGATGAAGAGTATGTTGACAGCGGTAGAGAAAGGTGAACGTTCCTGGCAGGATGCACTCAAAGAAGTACAGTTAGCCATGAATTGTACAACGAACAGGGTAACAAAGTATAGCCTATTAGAAATATTGATTGGAAAAGAGGCCAGGCCAATGGGCTTATTGCCAATAAATGAAGAAACTAAAATAGATTGTAAGCAAGCGAGGGCTCAGGCCAAAGAAAATATTGAAATAAATGAGAAATATGAAAAGAATCGAGTTGATAAGAATAAGGCCAAGATTGTAAAACACAAGGTTGGGGATCATGTCTTGCTTAGAAGTGAAGAGCGGCATCAGACCAAATTGGATCCTAAGTTCAAAGGACCTTTTGTGGTTGCCGAGTTGTTGGAAGGTGATCAATACCTGTTAAAATCGTTAACTAGCAAGCGAACCTACAAGTATTCGTACGAGAGTTTGAGAAGGCTGCCAGACGAGCAGATCTCTGATGAGACTATTGAGGAAAGTGACAGTGGTGAAAAAGACACTCGTCGTGAGACATCTAACACAGGGGCTAGATTTGATCAACAATAGTCATGCCTGGTATGGATGATATTGTGTGATGCAGTTTGGATCTGAGCAGATCGTGGCACTAAAGGAGCAAAGCGTCGCCTGGGGCGGCAAGAGCCTGTAACTGTGGTTTGATAACAAGGATAGCCAAATGGTCGGGTTTGCGCAGAAGAGTACGAGCTACTGAGAGAAAGTTGAACCAGGTCAACCCGAAGGCACAAGTGTGGAATCAGATGTGTCCTGTCATGGTGTGTGGCGCGGCTGACTGGTGTGACAAGTTTGATTTGACTCACTGTGTGATGTGAGAAAGCGAAATAGCCTGCGAAACCGACATTTGATAACGCAATTTATAAAGTTGTGTGTGTATATTATTTGTTTGTTATTAAAAATGATGTTGAGAGATGTAAAAGATGAAAAGAGAAATTAAGCAAGAATGATACCAACCTAGTGTTACAGTATGCACACGAGGACGTGTGAAAGTCAGGATGGCCGTGTCGGTGATGTATAAGAAGAAAGAAAATGTAAAAGAAACTGTAGAGCGTTAAAAAAGAGATAGAACAAAGAATAAAATAAACTAATCACTAGGTTATTTGTGGTTCCTGTCATTTGCACAATTGCTGAGAGCGTGGATTGAGAACGAGAGAGAGTGTCGTCTCAGCCGAGTGTGTCGCGGTCATGGTCTAGGTCAAGGACTCTAAGAGAGAGAAGGACCAAAAAGGAATTGCAAATGAGAGAGAGAGAGAAAAGAAAGGAATTTGCAATTGGATGACGTGTGTCATTTTGACGTGTGTCAGAAGAAGCCGGCAGAAGGAAGCCGACTTCACTTTGCTTTTGATATCTGAACGGAAAAGACGTTGACCGCGACTCACTGCGCATCTGCAACAATATGCAAGAAGGAGACCAGCAAATGTCTCAGCCCCTGACATATACTACAATGAATATTTTGTCACAGTTAACCAAAGCTAGATTTGCTTTGAAGCGAAAATTCGATGATCTCAAACAAGTCAAAAATCATACGAATTTACAATTGGAGGAAACTTTTAAACCTATTACTGAACCCTTACTTGAACTTGTTAAGGAAAATAAAAAACAAAAGATTTCTAATGGAAAAGAAAGTATAAAAGTAAAGCGTGAAATGAAGCAAATTAAAAAATACGATGATGATGAGAGAGAGCTTGACGATTTCTACTTTACAACTAATGAAAAAGATCTGCAGTCTAATCGAAACATAACTCCACCAAGGTCTTTCGATGATAGTGATTCCTATAATCAATTCTTTTCACAAACGAATATAGAGGAAGATATAGAAGAAGAGAAAAAGGAGACGGAAAAGAGTGAAGAAGAAGGGGCAACACCTTTACCAATGTATACAGGAGAGGCCGATAAGGGTGTGGATGCAGGTCTAGAAGATAATAACACTAGTTATAATTATGATTTTAATATCAGTAATTTGACCAGTGGAAATGTGTTGGATTAGGGTTATGGACCCAAAAAAAGCGCGAACTATTCATTAACTTTGGGAGATAAAGAATTAAAAATTAAAGATAATAAAATAACATTTTCTAGTGGAATCAGTTGTGATCTGACTCCTGGTCTGTACTCTCTAATTTTTCTTAGTAAACCTGAAAACTATGATGATCAAGACTTGAAAATGTATAAAAAAATTATTTTAGAAACGAGTAGGCTTTAAACCTAATAACAGAATCAAGGGTACACGAGCATACAAATATAGCCATATTATTAAGAAGTTGATAGACAAAGATTTCAGTCCTACAACGTTTACTCCACTTCGCTCAAAAACAGGTTTTGGTTACATGACTCTTCAGAAATCAAATCCAAACTATGTATATTGGAATGATGTAAATGAGTTAGTCGAACGATTGGAAATTTTAGTAGCATCAAAAGGAGCGGGTAACACCAGCCACAATAACGAAATTTTTTCAATATTAGAGGAATTGCGTGAAGAAAGGATTATATTTTAATGGGTATAAATAGGAAGGACAAATATGTTTTACATTTATAAGCGTCATGTATGTCGACAAGTTTGGACATTTTTCTGTTGATAAAGAACGATCAGAAAATTTGAAAAGACATGTTAATTCTACTGAGGGATTATTCATCGATGAGGACGGTAATCTAAATGCTCAAAATAAACGTATCAAAAACGGATCTAAGCCTTTAGACAACAATGATCTAGCAACGAAACAACATACTGATGAGATCCTCGGAAAGTTGGGAGAAGATTTAAGAAAAATTATAACTCAAAATGTTAATCGTCGACTCACAAAAATTTCAAGCTTAGAAAATAAAATTGAATTGAATAATAAGAGGGCAGACAGCGCTGACCAAATTTTTGCCAAAATTCTGGAAAAGATTAAAACCATTGAGAACTATATATTTAAATATGTAACAAAACCGATATCATTACCGAAAAAAACCACAATTGAGTTAGAAGGTGTCACATTTCAGCCTATTAGAAGAATATGATTAAGCGAGAAATCGTAAATGAGTTGCACGGACCATCTCGAAAAAACCTTCAACGAAGACGAGTGATTACAAGGGGTATAAACGATCTGTGGCAAACAGATTTGTTTGAAATCGGAGCCTTTTCAAATTCTAATGTGGGTACCGATACTTGTTGACTGTTATAGACACATTTTCGAAATATGCTTGGGGTGAGGCATTAAAATCAAAAAATGCAAATGATGTTTCCCAAGCCATGGAGAGAATATTTAAATCGGGTCATGGAACACCAATAAACCTGCAAACTGATGATGGCACTGAATTCTTTAGTTCTAAATTTAAGGTATTAATGAAAAGTTATAGGATAAATCATCATTAAACCTTCAGTACTCTAAAAGCATCAATAGTTGAACGTTTCAATAGAACTCTTAAAGAATTAATGTGGGGTGAGTTTAGTTTCAATTGAAAATATAAATGGATAAATATGTATAAACAATTAATTATTAAATATAATAATAGAGTGCATAGGACAACAAAAATGAGTCCAAGTAAAGTCAATTCCAAGTGAAGTCAATTCTTCCAAAGAAAAACAAATATTACAAACATCGTATAATCACAGAAAATATTTGTTGCAAGTAAATTCCGTAAGGGGGACCACGTTCGTATCAGTAAATATAAACATGTCTTTGAGAAAGGGTATACACCAAACTATACAACTGAAATCTTTAAAATTATAAAGGTGAAGAATACATACCCTAAAACATACTTACTTGAAGATTTAGATGGTAGCCCGGTTCAGGGCGGATTCTATAAAGAAGAACTGAAAAAAACGCGATTTCCCCACAGTTGTAAGGCGAAAAGGAAATAAAGTTTTGGTTAAGTGGCTCGGGTTTTCAAAGACTAGCTGGATAAACAAGGAAGACATTTTGCAGTATAATAAATGATTTATTTAATTAGTTTTTATTTACATATTTATTTTATCTTATATTAAGTTTAATGTTAATATTTTTGTTCAATGTTTCAAACTAAAATTAAATATAATAAAAATACTTTTTACAAACTCAAAATCATTTTTATTTATATTTTCCAAAGTCTCGATCATAATG
The DNA here is from genome assembly GCF_043229965.1 of Drosophila suzukii. Taxonomy (NCBI): domain Eukaryota; kingdom Metazoa; phylum Arthropoda; class Insecta; order Diptera; family Drosophilidae; genus Drosophila; species Drosophila suzukii. The sequence continues at coordinate 38,860,476 of NW_027255896.1, read as the reverse complement.
AAACATCTCCAATTCAACTGATTTATAAAATAGTTCTTTTCCAACATGTTCCTTTTGAAATTTAAGGCTATCTAATGATTCTCCATCGTTCACATAATTATTTTGAATCATCTCACCCAAGCAAAATGAATTTGATTCTAGCCATTCAACATTTTCTAAAATATCTTTTTCAATTAATCTCTGATGTTTTATTGATGTCGTTCCATGGTCTTCATTACTTAACTCCAAAAATTGTGTTTCATTAACATTACGTTTTCTTTTGTTATCTTTGCCACAAAGAATTTTTTTATTTACTTTAACTGTAGTTATTTTATGTGCTTTTGATCTAAACAGTGTTCTATTACCATATAGTGAGGCCCCAGTTAATAAAACGTTTTTATAGTCTTCAATTGTAAGATTTCGTGAACTCACTTCCTTTGCTTTATTATGGGAAGATTAAACTTGATCTATTTTATAACAATATACCTTTGAGCACAGGCCTACAAATTTTGTCATGATTTTACCGTTAAGCTCATCTTTAATAAACCCTAAACTGTTTTTTAACTCTTTTGAAGTTATATAGATTAATTCTTTCATCTGAATAGTCCGATGTATCAAATTTTGCTTCAAGATCATTACGAATATCTTTATAAAAGTCTTCAGTTTTTATTGTATAGATAAATGAATCAGTATCCATATAATTTAAGAGTAACTTTTCCTGAAACTTTGGCTTCATATATTGATAGTGAAAATCATACATTTTCCATTTCGATAAGTCTAATACTGCAAATCCTAAATACATTGGCTTATTAATTAGAACGGACAACCTTTTCATTTGAATTGCATAGAAATTATCGTTTATTTTAGTTGCACTATGAAAATTTGATTTTGAAATTAAAGTTTTGGCACAATGTGCTTTTCGTCCAGTCTTCGAGCTATCCGGAGCTTCCCATGTACTAACAAGCTTAATATCGACCCTGCGCTCGGGATCTTCCATTGTTTTTCCGTAAACAGAATTATTCATTAATTTAAAAAAATCGTTTTCAAATTTATTTTTTGCATTTTGCCTATGTAAAGTATTTAGATCAATGTACTTCTTTAACCAAGGCTTTTGTAAAAACTGAATACCTCTATGGATCTTTTTCAATGCTAACCCATTCTGTATACATTGTTGCAAATTCCGATAATGTATTACATAATTTTTCTTATTTCCCAGGTCAGCAATTAATTTCTTTACCTTATCCTCTTTTGAGGCCAGACAATTTGACGGACAAAATGGAAGATCATTATGAAGATCATGTAAACAATATGGATATATTAAGTCCACTTCCAAAAAATAACCGTATTTGCTATCGATTGGAATATTGTTAATATTAAAATTGTATATGTCTGTGTTAGACATCCACTTTAATCTTTAATCTTTATATGGTAAAGGTTGTGACATTGCCCAACCATACAAGTTATTCGCATCCACATACATTAAAAATGAAGACTCCTTCGAGGAATCATAATCTGACAAATATTTGTTATTTGCTTTTGTATATCTATGACAACATTGAACTAAACCACCTCGAATGCTTCTTTGTCAGCAATTCAAGTTGAATATTTGTAGTTTTCAACATTGCCTCCCAAGATAGACCTGGTGGCGTAAAATACTGTGCTGGGTCAAGTAAATAAATTTGCATACAAATTTTTCGGAAGTTTTCAAAAATGTCGGTTAAAAGAAATACATCAGTTTTTAAATATAATTCTAAATAATCTTTAAGAGTGGAACAAGAGAAATGCGACCAAACTTTAAGAGCTTGATCATAATCTTCTTGAGAGCATTCCCTTTCCGTTAAATTACTATAGAATGCTTCCCTTGGTGGGCGGAAAGTTTCCTCGAGTCTACTAGCGGAATCGAAATATTCATAGGGAAATATACCCTTCTTACGCATTAGTCAAAATTCTATATCATTACTGAAAAAGGATTTTACAGTGTTTAATTGATCATCAGCTAAATTAGAAGCTAGGGTATCTAAACTTGATGGCATAAATATATATGTATCGAGAAAACGAATTTCAAAACTATTTCCACTTAAACTTTTTATTTTCTTTGAGACAGAAATATGGTTTTCCTTATTTATTGGTATTACGGAAATTTCACCGGGAATCTTTCCCAACTCTTGAATAAATAAATGACAGTCGTATTTCGAAAAATTATGAAAAAATACTGGTATGAATTTGTTAACTTTATAAGCTAAGTTACATTTAGAGTGGGCTGCACCTCTAAAGCGACCTGTGAAATGACAATGATCTCTAACCCTATCAGTCCCTAAATCTTTCTGACAAATAGAACAATTCAATGAATTATCAAATTTTTGCTGGTCATCCAAAGTCATTCTAATTAGAACTATTTTATTTAAGTAGTCATCGCTCAATTAAGTTAAATTTTTTATCAATGAATCTACAAAACTTACTCCCGAATTTTCTCCTGTTTCTAAAACAAATTTATCTAGTCTAGAATCAAAAGCACACTTTATATAATACGCATATGATATTGGAATACTTTCATTAATATTAAATAATTTGGGGCTCACTTCAAGATTTTTCGGTTCCAGAATGCATTCAAAATCCGCGTAGACAACGAATGGAACTTGAAGCTGATGTTGAACCTGTGTAAATTCCAATGTATTATTCTGGGGGTGTGGCATCTTTGAGACCTTCCTACTGCAGAGCGTTTTGTGTTTCAATGCAGCTTCCTCAGTTTTGGAAAAACTTAAACACACATTGCAGAAATATTGCGCCCTCTTCTGATTTCCTCTCTGAGCAGTCATTAGTCTTTGAAAGAGAAATATATACAAATTATTTAATTGCTTAAAAGAGATAAAAATGAATAACAGAATTTACCTTGAAATATTTTTAATGTACATGTAATGTCCATTTCCACCTTCTTCCAAAAACATCATATTGATATGAAGAGGCTATTCCACTTCCGATTGAAAAAGTGGTCCAATTATTTCCCTCGTCTCTTCATTATATCCGATTACGTTTAAACTCATATGAGTATTCTTCTTTACAAATTTTTTTATACATTTTATTTCAAGGGGGAAAGTCAACCCTGTAAAATCGAATGTTATTTCATCACTTATACGAATTATCTCCAGCAATATATAAATATTATATGCCGAACATCTTAGCGGCCTGTTAAAAATGTTCAATGCAGAAATCAAAGCCCATTTAAAACAATATTGATCTTTTTCGTTACAAACGTTAACTATTGCTTTTTTCGTTAAAAGGAAACGAGGTAGTGGTATGAAAGATGAACCAGCCATCGGTGAATAATGATTCACATTCATTTCCAAGCGAATCAATTTTATAAGAGACCATCCACTGTCTCTCTCTTGAAATTCTTGTGTTTTTGAAATTATTTCCATGGAATGTTCATGGAAGATATTTTCTAAGTCAGAATCTTTATTCATGATCGTCATTTTACTTTGAAAACTTTTCATATCAATTTCTTCAGATTCATATTTAAAAAGTATATACTCTGCAAACAGTTCAAAGTTTACTTTTGCTGAAGTATAACTTTCTAATAGAATGCTGAGATGAGGTAGCAGGGACAATCTTCCGTCAAGGGATTGAGTTGCATTTCGCTTATGCAACTCAGAACGGACATGATTTGCCCACTTATTCTTTTGCAAGAAACACTTGCAGGATTGACAAAACTGATTTTGGTTATTCATTTTATTTTATTCTTTTTGTTTAAATTCTTTTTTCACGATCACTTTTTCACTTTTACTTAAGTTTTGTTTGACGTAGCAGAGTATCCCACTTCAAGACTATTTTTGGTAGACTAACTATTGTCCTCGATCATTTATAGTGTTTGAAGTGGGCGTGAACGATAATATTGAAGATGAGATTTGCATACTTAAGATTTTTTTAAATTCGAAAACAATATAGGCAATTCTAGTAGGTTACATCGACTATTCATTGGTTAGAAGAGATGAGAAGTATTGATTTTGAAAAATATTTGATACAAGTGTAACCAATAGGACACCATCAAATCGATAAAGGAGAGACAAAATCATAGAATAAAGGAGAGTGTTGGTTAGAAGAGGTCGCACATACTTTGCTGCAGGTGGGAAAGGAAATGTCATTTTTTATACACACCATCATACTTAGGTAGCCAATAGGGGACAGTTTGGAAAAAAATCATTTCGAGTTTGGAAAAAAACAAAAATTTTCATTTGTTGAATTTCGAGAATGCACATTTTTGGGTAAAAGAAGAGGAAAAATCAAAGATTTTTCATTTGTTGAATTTCTAGAATGCATATTTTTGGGTAAAAGAAGAAGATGAAAACCTGTATAAAATTTTCTTATAAATTGTGTAAGCATATTTAAAAGGGTAAGACGAGATTGTTGACTTAGATAGACAACATGCCTTCAGTTAAAATAAATATCTTTCTGAATGTATTTGACGGAATTCTGTTCAATGCGCACTATGTACGGCTCCAGTTCATACACTCAAAACTCTTTGAATATGAACGAGGTAATATAAAACATCTATTCATGGAAATCATATGGACACCTGCGTGTGGAGCAATGATGCAGCCACTGAGGGAGTTGATACTTGTGTATGCCATTGAATTTCGGATTACAAAAAGGAAGCACTCAACATTATGAATAAATACTATAATCTAAAAAAAAGAATGAAAATGATTAAATAACATAATAAAACATGTTCGCAATACCAAAATAAATGAATAAATGTATTATTATGCTACAAAACAAACTTCTGACTTTTTATTTCGAGTTAAAATTACAGATACGGAGAATGGAAAATATTTCCTTGACTGAGATATGTCGGTTACTTGCGAGTTGTTGCGCGGTCGTGATTTCAACCCCTATTATGGGAACGTATTAGAGCTAGCAGTAAGCCGTAAGGTCGTTGGCGTGAGGCCCATGATCTTGTCAATGAGCGTGCGCCTTCTGGGTTGTGCATGTGTCCCTTTTATTGCGGTCAGGTAATTGACAGGTGCGCATGTTCGGGTAGCTCTTGCTTGAATCCCTTTTATGACATGTTTATGACCCATTTGTGGAAAAAAGACAATCTTAGACAATTTACCAATTAAACGTTCTGGGGCGGAAACAAAAATGTGTATTTGAAAATATTCCACATCTGAGAATCATTAGCCTGTGAGATTTATTTTATTGGGGTTCTTTTGATTTCTAAATTAGTTTTACAATCCTAGGAAACATTATTCCCCATCATGATCGGACATGTTCCTCTAAGATAACCATCTTTGAATACTTTGGGTGTGCGACCTTTCACACGTGCACAGCAACACCTGTGATAATGAGGCAAAAGGGTACGTGATCACACCTTTCCCCAACATGATCGGATATGTTCCTCTAAGATAACAACCTTTGGCTACTATGGTTGTGCGACCTTTCTCACGTACACGTTTTTCACCTGACTATTAATTGCACATAATGAGGGGAAGGATACATGATCAATATTGTCACATGGGGATGTGGGGGCGATGGGGGCAATTAGAATACTCATTATGGACATGATAGTGACATTTTTATGACTTCAAAGGCCATTGAAAATCAGTTAATTTATTGAATTATGCTAATTGTCCTAGAACCCGCATATGTTAATGAGGGGGGAGGGGGGCCGGGCGCCATTAATATAATAATTGTCCCAGAACCCGTCTTTCCCAACTACTCACGCGTGTTCTTCGTTCGTATAATTTTCTAGCAGCAAGGTCGTTGGCATAATTTTCTAGGTCGCTCTTATAATGTTCTGGAAAGTATTTCAGAGTGGAGAATGTTGTAGAACCCTCCCTTTTCCCCTTCCTCCCGTTTCCCATCCCTCCCGCTTCCCCTCCACTCTACCTCACGCTTCCCCACGACTCTCCCTCACGCTTCCCCTCGACTCTCCCTCCCGCTTCCCCTTCACTCACCCTTCCGCTTCCCCTCCCCCTGCCACCATTTTCCTGCCACGCGCAATATCATAACGCGGAAGGAGGCAGTTATAACAAAGCTCAGCTCCGCCGCCCCCACATAGTTCGCACGCTTTGTTTTTCTCTCGTTTTGAAAAGAAGCGGTTATCGCAAAGCTTAGTTCTGAACTCACAACAAACCCTCCACTTCCCCTCTCGCTTCTCACGCATGAACACGATCGTTGAAGACTTTTAATATTCTTTATTTTAAGTTCACATTGGAAAATATTATACAAATATTAAAATATCCTCATGTATGCTGAAAAGGATCCATAATTTTTTTTTTTCAGTGCTTAGCTAAAACCCTCCACTTCCCTATGCACACGATCGTTGAAGGCTTTAGATATTGTGTATTTTCAGTATACATGAGGAATTTAAACAAATATTAAAATTTCGTCATGTACACAAAAAAGAAACAATATTTTTTTTCCATGCAAGTGACGTATATGCAAATACCCTGGATACCAAACCCAACATACAACCTGTATATCCCGAGATACCCATTATTCCAATTGTCAATAACATAAGTCCAGAGCCTACTATCGCAGTTATTCAAATCAATCCGACATAAACATTTAACCCCTCAGACAGAAGTCTTTCCCACGCCTTCAATCGGCAGCACCAGAATTATAAACACTTCTCACGCCTTTATCGACGACGGTAGACATAAACAATATTCAAACATTTAAACAAAGGGTCCAGCCTGAGAACCCATTCGTCAGCATAAAAGCTTTGGCCAATCCAAATTAATTAAACAAAAGATGCAGCCTGGAAACCGTTTCATCGGGCCACAGATTTGACCAATCAAAATTCTCAATCAAAGTCCACTTTCGCTGCTCGCGTCGCTGTCACCGCTAAAAGCCGTAGTTATAAGAATAATGCATTTTGTAAAATCAGTTTAAGATTGGGGATCTAACTTGAAAGAACTTTACCAATAAAAACTCCGCTGTATATTAAAATAAAAATCGCTTTTTTTTAATATATCCCGAAGCAAAAAACATAATTGGCGCAGTCGGTAGGATACAAGTAATATCCTCGCGAGTGACTACCTAAAAAGGACTTTAAAAAATCACTTCGCGAAAATTAAAACGTTATTTGTATCCGCAAAACGAACTTACCAACATTAGTTAAATCACGAATGAGGATTTCTAGTGTCTAACCCAGCGATAATAAATCTAATTAATTTCGACTAAAAAAAAAATAATAATAAAACCATTAAAAAATGGAATTGCCATCAACATCAGCAGCAGCAGCAGCCGTGGCCGCAGCAGCAAAAGCATCACAAGCCCTCTCAGATGTATCCATGAATCATTTCCTTCTGCAACTAAAACAGATAAATAAATTCAACGGAGACCCACTATATTTGGCTCTCTTTATAAAAGAAGTCGATGAATTAGTCTACCATTACCCAACAACATCAGAAGGCCAAAATCAAATTATCCAAGCAGCCATCAGGAACCTCCTAGTTGGACAAGCCAGATCACTCTTGATGAGAAACATACCACAGGACTGGAAGGAATTGAGAACCCTACTTATCAGCGAGTTCAACAGCGCAACACCTCCACATCGAATGATAGCAGAATTACGTGAGATTAAATATAAAAATAATTTAAGAAAATTTGTTGAAGAATTGGAAGAACAGACTAGTAGAATTTGTTGTAAATTGAGCTTAGACAATAATCCATCAAACACAGTTCTAGTTTCGAGGACATTGAGTGATACATTAGCTGAAGTGATTCGTGAAAAATTACCAGTCAAAACTTTTATTACATTGAGTAAATTTGATATTTCGTCTCCTCTTAAATTAAAACAAGCTGCCCAAACTGTAGGAATCTTTGAAGATAAATCCATAAACAATCGTTCTTATATGTTCAAAAACTCTCAGGAAGATGATGAATTTCAGGATTTTAAAATATCAAAATCATACTCAAATACAAAACCCAACTATCATTCAGATAATAACCAAGGGGGTAGATTCCAAAATAACAATTATCAAAACAAATATAACAACAACCAGCAGAGACAGAATAGATTCGACTCTAATAGAAATTGGGGTAACAACAATAATTCTAATAATAATAATTCAGGAAATAATTATTATCCTAAAACTTTTCAAAACAATCAAGGACAGGGTAACCAAAGTACTCAGAGTACCAATGTTCCCCAAAAACGTCCCCGAGTTTCAGATTCAGATCAACAACGTAAGTCTGAGCCAATGGACACATTTGAAAATTTTCAGACAACAGCCTCGGACGAAACACCACAGCCATAAAAATTAAAATTGATAATAAACCATGCCTCTGTCTTATCGATACAGGATCAAGCATAAATTTAATTAACGAAAACTTCTTTAACTACCCAATTAAAAATAATTCTACTAAAATTGAAACAATTGGTGAATCTGTAACTTTGAATAAATATATTCAGTTTAGTATTCCAAAATTATTTTCATCTAAGCAAACATTTTTTATAAAAAACTTTTCAAAACACTATGACATTCTTATAGGAAGACAAATTCTGAAAGAATCGTCAGCAAAAATTGATTTTATGAAAAACACCATTGAATTACATAATTATGAATTCCCTATGGTAAATATAACGGAAAAATGTAATCAAACTGCTTCAAATGTAGTAGATGATGAAGAATATAATTATGCCTTACAAACGGACTTATCTGACAATAATATTAGAGACGATCACTTAAATAATGAAGAAAAAACTGAACTTCATTATTTAATGTCAAAATATTTTGATATTCAGTATCATGAAGGTGAAAATTTGACTTTCACGAACGAAATCAAACACGTTATAAAAACAAAACATGAAGAACCGATTTATAGGAGACCATATAGTTATCCTTACATTTACGATACAGAAGTAGAAAAACAAATTGAAGAAATGATAAGACAAGGTATTATCAGAAAATCCAAATCTCCTTATTGCAGTCCAATTGTAATGGTACCCAAGAAAAGGGATGCATCGGGCATACCCAAATTTCGTATGGCTATTGATTACAGAGGACTGAATGAAATAACTATCAATGATAAATTCCCTATTCCGAACATGGACGAAATATTAGACAAGTTAGGGAAATGTCAATACTTTACAACATTAGATCTTGCTAAAGGGTTCCATCAAATTGAAATGGACCCGGACTCTATTCAAAAAACTGCATTCTCCACTAAGAAGGGTCACTATGAATATACTAGAATGCCCTTCGGCCTCAAAAATGCACCCGCCACATTTCAGCGTTGTATGAATAATATATTACACGACATAATAGGTACCCATTGTCTAGTATATTTAGACGACATTGTTATATTTTCAACCTCTTTACAAGAGCATATTCAATCTTTAAAAAAAGTATTCGAACGTCTTCGCAGATCGAATCTCAAACTACAATTAGAGTGAGTTTATGAAACGAGAAACTGAATTTTTAGGTCACATAATTTCAACTGAGGGAATCAGAGCAAATCCAAATAAAATTCAAGCTATTCAAGATTTTAAAATTCCAAACTCTCCAAAACAAATAAAATCATTTTTGGGCCTTTGTGGTTTTTATCGTAAATTTATAAAAGATTTCGCAAAAATTGCCAAACCAATGACTCTCTGCTTAAAGAAAGGATCAAAAATAAATATAAACGATCCTAGTTACAATGAAGCGTTTGAAAAATTAAAAACTTTAATAAGTAACGATCCAATTCTCATATATCCAGATTTTGAAAAGAAGTTTGATCTAACTACAGATGCAAGCAATTATGCATTAGGTGCTGTACTATCCCAAGAAGGGAAACCCATTTGTTTTGCCAGTAGAACTTTAAATGAACATGAGTTAAATTATGCAGCTATTGAAAAAGAATTATTAGCTATCGTATGGGCGACTAAGTATTTCCGCCCCTATCTCTTTGGAAGAAGTTTTAAAATATGTTCTGACCATAAACCATTTGTTTGGTTACACAATATAAAGGAACCTAATATGAAATTACAACGTTGGAAAATAAAGCTTAGAGAGTTTGATTATGAAATAAAGTACATTAAAGGAAAAGAGAATCATGTAGCAGATGCTCTATCCAGGATTACAAAAAATGAATCAAAAGATAACAAAATTGAAGAAGTATTTCAAAATGAAGACGATGTAGATACTACTGCAGCAACAGTGCATAGTGCACAAGAAGATAATGGCGATTGCATACAAATTACCGAACGACCAGTTAACGTTTTTAATCACCAACTTATATTTGAAAAGGGAAATCAAGACACTAACGAACTTACTCACTACTTTAACAAAACTATTAATAAAATTATTTACAGTGACATGACTGAGACTTTGGCGAAAGACATAATTATAAAATTTATATGTGGACACAATTTTGTTATGTACATTAATAACGACGAAGATTTTGCAATTTTTCAACGAGCCTATATGAAATTAATTAAACCAAATACTGGTACGAAATTAATGAAAACTTCAGTAGTACTTCCCAACTTGCCCACATATGCAGACTTTCATGAAAAAATATTAGAAATACATGAGAAAACAATACACCAAGGAATTAAAAAGACTTATGACACTTTTAAAATGAAATACTACTTCCCAGACGCACAAAAACTTATTCAAAACATTATTAATAAATGTGAAATTTGTAATTTATGCAAAGCAGAGCACAGAAAAGTTGCTCTTCCGTTTGAAAAAACTCCAGAAACCAAAAATATTCGCGATAAATATGTTATAGACTATTACTTTATTGACCAACGTAAATTTTTAACATGCATCGACCTTCATTCGAAATTCATTTCTATTTTTGAAACAAAAACCACAGATTGGATTGAAAGTAAAAAAGCTCTTCTTAAAATCTTTAATATGATAGGTAAACAGAAAACAATTAAAATGGATCAAGATCCTGGCCTAGTATCTAAATCATTACAAAATTGGTTACAAAAGGAAAATATTAACATTGAAATTACAACTAGCAAGAATGGTATAGCCGATATAGAAAGGGTACATAAAACAATCAATGAAAAACTTAGAATTATTAATACACTTACGGACGCTGAAGATAAGTTAATGAACATAGAAAAGGCAACATATGTTTATAATCATGAAATAACACACGATGCCACAGGTAAAACTCCTGCTGAAATATTTCTTTATGGAATAAAACCAAGCAAAAATATGCAAAAACAAAAAGAACATAAGATAGATAAACTTAATAAAGACCGCGAAGAACATGAAGTAGATCTGGAATACACTAAAGTTGAAAAAGAAATGAAACGTAAAGCTAAATTAGTAAACCCATTCAAAAAGACAGGAGCGTTAGAACCAAAAGACGAAAAGCACTGGCAAGAAACTAATAGGGGTCATAAAGTAGTAAAACACATTAGTAAATTTAAAAAAGCTAAAATACAAAATCTCTCTCCTCATTCCAGGGAAACTGACAGTACTGATTCTGATAATGAAAATGATCATAATAGTGACATGGACGAAAATACCATTGACAACAGCTCAACAAATTAGCATTACACCCATTACTTCGAACAACGGTTATTTACTTCTGAACACAGGGACTATAAAAATACCTCTAAAGTATGAACATCATATGATTAAAATAAATCAAACTAAAATATTTGAAACATATCAGGAATTTATAAAATACGAAAACCAATTTAAAAATGTACCGGACATTGCATTAACATTGAAACAATTAAAACATGAAATCAAGGGAATTACTTCATCATCGAGACAAAAACGGGGATTAATTAACTTTTTAGGGACAGCTCACAAGTATCTATTTGGAACATTAACTGAAGATGATAAAAAAGAGTTGGAAGATAAACTACAAAACTTACAAGAAATGTTAATTGAAAACAAGGAATTTAATGAAATAATTCAAATAATAAATGAACAATCAAAAGATATAAGCAAACTCGTAAAAGATAAACAAGAAGAAAAAGCTTTGCACATTTTTAGATATTCCTTAAATATGTTCCTAGAATACATTGAAGATTTACAAATGAGTTTACAATTAACAAGAGTTGGAATATTTAATCCTAAAATACTAAAACATGAAGAGTTGGAGAACATAAACGAAGAAAAATTACTCTCAATCAAAACTTCAGCTTGGTTAAGCAGTCAAACTAAAGACACTTTTATTCTAGCCCATATACCCACTTCTTTTAAAGAAACACAAAAATATAGAATTATTAAATATCCAGATAATATGGGCCGACAAATTGATATAAATGATAATTATGAATATTTTGTAAATGACGAAAAGAAAGTATTTTACTTGGAAAATTCACCAAATTCATTAGCAAATATTTTAGACCAAAAATTTATTATCACTGATCAATGTATCTCTCAAATCCTTACTAATCAATTTGCGAAATGTCCACACACTTTTGTATCAGAAAATGAATCTTTAAAATATATTGAACCTAACATCATTATTACTTATAATTTAAAAGAGACACAAATTAATCAAGATTGTGAAATATTCAACAAAACAATTCAGGGTAACAATATAATACAATTAAGTCAATGTACTTTAGAAATAAGAGATATTAAAATTACAACATCAAAGAACATAAAAGAATATAAAATTATATTATCCAGCACTAATATTACTTTATATGAACCAATACGATTGTTAAAACTTAAAAACTCTATTACCTATCAACAAAAACAAGAATCAATTTATAAGTGGATTGTTTTTACAATATTAATAATTATACTTTTAAGTATTACTACTTATATCATATTTACCTATAGGCGCCTAGCCAACAAAAAAGAAATTTTGTTTAAATTCAACAAGGATGTTGAATCTTCTAAAGGAGGGGCGAGTGACGTATACGCAAATACCCTGGATACCAAACCCAACATACAACCTGTATATCCCGAGATACCCATTATTCCAATTGTCAATAACATAAGTCCAGAGCCTACTATCGCAGTTATTCAAATCAATCCGACATAAACATTTAACCCCTCAGACAGAAGTCTTTCCCACGCCTTCAATCGGCAGCACCAGAATTATAAACACTTCTCACGCCTTTATCGACGACGGTAGACATAAACAATATTCAAACATTTAAACAAAGGGTCCAGCCTGAGAACCCATTCGTCAGCATAAAAGCTTTGGCCAATCCAAATTAATTAAACAAAAGATGCAGCCTAGAAACCGTTTCATCGGGCCACAGATTTGACCAATTAAAATTCTCAATCAAAGTCCACTTTCGCTGCTCGCGTCGCTGTCACCGCTAAAAGCCATAGTTATAAGAACAATGCATTTTGTAAAATCAGTTTAAGATTGGGGATCTAACTTGAAAGAACTTTAGCAATAAAAACTCCGCTGAATATTAAAATAAAAATCGCTTTTTTTTAATACATCCCGAAGCAAAAAACATAATTTGCAAGTTATCCAACCCGGGAAACGGTTCCACTTATGGAATTTATAAACATATTTTCGAATTCAACCACAGCGGCATTGCCTATGCCTTTGTTTAAGATTCTGCCTTTGCCGTCCTACTAAGATAAACAAACCAATCGTAAAGTAAACACAAGCTTCCTTTCGAAGACCAAACTCTTTCGTTCGAAGCCCACAGTATCGCTTTCTAAGTTCAAATCATATTGCGTTCTGATTTTCAATCAAATTGCATAGGTCAGCATAATTTCATTTCACAACGAGATGCGACAGTTTCAGCATAAGCTTTTATTATAAACTAAAATTAAAGTTCTGGAAGCTTAAGAAAGAAAAGCTTCTGGCCGAGGTTCATTGGATAATGTTTTAAAATTGAGAGGCAGTCCAATTTTGTCCGAGACCGCGATCGGTCCGAAGGTAAAAAAAGGTTTAACACCAAGTTTAATAAAATAATAAAATGTATTTTTTTTAAATATTACCAGTTACTAATTTAATTGGCGTCCAACGTGGGGCTGCTTTATTAAAAGTTCTAAAAAAACAATTTAATGAAAATAAAAATTAACTTTAAAAACGGAACTCGAGCAGCCAAAAACTCAAATTTTTAGTGGAAAAATCAATCAATCATCCATCAGAAATAGACGACACATAACATTGTGACAAGTGATCGTGATTTAAAAATTTAAATGGAAATCAATTAATGTAATAATCCATTTAAATAAGCTGGTGAAATATAGTAAAGGTGGACCGAATAAATTAATTCACAGTGCAAGAACACACAACAAAAACAAAATAATAAATTCAGTGAAAACCAAATTAATAATTAAAACATAATACCAAAAAAAAAAAATTTAAAAAAGAAAATTAAATTTTAATAATAAAAACAATAAAAATCAAAAATTAAACAAAAAAAAAAACAAAAATTAAAAAAAACTGAAATGTTTCAAAAATAACAAAGAAGGAAGGAGGAAGGGCTGAAGGGCAATCCCTCGCCAAAATTCAACACGACTACAACCAAAATAACAAAGAAGGAAGGAAGGGCTGAAGGGCAATCCCTAGCCAAAATTCAACACGACTACAACCAAAACATCAAAGAAGACAAAGCCTTTAAATTGAAAGATCGTAAGAGATAAGAACAATTATATTTTTAAGACAAAGCTTATAAATTGAAAGATCGTAAGAGATAAGAACAATTATATTTTAAGTAAAGATTTAATTTGAAAGATAAATTATACAATACATCCTGGAAGATTTAATAAATGGCTTTGGTGAAATAAATTTAACATTGGCAAGCGGAGGTTCAGCACCAAATTTTTCTGCAGGTAGTATAGCCACAGCAGGCGGCTTAACAGTTGAATTAATAAATAGATTGATAAATGTTCAATTAAATGAAGTGAGCTGGAAAATAGAAGGTTTAGAAGGAAAGTTAGCCACAGATGCCAACACTGTGGAGGATTATAAAATACAAATAATCGACCCAACTATAAAATGCGATACAACACTTCAAGTGGTAAAATCTTTACCAAAATTCACGGGGGAACCAACACAATATGTAGGTTGGAGGGAAGCCGCAGAAACTGTAATGAGTCTCAATAAAATTCAAAGTGAACAATATTTTATTTTATTTTTATTTATTTTACGAAATAACATTTTGGGAGCTGCCCATGATGCTCTTACCAATCATGGATCTGTTTTAAACTTTCGAGCAATCTTATCTAGATTCGACTTTATATATAGCGATAAACGACCAATACGTATTCTCGAGTCAGAACTAAGTATCCTCAGGCAGGGACGAATGACAGTTACAGAAAACGATAATGAGGTCAATAAAAAAATGACTCTACTAATAATCAAAACCATAATGACATACGGAAAGGACAGCGTAATTGCCAAAGAAACAAACAAAACAATAAGGAGCAATGCTTTACGAATATTTATATCTGGGCCAAATGGATCTATCTCAGAAACTCTTTTCTCATTAAATCCACCAGATTTGCCAAATTGCAAAGGTTCAAGAATTAGAATCAAACAATTTCCGGGCTCAATTTGCAAACAGGTTTAATGGATTTAAAAATGAAAATTAATATCAGGAAAACAACTTACAATTTGATAAAAAAACGACAGAACAATTATACTAATAAAATGAGAAAAATTTGGAGTAATAACCAGAATTATTATTGGCCACAAAAGGGAAAATTTTGGCAAAACGATAATCAAAATAACGATCAAAAGCAACAAGCCGCCGAGCCAATGGATGTTGATCCATCGATTCAACTCCAGATTAAGTCTAATTACAAACGGCAGCCGAATAATAATTGGCAGGCAAATAATAATACTAATTATTATCAAAATAATAATCGATCAAATTAATATCGCAATAACCAAAATAGAGAGCAAACTCAAGCCCAGAAAAGGGAACCAGATGGAACAGTAAATCAGTCAGCTAATAAAGTAACCAGATTAAATAATATCAACGAAGATCATTTTTTAGACCAAACACTTACAGGGGAATGCCTTATTTAAATAGGACAGACCGAAAAACCAAGAAGCAGCTAAAGATTTTAATAGATACAGGAGCCACTGCTTGTTATATAAAAAAGGGAATTTTCGAAAACAAAAATTAGTTATCAATATACAAAAAGGTAACTACAGTTCATGGGTATTCAATTATTAGGTATTACCATATTATAAATATATTTGAAACAAGACAATTATTTTATGAAATCGAAGGATTAGAATCTGATCTGCTAATTGGATTTAATTTATTAAGAAAAATGGGAGCTATAATAATTATAGAAAAGGGAGTATATATAAAGGGAAAACAAAAAAATAAAATATTATGGTACTGAGGAAAAAATGAAATAAGTTTAATTAAAGAAAAAATTATTCTTCCGTTAAAAGAATTTATTATAAAAAAATATTTTGATGATAAAAATAGCGAAAACACAGATTCATTATTTGTGAAAAATAGTGAAAAAAGATTGGGAATTAAAAATCCTGGGAGTGCCGACGTAGAAATATCCGTCAACAAAAATACAACTATCTTGGGTATTAAACGTAGACGTAGAAATATCCGTCAACAAAAATACAAATATCTTGGGAATTAAAAATCCTGAGTGTGCCGACGTAGAAATATACGTCAATAAAAATACAAATATCTTGGGAGTTAAAAATCCTGAAAGTGTTGACGAAGTAAATACCGTCAAAAATAGAATAAATAAAAATCGTTTAAAAAGTAAAAATTTCAAGCCTGCCGTCGTTGAGTTATCCGACAAACAACAGATAAACAATATAGGTACTGATCCATTAGACGGACTAAAGGAAAAAATAGTTCACTATATTGAAAAAGAGCATTCAAAGATAAATATGGAAATTCCTTTTAGAACAGACATAAATGGGGAAATAAATCTTATTCACGATAGGCCAATATACGGGAAACAATATCCGTACTTCGTGAATAGCGAGATCAGTAGAATGTTAGCAAAAGAAATTATAAGGCCTAGTCGAAGCCCTTATAATTCACCAGTTCTGGTAGTCCCAAAGAAAAGAGAAAATCAAGACGGAAGCCGTAAATTAAGACTCGTCATTGACTATAAAAAATTAAATGAAAGTACTATACCTGACAGGTATCCAATGCAAGACCCATCAGTAATTCTACCTAATTTGGGAAAAGAACGAAATTTTTGAACAATAGATTTAGAACCAGGTTTTTATCAGATATTAATAAAAGAATCTGATGTGGAAAAAACATCCTTTTCAATAAATAATGGAAAATACGAATTTTTAAGAATGTCATTCGGACTAACAAAGGCACCAAGAATTTTTCAGAGAGCAATGGACGACATCCTAAGAGAACAAATAGAGAAAACATGTCAAGTCTACATGGACGACATTATAATATTCTCAAACTCAATTGAACAACATTATAAAGACTTAAACAAAATTATAAATATATTACTAAGGCCAAACATGAAAATCTCCTTAGAAAAATCAAAGTTTTCAGCTATAAGACCTAGCTGTTAAAGCTTTTAACGAGCTGAAAGAAAATCTCATTGCTCAAGTAGAATTAGTTCAACCGGATTATAATAACAAGGAACAACGCTATAGTCGAGTACCTCGACTATCAGATACCTTTACTCAGCTAAAGGGACCAAAGGGAAATAGAGATATGCAAGCAGCAAAGCGAGATTAAAATACGCCACCTACCGGCGGTAGACAGATTTAAGCGTTATGGGCGTTAAGGTGGGCGTGTCAAATTTTTTTTTGGATCAATCGATAGGTATTGATGAGAACAATACATTTCAGTTAGAATTTTTATTCTAGCATCAAAACCGTAGGAGCCACAGTTTTTGGGCGGTTTGTGGGCGTAAGAGTGGGCGTGGCACTTGCGCTGCGTAAGAAGCTCAGGAATCTGCACGACAAATCTCAATAGCCTAGCTCTTATAGTTTCCGAGATCTCAGCGTTCATCCGGCCAGACGGACAGACGGACATGGCTAGATCACCTCGGCTAGTGATCCTGATCAAGAAACGCTTCCTTCAGCCTGTTACATACTTTCCGACGAATCTAGTATACCCTTTTACTCTACGAGTAACGGGCATACAAATTTACCTTGACCACCGACGCTTCGGACGTCGCAATTGGTGCAGTATTATCTGAAGAACGTAACCCAATTACTTTTATTTCAAAAACCTAAGAAGGAAGTTTTAGCCATAGTATGTGCTCTTAATAATCTAAGAAACTACTTATACGGAGTGAATGGAATTGAAATTCAAACCTAACATCAACCATTATCTTTCGCAATCTCTGATAAAAGTCCTAATATCGAAATGAAACGCTGGTACTCCTTCATAGAAAGTTTCACTCCAAAAGTCATTTATAAGCCAGGTACAACTAATGTAGTTGCAGACGCCCTATCAAGGATTCAGATCAACAACTTAACTGACAGTAACGAATCGGTCTCAGATCTAAACACTCAGCACTCAGCATTTTGAGAATGTTACACAAGAAACCCGTAAACCATTAAACCAGTTTAAGCAACAATTGCTATTAGCAACGGGGAGGTATACAATACATGAGTCGATTAATATATTCGAAAATACCAGACATATAATAGAATTTGACACTCCAGAAAATTTGATATTAATATTAAGGGAATATATTCCTCCTAATTTAACGGTAGATATTCATTGTACTTTAGAGGACTTTTATAGAATTCAAAAACCACTTAAAGATAATTTTGTGAATAAATTTTTGTATACAAGAATATTTGTTCAAGATGTATAAAGACTAAAGAGCACGCAGGGGACTTGACGAAAATTATAAACAAATCAGTAGATTGTATTACTGGCCAAACTTACTTACAAAATTAAAAGAATATATAAAAAATTGTAAAATTTGCAATGAAAACAAATATAACAGACACCCAATTAAAATTCCAATTGGAGAAGCCCCAATCCCGAGTAAGGAAGGCGAAAATTTACACATCGACATATATTACGCGCAAAGTCTTACTTTCATAACTTGCATTGACGCTTACTCAAAATTTTTAGTAGTAAAAGAAATCCGAAACAAATTAAATATCGAAAACAAAGTAATGGAACTTCTTCAACAATTTCCTCAAGCCAAAGTAATAATGACCGATAATGAACCAAGCTTTACCTCGGCCCAATTTAAATCTTTTGCACAAAGGTGCGGTTTAACTTTACATTACGCAGACCCGAGGCACAGGACCTCAAAGGGACAAGTTGAAAGGGCTCATTCGACACTAACAGAATTAGCTCGATGCATTAAAGAAGAATTTAGCCTAACCAACTATTCCGAAATAGTAACAAGAGCCGCTCAAGAATATTATCAGAGCATTCATTCTGCAACGAACCAAAAACCTTTTGACGCACTATATAATAAAATAAAATAGAGCACGATAACATTCCTCAAATTTTAAAAAATACACAAGAGAAAATGTTAGAAACACATAATGAAAACAGAAAAGAAAAAGTATATCACGTAGGACAGGTAGTTTATGAAAAGAAACACGGAGAAAGAAATAAACTTTAAACTAGATATAAAAAACAAGTAGTTAAAGAAAATTTACCTAACAAAATAATAATCAACAATAGAAATAGAATTATTCACAAAGATAATATAAAATTCTAAGAATTTATGTTACCTTTTTTTACCTTTTCCAGAAAATGTTTTATCAGGTGCTCATACTACACCTTATTTTATTAACAAAATTAGAAATAATTGACTATACAAGTCACGAGTATCTTTTATTCAAGAACAATAAAGACGTATTGACGTACGATTCATACGCAGAATTATTCCATGTAAGTTTTTATAAAGAAATAATAAAATTGGAATCAGAAAATGTAAAAATACTAATAAAAGGTCACAATGGGAAATTAAATATGACCTAGAAGTAATCGAATTAATGTTATCACAATTAATATCAACTAGATCAAAAAGGGGGATAAATGAGGTAGGCACTGTGTGGAAATGGTTAGCTGGAACTCCGGATCATGATGATTTGATTAAAATTCAGAATTCAATTTATTATCATTTGCAAATTGTTCAAAGAAATAGAATCTCTTTCTGATGATTTTAAAAACGTTTTTATTGACATTAACATTATTATTAACATTTGATCTGCAAAATTTAATTGACATAATCTCACTAGCAAAAATTGACGTTTTTAATACCAAAATATTAAACAATGATGACATCATGGAAATATTAAATCATGAGCGAAAACCAGTAATTATTGGTGACTTAATGGACATCTCTGTTTTTAAAATCGCCCTGCGTAATGAACTGTTAATAATTTATATAAAATACCCAATAATAAAAAACAGATGCGAAGTATATCACGCTAGAGCGATTTCCCAAATCGATGGAAAACTAGTATTAAGCAATCAAGTCGCAAAGTGCGCAAATTTGTTTTATGAAATGTCTAACTTTAAGAACGAACTTTTTAATAATTATTGCACTTTATGTAATGAAAAAACTTGTTTTACCCGCTTATTAAATGGTGAGAAATCCACTTGTATAAAAATAAGAGCAAAAAATAAAAAATAGACATCATACAAGATGGTACCATTCTTATAAATGGTAACAATATTGTTAACAACTCCCATTTAAACGGTTCATTTTTGATAACATTTAATGGTACAACCGAAATTAATAATATTTCATATACCAATTTGGGAAACAAAATTCTTAACTACTTAACTACGAACCACTTCAAAAAATATGAAATATCCGATTACATAATATCAAATAACTCAGAACTTTCTTTAGATAATATAAACACTTTAAATCCTTTCATTAAAATAATAATACTAAAATATCACTTACCTTTATATTATTAATTTTAATCATTGGATATTTGATTTTATTACCTATTATAAAATACAAAAATTCTTTATTATTTGTAACCAAAAAACAACGGCCAGAACCAGAAAAATCTATTAGCCAAGAACATTTTTTAACAGAATTAAGAGATCAATTAAATGAATTTCATATTGAATCGGGAAGATCCATTTTAGAAGGGGGAGAGTTATCCAACCCGTGAAACGGTTCCTCTTATGGAATTTATAAACAAATTTTTGAATTCAATCTCAGCTATGTTACCCTTGCCTTCAGCGACATTGCCTTTGCCTTTGTTTAAGATTCTGCCTTTGCCTTTGCCATTCACTTCGAGGGCCGCGCTTGACCGTCCTGCTAAGATAAATAAACCAATCGTAAAGTAAACACAAGCTTCCGTTCGAAGCCCAAACTTTTCCGTTCAAAGCCCACAGTATTGCGTTCTAAGTTCAGAACATATTGCGTTCCGATTTTCAATCAAATTGCATCGGTCAGCATAATTTCATTTCACAACGAGATGCGACAGTTTCAGCAAAAGCTTTTATTTTAAACAAAAATTAAAGTTCTGGAAGCTTAAGAAAAGAAAAGCTTCTGGCCGAGGTTCATTGGATAATTTTTTAGAATTAAGAGCCAGTCCCATTTTATCCGAGACCGCGATCGGTTCACAGTTTATAAAAAGTGTCTTGTATTAATAAAAAAATAAAAAAATAAATTTTTTTAAATCATCTACTAACGACGAATTTAATTGGCGCCCAACGTGGGGCCGCGTTAAATAAAAAGTTTCAAAAATTATTTAATGAAAAAAAAGTTAAATATAAACGGAGCTCGCGCGGCCAACAACTCAACATTTCTAGTGGAGAAATTAAAAAATCTACCAAACATCACAACAAAGTGACAGTGGTCGTTAACAATAATTAAATGGAAATTAAAAAATGAAATAATCCATTTAAAGGTGAACTTTAAAAAAAAGGTGGACCAAAATCTTAAATAAAAAAAAATACAAGAACACATAATAAAGCAAAACCAGAAACGCACTAAACAAAAACAGTTAAACAAACCAGCTCTTACAACAACAACAACAAAATCACAACTCGCTGAAACAGGAAAAATTAAAGAAGGAAGGAAGGGCATTCTATTGCCAATAATTTCTACTGAATCCAGGAAGGAAGATCAACACACAACCTCACAGAAGGAAGACCCCATCGGGACAGTCTCGTGAGAAATTAATTTTCAATAAAAAAAAAAATTAAAAATTATAATCTAAGATCAGGGAATTTAAAAAAAATAATATAAGATTTAAACATTGATAGAAAGTAAGATAGATTCACGATTTAATAAAAAATATTGAGAAACAATCTGGAAGATTTAATAAATAGCTTTGGTGAAATAAATCTAACCATGGCAACCGGAGGTTCAGCACCAAATTTTTCTGCAGGTAGTATAGCCACAGCAGGCGGCTTAACAGTGGAATTAATAAATAGATTGATAAATGGGAGCTGCCGATGATGCTCTTACCAATCATGGCACCGTTTTAAACTTTCGAGCAATCTTATCTAGATTGGACTTTATATATAGCGATAAACGACCAATACATATTCTCGAGTCAAAACTAAGCATCCTCAGGCAGGGACGAATGACAGTTACAGAATACTATAATGAAGTCAATAAAAAAATGACACTACTAATAAACAAAACCATAATGACATACGGAAAGGACAGCGTAATTGCCAAAGAAACAAACAAAACAATAAGGAGCAATGCTTTACGAATTTTTATATCTGGGCTAAATGGATCTATCTCAGAAACCCTTTTCTCATTAAATCCACCAGATTTACCCAATGCTTTGGCAAAGGTCCAAGAACTAGAAACAATTTGCAAACAGGTTTAATGGATTTAAAAATGAAAATAAATATCAGGAAAACAACTTACGATTTGATCAAAAAAGACAAAACAATAATACTAATAAAACGGGAAATTATTGGAGTAATAACCAGAATTAAAATTGGCCACAAAAGGGAAATTTTTGGCAAAACGATAATCAAAATAACGATCAAAAGCAACAAGCCGCCGAGCCAATGGATGTTGATCCATCGATTCAACTCCAGAATAAGTCTAATTACAATCGGCAGCCGAATAATAATTCGCAGGCAAATAATAATCGAGGTAGAAATAATACTAATTATTATCAAAATAATAATCGATCAAATTAATATCGCAATAACCAAAATAGAGAGCAAACTCAAGCCCAGAAAAGGGAACCAGATGGAACAGTAAATCAGCCAGCTAATAAAGTAACCAGATTAAATAATATCAACGAAGATAATTTTTTAGACCAAACACTTACAGGGGAATGCCTTATTTAAATAGGACAGACCGAAAAACCAAGAAGCAGCTAAAGATTTTAATAGATACAGGAGCCACTGCTTGTTATATAAAAAAGGGAATTTTCGAAAACAAAAATTAGTTATCAATATACAAAAAGGTAACTACAGTTCATGGGTATTCAATTATTAGGTATTACCATATTATAAATATATTTGAAACAAGACAATTATTTTATGAAATCGAAGGATTAGAATCTGATCTGCTAATTGGATTTAATTTATTAAGAAAAATGGGAGCTATAATAATTATAGAAAAGGGAGTATATATAAAGGGAAAACAAAAAAATAAAATATTATGGTACTGAGGAAAAAATGAAATAAGTTTAATTAAAGAAAAAATTATTCTTCCGTTAAAAGAATTTATTATAAAAAAATATTTTGATGATAAAAATAGCGAAAACACAGATTCATTATTTGTGAAAAATAGTGAAAAAAGATTGGGAATTAAAAATCCTGGGAGTGCCGACGTAGAAATATCCGTCAACAAAAATACAACTATCTTGGGTATTAAACGTAGACGTAGAAATATCCGTCAACAAAAATACAAATATCTTGGGAATTAAAAATCCTGAGTGTGCCGACGTAGAAATATACGTCAATAAAAATACAAATATCTTGGGAGTTAAAAATCCTGAAAGTGTTGACGAAGTAAATACCGTCAAAAATAGAATAAATAAAAATCGTTTAAAAAGTAAAAATTTCAAGCCTGCCGTCGTTGAGTTATCCGACAAACAACAGATAAACAATATAGGTACTGATCCATTAGACGGACTAAAGGAAAAAATAGTTCACTATATTGAAAAAGAGCATTCAAAGATAAATATGGAAATTCCTTTTAGAACAGACATAAATGGGGAAATAAATCTTATTCACGATAGGCCAATATACGGGAAACAATATCCGTACTTCGTGAATAGCGAGATCAGTAGAATGTTAGCAAAAGAAATTATAAGGCCTAGTCGAAGCCCTTATAATTCACCAGTTCTGGTAGTCCCAAAGAAAAGAGAAAATCAAGACGGAAGCCGTAAATTAAGACTCGTCATTGACTATAAAAAATTAAATGAAAGTACTATACCTGACAGGTATCCAATGCAAGACCCATCAGTAATTCTACCTAATTTGGGAAAAGAACGAAATTTTTGAACAATAGATTTAGAACCAGGTTTTTATCAGATATTAATAAAAGAATCTGATGTGGAAAAAACATCCTTTTCAATAAATAATGGAAAATACGAATTTTTAAGAATGTCATTCGGACTAACAAAGGCACCAAGAATTTTTCAGAGAGCAATGGACGACATCCTAAGAGAACAAATAGAGAAAACATGTCAAGTCTACATGGACGACATTATAAAATTCTCAAACTCAATTGAACAACATTATAAAGACTTAAACAAAATTATAAATATATTACTAAGGCCAAACATGAAAATCTCCTTAGAAAAATCAAAGTTTTCAGCTATAAGACCTAGCTGCTAAAGCTTTTAACGAGCTGAAAGAAAATCTCATTGCTCAAGTAGAATTAGTTCAACCGGATTATAATAACAAGGAACAACGCTATAGTCGAGTACCTCGACTATCAGATACCTTTACTCAGCTAAAGGGACCAAAGGGAAATAGAGATATGCAAGCAGCAAAGCGAGATTAAAATACGCCACCTACCGGCGGTAGACAGATTTAAGCGTTATGGGCGTTAAGGTGGGCGTGTCAAATTTTTTTTTGGATCAATCGATAGGTATTGATGAGAACAATACATTTCAGTTAGAATTTTTATTCTAGCATCAAAACCGTAGGAGCCACAGTTTTTGGGCGGTTTGTGGGCGTAAGAGTGGGCGTGGCACATTGCTGAAACAAACTTGCGCTGCGTAAGAAGCTCAGGAATCTGCACGCCAAATCTCAATAGCCTAGCTCTTATAGTTTCCGAGATCTCAGCGTTCATCCGGCCAGACGGGCAGACGGACATGGCTAGATCACCTCGGCTAGTGATCCTGATCAAGAAACGCTTCCTTCAGCCTGTTACATACTTTCCGACGAATCTAGTATACCCTTTTACTCTACGAGTAACAGGCATACAAATTTACCTTGACCACCGACGCTTCGGACGTCGCAATTGGTGCTGTATTATCTGAAGAAGGTAAACCAATTACTTTCAAAAACCTAAGAAGGAACTTTTAGCCATAGTATGGGCTCTTAATAATCTAAGAAACTACTTATACGGAGTGAATGGAATTGAACTTCAAACCTAACATCAACCATTATCTTTCGCAATCTCTGATAAAAGTCCTAATATCGAAATGAAACGCTGGTACTCCTTCATAGAAAGTTTCACTCCAAAAGTCATTTATAAGCCAGGTACAACTAATGTAGTTGCAGACGCCCTATCAAGGATTCAGATCAACAACTTAACTGACAGTAACGAATCGGTCTCAGATCTAAGCACTCAGCACTCAGCATTTTGAGAATGTTACACAAGAAACCCGTAAACCATTAAACCAGTTTAAGCAACAATTGCTATTAGCAACGGGGAGGTATACAATACATGAGTCGATTAATATATTCGAAAATACCAGACATATAATAGAATTTGACACTCCAGAAAATTTGATATTAATATTAAGGGAATATATTCCTCCTAATTTAACGGTAGGTATTCGTTGTACTTTAGAGGACTTTTATAGAATTCAAAAACCACTTAAAGATAATTTTGTGAATAAATTTTTGTATACAAGAATATTTGTTCAAGATGTATAAAGACTGAAGAGCACGCAGGGGACTTGACGAAAATTATAAACAAATCAGTAGATTGTATTACTGGACTTACTTACAAAATTAAAAGAATATATAAAAAATTGTAAAATTTGCAATGAAAACAAATATAACAGACACCCAATTAAAATTCCAATTGGAGAAGCCCCAATCCCGAGTAAGGAAGGCGAAAATTTACACATCGACATATATTACGCGCAAAGTCTTACATTCATAACTTGCATTGACGCTTACTCAAAATTTTTAGTAGTAAAAGAAATCCGAAACAAATTAAATATCGAAAACAAAGTAATGGAACTTCTTCAACAATTTCATCAAGCCAAAGTAATAATGACCGATAATGAACCAAGCTTTACCTCGGCCCAATTTAAATCTTTTGCACAAAGGTGCGGTTTAACTATACATTACGCAGACCCGAGGCACAGGACCTCAAACGGACAAGTTGAAAGGGCACATTCGACACTAACAGAATTAGCTCGATGCATTAAAGAAGAATTTAGCCTAACCAACTATTCCGAAATAGTAACAAGAGCCGCTCAAGAATATTATCAGAGCATTCATTCTGCAACGAACCAAAAACCTTTTGACGCACTATATAATAAAATAGAGCACGATAACATTCCTCAAATTTTAAAAAATACACAAGAGAAAATGTTAGAAACACATAATGAAAACAGAAAAGAAAAAGTATATCACGTAGGACAGGTAGTTTATGAAAAAAAACACGGAGAAAGAAATAAACTTTAAACTAGATATAAAAAACAAGTAGTTAAAGAAAATTTACCTAACAAAATAATAATCAACAATAGAAATAGAATTATTCACAAAGATAATATAAAATTCTAAGAATTTATGTTACCTTTTTTTACCTTTTCCAGAAAATGTTTTATCAGGTGCTCATACTACACCTTATTTTATTAACAAAATTAGAAATAATTGACTATACAAGTCACGAAAATCTTTTATTCAAGAACAATAAAGACGTATTGACGTACGATTCATACGCAAAATTATTCCACGTAAGTTTTTATAAAGAAATAATAAAATTGGAATCAGAAAATGTAAAAATACTAATAAAAGGTCACAATGGGAAATTAAATATGACCTAGAAGTAATCGAATTAATTTTATCACAATTAATATCAACTAGATCAAAAAGGGGGAAAAATGAGGTAGGCACTGTGTGGAAATGGTTAGCTGGAACTCCGGATCATGATGATTTGGTTAAAAATTTAGAATTCAATTTATTATCAATTCCAAATTGTTCAAAGAAATAGAATCTCTTTCTGATGATTTTAAAAACGTTTTTATTGATCAAGATTTACCATTGCGAAAACATCGCTTACGATTATTAACATTTGATCTGCAAAATTTAATTGACATAATCACACTGGCAAAAATTGACGTTTTTAATACCAAAATATTAAACAATGATGACATCATGGAAATATTAAATCATGAACGAAAACCAGTAATTATTGCTGACTTAATGGACATCTCTGTTTTTAAAATCGCACTGCGTAATGAACTTTTAATAATTTATATAAAATACCCAATAATAAAAAACAGATGCGAAATATATCACGCTAGAGCGATTTCCCAAATCGATGGAAAACTAGTATTAAGCAATCAAGTCGCAAAGTGCGCAAATTTGTTTTATGAAATGTCTAGCTTTAAGAACGAACTTTTTAATAATTATTGCACTTTATGTAATGAAAAAACTTGTTTTACCCGCTTATTAAATGGTGAGAAATCCACTTGTATAAAAATAAGAGCAAAAAATAAAAAATAGACATCATACAAGATGGTGCCATTCTTATAAATGGTAACAATATTGTTAACAACTCCCATTTAAACGGTTCATTTTTGATAACATTTAATGGTACAACCGAAATTAATAATATTTCATATACCAATTTGGGAAACAAAATTCTTAACTACTTAACTACGAACCACTTCAAAAAATATGAAATATCCGATTACATAATATCAAATAACTCAGAACTTTCTTTAGATAATATAAACACTTTAAATCCTTTCATTAAAATAATAATACTAAAATATCACTTACCTTTATATTATTAATTTTAATCATTGGATATTTGATTTTTTTACCTATTATAAAATACAAAAATTCTTTATTATTTGTAACCAAAAAACAACGACCAGAACCAGAAAAATCTATTCGCCAAGAACATTTTTTAACAGAATTAAGAGATCAATTAAATGAATTTCATATTGAATCGGGAAGATCCATTTTAGAAGGGGGAGAGTTATCCAACCCGTGAAACGGTTCCTCTTATGGAATTTATAAACAAATTTTCGAATTCAACCACAGCGGCTTTGCCTATGCCTTTGTTTAAGATTCTGCCTTTGCCATTTCCATTTACTTCGAGGGCCGCGCTTGACCGTCCTGCTAAGATAAATAAACCAATCGTAAAGTAAACACAAGCTTCCGTTCGAAGTCCAAACTCTTTCGTTCGAAGCCCACAGTATTGCGTTCTAAGTTCAAATCATATTGCATTCCGATTTTCAATCAAATTGCATCGGTCAGCATAATATCATTTCACAACGAGATGCGACAGTTTCAGCACAAGTTTTTATTTTAAACAAAAACAAGGAAGAACGCTATAGTCGAGTACCTCGACTATCAGATACCCGTTACTCAGCTAAATAGAGATATGCAAGCAGCAAAGCGAGATTAAAATGCGCCACCTACCGGCGGTATACAGATTTAAGCGTTATGGGCGTTAGAGTGGGCGTGGTAAACTTTATACACAATACAATACATTTCAGTTAAAATTTTTTTATCTAGCATGAAAATTGTGGGCGTCACAGGTTTTCGCGGTTTGTGGGCGTTAAAGTGGGCGTGGCAAACTTTTTTTTGGGTCAATCGATAGGTATTGATGAGAACAATACATTTGAGTTAAAATTTTTATTCTAGCATCAAAATTGTAGGAGCCACAGTTTTGGGCGGTTTGTGGGCGTTAGAGTGGGCGTGGCAAACTTTTTTTTGAGTCAATCGATAGGTATTGATGAGAACAATACATTTCAGTTAAAATTTTTATTCTAGCATCAAAACTGTAGGAGCCACAGTTTTGGGCGGTTTGTGGGCGTTAGAGTGGGCGTGGCACTGTGCTGAAACAAACTTGCGCTGCGTAAGAAGCTCAGGAATCTGCACGCCAAATCTCAATAGCCTAGCTCCCATAGTTTCCGAGATCTCAGCGTTCATCCGGACAGACGGACAGACGGACAGACGGACAGACGGACATGGCTAGATCGACTCGGCTAGTGATCCTGATCAAGAATATATATACTTTATGGGGTCGGAAACGCTTCCTTCTGCCTGTTACATACTTTCCGACGAATGTAGTATACCCTTTTACTCTACGAGTAACGGGTATAATTAAAGTTCTGGAAGCTTAAGAAAGAAAAGCTTCTGGCCGAGGTTCATTGGATAATGTTTGAAAACTAAGAGGCAGTCCAATTTTTTCCGAGACCGCGATCGGTTCGAAAGTAAAAAAAAGTGTCTTGTATAAGTGATAAAAAAAAAGGTTTAACACCAAGTTTAATAAAATAATAACATTTTTTTTTTAATATTACAAGTGACTAATCTAATTTGCACACGATTGTTGAAGGCTTTAAATTTATTTTTGTTCAGTGTACACATGAATATTGTACAAATATTAAAATATTCCCATGTACACTGAAAAGAAACAATATTATTTTTTCAGTGTGTAGCTATCGCAAACTGCTCAATGTGAGTATGAGCATGTAGTTATTACAAGCTGTAAGCTGAAATAATGAAAACAATGAAGCGACAAAGTTTAAAAAAGTCTTTGTTGTTATATTTATTTACTTAAAAATATAAACACCTAATATTTTTTAGTTTTTTTTTAGAAGATTTATCATTCTCTCACTCAGATTTCGGTAAAATCGCATTATATTATTTGCTCCCTTTATTATATTTTGTGTTCCAATCGTAGGCAAATCACTGTCACAAACATATATGTAATATGCTCAAACTCCTTATAAAATGCATAAATTTGTTTTTTTAGTTCGCCATCCTACAATGTTAGATTTAGTCATTATTGACTGTTGCTTTTTTTTCTTTGAATAAAATGTGAATCAAAAAGGGATGAATAATAAATTGTAATTTTATATATATAATTATATATATATATATATATATATATATATATATTATATATGCTATATATATATATATAAAATATGCTATGTACATATACATTTTTCACAATAAAATTGTTTTATGAATTTTTCCGTTTAGGAGCAGGAGGTACGATAACCTTCATGTATGTCTCCGTCGACATTGTCTTCTGGTATCTGGGTAAGAATTTGGAAACCACCATATTCATCATCATCATCCTCATCAGCACTTGCATTTACAATCAATATAACGAACTGCTAGTACTTTCAAAGAAGGCTTGGTGGTTTTCCAAATCTTACAACATCCGTCTGGGTGCTGTTGCTCTGGTTGTTGCTGCTGTTGATCTGGTTGTTGTTGCGGTTGCTCTGGTTGTTTTTGCTTTTGTTGTTGTTGTTTCTCCATGTTGTCCTCGTTCTCATTTTCGTGTTTAGGGATTGTTTCGAATGAAATTCAATTTTTGAACTGACTTCGAATTCAGCTCTCTACCGCTTTTTATGCATGTTGCTATCTGGCTTTTTTGCAGTTGGATGGCGCATAATTTTATGTTTGCACACTTTGCAACAAAGTACTTCTGATATGCTTCTGAGCCTCGGATGTGCGATTCAATAATAAGAAAACCAAAAAAAAAAAATGTTCTGATAACTAACATTGGATTTTGTCGTTAAATGATTGTGCTAATTATACCCGTTACTCGTAGAGTAAAAGGGTATACTAGATTCGTCGGAAAGTATGTAACAGGCAAAAGAAAGCGTTTCCGACCCCATAAAGTATATATATTCTTCATCAGTATCACTAGCCGAGTCGATCTAGCCATGTCCGTCTGTCCGTCTGTCTGTCCGGATGAACGCTGAGATCTCGAAAACTATAAGAGCTAGGCTATTGAGATTTGGCGTGCAGATTCCTGAGCTTCTTACGCAGCGCAAGTTTGTTTCAGCAAAGTGCCACGCCCACTCTAACGCTCACAAACCGTCCAAAACTGTGGCTCCTACAGTTTTGATGCTAGAACTGAAATGTGTTGTTCTCATCAATACCTATCGATTGACCCAATAAAAGTTTGCCATGCCCACTTTAACGCCCACAAGCCGCCCAAGCCTGTGACGCCCACAATTTTTATGGTAAAAATTTAACTGAAATGTATTGTTCTCGTCAATACCTATCGATTATATTCCCCTCACTTTGCAACAAAGTATTTCTGATATGCCTCCGAGCAACGGATGTATGTGGATGCAATTTGATTTCAATTTATGCGTAATTTTATTTATCTCCGACTTTGCAACAAAGTGCTTTTGATATGCCTCCGAGAAACGGATGTATGTGGGTGCGATTTGATTTCAATTAAAGCAATATTTAATTTTACAACAATTTAAGAATATTAAATACATACGTTTTATCTCATCATAATATTAAATAATATTTATTCATTTTTAAAATAAACATTGATTCATTGTCATTGATTGGTCATTGATTCTATGACGTTGCTAACGACATTTTGTATATTGCGAATATATAAATTGAAAAAATGTTATAACCAAATAAATTATCATAAAGATTAACGATAACGTAAACATAATGTTTACAATATACACATAATTCGGTATGTGGGTGTCATCAGAATTGCTGCATTATCGGTTGTTGTTGTTGCTGCTGTTGTTGTTGAGGGAGTTTCCTTTGTCGCCAAGGATGTTGTTGCTGTTGTTTTTATTGTTGTTGTTGTTGCTGAGGGAGTTTCCTCTGTCGCCAAGGACGTGGTTGTTGTTGCTGTTGTTGTTGAGGGAGTTTCCTCTGTCGCCAAGGATGTGGTTATTGTTGTTGTTGAGGGAGTTTTCTCTGTCGCCAAGGATGTGGTTGTTGTTGTTGTTGTTGTTGAGGGAGTTTCCTTTGTCGCCAAGGATGTTTCGTCCTCTGTCGCCAAAAATGATTCCTCCTTTGATATGGTTCTCGAGGGAGTTTCTACTATTATAGAATTTCCTTTTGTTTGAATCGAGTCAATTCTAATAATTATAATGACTCCACACAACAATAATGACAAAATGCAAGAATTCGTTTTTTTATTCTGCTTAAATGCTTTTTAAGTGCTTAAAAATTCCAGACATACTAAATTGAATTTAAACATGCAACATCAATTTTATAGTTTTATGTCTATACTGTGCAGATCGCATTCTCTCTTTGTTTAACTTGTCAATTTCCTTTGCAGACAAAGTAATACAAAATATATAAATTTTACAATTTCCTTTGCATACTTTGTATTAGTTTATATGCAATGAAATTGTTCAACTAAACAAAGAATTAGTAATCCTACTGAGAATGAATCTCAGAGTTATTTAAATTTTTTTTTTATATATTTATGGTGTGTGTGTTATATAATTTCCCCTGGGGCGATTGCTTAACAACTAGTTTTACAGAATTGTGCTTAAGTATACACTGGTCGGCATAAGTATTTTGACAAAACAATAGTTAAATATACTCACAATTTGAACTTCATTCTTGTAAACTTTGGCATAAATGGAAAGGTAATTTTAATGCCGTTTGAATGATACAATACATTTCTTAACCCTTTCAACACTTATTGAAAAGGACGAATTCGTGTTAACATCTACTTCTTAAACTTTTTTTCTCGACTTGAAAACCTAAAATTTTTTATGCAAAAAGTTTCTTTAAGCAAAAATAAACAAAAATTATTTTTCAAAAATTCTTTTTGCAGTTACTATTATTTTTGTTTTAAGAAACTTTTTGGATGAAAGGTTTTCAAGTCGAGGGAAAAGGTTTCAAAAGTATATTTAAAAGTAGTGTTGAACGTATCAGCTTTTTTATTAGTTATTGCTAAATTAAAATACGAATTTCAGGTTGTTTTATCCTTATTAACAATTTATTAGCGAGAGAGAGTACAGCAGGCGAGACGAGAGTACATTTAATGTCCAGATCAGAATTCGTACTGATTTTACAAAGGGACAGCCAGCCGAATGCTGGGCCCAAGAATGCAAGTACACAAAAAACGAGAGAGCTAGAGCTAGAGGGAGCTACCTTTCGCGATGCAATTAATATAAGAGATCGAATTAAGAATTAGCTGCTGCGGCTGCGTGACCCGACATACTCCCCCCGTTGGAAGCCTGGGTTTCAACATCATCCTTAAGGGGAAGCAGACAAAGCTTGTTTACTGCTCGCTTTGTCACTCCTGATACTGTCTTCAGAACGGCAACTCGAGCAACCCCATCTCCACCGAGCAGAAGCTCGAGCACTCTGGCGAGGGGCTACTTCATGGGAGGCAAGTTTTCGTCCTTGACCAGAACTAAGTCATCGACAACCAGGCCAGGTTTCGGGGTGCGCCACTTGGAGCGCTGCTGCAGTAATGTTAGGTATTCTTCCTTCCATCGGGACCAAAAGATCTGCTGCAAGTAAGCCACGCGTTGCCATCCATCCAAGCGATTGAAGTTAAGACTGGTCACATCCGGCTCGACGAAAGAGGAAGGCGGACCACCATTCCAAAAATGTGCTGGGGTTAATACAGGCAGATCAGCTGGGTTTTCTGAAATCGAGACTAATGGTCGAGAATTAACAACCGCCGAAATGTGACACACCAGGGTCCGCAACTCCTCAAAGGCTAAAACAGCAGTGCCAACAGCGCGGTAGAAATGATGCTTAGCGATCTTCACAAGCGCTTCCCAAAGACCGCCAAAATGTGGCGACCTAGGAGGAATGAAACACCAATCATAAGCCTCCGCTAGGCAAAAGTACAACGTAGCTTTCTAGTGATCACTGCTGAGGAATAGGCGCCAACCAAGTTGGTTGCATTATCAGACCAAATCTGCCGCGGCCTTCTTCTAGTGCATATAAATCGTTTGAGGCCATGCAGAAACGATACCGTAGAGAGATCCTTGATTAACTCCAAATGAATAGCCTTCGTGGCGAAACAAGTGAAGACACAAACGTAGCATTTTACTGGAGGCTTGCTTTGCGCCTCTGACTTGTAAAAAAATGGCACACAAAAGTCAATGCCAGTGACTTCAAACGCATGAGATCAATCAAGTCGCTCCTTTGGAAGATCCGCCATGATATGCTCCACTACTCGAGGCTTCATTCGAAAGCATCTAATACATTTCTTTACCGCCTTCATAACCGTCTTCCTCCCCCCAATAGGCCAATATTGGGATCGAATTATGCCGAGTAATGCCCGTGGCCAAGTGTGCAGATTGCGTTCATGAAAGAGAGTAATAATGGCAATAGTGACCGAATGACTCCGTGGTAATATAATTGGATGACGCCCATTAAAATCCAGAGAAGAATTCCTCAGCCGGCCATCCACTCTAAGAAGCCAAAAGTGGTCAATGAATGGCGAAAGAGATGCGAGCGAGCATCCCTTTGACTGCAATGATTTGATGCCATCCCATAAATGTGAGCGCTGGACAAGACGAAGCAACAGCAGCGTACCGCCTTGAAGGTCAGACACCGTGAGCGTAGGGCGATGGATGCGATTACTAAACTTATAGACGTATCCGAAAATTTTTTGAAGGGCAGCAAAGGAATTGGCAAATTTTGAACTGGCCACTTTGTCTTCGTATGGAGATTTTGTTAGTAGAATCCTCCGGCGAACCTCAAGCGTTAACTTTTTAGAAGTGATTGGGGTCGGCCAGTCAGCTTTGGGGCCACAGAAGAATTTTGGTCCATGAGCCCAGAGAGGAGACTCGTTGAGCTCAGCAGGAAAAGCACCTCGGGAGAGAATGTCAGCTGGACTTAAAGAAGTTGGAACATATCGCCACTCCACTGACCCAGTTAGCTCTTGAATGGCAGCTACTCCGGTTCGTCTCGGATCCATGAAAGCGCAACAGCAGAGTCGCTCCAGCAGTAAACCTTTCCCTTAAATGCACTCGTCCCAGCCACTTCTGCGATGAGCCTAGACAGGAGTTCCGCCCCACACAGTTCCAACTTTGGCACAGTGAGTGTTTTCAAGGGGGCCACCCTTGACTTTGAGCAAAGTAATTGAGATCGGCCGTTGCAAACGATGTAGACACAGGCACCATTGCTTCTATGCTGGCATCACAAAATCCATGAATTTCACTCTCAGAGTTTGGAGAACGAACCAGCCGAGGAAATGACGCATGCCTAATCTGCCCAAAACTCGTACATATAGCACTCCATTCCGTATTCTGTGACTCAGGAAGGCTTTCATCCCAGGATAACTTCTCCTTGCACAGTTGTTGAAGGAAAATGTTCGATTTTGTGATCACAGGTCCAACCAACCCGAGAGGATCGTAAAATCGCACCAATACAAAACAATTAGGAGCGCAACTCAATTTTACAATAAAGTTAAAGATCTTTTAAAATACCAGTACACATAAGAATAAATATAAAATGAAATGAAAAAAAAAAAAAATTAAATTAAAAACAATAGTAATAGTAACTAAGAAACTACGAAAAGTTGATGTTAGTCATTAATATTAATTAAGAGAGCGAGAGAAATTGTTTTAATAATTAAAAAATAATAATAATATAAAATATCAACTCAATATGACTGGCGCGATAATTTTAAGTGTGCACTTGTAGCGCTAGGATATAAATAAATAAAATAAATAATTAAACAGATCGCCTGCAGGGGCTTGATGTTGACTGTAAGACCGAAAAGGAAAACAATAGTTGGTCAGAAACTGGATCCCAAGCGAGACCTAAGGTTTTTGCAAAATCAGTGCCATGATCAAACTTCAAATAGGACTCCTTATCCTTGTCTGCAACTCCATCCAAAACAGCCGACACATTTGAGCACCACTTTCTAAGCTTAAATTTTCCCTTGGCTAGAAGTTTTGATGCCTGATCCATAATGATGACTGCCTCTTCCTTGGACTTGGCTCCAGATATCAAATCAACCACATAAAAATCGCGACGAATGATCTCAGCCCCAAGCGGAAACGATGTATGCTCGTCAGCTCACAACTGATGCACAGCTCGCACGGCCAGAAATGATGTTGGCTTCGTGCCATAACTAACGGTGTCTAACTTAAACACCCGCAATTGGTCCTGAAGGGAATCCCTCCACAAAATGCATTGCAAATGGCTGTCCTCAGCGTGAACCCTAACACAAGGGTACATTTTGCAAATGTCTCCTGTGATTGCTACTGGGTGTGAATGAAACCGAAGAAGAATCTGGAACAGCTTAGGCTGAATAACAGGGCCTGCCATAAGAACATGTTTGAGAGAATAGCCTGAGGAACTGGCCGCCGATTCATCAAAAACCACGCTAAGCTTTGTAGTGGAGCTATCTTCCATTATGACGCAATGATGAGCCAAGAAGTATCGGCACAACCCGATGTCAGCGGCAGAAACTGATGACATATGTTCAAGATCGAGGTATTCCTTTATGAATGCTGCATATTGAGCATGAGGCTGGCTGACGATTCAACTTTCTCTTTAGGGACAAGAATCATCGATAAGCTTGCTGGTAGGACTCTCCCAAAAGATCTAGATTGAACTTGGCAGGCAGCCAAACATAATAATCACCAGCTGGCAAACGAACGACGTGTCTTACGAAATGTGCTTCACAGTCCAATTCTTCCTTAGTAGCGCGTATAATTGGCTCGGCGCAACTTTCCACTTCCCAAAATCGTCGAAGAAGATCATCTAACCGATCGAAACTATTCTCTCTACTAGCGAGAAGTACAGTTTGAGACGACATTAAAGCCGAGCCATTGGAAAGGCCATAACCTCCAGAAAAAACCCAACCCAGACGCGTCTTTTAAATTAGGAGTAATACAGGTGGGAGCTTGATTTGGCCAACGCACAACATCTCGAAAAAGAGGCTGGCTCCGATTAAAAGATCCACCCGCTGGGGAGCATAAAACCTTGGGTCAGCTAACTGTATATCTTTGGGTATGTTCCAGCTGCCAATGTCGACGTTGAAGCTAGGCTGTCGCTCTGTAATGTTCGGAGCAATTACCGCGGTATTTTTGGCTGAGTATTCGGAAGTTCGGAAGTTCGGGACTGAATCATAATATTGACAGAGTGACCGTCCGTCACAAAACTGGAATCTACTATTCCAGTTACAGATGCTGAAGATTTTATTTTCTTTACTTGAAGCTGATTTGCGAATCGGGACGTTATTAGATGCAGTTGGTAGCCCGAATCGAGTAGAGCTCGACAGGGAACGAAAACCCCGGAACGGTTTTTAAAAAAACGCTAGCCGTTGCTAAGAGCACAATATCAATACTAAGCTCCTGTGCAATAAGAGCATTCGAAGTGGATGGCAGTGCAGAGGGTGAGGCAGAGGGAAGTGTTTCTTGAAGCTGTGCTCCTTCTTGTGAAGGAAAGGAAGGTGAGTTTCCCAGGTGAGGCAGGTGTGGTGCTTAGATCCGCATGCACGACAACTACTAGAGTTGCATTGCCGAACTTGATGACCAACCTTAAGACAACTTATGCCAAGACTTAGCCGTTTCGCTTCTTGAAGCTTATTCGCACAAGACAGGATTTTAAAATTCTGACAATATGAAATGGAATGCCCCGCATCATTACAGAATATACAAATCCAAGGGTTAGCATTCGAGGCAACAAATGCTGATCTACGCGCATTGGGTATTCTGTTACTTCCCACCTGATTGCCCGGCGCATAGTTTGCCATGGCGAAATCCATAGTCTCCAACGTCCTGCATCGCTGCTTCAGAAATGATGCCATTGACTCCCACGTAGGAATTAAATTGACGAAGTCAGGGTCCTCTAAACGCTCTTCCCACTTTGCCTGACTTGCCGATGGACGATGATGCATCCTGCGATTTGTTCCGTCGTGCCCAGTCCTTTGAGAGCACGAATATGAGCGTTGAATTTATCGGACAGCTCCCGAAGTGTCGGGACGGAACCACTCTGCACCGCATTTAGTCCCAGGATCTCATTAATGTGTGCCTGAAAAACTAAACGTCGATTATCAAATCCATTTTGCAGCAAATCTAAAGCAATTGCGTAGTTGCCATCCAAAGTTTCCAATGAGCGAATAGTTTCCAACGCTGCGTCCCTCAGGCATGATTGTAGATGCTGCAGCTTTTCTACGTTGGTGAGGTCCGGATGACTATCTATGATCGTGGTACACATACAATAAAAGTCAGTCCAATTTGCATAACCTCCAGCGAATTTTGGAAGCTCCAGTGGGGGCAGCAATGCTGCCCTGTATCGAGGCTGACGCTGCTGGGGGCCGAAAACTCCCGGAGTGATGCCGTCAGCAAAAGTTGATTGCGAAAGAAGCTGTGAGGCGCGCTTTGAAATTCCGGATCGAGCCGATGACTTCAGAATTACGAGAATGTCATCAAATTTCTCACTTAAATCACTTTCAATTTCCTCGAAATCCAATTCTTCGAGCTCACTGACCACCTTTTTAAATGACTCTTGAAGCTCATCAATCAACTCCAACCTCACATGAAGACCGGATTCGTCGCATAAAGTTAACGCCGCACTTGATAGGGAATCCACTTAAAAATATTGCCCTGTTTCCCATCAGCCCATCAGCGGTAATATCTCCAAAAGTTCCCGTAGGCAGGGCTACAACAACAACAGCTGACGAAATGCCCGAAATTCGGCTCCAACATGAAGATGACAGCCCGTAACAGCCCGTTACTTGGCTATGTACGCTTCTATGTATAGCTGATTTTGCGCCTTATATGTAAATTTCCGCAATCACCAACTGCTATTTATTTATAGCGCTCACTGCATTTAAGGCCTTATGATTGTTTCTCCGCAGCCGCAAGAATGAAAAAGTCAATTAATAGACTTATATGATTTGCACTTAGTATTATTTATGCACAAATCACGTCGGGGTCACCAATGTTTAACTAATAAGCTTTTTTAGTAGTTATTGCTAAATTAAAATACGAATTTCAGGTTGCTTTATGCTTGTTAACAATTTATTAGCGAGAGAGAGTACAGCAGGCAAGACGAGAGTGCATTTAATGTCGAGATCAGAATTCGTACTGATTTTACAAAGGGACAGCCAGCCGAATGCTGGGCCCAAGAATGCAAGTACACAAAAAACGAGAGAGCTAGAGAGAGCTGCCTTTCGCGATGCAATTAATATAAGAGATCGAATTAAGTTAATTAAGTAGATTAAAAGTAGATTTACACAAATTCGTCCATTTCAATAAATACTGAATGGGTTAAGAAATGTATTGTATCACTCAAACGGCATTTAAATTACCTTTCCATTGATGCCAAAAGTTGACAAGAAGTAAGTTGAAATTATGAGTATATTTAACTTTTGTTTTGTCAAACTACTTATGCCGACTAGTGCATTCATGCATAAAATATGTGTATTAGGTATAAATATAAAATATTTTTTTTTGTTTTTTGTACTCTCTCTGGCTCCAGCTCTCCAATCGTTATATCGACTGCATCGTTGCCATCGACCTCGCGATCGCTCTCTCGCTCTCACTTTCTCTCTCTCAACTGATTGTCATCTGTTCAGTTTGTATCTAGTCGTTGATGTTTTCATTGAGTATAACTTGCTGTGTGTCGGGGCTTTTTTCGACAACTTTTTGCTCAATCTCACCGTTCGCCAGTACACGTTAAATAATTGTTGTTTCAAAATATTGAGTACATTTTATTTCTTTTTATTTACTTTTCTTCTCATAATTGCTGTTATACAAACAACGAACTGACATAGCTGAAGATTTATATTGTAGAATAAAGTGTCTATAGAATGGTGCTGATGCATTCAGTATTCCTCCAATATTTTTCTCTTTTTCCATTAGGTTTGTTTGAAACAATTTGATTGCCTCATCGGCTGTAAACCCGTCATAACCCTTACCGCCTTGTAATCATCCTCGTTGTTCTTGTTGTCGTCGTTGTCGTCATCATCATAGGCTGTTTCTGCTGTTGTTATTGTGGGCGATATACAGTGGATCACATTAATAATCCGTTTTTTTTTTTCAACTTCAAACGCGAAAAAAATGTATAGGACTAAGGAAATTGTCTTCTTTTTGGTATATTCAAGCTTTTACTATTACCTTTTCATAGATATATATATTTAAATACTTTATTTGATACTTAACGAAAAAACATACATAAACCAAAAAAGCTCTATATTTGCGTTACTTTAATATTCGGTGTTTTTCGAAAGTCGTATCAAAAAGCCCTGTGGCAACTCCGAATGGTCAAAAATTGGGGCAATTAATGTGTTTCCCCGAAAAGCCAACATCTGACCGACAATAGTTGCCACCAAACAAGCCGCAAACATTAAGTTTTAACCACGAATTTAAAATGGGCCGCAAAAGTAAGAATTCATCCTTGGAGCAGCGAAAACTTGTCCTCCAGTTGCATCTAGAGGGCAAAGCTTACAAGTAAACTGCCGATATCCTGGAAATGAAGCCAAATACGGTCGGTGACATCGTCCGCAGATTCAAAAATGAGGGAAGAGTGGCGTCAATAAAGCAGAAAGGACAACCCAAAAAATTGACTGATCGCGAAGAAGCGGAAATAGTTCGAAGGGTTAAGAAAAATCCTCGACTAAGTGCACCCGAATCGAAGGCCGACCACGGGATGACCGTTTCAGCGCAAACCGTTCGTTGTACCATAAAAAAACAAGGGTACAACGGCAGGGTCGCTCGAAAGAAGCCTTTGCTGGCTGAGCGCAACCGGAAACTGAGGGAAAATTTTACCAAGGAGTAGGCCAAAAAGGACCAAAGCTGGTGGGACGATGTCATTTTCTTGGACGAGAGCATGTTTAACCTTTTCGGCAGTGAAGGCAAGACTATGGTTTGGAGGAAACCCAATACCGAGCTCCAGAAACAGCACCTAAGACCAACATAAAAACACGGCGGAGGAAGTGTTATGACTTGGGGATGCATTTCTACAAAAGGAGTGGGAAATCTAGTGTTTATAGATAGTATAATGAACCAGGACCAGTACCTTAAAATTTTACAAGAAAATTTGAAGCAGTCGGCAGAAAAAATGGGCATTGGCAACACCTTTAAGTGGTATCAGGACAACGACCCGAAGCACAAGGCCCATAAAGTAAGGTCCTGGTTGTTGTACAACTGCCCAAAGGTCTTGGAAACGCCTCCCCAATCACCTGATCCCAATCCAATTGAGAATCTGTGGAGTGAGTTGGACCGCCGTGTTCACAAAACGCCTATATCGTCCATATCGGCCTTAAAAGAACGGCTTCAGGAAGAGTGGGCTAAAATTGGGTCGGAATTCGCCCAAAAAATTGTAGCCAATATGCCAAAACGACTGAATAATACCCTACAAAATAATGGCTATCATACCAAATATAAAATTAGGTGTTATTTCTGAGAAAAAATTTTTTTAAAGAAAAAACCGAATATTAAAGTATCTTAAAATTTTAAGCTTTTTTTGTTTATGTATGTTTTTATTTTTATTTTTTAATATAACCATAAGATATTTACCTCGCTGAATTGGTAATAAAAAAACTTTAATTTTTCATTTCAAGATTGTTTGTTATTATCTGATTTCAACATTTAATTCGCGTTTGAAGTTGAAAAAAAAAATCCGAAAATTAATGGGATCCACTGTAGTTGACAATTCAACCAACTTGATGGTTTTTGTTGTTGTCCTGGCTGTGGTTATTATTGGTTGGCTCATCAACTCGAACGAGAGGTTTACTTTTAGTACCTCATTATTTGATAGGGTTAAATTCAATTCTACTCGACTTGTGTTTGCGATATGTAAAACAGAAATCGAATTTGGAACAGGAGTTACGGGATTACAATTCCCTGAGTTGAAAACGAACAGGAAAATAATTGTGACGATTATTACTCGCAAATTTTTTTTTTTATTTGTTTTCTATTCCGTTTGGTTGTAGTTTCTAGTTCGCAGTCCCACTGCCTACTAATACCTGCATTCTCGCAGAGAACGAAATAGAAAAAATATTTTACAATATTTTTCTAACTTCGTTTGATAGCGGCGTATATTCGAATAATTAATCAATATTATGAGGTAGTATGCGGATGTTTTTGAGGGGATTTTATTTAATGTTTTTACATCAATTCGTAAGGTCCACCATTGATAGGTCCACTTTTAACTGACTCATTTTGATGCGTTACATCTAAAACAATAATGGGAGCCTTGTCTTTGAAATTCCCTAGCAACAATAATGGTTGCGACTCACAACCGTAATAACTTTTTGAAAATTGATATACATATCATATAATAGTGCAAGTTATCCAACCCGTGAAACCGGGCCTCATATGGAATTAATAAACAATTTTCAGAATTCAATCTAAGCGATCTTTGCCTATGTCTTTGCATTTGCTTTTGTCTTTGCCCTCGCCTTTGGCTTTGCGGCCCGCTCTTGGTGGTCCAGCCAAGATAAACAAACCCAACTTAAAGTAAACATCAGCTTCCGCTCGAAGCCCACAGTTTGCGTTCTAAGTTCAGAACATATTGCGTTCCGATTTTGAATCAAATTGCATCGGTCAGCATAATTTCATTTCACAACGAGATGCGACAGTTTCAACATAAGCTTTTATTTTAAACAAAAATTAGTTCTGGAAGCTTGAGAAAGAAAAGCTTCTGGCCGAGGTTCGTTGGTTAATTTTGTATAAGTGATAATTAAAAGGTTTAACACCAAGTTTAAATTAAAAATAAAATATATTTTTTTAACATATTACCAGTGACCATCTTAATTGGCGCCCAACGTGGGGCGGTGTCGTAAATAAGTTCTAAAAACATATTAATTATAACCAGTTAATTTAAACGAAACTCGCGCCGCAAAAAACCCAACAATTTTTAGTGTAAAAATCAAAACATCCACACAAATCGACGACACCTAACATTGTGACAAGTGATCGTGACTTAAAAATTTAAATGGAAATCAATTAATGCAATAATCCATTTAAATAGCTGGTAATATATAATAAAGGTGGACCAAATAAATAGCTGGTAATATATAATAAAGGTGGATCAAATAAATAAATTCACAGTGCAAGAACACACAGCAAAAACAAAATAATAATTTCAGTGGAGACCAAAAACTATTTAAAAAAAAAAAAAATTACTTTAAAACAATAAAAACAATAAAAATTAAAAATTAAACAAAAATTAAAAAAATTAAATACATAAATATATAAATAAATGAAAGAAACACTTTACAAACGGGAAAACCAAAGAGAAAAGAACGGAAATATTTGAATAACTCTCAGAAGGAAGGAAGGAAGGGCTGAAGGGCAATCCCTCGCCAAAATTCAACACGACTACAACCGAAATAACAAAGAAGGAAGGAAGGAACGGCTGAAGGGCAATCCCTCGCCAAAATTCATCACGACTACAACCCAAACATCAAAGAAGTCAAAACTTAAAAATTGAAAGATCGTAAGAAATAAGAACAATTATATTTTAAATAAAAATTTTATTTGAAAGATAAATTATATAATACATCCTGGAAGATCTAGAAGTTTTGTTGAATCTATTTAATAATTTGGAAGTGACCAAAACGCCAAGCACAAGCAAAATGGCGAATCAAGAATTAGAAAGGCAAGCCTTTTTGACTAAAGAATTAATAAAACAGATTGTTTCATTGGAGGTAAATTCTTTAAAACAAGAAATAGAAACACTTAAAACCGAACTTCAAACAAATGTCAACAAAGTAGAAGATTATAAAATTGAAGAAGTTGACA
The DNA here is from genome assembly GCF_043229965.1 of Drosophila suzukii. Taxonomy (NCBI): domain Eukaryota; kingdom Metazoa; phylum Arthropoda; class Insecta; order Diptera; family Drosophilidae; genus Drosophila; species Drosophila suzukii. The sequence goes on along the minus strand of NW_027255896.1, from coordinate 38,816,811 downwards.
ATTCAATAAAATGTGAAGAATCTTATGAAATCATTAAATCAGTTCCAGAATTTAAGGGGGAACTTGAAAAATATGTGAGTTGTAGAGAAGCAGCAGAAAACGCTATGAGTCAGTATATTCGAAAAAGTAAGCGATATTTTGGAGCTCTATCAATATTAAGGAACAAGATAACCGGGAAAGCAAATGATGCTCTAACCATCCATGGAACAGTCCTAAATTTTGATGCAATCCTAGCCAGATTAGACTGCGTTTTTAATGATAGAAGACCGCTACACATTATCGAACAAGAATTAAGTATTCTTACACAAGGAAAGCTTAGTGTAATGGAATACTATAACCAAGTGTACAGGAAACTAACATTGTTAACTAAGAAAACTATAATGACGTATGGCCGTAATAAGCCAATCACTTCAAAAATTAATAATAGACATAGACAGAGTGCACTAAGAGTTTTCGTAACTGGCCTTAACGGCCCAATATCATCGACTCTGTGTTCCATGAACCCAACAGACTTGCCCAATGCAATGGCGTTTGTACAGGAGATGGAAAGTAATAATATGAGAGCAAAATTCGCTCACAATTTCGTTGGAATGAGTTATAGAAATTATATCTCAAATTATGGTAATGGCCCAGAACAAAATAATAATTCTTTTAATCAAAAGACCACTAATAACAATAAATTCACATTATTTGAGATACAATCAAAGACCACCGCAACAGGTAAAAAATAATCAGTGGAATCAGAGACAGAGTAACAACAATCAGTGGGGACAAAATAATAATTGGAAGTCCAATAACAATCAGGTACAGTCTACTCCTGAACCCATGGAGATAGATGAATCAATCCAGTATCAAAATCGACCTAATAACAATTTTAATAGGGGTAATAATAACAGACAAAATTATAATAATTATTATCCAAGAAATAATTACAATCAAAAGCAAGCGCAAAAAACAAATACAACCGCCGGTCAGAACAAACCATCTGAACCACATCCCCCGTTAAAGCGGGAATCAACTGGTTCAACTAATCAGCCTGCTCAAAAAAATATGAGAGTAAATAACGTAGAAGAGGATCATTTTTTAGATCAGAATCCAGAGTAGGATTACCCTACCTAATTAGAACAGACCAAGAAATCGAAAAAGAATTAAAAGTTTTAATCGACACAGGAGCAACATCCTGTTACATAAAAAAGGGAATTTATCAAAATAAAAAAGAGCTCCCAATTTACAAGAGGGTTTCAACCATTAATGGGTTTACAATAATAAAATATTATCATTTAATAACAATATTTAACACAAAACAAGTATTTTATGAAATAGAAGGGTTAGAATCCGACTTATAGGTTTTAATCTTTTAAAAAAGATAGAAGCGGTACTTGATATTCAAAAAGGGACGATCAAGTATAACGAAACAAAAGAAAAATTATTTTATGATGAAGATAGTTCTTTAAACCAATTATCGTTAATTGAAGGAAAAATTATCCTTCCACTAAAAGAATATATTATAAAATAATACTTTGAAGATCAAAGTGGAATCAAAACAGAAAATAGTTTATTTAGCTTGGGATCACGGAATCCCGAGCAATCCGACGTAGAATTATCCGTCAACAAAAAAACAAATAGTTTGGGATCTAAAAATCCTGAACACACCGACGTAGAATTATCCGTCAACAAAAAAACAAATAGTTTGGGATCTAAATATCCTGAACACGCCGACAAAAAATTTTCCGTCAATAAAAAAGTTTACAATTTTTGGATCATAAGATTCTGAAAGAAATAAAATTAATAACATTAAAATGTTAAATTCAAATCAAGTAGATGATTTGGAGAAAAAAATAATAGACATAATTGAAGAGGAACATTGTAAAACAAACGTAAAAATTCTTTTTAGAATTGACATTCGGGGCGAAATAAATACAATTAATGACAGGGCAATTTATGGTCAACAATATCCATATGCCTTATCGGTTTCAGATTCGTTAATAGCGAAATTAATAGAATGTTAAATGAAAATATTATAAGGCCGAGTAGAAGTCCTTACAATTCACCAGTTCCGGTGGTACCCAAAAAGGCCAAAACGAAGACGGTAACCTTAAACACAGACTCGTTATAGACTACAAAAAATGAGTACCGTACAGATATCCGATGCAAGACCCTTCTATTATATTAGCCAACTTAGGAAAGGCAACATTTTTTTCAACAATTGACTTAAAATCAGCATCCCATCAAATTTTAATGAAAGAATCAGATATCGAAAAAACATCTTTTTCCATTAACAACGGAAAATTTGAATTTTTACGCATGCCTTTCGGATTAACAAATTTTACAGAGAGCAATGGATGATATTCTCAGAGAAAAAGTAGGAAAAACATGCCACGTCTTCATGGACGATATTATAATTTTTTCAAACACAATCGAGCAACATTTCTCGGACTTAACTCATATAATAAGCATTTTACAAAGAGCAAATATGAAAATTTCTCTCGAAAAATCTAAATTCTTTAAATTAGAAACCTCGTTTTTTGGCTATATTGAGAACTTCGAAGTTTTCTAGGCCTAACTGGCTACTACCGAAAATTTGTCCGTAATTATGCAAAAATTGCAAAACCTCTTACAAAATATTTAGGAGGGGACAATGTAAATGTTTCTAAAAAAATATCAACAAGAGTTTTAATACAGTTGGACGATTCAGCTATACAAGCTTTTAACGAACTAAAAGATAATCTAATAGCACAAGTGGAACTAGTTCAACCGGACTATAGAAAAAAATTCACTTTGACAACAGACGCATCAGACGTAGCTATCGGGGCGGTATTATCACAGGATAATAAACCAATTACTTTAATTTCTAAAACACTTAATAAAACCGAACAACTTTATGCCACAAACAAAAAGGAACTGCTAGCCATAGTATGGGCCTTAAAAAATTTGAGAAACTATTTGTACGGAGTAATTGGTATATAAATCCAAACAGATCATCAGTCCTTATCTTTCACGATTTCCGATTAAAATTCCAACATAGAAATGAAAAGATGGTATTCTTTCATAGAAAGATTTACCGCAAAAATAATATATAAACCCGGTACAACAAATGTTGTAGCCGATGCATTATCTCAAATACAAATAAATAACATTACAGACAGTGATGTAGAACAGTCAGCACTCAGCTGAAAGCAGTTTTGAAATTGTAATACAAGAGACCCGTAAGCCGTTAAATCAGTTTAAACAACAACTGTTATTAACAACGGGGAGGTTTACAATACATGAGTCACTGGAAGTTTTTGGTAGGACACGACACTTAATTGAATATGACACACCAGAAAATTTAATAAACTTATGAAAAGAGTAGATTCCACCTTACATTACTGTAGGAATTCACAGTACATTAGAGGACTTATATCACATTCAATTACCCTTAAAAAATAATTTCACTAACCAATTTCTTTTTACAAGAATCTTTCTTCAAGACATAGAAAACGATGAAGATAAAGCCATAATAATAGAAGAAACACACAGTCGAGCTCATAGGGGGCTAGATGAAAACTACAAACAAATCAGTAGGTTATATTATTGGCCAAACTTATTTACAAAATTAAAGGAATATATCAAAAATTGTGTGACTTGTAATGAAAATAAATATAACAGGCACCCAATAAAAATTCCAATCGGGGAAAATTCCAACTAAAGAAGGAGAAAATTTACATATAGACATATACTACGCGCAAAATTTAACATTTATTACTTGTATAGACGCGTATTCCAAATTCCTTGTTGTTAAAAAAATTCAAAATAAGTTAAACATTGAAATTAGTGTAATGGAACTACTCCAACAATTTCCCCAGGCAAATGTAATTATGACCGATAACGAACCGAGTTTTACCTGGGCCCAATTTAAATCATTTGCACAGCGGTGTGACATTACTTTGCATTACGCAGACCCAAGACATAGTACTTCAAACGGACAAGTTCAAAGGGCACACTCGACATTAACAGAAATAGCTCGCTGCATAAAAGAAGAGTTTAATTTAACTAATTATTCCGAAATAGTTATTAGAGCCGCTCAAAAATATAATCAGAGCATTCATTCCACAACAAACGAAAAACCTTTTGATATCCTTTATAATAAAATTGATCATGATAATATTCCCATTATTTTGAAAAATACACAAACAAGAATGTTAGAAACACATAATGAGAACAGAAAAGAAAAAAATTATCATGTAGGACAAGTTGTTTATGAAAAAAAACATGGGGAACGAAACAAACTTAAATCAAGATATAAAAAACAAGTGGTAAAGGAAAATATGCCAAACAAAATAATAATCAACAATAGAAATAGAATTATTCATAAAGATAATATTAAATCCTAATATAAACAAAAATTTTTTATTATTTTTTTCAGAAAAATGTTTTTTCCAGTACTTATACTGAACCTAATACTTTTAACAAGTTCTGAACTAATTGACTATACAAGTCACGAATACTTATTATTTAAGGACAATAAAGACGTATTGACGTACGATCCATACGCAGATTTATTTCACGTAACTAATTTAAGTTTTTATAAAGATAAAATTAACACTGAAACAAGTTTTTTGAATAAATCATCAAAAACAGACATAGAATGGGAAATTTCAATGGACTTAGAACTCATAAAATTAACTTTATCAGAAATAATGCCAAAAAGACAAAAAGAGGAATTAATGAAATAGGAACTTTATGGAAATGGATAGCAGGTACTCCTGATCACGATGATTTCATAACGGTTCAGAACAAAATAGACAACTTAATTGAAAACAACAACAAGCAATTCAGAATAAATTCTAAATTATTTAATGAAATAAAATATCTTACTGAAAATTTTAAAAATGTAGTTTTCAACGAGGAAACAATTTTAAGAAAACATCGTTTGCGGTTGCTCACATTTGATTTACAAAATTTATTAGATACTATTATCTTAGCAAAAACAAAAATTTTTAATACAAAAATTTTAAACGAGAATGAAATTAAGGAAATTTACAATCATGAAAAACAATCTGTAGTATTATCTGACCCTATGGACATATCAACTTTTAAAATTTTATTTAATAACGATTTACTTGTAGTTTACATAAAATATCTTATGATTAACGGTAAATGTGACCTATACAAAACAAGACCTATTGCACAATGCGATGAAAAATTATTAATAAATGAAGTTGCCAATTGCAAAAACAAACCTAAACATACCTTATGACTAATTTTAAGAAAGAACTGTTTAACAACTATTGTAAATTAAGTTTTGAAACTAATTGTTTTATAAAATTATTAAATGGCCAAAAAGCCAACAGCTCTAAAATAAGAGAATTTAATAAGAAAATAGATATCTTACAGGATGGTGCCATTTTAATAACAGGAAAAAATAAAGTAGACTACACTCAACTAAAAGGTTCATATTTGATTTTGTTCAATGACTCAATCATTATAAATAACAACACCTACATTAACAGCGAAAACAAAATATTGAACTATATAGCTCAGCATAAATTCATAAATTATGACATTTCAGAATGTATTGCTTCAAACAATTCGGAACTAACTCTTGACAATATAAACATTATCAATCCATCTATAAAGATTAATAATACAAAAATATCAATTTCGTTTATATTATTAATTTTTATCATTATATTTTTAATATTTATACTTTATATAAAATACAGAAATTTTATTTTTGTAACCAAAAAACAACGGCCAGAACTAGAAAACAATACAAACCAAGAAATAATTTTAAAAGAAGAAAATCTAAATCAAGAAGAAATTTTGAATGGAGAAATTACAAACCAAGAAGAAATTTTGAAAGAAAAAGATACAAACCGAGATCAATGTTTTTTTTTTAAACTAAGAGATCGTTTAAAGGAAATTCATAATGAATCGGGACGATCCATTTTAGAAGGGGGAGAGTTATCCAACCCTTGAAACCGGGCCTCCTATGGAATTAATAAACAATTTTCAGAATTCAATCTAAGCGATCTTTGCCTATGCCTTTGCATTTGCTTTTGTCTTTGCCCTCGCCTTTGGCTTTGCGGTCCGCTCTTGGTGGTCCAGCCAAGATAAACAAACCCAACTTAAAGTAAACATCAGGTTCCGCTCGAAGCCCACAGTATTGCGTTCTAAGTTCAGATCATATTGCGTTCCGATTTTGAATCAAATTGCATCGGTCAGCATAATTTCATTTCACAACGAGATGCGACAGTTTCAGCATAAGCTTTTATTTTAAACAAAAAGTAGTTCTGGAAGCTTAAGAAAGAAAAGCTTCTGGCCGAGGTTCGTTGGATAATTTTTTAGAATTAAGCGGCAGTCCTATTTTGTCCGAGGCCGCGATCGGTTCGACAGTTATAAATTAGTGTCTTGTATAAGTGATAAGAATTAAAAGGTTTAACACCAAGTTTAAATAAAAAATAAAATATATTTTTTTAACATATTACCAGTGACAATCTTAATTTGCATACCTATTCAAACCAACATTTTGGTTCAATCCATTATATGGATATACTTCAGAATTTAAATAACCTTTCACATCAGTCAAATCGCAATGAACATACTTTTTGTCTTTTTTAAATGCGATAAAAAAATAGCGAGGCCGCTCGTCTTCAACTGCTAATTTCACATATCATATAAATAAAGTACTTTGTGGAACTTCTGGTTATAATAGATATGCCAACTACTGAATGGTATAAATAACGAAGATTGTTTGTTTGCTACATTTAAGATGTAAATTATTTTTATAACGAGCTATATTTTATTTATCTATTCCTCCAAGCCTGTTTAGGCAAATAAGAAGTAGAGTTATTTAAGTTTATATTTATTTATTACTCCTAAGCCTGTTTAGGCAAAGGGTTGGATAATTTTACAATTGTTTATTAAACACAGCTATGGATGCGGAGTACCAATTTTATTCTGACTTAAGGGTCCGATCCGGCCACAGCTTGAGGCCTTTGCCTGCTAGCAGCGGCATGCAAGGTCAGCACTTGGTATCCGGCGATCATTCGCTGAGCGCGTGTTCCCTGCGCTGCAGCTGAAGCGCCGGGTCAGCACTTGGTATCAGCCGATGGGGCGATGGCACCCAAAGTGTGGATTCGGCAGTTTCCTTACTGCGCGTTTTGGCCACCGAGTATGGCCTGCAACTCAACAAATTCTGCTCATGGGAACTGGGCGTGTTAACTCCTCCCTCTTTTAAGTGGTCGCCGTCCCGGTGACCTGCTGATTCTACGGCGCCATTGGTTCCTGGTTTGCCTTGTCCTCTGGTCCTGAGAACGTGGTATTCGAGCCAAACGGTAGGAAGGAGGCAAGTAGAGCGAAGGAGTAGCTGAGGAAGGAACCCATGGCAAGCTCAGTTCGTGGAGAAATGGAAGGCTACGGCGATTCTGATGAGCGGTAATGTTTACCAGGGTCATGGCTGAGACCACAGGCTCCTCGAAGTTCCAAGTTGGTTTATGTACCAGGTGCCGTTGAGTGATTCCTTGCTAGAGTAGGTTACAAGGTATGAGCCAGATATTTCTTGCTTTAGACCGAGGTCGTCGATGATGGTCACTTGGCCGTCGTTGATGATGAGGGTGGTCCACTATAGTAACTGGGCTCAAGTGACCTGGTAGGGTGGAGCATTGTGCAGTCACCCCGGCCACCATCTGTATGTATCGCCTTGGAGTTCTTTGCAGAAGGTAGCGCCTACTGTAGCTTTGCAGCCCCCTATGCTGAAAATTCGTGCTGCGCAATCGGCGACTAGGTCAGTAGTAGGGAAACGCGGGTTCTGGGACAATTAGCATATTAATGGCCCCGGCCCCCCTCCCCACTCATTAACGTATGCGGGTTCTGGGACAATTAGCATAATCCAATAAATTAACTGATTTTAATGGGCTTTGAAGTCATAAAAATGTCGCGATCATGTCTATAAAGAGTATACTAATTGCCCCCATCGCCCCCACATCCCCATGTGACAATATTGATCATGTATCCTTCCCCTCATTATGTGCAATTAATAGTCAGGTGAGAAAGGTGCACGTGAGAAAGGTCGCACAACCATAGTATCCAAAGGTTGTTATCTTAGAGGAACATATCCGATCATGTTGGGAAAGGTGTGATCACGTACCCTTTTGCCTCATTATCACAGGTGTTGCTGTGCACGTGTGAAAGGTCGCACACCCAAAGTATTCAAAGATGGTTATCTTAGAGGAACATGTCCGATCATGTTGGGGAATAATGTTTCCTATGATTGTAAAACTAATTTAGAAATCAAAAGAACCCCAATAAAATAAATCTCACAAGTTAATGATTCTCAGATGTGGAATATTTTCAAATACACATTTTTGTTTCCGCCCCAGAACGTTTAACTGGTAAATTGTCTAAGATTCTCTCCTTTCCACAAATGGGTCATAAACATGTCATAAAAGGGATTCAAGCAAGAGCTACCCGAACATGCGCACCTGTCAATTACCTGACCGCAATAAAAGGGACACATGCACAACCCAGAAGGCGCACGCTCATTGACAAGATCATGGGCCTCACGCCAACGACCTCATACGAGCTCATACGACGTTCCCATAATAGGGGTTGAAATCACGACCGCGCAACAACTCGCAAGTAGCCGACATATCTCAGTCAAGGAAATATTTTCCATTCTCCGTACCTGTAATTTTAACTCGAAATAAAAAGTCAGAAGTTTGTTTTGTAGCATAATAATACATTTATTCATTTATTTTGGTATTGCGAACATTTTTGTTATACATAGAAATTAATTTTCTGCTTTGATTCCGGCGATTTGCATAGAAGAAGCAGGCGCACGTTTCCGACGTCATTTCTGGATTACAAAATGTAAAGTGTTCACCATAATTCGTAGTTTTGAGATCATGTCCACCTCGATTCATGAACATAGATTTTGTGTTTAGAAGATATTGAAAATGCTGACCAGTTATCTCTCCTTTAAATTGTTCAATAAATTGGTCAATTTCCTCATGAAATTTCATTTTGTTAATTCTATTTTCTTGTAGGTCTTTACACATCTAGTCTCAACTTTAAAATGATGTATAACAATTATTTTATTGTTTTGGAGCTACTTTTAAAAAATGTCAAAATAATGTATGCATTGTTTAGAGCACAAACCCCGCCCTTAAGGTGTGTTTCACAATAGAGAAACCGGTTTCCTTTAAACCTGTTTAATGACGGACAGCCCATTTCCTCGATATTAATGAGCTGACGACTCCCAAAAAACTTCTGTAGAAATCGTTTCTTTTCCTCACCTTTACAAATAATTTGTTTTCCGCTTGTAATTGTCCTTACATACTTTCGAGTTTGTGGAAAACTGTTCTCTCCATCGTTCCAAAAAATTTTGTGATGTGTATTGGTTAACCAAATTGCAGTCTTTCGAGATTTTGTATTTAGCAAAGTAAAATCATATGGTGGTTCTATTAAAATACTATTATTCAAGTTTGGATCTTTTTCGAATACAATTCCAATTTCCTTTAAAATAAAATTATTATTATTATCAAAGAAACCTTGAACATCAATCGAAACAGTATCATTCAACATTTTTCTAATGTTAAACAACTCGTTGTACTAGTCCGTTTAATGGGTTATATTCAACTAAACGGTCATGTATGAGGAGACAGTAAGCTTGGGTATTTTCATGACTTGGTGTCTTCAGTTCTATTGAAATTCTCACATCAATAGGACCAGTTTTCACTGATTTGTTTTGATATGAAAGATCAACCACAATAATAGGGGCCTTCAATTTAAATTCATTTGGGGTCAAAAATGGTTGTGATTCACGATTATAGTAACTAGACTTAAATCTTGTATACATTTCATATAGGTGAGCATACTGATTCTTACTAAAATCAACATTCAGATTATCATATGGATATGACTATGAATTCAATTGAACTTTCAAGTTTGATAAGTTATTTGTGATAAGTTCTCCATTTAGTGTAAATCCAATTATAGCAAATCTTGGTTTTTCGCGGTTAGCTGACAATTTCACATTCCAGCTGTGTTGACTTCCATACCCCAATTTGGGGTTAACATATGAATCCCAACTCCGGAATGCGATTGGTAGGTTTACACCACTTTTAATAATATCGTACATCTTAATTTTTGCAAAATCGCTCGGAGTTACATGGGGAATTTTCCAGGTTATATTCGTCATTTCCAACTTAAAAATTTGTTCATTTCTGGTTTGTTCAAACACATCACCAAGATTCTTAGTTAGCATCAACACTAGTTCGTGTTTACAATTTAACAAAACTTTTTTATAATCCTCAGCAAATCCCAATAAATTTTTTAATGGTACAGAAAAGTAAAGTGGGGTCCCGTAGATATTTCGTCCCCACTGCTCCATCCGGAATTTAATAGATTTTGACTTTGAAGATTATCCAGAGATATATAATTTTTTAGGGTTGTAGTCATACCGACAAATCGTGTTTTATCAATCTCACATCCATTTATTTCGTACTTAATTTCATCAAAAAAGTAAGCCATACAATAATTTTTAAAAAAAGTGGTAACATTTTCAGTTGTAGGTCCATTCGGTGAATCTTTTCTAATAATTCCTTGAAAATTAAGGTAACTTTCGTGAGGAAGCACGTACAAGTCTTGATTTTGAATAGTAATTCGAATTTCATCGTTTGGCTTAAATGTTTGATTATACGATGAATAAGTATGAAACTCTTTCTTCGAAATACTCTCATCTGAGTAAACCTTTTCTCGAACATTTAAAATTTCGTTCATTGTTTTCCTTTCCACCTTTTATATTATACTCGAAGCTTCAAGCCTAACGACTTTAAAAATAGTTTATTTTTCAAAGTAAGTGAGCTTCTTTTTACTTTTGATCCTCTTTCTATAGCTTTACAATTAGTAATGCTTGGCTGAGGACTTAAGCTACGTCTTTTATTATAAATAATCATTCTATTAACCGAATGTGCATGCGAATCGAAACGTTTTCACCACGTAAATTCACCAAATCACCGTTTTGATCAACTATGCGTATAGATAGTGTGCTTATTTCGTCACAGTTGATTGGTAAATAAATTAGGTTATGTGGTGTCACTGTCATTTTATACCCAGGCGGAACATTAATGCCAAACTCATGTAATGTATGATTCGGTGTATTATCTACATATGAACCGCTGATTATATTACATTCCAAACGAATTGTATTAATTTTTAATATGTTCACGGTCTGATCTGATCGATAGGTTTTTGTAGGATGTGGTTCTAGTACTTTTTGATGGAAACCAAACAGCTGTCCAACCGATCTTTCCTTATTAAAGTAAACTGACCTCCGCATGGTAGTTATTTCAACTTGAAGTGTATTATTATTACTTTGAATTTTAAATGTATTTTCCAGGTTATAGTCTTTTAGTTTATTGTAAATGAAATCGGTGATATCATTCAATTCATATGATCCAGTTGGAATTGTAATAACCTTGTCACCGATGTGGAAGAGGTTATTTTTTTCATCAATATTTGGAATCGAATTATACATATTAAAATCGATAAGAGCGCACTCATATCGACCATTCAATTCGATAGGTGGAAAAAAGTTTGTATTTATAATGGAACTATTTTCATTCAAGGATAATGCAAGTGATCTAGACATATTGAAATCTCTTGATAAACTGTGGGATTGTAAGTATCTAACCAAGCTTTATATTGAAATTACTCCTTAAATCATAATAAATTGATCAAATCCTTTTCTGTATCTTCCGTTATCCATTTCGTTATCCTTGCTAATTAATAGGAATCCGTGCTTGTCCTCCCAACATTTTTGACAAATTTTCACAAATGTTTCATAATTCATATCAGTGTTAATATGGTCCCGATATATATGCCGCATATTTAAATCATCTTGCATCTTGCATTATAATAAAGTTGGCATTGTCACGAATCAGATGTTTAGGTATATGACTATACGTTTGACATAAATAAAAAGAGTCGATATTTTTATGTCGACCCATACAAAAATAAGATCTTATGTTATCTTGTTTTTCACAAGCTACGTCATCGAATATCATAATGGAATTGTTTTTAGCTTCACTGGGGTCTAGTACACCCTCAATATGGGAGAATGTATGATATCCCATTCCTTTAATCGGTTTGATTAATTTCTCCAAGTACTCATATTTAGGTTGATATAAACTTTTTGAAAATATATAAACATTTTCGAATTTTAATCCATTAGGACTCTCTATTAGACTTAACATAATATTAGTTTTACCACAATTCGAAGGCCCAACAATTAGAGCCCTCATTGTGTTTGGTAAGAGAGCACTATGTCGTTGCGGTAGATTTTTCTCGTTTTCATCGTTAATATTTCTAACTAAAATTTTTTGTTTTTGACTTATTAAATGCATCTTTTAACCTAATGTACCTCATTCAATGAGAAATCTTTGATGATTAAACATCAATAAAATGGGGAAACGTTTTTATAATCGCATCAGTCGTATTTTTAATTGTAAACACGGTGGTGGTCTTGTCGATAAGCTAATTAATACATTACCGTTTGAAGCCCATATTCCGGGATATAATTTTTGTGGACCGGGTACAAAGTTACAGAAACGGTTTGAACGTGGTGATCAAGGAATAAACCCATTGGATGAAGCTTGCAAAGAGCACGATATCGCATATTCTCAAAACAAGGCATTGAGTGAACGACATAGGGCAGACTCCATATTAATTGACAAAGCCTGGTCGCGTGTCAAGGCACCAGATAGCAGTCTTGGTGAAAGAGCAGCAGCATACTTTGTTACAAATATAATGAAAGCCAAGAAAAAATTTGGTATGGGATTGAATAAAACGGAAAAGAAAGGAAGGAAAAAGATATTGAAGAATAAAATGAAGAAGACAAACCTTTCGACTGTAATCAATGCTGCTACTAAGACATTAAAAAAACAAAAACCATTAGACATTATGAGTGCAATTAAAGTTGCACGTAAATCAATTCATCAATCAATGGGGTCTAAGAAAAATGTTAAAGTACCTCGTGTAATTATTGTACCCAAAATTGGAGGTTTTCTACCAATCGTGCCGATCTTGACAGCCCTCAGCGCTCTTGGTAGTTTAGCAAGTGGTAGTGCAGCAATTGCAAAAACAATTAACAATGCGAGAATGGCTAAGGAAGATATGGAGGAGAAAAAACGTCACAATAGGAAAATTGAAAGTGTTGCTGTAGGAGAAGAATTATATCTCAAGCCCTATAGAAAGGGTTATGGTTTCTTTCTTAAGCCCTATAATAAGGGGAAAGGAATTAAGAAGCGAAAAAACTAATTTCTCTGCTACCCAATAGACCACTATCAAATATCGACATTATACATTTTGCTAGGAAATATATCCCACATTTTAGAGGGGTGTTTATGAGAGATCTACTCCCAGAAGCACCAAAAAGTAAGGAGTGTGGTATAGTAAACTTAGATAATTCCCGATCAAGTGGTACACATTGGGTTGCATATAATAAAAATAAAAATAATATACATTATTTCGACAGTTTTGGAAATCTTCAGCCACCTAGAGAAGTTGTGAAATACTTGAGACATAGAATACAATACAACTACGATAGAGTTCAAGACTTTGATACATACAACTGTGGACACCTGTGCCTCGCTTTTCTACTTTCTTTCGTAGAAAATGTGGAGTCAAAACCGGTATATTTAAATGGTTAATTTACATTTGGGGGGTTGAAAATAAATGTATGGGTACGTGTAAGTGTGAACTCTGTATGGTATAAAAAGTGGACCTGCACGCGTTCAAATTCACAGTCTAAGTTTCTACTTCACATCGAACGTCATCTAAAGGACAAGAATTTTTGATCATTCTTAACAAAAAAAAAAAAGCCTATAACTGCTCATAACAGCTCAAAACAGCTGGTGACCAGCTTATAACAACTAGTAAACAACTAGTTAACAGCTACTAAACAGATAATAACAGCTATTAACCAGCTAAAACAAGTAGTAAGCAACTACGAAACAAGTACTGAACAACTGCTAAACAGGTAGTAAACATCAAAATACAGCTAAAAACAACGTGGAACAACTGTACCAAGTCCAAAAAACTCAACAACCATCATGAATCAGGAAAACCAGATGAACATTGTAGTTAAAGAGTTCAATAAATTTAATAAAAAGACACTGCTATCGAAGACAAGGATGCCTGAAAATGTAAGATTCCCGATCCTCAAGGCGGAGCGCAAAACAACAAAGGTTGGAGAATCTATTGCTCTCGAGTTGGAGGAGCACATTCTGTACATGCCGGAAAGGTACACCTCTCTTCAAGATGATATCATCAATGAAATGGTTGATGGAAAATTTAATATTTATAAAAGTAATGACAATTTGTATTTAGAAATAAGTCAGTAATCATTAAAAAGATTGAGATTTTAAGAATATAACAATAAATACACTTTTTAAAATATAATGAAGAAAATGTATCGAATCTTTTTTTTATTCGGAAATGGTATATAAATATTACAGACCTTGGCGTTCCCTAAACAGTATTTGTTTAGTAACTGAGGAGTGACTATATGAATTTCGGAAATTTTAAATCTTTCACCTATAAAGTTTGAACAATATACTACAACGAATATTTTGTCACAGTTAACCAAAGCTAGATTTGCTTTGAAGCGAAAATTCGATGATCTCAAACAAGTCAAAAATCATACGAATTTACAATTGGAGGAAACTTTTAAACCTATTACTGAACCCTTACATGAACTTGTTAAGGAAAATAAAAAACAAAAGATTTCTAATGTAAAAGATAGAATAAAAGTAAAGCGTGAAATGAAGCAAATTAAGAAATGCGATAATGATGAGAGAGAGCTTAACGATTTCTACTTTACAACTAATGAGAAAGATCCGCAGTCTAATAGAAACATAACTCCACCAAGGTCTTTCGATGATAGTGATTCCTATAATCAATTCTTTTCACAAACGAATATAGAGGAAGATATAGAAGAAGAGAAAAAGGAGACGGAAAAGAGTGAAGAAGAAGGGACAACACCTTTACCAATGTATACAGGAGAGGCCGATATGGGTGTGGATGCAGAGCTAGAAGATAATAACACTAGTTATAATTACGATTTTAATATCAGTAATTTGACCAGAGGAAATGTGTTGGATAAGGGTTATGGACCTAAAAAAAGCGCAAACAATTCATTAACTTTGGGAGATATAGAATTAAAAATTAAAAATAATAAAATAACATTTTCTAGTGGAATGAGTTGTGATCTGACTCCTGGTCTGTACTCTCTAATTTTTCTTAGTAAACCTGAAAACTATGATGATCAAGACTTGAAAATGTATAAAAAAATTATTTTAGAAACGAATATAAATAGAGTAGGCTTTAAACCTAATAACAGAATCAAGGGTACACGAGCATACAAATATAGCCATGTTATTAAGAAGTTGATAGACAAAGATTTCAGTCCTACAACGTCTACTCCACTTCGCTCAAAAACAGGCTTTGGTTACATGACACTTCAGAAATCAAATCCAAACTATGTATATTGGAATGATGTAAATGAGTTAGTCGAACGATTGGAAATTTTAGTAGCTTCAAAAGGAGCGGGTAACACCAGCCACAACAACGAAATTTTTTCAATATTAGAGGAATTGCGTGAAGAAAGGATTATATATTAATGAGTATAAATAGGAAGGAAAAATATGTTTTACATTTATAAACATCATGTCTGTCGACAAGTTTGGACATTTTTCTGTTGATAAGGAACGATCAGAAAATTTGAAAAGACGTGTTAATTCTACTGAGGGATTATTCATCGATGAGGACGGTAATCTAAATGCTCAAAATAAACGTATCAAAAACGGATCTAAGCCTTTAGACAACAATGATCTAGCAACGAAACAATATACTGATGAGATCCTCGGAAAGTTGGGAGAAGATTTAAGAAAAATTATAACTCAAAATGTTAATCGTCGACTCACAAAAATTTCAACCTTAGAAAATAAAATTGAATTGAATAGTAAGAGGGCAGACAGCGCTGACCAAATTTTTGCCAAAATTCTGGAAAAGATTAAAACCATTGAGGACTATATATTTAAATATGTAACAAAACCGATATCATTACCGAAAAAAACCACAATTGAGTTAGAAGGTGTTGCTTTTCAGCCTATTAGAAGAATATGATTAAGCGAGAAATCGTAAATGAGTTGCACGGACCATCTCGAAAAAACTTTCAACGAAGACGAGTTATTACAAGGGGTATAAACGATCTGTGGCAAGCAGATTTGGTTGAAATGGGAGCCTTTCAAAATCTAATGATGGGTACCGATATTTGTTGACTGTTATAGACACATTTTCGAAATATGCTTGGGGTGAGGCATTAAAATCAAAAAATGCAAATGATGTTTCCCAAGCCATGGAGAGAATATTTAAATCGGGTCATGGAACACCAAGAAACCTGCAAACTGATGATGGCACTGAATTCTTTAATTCCAAATTTAAGGTATTAATGAAAAGTTATAGGATAAATCATTATTTAACCTTCAGTACTCTAAAAGCATCAATAGTTGAACGTTTCAATAGAACTCTTAAAGAGTTAATGTGGGGTGAGTTTAGTTTCAATGGAAAATATAAGTGGATAGATATGTATAAACAATTAATTAACAAATATAATAATAGAGAGCATAGAACAATAAAAATGAGTCCAAGTAAAGTCAATTCTTCCAATGAAAAACAAATATTACAAACATCGTATAATCACCTGAAAATATTTGTTGCAAGTAAATTCCGTAAGGGGACCACGTTCGTATCAGTAAATATAAACATGTCTTTGAGAAAGGGTATACACCAAACTATACAACTGAAATCTTTAAAATTAGAAAGGTGAAGAATACATACCCTAAAACATACTTACATGAAGATTTAGATGGTAGCCCGATTCAGGGCGGATTCTATAAAGAAGAACTGAAAAAAACACGATTTCCCCACACATACCTAGTTGAAAAAATTGTAAGGCGAAAAGGAAATAAGGTTTTGGTTAAGTGGCTTGGGTTTTCAAAGACTAGCTGGATAAACAAGGAAGACATTTTGTAGTATAATAAATGATTTATTTAATTAATTTTTATTTACATATTATCTTATCTTATATTAAGTTTAATATTAATATTTTTTTACAATGTTTTAAATTAAAATTAAATATAATAAAAATACTTTTTACAAACTCAAAATCATTTTCATTTATATTTTCCAAAGTCTCGATCATAATAAAACATCTCCAATTCAACTGATTTATAAAATAGTTCTTTTTCAATATGTTCCTTTTGAAATTTAAGGCTATCTAATGATTCTCCATCGTTCACATAATTAATTTGTATCATCTCACCCAAGCAAAATGAATTTGATTCTAGCCATTCAACATTTTCTAAAATATCTTTTTCAATTAATCTCTGATGTTTTATTGATGTCGTACCATGGTCTTCATTACTTAACTCTAAAAAATTGTGTTTCATTAACATTACGTTTTCTTTTGTTTTCTTTGCCACAAAGAATTTTTTTATTTACTTTAACTGTAGTTATTTTATGTGCTTTTGATCTAAACATTGTTCTATTACCATATAGTGAGGCCCCAGTTAATAAAACGTTTTTATAGTCTTCGATTGTAAGATTTCGTGAACTCACTCCCTTTGCTTTATTATGTGAAGATTTAACTTGATCTATTCTATAACAATAAACCTTTGAGCACAGACCTACAAATTCTGTCATGAGTTTACCGTTAAGCTCATCTTTAAAAAACCCTAAACTTTTTTTGTTAACTCTTTTAAAGTTATATAGATTAATTCTTTCATCTGAATAGTCCGATGTATCAAATTTTGCTTTAAGATCATTACGAATATCTTTACAAAAATCTTCAGTTTTTATTGTATAGATAAATAAATCAGTATCCATATAATTTAAGAGTAACTTTTCCTGAAACTTTGGCTTCATATATTGATAGTGAAAATCATACATTTTCCATTTCGATAAGTCTAATACTGCAAATCCTAAATACATTGGCTTATTAATTAGAACGGACAATCTTTTCATTTGAATTGCATAGAAATTATCATTTATTTTAGTTGCACTATGAAAATTTGATTTTGAAATTAAAGTTTTGGCACAATGTGCTTTTCGTCCAGTCTTCGAGCTATCCGGAGCTTCCCATGTACTAACAAGCTTAATATCGACCCTGCGCTCGGGATCTTCCATTGTTTTTCCGTAAACAGAATTATTCATTAAATTAAAAAAATCTTTTTCAAATTTATTTTTTGCATTTTGCCTATGTAAAGCATTTAGATCAATGTAATTCTTTAACCAAGGCTTTTGTAAAAACTGAACACCTCTATGGATCTTTTTCAATACTAACCCATTCTGTATATATTGTTGCAAATTCCGATAATGTATTACATAATTTTTCTTATTTCCCAGGTCAGCAATTAATTTTTTTACCTTATCCTCTTTTGAGGCCAGACAGTTTGACGTACAAAATGGAAGATCATTATGAAGATCATGTAAACGGTATGGATATATTAAGTCCACTTCCAAAAAATAACCGTATTTGCTATCGATTGGAATATTATTAATATCAAAATTGTCTATATCTGTGGTAGACATCCACTTAAAATCTTAATATGGTAAAGGTTGTGACATTGCCCAACCATACAAGTTATTCGCATCCACATACATTAAAAATGAAGACTCCTTCGAGGAATCATAATCTGACAAATATTTGTTATTTGCTTTTGTATATCTATGACAACATTGAACTAAACCACCTCGAATGCTACTTTGAATAAATCTATACATATCTATATCTGTCAGCAATTCAAGTTGAATATTTGTAGATTTTAACATTGCCTCCCAAGATAGACCTGGTGTCGTAAAATACTGAGGTGGGTCAAGTGAATAAATTTGCATACAAATTTTTCGGAAGTTTTCAAAAATGTCGGTTAAAAGAAATACATCAGTTTTTAAATATAATTCTAAATAATCTTTAAGAGTGGAACAAGAGAAATGCGACCAAACTTTAAGAGCTTGATCATAATCTTCCTGAGAGCATTCCCTTTCCGTTAAATTACTATAGAATGCTTCCCTTGGTGGGAGGGAAGTTTCCTCGAGTCTACTAGCGGAGTCTAAATATTCATAGGGAAATATACCCTTCTTACGCATTAGTCCAAATTCTATATCATTACTGAAAAATGATTTAACAGTGTTCAATTGATCATCAACTAAATTAGAAGCTAGGGTGTCTAAACTTGATGTCATAAATCTATATGTATCGAGAAAACGAATTTCAAAACTATTTCCACTTAAACTTTTTATTTTCTTTGAGACAGAAATATAGTTTTCCTTATTTATTGGTATTACGGAAATTTAACCGGGAATCTTTCCCAACTCTTGAATAAATAAATGACAGTCGTATTTCGAAAAATTATGAAAAAATACTGGTATGAATTTGTTAACTTTATAATCCAAGTTACACTTAGAGTGGGCTGCACCTCTAAAGCGACCTGTGAAATGACAATGATCTCTAACCCTATCAGTCCCTAAATCTTTCTGACAAATAGAACAACTCAATGAATTATCAAATATTTGCTGGTCATCCAAAGTCATTCTCATAGGAACTATTTTATTTAAGTAGTCATCACTCAATTTACTTAAATTTTTTATCAATGAATCTACAAAACTTACTCCCGAATTTTTTCCTGTTTCTAAAACAAATTTATCTAGTCTAGAATCAAAAGCACACTTTATATAATACGCATATG
Organism: Drosophila suzukii; assembly: GCF_043229965.1. Classification (NCBI taxonomy): domain Eukaryota; kingdom Metazoa; phylum Arthropoda; class Insecta; order Diptera; family Drosophilidae; genus Drosophila; species Drosophila suzukii. Next base: position 38,797,021 of record NW_027255896.1, on the reverse strand, counting down.
ATATTGGAATATGCTCATTAATATTAAATAATTTGGGGCTCACTTCAAGATTTTTCGGATCCAGAATGCATTCAAAATCCGCGTAGACAACAAATGGAACTTGAAGCTGATGTTGAACTTGGGTAAATTCCAGTGTGTTGTTCTGGGGGTGCGGCATCTTTGAAACCTTCCTACTGCAGAGCGTCTTGTGTTTTAATGCAGCTTCCTGGGTTCCGGAAAAATTCAAACACACATTGCAGAAATATTGCGCCCTCTTCTGATTTCCTCTCTGAGCAGTCATTAGTCTTTGAAAGAGAAATATATACAAATTAGTTAATTGCTTAAAAGAGATAAAAATGTATAAAAGAATTTACCTTGAAATATTTTTAATGTACATGTAATGTCCATTTCCACCTTCTTCCAAAAACATCATATTGATATGAAGAGGCTTTTCCACTTCCGATTGAAAAAGCGGTCCAATTATTTCCCTCGTCTCTTCATTATATCCGAATACGTTTAAACTCATATGAGTATTCTTCTTTAAAAATTTTTTATACATTTTATTTCAAGGGGGAAAGTCAACCCTGTGAAATCTAATATTATTTCATCACTTATACGAATTATCTCCAGCGATATATCAATATTATATGCCGAACATCTTTGCGGCCTTTTAACAATTTTTAAGGCAGAAATCAAAGCCCATTTAAAACAATAATGATCATTTTCGTTACAAACGTTAACTATTGCTTTTTTCGTTAAAAGAAAACGAGGTAGTGGTATGAAAGATGAACCAGCCATCGGTGTATAATGATTCACATTCATTTCCAAGCGAATCTATTTTATAAGAGACCATCCACTATCTCTCTCTTGAAATTCTTGTGTTTTTGAAATTATTTCCATGGTATGTTCATGGAAGATATTTTCTAAGTCAGAATCTTTATTCATGATCGTCATTTTACTTTGAAAACTTTTCATATCAATTTCTTCAGATTCTTCTTTAAAAAGTATATACTCTGCAAACAGTTCAAAGTTTACTTTTGCTGAAGTATAACTTTCTAACAGAATGCTGAGATGAGGTAGCAGGGACAATCCAGCTTCACTCAAGAAACTCTCTGGTAAGATCAAGTCCGATCCATCGTTTGACTCTTCCGTCAAGGGGTTGAATTGCATTTCGCTTATGCAACTCCGAACGGACATGATTTGCCCACTTATTCTTTAGCAAGAAACACTTGCAGGATTGACAAAACTGATTTTGGTTATTCATTTTTATTTTATTCGCTTTGGTAAAATTCTTTTTTCACTTTTTTCACTTTTACTCAAGTTGTGTTTGACGTAGCAGAGTATCCCACTTCAAGACTATTTTTGGTAGACTAACTATTGTCCTCGATCATTTATAATGTTTGAAGTGGGCGTGTACGATAATATTGAAGATGAGAGGTGCATACTTAAGATTTTTTTAAATTCGGAAACAATATAGGCAATTCTAGTAGGTTACATCGACTATTCATTGGTTAGAAGAGATGAGAAGTATTGATTTTGAAAAATATTTGATACATGTGTAACCAATCGGACACCATCAAATCGATAAAGGAGACACAAAATCATAGAATTAAGGAGAGTGTTGGTTAGAAGAGGTCGCACATACTTTGCTGCAGGTGGGAAAGGAAAGGTCATTTTTTATACACACCATCATACTCAGGTAGCCAATAGGGGACAGTTTGGAAAAAATCATTTCGAGTTTGGGAAAAAAGAAAGATTTTTATTTGTTGAATTTCGAGAATGCACATTTTTGGGTAAAATAAGAGGAAAAATCAAAGATTTTCATTTGTTGAATTTCGAGAATGTATATTTTTGGGTAAAAGAAGAAGATGAAAACCTGTAGAAATTTCCTTATAAATCGTGTAAGCATATTTAAAAGGGTAAGACGAGATTGTTGACTTAGATAGACAACATGCATTCAGTTAAAATAAATAACTTTTTGAATGTATTTGACGGAATTCTGTTCAATGCACACTATGTACGGCTCCAGTTCATACAATCAAAACTCTTTGAATGTGAACGAGGTAATATAAAAACATCTGTTCATGGAAATCATATGGACACCTGCGTGTGGAGCAATGATGCAGCCACTGAGGGAGTTGATACTTGTGTATGCCATCGAATTTCGGATTACAAAAGGGAGGCACTCAACATTATGAATAAATACTATAATCTAGAAAAAAGAATGAAAATGATTAAATAACATAATAAAACATGTTCGCAGTACCAAAATAAACTTCTGACTTTTTATTTCGAGTTAAAATTACAGGTACGGAGAATGGAAAATATTTCCTTGACTGAGATATGTCGGCTACTTGCGAGTTGTTGCGCGGTCGTGATTTCAACCCCTTTTATGGGAACGTCGTATGAGCTCGTATGAGGTCGTTGGCGTGAGGCCCGTGATCTTGTCAATGAGCGTGCGCCTTCTGGGTTGTGCATGTGTCCCTTTTATTGCGGTCAGGTAATTGACAGGTGCGCATGTTCGGGTAGCTCTTGCTTGAATCCCTTTTATGACATGTTTATGACCCATTTGTGGAAAGGAGAGAATCTTAGACAATTTACCAGTTAAACGTTCTTGGGCGGAAACAAAAATGTGTATTTGAAAATATTCCACATCTGAGAATCATTAACTTGTGAGACTTATTTTATTGGGGTTCTTTTGATTTCTAAATTAGTTTTACAATCATAGGAAACATTATTCCCCAACATGATCGGACATGTTCCTCTAAGATAACCATCTTTGAACACTTTGGGTGTGCGACCTTTCACACGTGCACAGCAACACCTGTGATAATGAGGCAAAAGGGTACGTGATCACACCTTTCCCCAACATGATCGGATATGTTCCTCTAAGATAACAACCTTTGGATACTATGGTTGTGCGACCTTTCTCACGTGCACCTTTCTCACCTGACTATTAATTGCACATAATGAGGGGAAGGATACATGATCAATATTGTCACATGGGGATGTGGGGGCGATGGGGGCAATTAAGTATACTCTTAATAGACATGATCGCGACATTTTTATGACTTCAAAGCCCATTAAAATCAGTTAATTTATTGGATTATGCTAATTGTCCCAGAACCCGCATACGTTAATGAGGAGGGGAGGGGGGGCCGGGGGGCCATTAATATGCTAATTGTCCCAGAACCCGCGTTTCCCTACTACTTAGGTCTCCATTCTCGAAGGATCTTGTTGTGTGCTGAGTCGGGTAGACTGTTATCCTTTTACATACTAGCTTAGAGTAGGGGAATTTAATGAGGAAGTGGATTATTTATGTCGCTGCTATCCAGGATAGCCGGGCTTACGATGTTAAGTTTCGCTAGAGTTAGGCCCATCAAAATATTTTCTAAGTCTGTGATAACAATTCTGTTTTTTGCTAAAATGATTTCTAAAAGATGTGTCCCTTCTTTCTGTCTACCTTTTGAATTTGGTTCATAGAATTGGTAATTGCATTTACACGTTTTTGAAATTTAATATTTAACTCAGATTGTCCTTCTTCAGCGTTAATTAATTGTTCTTGGTTAAACTTTATTTGCTCCCAATTAAAGTCGGGAGTTCCTGCAATGACTTTAAGTGCTGTTCCGATTAAGTTAATGCTCCTAGTATCCCTGTGGTGAACCTTAAGGGTAGCAACTAATCTACGAATGTGTCCTAAGTCAGCGGTTATTACCTGAGTCCTGTGTTCGTTCGTGAAGGTCTTTGTCATTGCTTCCGTCTGGTCCGCATAGTCCTCGTACGATGTTAAGTTCGTTGAACGTCGTAGGTATCGTAACTATCCCAAATTACAATGTCACTGGGGATGAAGTCTGCGTTCGTGTAGTTGTTAAGGTTGACTGTCGCGTTTGTCATGGCAGCCGTTAGCGTACGTAGTATGAAGTATCCCTTAAACCTAAAATAAAATGAAAGGGTAATTTAGTTTTTAATGATAATTATTATCGTAAATTGTCCTTATGGACCACCCTCCCCTTAATAAGAACTGTCGTCCCAAGGTCTGGCTCAATTATTCTGAGCATAGGGGAGACAGTTTATTCCCCAGGCGTTTATTTGATTTCAAGAAAACTTTGTCGCCGACCTGATATTTTTTATAAATTCTGTTTTTGTTTATCTGGTCTAAGCTTTTCTCCTGAGCCTGTTGAATTTTTGTGCTAGTCTATTTTTTAAATTCTGCAGAATAAGAGTGTATTATTTCTATAGGCGTTTTGTTAGTCGCTGAATGGATGGTTATTTTGTATTTAATTGTGGCTAGTAAGATAACCTCTGCAGTGCGTTCATTTGTTTTTTAATTTTTAGGCAACGCGCTTTTTCAGCAAGGGTGCTGTGAAATCTTTCGACCTGTCCGTTCGAGGTGCGGTGTAATGGAGTGCATTTGAGATGCAAATATTAAAATTATTAAGTAGAATTGATTTTATTGTTTCGGAGTTAAGTGACCTCTCGTTGTCGCAGTAAATAATTTTTGTGTTTGGAAAAAAATGTATTGCATTTAATATTGGGGCTTTTACATCAACGATGGCCCTTGAGGTGATTTTCTGTCAGAAAAAGATTTCCATCCGTTGAGAATATGTCGGTGTGAAGAATTTCCCCTGCATAAGAGGGTATTGGTGTTTGGCCGACCGTCTGTTTGGTGGGGTGGCGGCTGTACTTGGCCATAGAACAGATTTTACAATTTAAAGTATCTTTTGATGCTAGCCTGAGCATTTTTGGAAAGAAATAGTCCCGTAAAATTTGTTTTACATTTTCCTGAGCAGCACGGTGGGCTCTATTATGCTCAGTAACTATGAGTTCTTTTTGTTCAGTTTTATCTGTTATGTCCTTCACAAAACTTTTTGAATACTTAAATGTTGTGCTTGGGAATAACTCGATTAGGACTGGGACTGGGAGCGAGCAATGTATCGCATTTATTACCTCCGGATTAATTAAATCTTGAATCGTATTAATCAGGCTGTTGCGGTCTGGGAACTTTATTATGTGTCTCATTTTAGTTTTAAATAAGATAAAGTTATCTACAGACGAACTGTTTCCGTCCTCGATTATAATGTGATTTCGGAAGCAGTTGACCGAGCTGTCGGTCGTGTCAATGGTGTAAGAAAGCGATTGCTCGCTGCGTATCGTAGCCGCGTCCGATTCTGGGGTGTCTTGTATGACGTTTATATTTTGGCGAGACAACGCGTCCGCTACAAGGTTCTCTTGTTGCCTGCGTTCCAGCGTTTAGTTTCGCGTTGGGATTTTTATCTGACACAGCGAACGTTAACGGCTGGTGAACAGTATAAATGTGTAAATCTTTTACTCCGTATACTCACGTAACGTGCGAGATATCACGGTAATGGGGCGTCCCCCTTGCGATAATACCGCCCCCAGACCAAGTCCTAAAGCGTCCGTTGTTTAATCAAACGGGTATGACAATAGGACATCTTCTGATGCTAGGATTTCGCTTAACTTATGAAATGCGTCCCTCTGTTGTTTAGTCATTTCGTTGTCAATTTTCCTCGTTTGATAGTTGCTTACTTTTCTATTTTCCCCCTTTAGCAATCCTATAAGGGGTCCTGCTATTGATGCAAAACCTTTAATAAAGCATCTATAGTAACTAGCTAAACTCTAAAAGGATCGGAGATTGAAAATGGTTTTTTGTAGGGGAAATTTCTTGATAGCCTTGACCTTTTCAGGTGAGGTTCATAAGCCCGCTTCTGATTCTCTGGGTGTTCCCTAAACTGCTGAATTGCTGAATTGTTGAATTTTGATCAGTTGTTAGTCATCTGTTCCATACAAAGTCAACTGTCAAAAAAAAAAAATTTTGTTTAATTGCTGAAAACCAGAGTTGTCGCTGCTCTCGACTTAAAGTTAGAGGGTAACTCTGGTCACTTGTAAACATGGGGGAATTGCAATCGTATAAAATATGCAAGTAAAGGATATCTGATAGGATGCTGCCTGTTAGCAGTTCTAATAGTTATTTTTTTTTGCTTATTCTCGGCATTTTCCTTAATTTTAAACATAATCTTTGGTTAACACAGCCTAGCAATTTGACAATATGACAAACAGCAGACATCTTAAAATTGAAAATTCAACAGGGAACTTTTGGGGTCGTTCCCTTAATTGCTGAAATTTTCTATTGATTTTCAACAATTCAGCAATTCAACAGTTTAGGGAATACCCTGACTATGATTCCCAAATATTCAACCCTTTTTTAAAAAACTTTGATTTTTCTTGGGACACCCTCACCTGTAAAAGTTTCTCGAGAACTCAGTGAATATCATTAAAATGGTCCTCCTTTGTCTGAGAAAAAATTATTACATCATCGACATACACGTAGTATGTCTTTAAAATTTTTTCCCGTGATACATCATCAAAAGCCCTTTGAAAAATGCTCGGAGCATTTTTTAGGCCGAACGGCAATCTACAAAATTCATACTTACCGTTATTTATTGAAAAAGCTGTTTTTTCCCTATCCCTTTCCGCCAGTTCTATCTGGTGGAAGCCTGATTTAAGATCAAGTGTTGTAAAAAATTTAGATTTGCCCATATTTGACAATATGGTCGAAATCGCGGGACCTGGGTATCTATCGTCCACTGTTTTCTGGTTTAATTTTCTGAAATCAATAACTAGTCGCTTCTTTTTTAACCCATTTTGGTCGGTTCCCTTTTTGTCGACGAGCCAAGTTGGATTGTTGTACGGTGATCTAGATGGCCTTACTATGCCGTCCGATAAAAGTTGTTTATCCTCTGCGTTCACAAATTCTGTCACGCCCATGTGGTGCGGGTATGACTTTGAGTACACCGGTTCCTCATCTGTTTTTATTGTGGCTATAGTGTCTATGTTAAAAGGTAGAGCTTTGTCTGGGTCAGCGAAGGCTTTAGCATTTTTATACCCTTGCAGAGGGTATATTGATTTCAGTCAGAAGTTTGCAACGCAGTGAAGGAGACGTTTCCGACCCCATAAAGTATATATGTTCTTGATCAGCATGACTAGACGAGTCGATCTAGCCGTGTCCGTCTGTCCGTCCGTTTCTACGCAAACTAGTCCGTCAGTTTTAAAGCTATCGAGCTTAAACTTTCACAAAAGTTGTATATCTTTTGCAGGCAGTATATAGGTCGGAACCAGCCGGATCGGGCAACTATATCTTATAACTCCCATAGAAATAACCGGAAAAAGAAATTAAAAGAAAATTTTTTTTTAATATAACCTCCTAAGCTTTTTTTGAATTTCGAATTAAATTATATCAAAATCGGACGACTATATCATATAGCTGCCATAGGAACGATCGGAAAATTGGTAGGAAAATAATATGAAACAAATTATAGCTTCGGTGTTTTTTAACATATAACCTTCTACGCTTGGAAATATCACTTTTTAATTAGTTCTGAATTTCGAAAATATTTTTATCAAAATCGGACGACTATATAATATAGCTGCCATAGGAACGATCGGAAATTTGATTGTAAAATAATATGCAACAAATTATAGCTTCCGTGTTTTTTAACATATAACCTTCTACGCTTGGAAATAACATTTTTTAATTAGTTCTGAATATCAAATTTAATCTTATAATTTTTTGTATTTTTAAATTTAATAAATATAACTGCAAGGGTATACAAGCTTCGGCTTGCCGAAGCTAACTTCCTTTCTTGTTTTTAATCATTTTGTGATAAACGGATTTTATTGCATGTGGGACACTTCGTAATCAATTTTAATAAAATTAAGGTTTTCTGATTTGGTGAATCAAAGCTTTTCTGTTGCATTGCCAGCTTGTAACATATTTTTAGTGAAATCGAGTTTCGCATTTACTTGTTTAAGTAAGTCGAGCCCGATTATCCCGTCGAACCCGTCGAATCATTTAAGAGGAAGAAATGAGACTTAACCTGAAAAATTGAAGTAAAGCACTTTTTTGTAATTTGTGTGTTGCCATGAATTGACTTAACACTAAATGGGGTTTCTACTTCCACGACGCCTTTAAGCAGAAGGGGTGCAACGTAGTTTTTTGAAGTTCCGGTATCAACTAACAGTTTAACTTCCCGCCCTGCTAGCCTTCGTGTAATGTACGGGAGCAGGGTTTTTATTCTAAAAAATTGCAAGTATCAGCTGCATCTAAGTCATCTTCAATCTCTGTAGCATACGCTTGGGCGACGGAATCGTATTCTTCCTCCGTGAGTTTTCCCTCTGGCAGGTAGTTAATTTTTTGTTGGCTCCGTGTTGACTGGCCTTTTCGCCAATTTGTGAACTGTTTGAAATGCGAGACTGTATCAACATTCATCGGCTCCGGTGCGGGCCTGGCCTGACTATTTCCTGAATAAGGGCTTGGGTTTTGTTTGAAAGAGGGAGTTTTATTATTACCCCAGTTTTGATTTTTTACAAAGTGAGGGTTTTTTTATTGCCCTCGTATTTTGATTTTGTTCATGATTAGGGGAATTTGAACGTTGTGAGGAATTTCTCCACGAAGGTGGTCGATAATTATTTGTTTTATTAGTTTTTTCTTCTGCATGTCGGGCGAAGCTGGCCACAAATATGCTCCTATCGTTACTTGACTCAGCTTCTTGGGCTAGGGCCAATACTGTTGGTAGATCCCGCGGTTGTGCTGGGAAAACAGCTACTTTCAATGATTTTTTCAAGCCAGAGACGAACGCATGGAGTGTGTCTTCCCTAAGTTTCTCATTTAATACATACGCTGGGGCTGCGTCATGCGTCATTACTATTTTATTTGTAAGAAGTGTTAGCTTTTTTCAACCTCATCATAGTATTTAAGAAGTGGTAGATCCCCTTGCCTTGACAGGCTTTGTTCTTGCTGAATCACATGCGTTGGGGTTTTGTCTGCGTATGTAAAGTCGAGACGTGCCAAGATGGCGTGAAAATTTAGCGCTGTATTAAACGAAGCTAATACGGCTGCTGCCGGACCTCTAACTTATTTTTTAGAATGGCCACTGCTTGATAATGCCGACTGCTGCCATTAAATGGCTCGAAGACCTTATAGGCCGCAATGGCTGCGTGTCTCCAGGATATGTGTGTCTCCTGCTTCCCATCGAATTTGGGTACCGACTTTATAATATCTAGAGGCTCATTACAATCTACCCCTTGTGTGACAATGATTTCTTTAAATGTCTCGATTTTTGAAGTTTTCACTTTTAGCCTATCCAACTCCCTTACGATGGTACCTAATTTCTCATCGAATAGCCTTTGCTTTCCTTCTAAGGCCGCGTTTATGGCTGCCTCCATATTCGCGATTTGTTCGGCCTGCATTTCCTGCGAATAGAAACCCATTCCGCTCGGGGCTTTCTAGAACACTTTTTAAAACAATTTGACTTCTGCTAGTTGATGGAGTGCAAGCCTCTTCTTGGTTTTTTTCCTTTTTATTTACTTTGGTTGCTAATAATCGCTTATATTCTTCTATTATTTCATCTCCCGACGAGCTGGAGTTGTCGTTTTTGTACATGAGCTTTAATAAGAGCAAGGGCCTTCTTCTTTATTTTCGAGAAAAACCCGTTTAATAGTTTTGGGTACAAAATCGGAACAACATTTAAATCTGTTTTTTTGTATTATTACGTTGTTTTAAATACGCAATATTAAATTTAAGACGCAAAAACTTTGAGACAAAGAAAAAAAATTGTTTTTTTTTTTTTTTTTTTATAACAAACAATTTGTTATACTTTTTAAAGTCAAAAAAATTATTTAGATTGTTTATTATTTAAAGGCATCCTGCTTAATATTTATTTCAAGAAATTCTGGAAAGGAAGAAAATTCCCAGTGTAGTTTTTACTAATGATTAAGGCACAAGCACAGATTTTTTTATTTTACCGTATTTTTTATAATATTTTTTAATAAATACTTTTTAATTTGGGGGAAAATTATTTCTCTCAGTGTAGACAGACACCAGAAAATTCTAGAGATTTTTTCCTTAAACTTTAAGTTTTTTTCTACCTGCAGAATTGTACTCACAGACCTTTTATTCATATTCTATATTTATTTTCTACTTAGAATTTTGCGAATAATGGCAACTGCGACCTGCGACTGCGATCATTCGCTGAGCGCGTGTTCCCTGCGCTGCCGCTGAAGCGCCGGGTCAGCACTTGGTATCAGGCGATGGGGCGATGGCACCCAAAGAGTGAATTCGGCAGTCTTCTTACTGCCCGTGTTGGCCACGGGATATGGCCTGCAACTCAAAAACTTGTATAATTTATAAGCATCCGAGAATTTCACATGGGGCATTTTCCATACAATGCTAGAAATTGTCATTTTCAATTGAGCTGATAGAGTTAGTTCATGTTTTCCATTAAGCAATATTTTGTTATAGTCTTCGGCAAATCCAAGTAACAGGATCAACGGTAGCAAAAATGGTTGATTTCGTTTAATTGATATGTAATTTTTTAAATCGCTTGCAACACCCAAATGTCGTGTTCTATCAATTTCAATACCATTCAATTCATATCGTATTTCATTAAATAGATATGCCATACAATTGTTTAATAAAGCTATTGTAGTTACGAGTGAATCATCGTGTTTTGTGATATGCCCTTGAATGTGAAGAAAACTTTCGCTGAGCAACACATACAAATCCTGATTTTGTATTGCAATCCGAATTTCGTCATTGTTCTCATACGACCTCAAATAAGGTGAATAACGTTTTTGTGGCCTTGGTACAAAATTTACAGTGTTTGCAAAATTTTTTGTTGACACGGTTTTCTAAAAGTCTCCGAAATCTGGGTCCATTAACTTAAAGGCTTTTTTTAAGCATAGAATCTCTTTTATGTGCCAATTTCAATCTCTTATTGGGTTGCTAAAGATAAATTTCCTATGCTAGCATTACGTTTGAGATTCCTAAAAAGACTTAACTTTAAATCAACATCTTCAGCATCATCACTATCATCAGCAGCAGCAGCAGGAGAGGGCGCAGGAACAGGATCTAGAGCAGCAGGAGCAGCAACAAGAGCATTATTATTATTATAATTATTTTGTATAGTGGGTGTAACTATACCATTGTCAGCAGTGTTTTCGAATATATTCGAGTATTTTGCTCCTTGACTATCTAAAAATGAAGAATAGTCTTTTAGGACTTGATCGGAAAAATCTGACAAGTCGGGAAGATCTGTGAATTCCTTTTTTATTGGAAAACTCGTTCTTTGAGAACGATCGAATTCCGTTTCAACATTATTGTTTTCATGCTGTTGTTGTTTTTATATATAAGGTTTTCTTTTCCTTCTCTTTCCATTATAGCCTTTTACTTTGCTCACTTTATTCCTATCGTTATCGAGCCTTCTTTGCACAACCCTCTTTGAAGAGTAAAGATTTTTTTGTTTAACTATTTCAAGAGGTTGCTGTTCTTGTTGAGGGTGTTCTTGCTGTGGTTGTTGTTCTTGTTGATCTCGTTCATTAAATCAATCATTCAAGCAGGAAGCAGAAACAAACATCATAATACTTACCTGCTGTCCCGGTTGCAAAGTGAATGCGAAGTCCTCTTCGCACCCGCTCTCGAGAGCTGCCAATATGGAGTCAGATGCAGCCAAAAGAGGACGAGTGAAGGGCGAGAGAGGACGAAAGGAGAGAAATGGATGAGATAAAAAGGAGTGAAAGAAGTGCAAAAAAAACTTACCTATGAAAGTTGCAAATTCACCACGAGCCAGGGAAGGGAGCGCCTCGATAGGCGATCGATTGGCACTGGACGATAGTGCGATCGATGGGCACACGAAAATGGAAATATCGGCCAAGGTGGAAATATCGCAACGAGCAGGTGGCAACGCCGCACCGTCGGTATCGATATTCGCAGAAACATCGATCACGCAGGGATGGTGTGACCAGGCGGAGGAACCATGCAAAGGAGTGGGACGCAGCAATGAGCAGCGAATTGGGGATCGATAGCCCATGAGTATCGATGTCTCAGTGGAAACACGTGAAATATCGGCGCGGGAGATTTAAAGTTGCTACGAGGAGGATGAACAGCGCTGTAGGAACTCAGTAGAGTTAAGAGCTCCGCGGGAATGACAAGGACTCGAAGGCTAAGATATGCAAGGAAACTCCGGAGAGTAGGAATATGAAGTAAATGTTTCCCGAAGTAAGGGGGGAATGTGAGGAGTTGAATAACTCCCCACAAATAGAAGCAGCAGCATATGGCCGGCCGCTTACCAGATACGCGGCGAATTCGCGTAGTAACGGCGCGGCGAGGAGAGTTTGGAGATGAAGGATAGAGAGCGAGAGAGTTTGGCGACCAAGGATGGAGATCGGGAGAGTTTGGAGACCAAGGATGGAGAGCGAGAGAGCTTGGAGACCAAGGATGGAGTTCGAGAGAATAGAGACTTCGCGGGCAAGGCAAATCATTATCATCATATTTTACTTTTTTGGATCTTACAAACAAATAAATAATGAAAACACATAAGATAGCTGTAAATATTTATTTTTATATATTTCGGATCAATTATAAAAATAATTCCAAGACTTAGCAATAAATGACCGACCACGCTGTACTCGGATGCCTCCTGTAGCTTTGCATCAGCGCCAGGAAGTAATTTTTCTGTCCTCGATAGAAGTTTTCCAGCGAAGTGGTGGACGCAAACTTGCCCAGCTCGGCATCTTGGCCAGCCATTTGACTTTGTGTGGTGCAGTCTGTGTAGTCAGCCACCGAGAAGCATGTTACAGTCTCCAAGAAATAAATTAGAGAAACATCAAGTAATTACAATTGCAAATGAGATACCTACCATTAGCAAAAAAGAATAAACAACATATGTAAATGTTTCACTTTTGTACAATATCACATTTCGTCGAATGTTAGAGTGACCGCGGCAATTCAGTCAAAAAAATATCTTTAGTTCCATACTATATATACACAAACATACCATAAATACACAACAAATACGAAAGCACAGTCATACTTTTTTTCGAAGACTTTTCGATGTTACGTTTGAAAAAAATTTCAAATTAATAAGAGTGTATATTAAAACAAGGAAGAACGCTGTAGTCGAGTACCTCGACTATCAGATACCCGTTACTCAAAGGGAAATGGAGATATGCAAGCAGCAAAGCGAGATTAAAATGCGCCACCTACCGGCGGTAGACAGATTTAAGCGTTATGGGCGTTAGAGTGGGCGTGGCAAATTTATTTTTGGATCAATCGATAGGTATTGACGACACCAATACATTTCAGTTAAAATTTTTTATCTAGCATGCAAATTGTGGGCGTCACAGGTTTTCGCGGTTTGTGGGCGTTTAAGTGGGCGTGGCAAACTTTTTTTTAGGTCAATCGATAGGTATTGATGAGAACAATACATTTCAGTTACAATTTTCTATCTAGCATCAAAACTGTAGGAGTTACAGTTTTGGGCGGTTTGTGGGCGTTAGAGTGGGCGTGGCAGTCTACTGAAACAAACTTGCGCTGCGTAAGAAGCTCAGGAATCTGTACGCCAAATCTCAATAGCCTAGCTCTCATAGTTTCCGAGATCTCAGCGTTCATCCGGACAGACAGACGGACAGACGGACATGGCTAGATCGACTCGGCTAGTGATCCTGATCAAGAATATATATACTTTATGGGGTCGGAAACGCTTCCTTCTGCCTGTTACATACTTCCCGACGAATCTAGTATACCCTTTTACTCTACGAGTAACGGGTATAATGATGAAAAATCATATCAATTAGAAATGTTGATATGAATCTGTATCATATTGATATGAATTCGTATAAATTTGATATAAATTCGTATCAATTTGATATGTAAAAGGTGATATGTGAAAATTGAGGAGACAATATCAAACGGGTATTGTTCCGTTTTTTCTCTGTGTAGTAGCAACAGTAGTCGGATTCTCAACGTTGTTTTTGTCCCTTTTTTTGCTTGTTTTAGAAAATTTTCTGCAATCACATTCAACGGTTTTGTAATTGGTTTAAAGGTACTTTCTAACATATTAATTCGGTCCATTTCAATCGACTTCATGCCCTTCAATTTCTGTGTCAAGAAAAATCTGGTTTGAATCAGATCGTTCAACACATTAGACTTCTTTTTTGATTTCACCGTTGTTGTTGCTGTTGTTGTCTGTTTAAAATTCAATTATTTACTAGTCAATTATGTGATATTATTATATATTATATAGCAGAGGTTATCAAGTGAATCTGATACTGAGTTGATTCAGAGCTGTTAAAAGATGTATAAAACTATCGAATCCTTTTCCTTTGTCAATATCAATATCTTTACTTATGAGAACAAATTCATATTTTTGCTTCCAGCATTCCTCGAAAATTTTTATAAGTGGTTTTAAAGTCATATCGCCTATAACATGATCATTGTAAATATGTCTAATATTCAATTCATCTTGTTTAAAAATTATAATCAAATTAGCGTTGTCACGTATTAAATGTTTTGGTATTTTTGTATAAGTTTGACATAGATAGAAGGAGTCTATTTGTTTGTGACGACCCATACAGAAGTAATCTCTTATTGTTGTTTGCTTATCGCAATTTCAATTTCAATTTCATTAGGTATTGATATTTGTGCTGATACAACGATTTTGAATAGATGTATATATTTTGAAATTTAGGCCCAGTGGGATGGTCCCACAATTAAAGCGGGTATCGAACTTGGCAACAATGGGCTATGCGTAATTTTTTCGCTCCTATCCCGCTTACCACAAATTCGATCTACATTTCGAACTTTAATTTGTCTACTTTTTTTTATAAATCGCATTTTTGTTGTTTTGGTTTTATCATGTTGTTGTTGTTTTATTAAGCAAATTTTATCAACTTCTAATGAAAATACTATAAATATTTGAGAACATATTCCGTTTTTACTTAATATTCGATTGTTTTCGAAACAGAACAGACATGCATACACGCATACAAATACATATATGAAATAATTCGAATAATAGAAAAAAAAAATTAATAAATAAATAATGCGTATAAATGATAAACATAGATTTAAATCGAATCAGTATAGAACTGGTAGTGGATTCGTCAGTAGTAGAGAAAGACGGGTTCTGGGGACAATTAGCATATTAATGGCCTCCGGCCCCCCCTCCCCCCCTCATTAACATATGCGGGTTCTAGGAAGATTAGCATAATTCAATAAATTAACTGATTTTAATGGTCTTTGAAGTCATAAAAATGTCACGATCATGTCCATAAAGAGTATACTGAATTGCCCCCATCGCCCCCACATCCCCATGAGACAATATTGATCATGTATCCTTCCCCTCATTATGTGCAGTTAATAGTCAGGTGAAAAACGTGTAGGTGAGAAAGGTCACACAACCATAGTATCCAAAGGTTGTTATCTTAGAGGAACATATTCGATCATGTTGGGGAAAGGTGTAATCACGTAAACTTTTGGCTCATTATCACAGGTGTTGCTGTCTTCTTAGAGGAACATGTCCGATCATGTTGGGGAATAAAGTTTCCTATGATTGTAAAACTAATTAAGAAATCAAAAGAACCCCAATAAAATAAATCTCACAAGTTAATGATTTTCGGATGTGGAATATTTTCAAATACACATTTTTGTTTCCGCCCCAGAACGTTTAACTGGTAAATTGTCTAAGATTCTCTCCTTTCCACAAATGGGTCATAAACATGTCATAAAAGGGATTCAAGCAAGAGCTACCCGAACATGCGCACCTGTCAATTACCTGACCGCAATAAAAGGGAACATGCACAACCCAGAAGGCGCACTCTCATTGACAAGGTCATGGGCCTCACGCCAACGACCTCATGGCTGACTGCTAGCTCTAATACGTTCCCATAATAGGGGTTGAAATCACGACCGCGCAACAACTCGCAAGTAGCCGACATATCTCAGTCAAGGAAATATTTTCCATTCTCCGTACCTGTAATTTTAACTCGAAATAAAAAGTCAGAAGTTTGTTTTGTAGCATAATAATACATTTATTCATTTATTTTGGTATTGCGAACATTTTTGTTATACATAGAAATTAATTTTCTGCTTTGATTCCGGCGATTTGCATAGAAGAAGCAGGCGCACGTTTCCGACGTCATTTCTGGATTACAAAATGTAAAGTGTTCACCATAATTCGTAGTTTTGAGATCATGTCCACCTCGATTCATGAACATAGATTTTGTGTTTAGAAGATATTGAAAATGCTGGCCAATTATCTCTCCTTTAAATTGTTCAATAAATTAGTCAATTTCCTCATGAAATTTCATTTTGTTAATTTTATTTTCTTGTAGGTCTTTACACATCTAGTCTCAACTTTAAAATGATGTATAACAATTATTTTATTGTTTTGGAGCTACTTTTAAAAAATGTCAAAATACTGTAAGTTATCTAACCCGTGAAACGGTTCCACTTATGGAATTTATAAACAAATTTTTGAATTCAATCTCAGCTATGTTACCCTTGCCTTCAGCGACATTGCCTTTGTTTAAAGACTCTGCCTTTGCCTTTGCCATTTACTTCGAGGGCCGCGCTTGACCGTCCTGCTAAGATAAATAAACCAATCGTAAAGTAAACACAAGCTTCCGTTCGAAGCCCAAACTTTTCCGTTCAAAGCCCACAGTATTGCGTTCTAAGTTCAGAACATATTGCGTTCCGATTTTCAATCAAATTGCATCGGTCAGCATAATTTCATTTCACAACGAGATGCGACAGTTTCAGCATAAGCTTTTATTTTAAACAAAAATTAAAGTTCTGGAAGCTTAAGAAAAGGAAAGCTTCTGGCCGAGGTTCATTGGAGAATTTTTTAGAATTAAGATTCAGTCCTATTTTATCCGAGACCGCGATCGGTTCACAATTTTGAAAAAGTGTCTTGTATTAATTCAGTTTAAGAATAAAGGTTTATCACCCAAGTTTTAAAAATTAAAAATAAATTTTTTTAATTCATCTATTAACGACGAATTTAATTGGCGCCCAACGTGGGGCACGATTACTAAAAAGTTCCAAAAATTATTTAGTGAAAAATAAGTTAAATATAAACGGAGCTCGCGCGGCCAACAACTCAACATTTCTAGTGGAGAAATTAAAAAATCCACCAAACATCACAACAAAGTGACAGTGGTCGTTAAACATAATTAAATGGAAATTAAAAAATGAAATAATCCATTTAAAGGTGAACTTTAAAAAAAGGGTGGACCGAAATCTTAAATAAAAAAAAATACAAGAACACAAAATAAAGCAAAACCAGAAACGCACTAAACAAAAACAGTTAAACAAACCAGCTCTTACAACAACAATAACAAAATCACAACTCGCTGAAACAGGAAAAATTAAAGAAGGAAGGAAGGGCATTTTATTGCCAATAATTTCTACTGAGTCCAGGAAGGAAGATCAACCTACAACCTCGCAGAAGGAAGACCCCATCGGGACAGTCTCGTGAGAAATTAATTTTCAATAAAAAAAAATTAAATTAAAAATTATAATCTAAGATCAGGGAATTAAAAAAAAAATATAAATAATATAAGATTTAAACATTGATAAAAAGTAAGATAGATTCACGATTTAAAAAAAAAAAAATATTAAACAATCTGGAAGATTTAATAAATAGCTTTGGTGAAATAAATCTAACCATGGCAACCGGAGGTTCAGCACCAAATTTTTCTGCAGGTAGTATAGCCACAGCAGGCGGCTTAACAGTGGAATTAATAAATAGATTGATAAATGTTCAATTAAATGAAGTGAGCAGGAAAATAGAAGGTTTAGAAGGAAAGTTAGCCACAGATGCAAACACTGTGGAGGATTATAAAATACAAACAATCGACCCAACTATAAAATGCGATACAACACTTGAAGTGGTAAAATCTTTACCAAAATTCACGGGTGAACCAACACAATATGTAGGTTGGAGGGAAGCCGCAGAAACTGTAATGAGTCTCTATAAAATTCAAAGTGAACAATATTTTATCGCCTTAACAATTTTACGAAATAAAATTTTGGGAGCTGCCCATGATGCTCTTACCAATCATGGCACCGTTTTAAACTTTAGAGCAATCTTATCTAGATTGAACTTTATATATAGCGATAAACGACCAATACATATTCTCGAGTCAGAACTAAGTATCCTCAGGCAGGGACGAATGACAGTTACAGAATACTATAATGAAGTCAATAAAAAAATGACACTACTAATAAACAAAACCATAATGACATACGGAACGGACAGCGTAATTGCCAAAGAAACAAACAAAACAATAAGGAGCAATGCTTTACGAATTTTTATATCTGGGCTAAATGGATCTATCTCAGAAACCCTTTTCTCATTAAATCCACCAGATTTACCCAATGCTTTGGCAAAGGTCTAAGAACTAGAATCAAACAATTTCCGTGCTCAATTTGCAAACAGGTTTAATGGATTTAAAAATGAAAATAAATATCAGGGAAACAACTTACGATTTGATCAAAAAAGACAGAACAATAATACTAATAAAACGGGATTTTATTGGAATAATAACCAGAATTATAATTGGCCACAAAAGGGAAATTTTTGGCAAAACGATAATCATAATAATAATCAAAAGCAACAAGCCGTCGAGCCAATGGATGTTGATCCATCGATTCAACTCCAGAATAAACCTAGTTACAATCGACAGCCGAATAATAATTGGCAGGCAAATAATAATCGAGGTAGATACAATAATAATTATTATCAAAATAATAATCGATCAAATAACTATCGCGCTAATCAAAATAAAGAGCAAACTCAAGCTCAGAAAAGGGAACCAGAAGGAACAGTAAATCAGCCAGCTAATAAAGTAACCAGATTAAACAATATCAACGAAGATCATTTTTTAGACCAGACCCCTACAGGGGAATGCCTTATTTAAATAGGACAGACCGAAAAACCAAGGAGCAGTTAAAGATTTTAAAAGGGAATTTTCGAAAATAAAAATGAGTTATCAATTTACAAAAAGGTAACTACAGTTCATGGGTATTCAATTATTAGGTATTACCATATTATAAATATATTTGAAACAAGACAATTATTTTATGAAATCGAAGGATTAGAATCTGATCTGCTAATTGGATTTAATTTATTAAGAAAAATTGGAGCTATAATAAATATAGAAAAGGGAGTCTTGGAATATAAAGGGAAAACAGAAAAGTTAAAATATTATGATAATGAGGAAAAAAATGAAATAAGTTTAATTGAAGAAAATAATATTCTTCCGTTAAAAGAATTTATTATAAAAAAATATTTTGATGAAAAAAATAGCGAAAACACAGATTCATTATTTGTGGAAAATGGTGAAAAAAGCTTGGGAATACAAAATCCTGAGAGTGCCGACGAAGTAAATACCGTCAATAAAAATACAAATATCTTGGGAATTCAAAATCCTGAGAGTGCCGACGAAGTAATTACCGTCAAAAATCAAATAAATAAAAATCGTTTGAAATATAAAAATTTCAAGCCCGCCGTCGTTGAGTTATTCGACAAACAACAGATAAACAATATAGGTACTGATCAATTAGACGGACTAAAGGAAAAAATAGTTCTCTATATAGAAAAAGAGCATTCAAAGATAAATATGCATATTCCTTTTAGAACAGACATAAAGGGGGAAATAAATCTTATTCACGACAGGCCAATATACGGGAAACAATATCCGTACGCTTTTTCTGTCACCGACTTCGTGAACAGCGAAATCAGTAGAATGTTAGCAGAGGAAATTATTAGGCCTAGTAGAAGTCCTTATAATTCACCAGTTCTGGTAGTACCAAAGAAAGGAGAAAATCAAGACGGAAGCCGTAAATTAAGACTCGTCATTGACTATAAAAAATTAAATGAAAATACCATACCTGACAGGTACCCAATGCAAGACCCATCAGTAATTCTATCTAATTTGGGAAAAGCAAGATATTTTTCAACAATAGATTTAGAATCAGGTTTTCATCAGATATTAATGAAAGAATCTGATGTAGAAAAAACATCCTTTTCAATAAATAATGGAAAATACGAATTTTTAAGAATGCCATTCGGACTAACAAATGCACCAAGAATTTTTCAGAGAGCACTGGACGACATCCTAAGAGAACAAATAGGGAAAACATGTCATGTCTACATGGACGACATTATAATATTCTCAAACTCGATTGAACAACATTATAAAGACTTAAACGAAATTATAAATATATTATTAAAGGCAAACATGAAAATCTCTTTAGAAAAATCAAAGTTTTTTAAACGTGAATGACCCAACTTTCATCACTAGAAATAGGAGGGAAGTACTAGACAATACACTAATACCTGATCCCCTACTTAACCAGCTAGAAGCGTGGAAGGTGGGGATCGAACACTCATTCTCAGACCACCGATACATAGAATTTACAATAAGTCTAGACTGTCCTCCCGCCGAGAACATCACTAATCTAAGATTAACCAACTGGGGATACTACAAAAATCTCATCAACAGGAACCTACACGCTCCACCGACACACATACGCAACCGTCAAGAATTAGATAACCTAGTTAACACTTTTACTGATATCTGCGGTGAGGCCTTAAAAAGGGCTTGCCCAAGCAGAACAGTCCAAACAAAGCACAAACCCCCTTGGTGGAACGCAACCCTGGCGAACCTTAAAAGAGAGTGTAGAACTTACTTCAATAGAGCTAAATACAACAATAGCGAATCCTCCTGGAATTTATACCATACAAAACTAAGCCTATACAAAAAAGAAATTAGAATATCAAAACGAAGAGCTTGGGCTAACTTCTGCAGTAGCATAGAATCTACTGCGTAGGCATCCAGACTCAGAAGAATTCTAGCTAAAGCTCCAGCAACCATTGGCTATCTAAAAACCAATGCTGGCAGCTGGACGGAAAACAGTCAGGAAACCCTTGAACTACTGTTATACACACACTTCCCTAAGAACACCCATGTAGTGGAGGACCTCCACATAGAGGAGAACTTATACGACCACAGTATTGACAACATTTCAAACCCTGGCCGCATTTAGTGGGCTGTCAACTCTTTTAAGCCCTTCAAATCACCTGGCCCAGATGGGTTCTTCCCGGACCAGCTACAACGGACACTAGATATGTCCCTTCCCTGGCTGACAGCCATCTTCCACGGCTGCCTTGCTCTAAACCATATTCCAACAAGGTGGCTGGACGTTAAGGTAATTTTTATACCGAAAGCCGGCAAGCCCTCCCACACCAACCGAAAGGACTTCCGCCCGATTAGTCTCTCTTCCTTCTTGTTGAAGAACCTGGAAAGGCTAATTGACACCCATATCAGACTAACCATCGACCATAGCCTACTCTCTGACGCACAGCATGCGTACCGTAAGGGTAGATCAACAGATACCGCCATCCACTCTCTAGTGTACAGTATAGAGAGAGGTTTCCGCAATAAGGAATACTCTCTTGCAGCGTTTCTAGACATAGAAGGCGCCTTTAACAACGTCACCCCAACGGCGATTACTGATGCTCTGACTGAACTGGGCATTGAGCGGCCCATAGTGGGACTTATACACACCATGCTTACCAACAGAGTAGTGTACTCCACTATGGAATCGGCCCACTCGACCAGGAACGTCAGCAGAGGTTTTAGTGGTCAACAAACTGCTATCACTTCTAGAAGAGGCGGGCACAAAAGTAGTAGCCTACGCGGATGACGTGGTTATCCAACTGCAGGGCAAATTCCCGCAAACCCTTTGCAATCTAATGGAGACAGCCTTATCCACCCTCTTCCGGTGGCAGGCTGGCTGTGGACTGGGAGTTAACCCAGAAAAGACCGAACTAGTTCTCTTTACAAGGAAGTATAAGGTAACAATTGTAGTTCCCCCAAAACTACACTACCTAGGTGTCATCCTTGACAAAAAGCTCATCTGGACAGATAACATCCTAGATCGCACACGCAAAGCGGCCATAGCCCTCTTCGCTTGTAAAAAAGCCATAGGGAGGAAGTGGGGTTTCTCCCCCATGATAGTTCACTGGCTATATACTGCAATAGTCAGGCCCATTCTCCTCTACGGAAACATCGTTTGGTGGCCCTCTCTAGATAAGAACTGCAACCTCCGGATCCTTCACAAGATCCAAGGAAGCGCAGAGCTCTGCATCAGTGGGGCGCTTCGCACTACCGCCACTGAGGCACTAAACACAATTCTCGATCTCCAACCCCTGGACCTAAAGCTGGGCATCTGCAACAGCGCTGAGGCTCCGTGAAGCAGCGGCATGGACAACAGGCTCCACGGGTCACTCCAATATCCTATGAAAACATTCACCCCTACCACGTAATACAGACTACGTCCCACCCATAGACAACTTCGAAAGAAGATACAAGATCTATATACCCACCCGTAAAGACTGGGACAACCTCCCACATCAATTCGTAAACGCCGTCAACATATACACGGACGGCTCCAAACTTAACTCCCAAACAGGTGGGGGAGTCTTCTCCCCCGAACTAGACATAAAAGTCTCATTCCGCCTACCAGACCACTGTAGTGTTTTCCAAGCGGAAGTGATGGCAATTCAGGAAGCCACTACCCACCTGAACACGTCTGTACATAAAGACAGTGATATCTTCATATTCTCGGATAGTCAAGCTGCCCTCAGGGCCCTCGACTCCTACACAACGAGCTCAAAAACAATCTCTGAATGCCGCAAATCTCTTAACGAGATGGCCACTCATCTGAGAATCAACCTCATCTGGGTGCCTGGGCACCGCAACATTGAGGGCAACTGCATAGCAGACGAGCTGGCAAGACAGGGGACAACCGCCGATATCCTTCGTGATAAGGACACGGTAGGGATGCCCATGGCTACCTGCAAGCTCCATCTCAGGCAGAGTGTATACTCTTGCCACAATTCTAGACTCACATGGCCAAACTATAACACGAAAAGAACAAAAACTCTCCTACAATGTAGCAGGGAGGACATCTCCACTCTCCTAAATGCCCTCACGGGCCACCGTCTTATAGGGACTCATAAGGCTGGGTCTAAGTAACCACGACTTCTGCCGCAGCTGCAAAGAGATAGACGAAGAGGAGAGCATCGAACACCTCCTATGCTTCTGCCCAGCGCATAACCTAAAGCGCTTTCAAACCCTAGGTAGCTACACACTTCCGAACCTTGCGGCCATTCAGGACGTAAGCATTCAAAAACTACTATGTTTATTAAGAAGAACAGAACGCTTCGCGAAGGCAGAAAACCCATGAGCTAGGGAAACGGATCTTTCAGAGATCATGTGGTATCACAAGGGGCCCATTGTGGCCTAAGTGAGGGGACTAATATTTAGTCTCCAACCACTCCTACCTAACCTAACCTAAACGTGAAACCAGTTTTCTAGGATACATCGTATCTTATAACGTCATCAAGACAGACCCAGAAAAAATTGACACCATAATTAAATATCCGCTTCCAAAAAATATTCGGGAACTAAGAAGTTTCTTAGGCCTTACGGGCTGTTACAGAAAATTTGTTTTAAATTACGCCTCTATAGCCAAACCTCTAACAAAATATCTCGGAGGTCATAATGGCAAAATTTCAAAAAGAATGTCAACAAAAATGTTAATTCAGCTGGATGACCCAGCTATTAAAGCTTTTAACGAGCTGAAAGAAAATCTCATTGCTCAAGTAGAATTAGTTCAACCGGATTATAATAAAAAATTTACCTTGACCACCGACGCTTCGGACGTCGCAATTGGTGCAGTATTATCTCAAGAAGGTAAACCAATTACTTTTATTTCAAAAACCTTGACTAAAACAGAACAAGTTTATGCAACTAATAAGAAGGAACTTTTAGCCATAGTATGGGCTCTTAAAAATCTAAGAAATTACTTATACGGAGTGATTGGAATTGAAATCCAAACCGATCATCAACCATTATCTTTCGCAATCTCCGATTAAAATCCTAATATTGAAATGAAACGCTGGTACTCCTTCATAGAAAGTTTCACTCCTAAAGTCATTTATAAACCAGGTACAACTAATGTAGTTGCAGACGCCTTATCAAGAATTCAGATCAACAACATAACTGACAGTAACGAATCGGTCTCAGATCAAAACACTCAGCATTCAGCAGAGAGTAGTTTTGAGAATGTTATACAAGAAACCCGTAAACCCTTAAACCAGTTTAAGCAACAATTGCTATTAGCAACGGGGAGGTATACAATACATGAGTCGATTAATATATTCGAAAATACCAGACATATAATAGAATTTGACACTCCCGAAAATTTGATATCAATCTTAAGAGAATATATTCCTCCTAATTTAACGGTAGGTATTCATTGTACTTTAGAGGACTTTTATAGAATTCAAAAACCACTTAAAGATAATTTTGTGAATAAATTTTTGTATACAAAAATATTTGTCCAAGATGTAGAAACTTCTGAGGACAGAGCACTTATAATCGAAGAAACACATTGCAGAGCACACAGGGGACTTGACGAAAATAATAAACAAATCAGTAGATTGTATTATTGGCCAAACTTACTTACAAAACTAAAAGAATATATAAAAAATTGTAAAATTTGCAATGAAAACAAATACAACAGACACCCAACTAAAATTCCAATTGGAGAAGCCCCAATCCCGAGTAAAGAAGGCGAAAATTTACAAATTTACGAAAATTTAATTTATCCCAATTAATATCAACTAGGTCAAAAAGGGGGATAAATGAGATAGGCACTGTGTGGAAATGGTTAGCTGGAACTCCGGATCATGATGATTTTATTAAAATACAGAATAAAATCGATGAATTAATTGAAAATAATAATAAGCAATTTATTATCAATTCCAAACTGTTTAAAGAAATAGAATCTCTTTCTGATGATTTTAAAAATGTTTTTATTGATCAAGATTTACCACTGCGAAAACATCGCTTACGATTGTTAACATTTGATCCGCAAAATTTAATTGACACAATCACACTAGCAAAAATTGACGTTTTTAATACCAAAATATTAAACAATGATGACATCATCGAAATATTAAAACATGAACAAAAACCAGTAATTATCGCTGACCTAATGGACATCTCTGTTTTTAAAATCGCACTGCATAAAGAACTTGTAATAATTTATATAAAATACCCAATAATAAAAAACAGATGCGAAATATATTACGCTAGAGCGATTTCCCAAATCGGTGGGAAACTAGTATTAAGCAATCAAGTCGCAAAATGCGCAAATATGTTTTATGAAATGTCTAACTTTAAGAACGAACTTTTTAATAATTATTGCACTTTAAATAATGAAAAAACTTGTTTTACCCGCTTATTAAATGGCGAGAAATCCACTTGTAAAAAAATAAGACAGAAAAATAAAAAAATAGACATCATACAAGATGGCGCCATTCTTATAAATGGTAACAATATTGTGAACAACTCTCATTTAAACGGTTCATTTTTGATAACATTTAATGGTACAACCGAAATTAATAATATTTCTTATACCAATTTGGAAAACAAAATTCTTTACTACTTAACTACGAACCACTTCAAAAATTATGAAATATCCGATTACATATTATCAAATAAATCAGAACTTTCTTTAGATAATATAAACATTTTAAATCCTTTCATTAAAATTAATAATACCAAAATATCACTTACCTTTATATTATTAATTTTAATCATTATATATTTGATTTTTTTACTTATTATAAAATCCAAAAATGTCATATTATTTGTAACCAAAAAACAACGGCCAGAACCAGAAAAATCTATTAACCAAGAAAATTTTTTAACAGAATTAAGAGATCAATTAAATGAATTTCATATTGAATCGGGACGATCCATTTTAGAAGGGGGAGAGTTATCCAACCCGTGAAACGGTTCCACTTATGGAATTTATAAACAAATTTTTGAATTCAATCTCAGCTATGTTACCCTTCAGCGACATTGCCTTTGTTTAAAGACTCTGCCTTTGCCTTTGCCATTTACTTCGAGGGCCGCGCTTGACCGTCCTGCTAAGATAAATAAACCAATCGTAAAGTAAACACAAGCTTCCGTTCGAAGCCCAAACTTTTCCGTTCAAAGCCCACAGTATTGCGTTCTAAGTTCAGAACATATTGCGTTCCGATTTTCAATCAAATTGCATCGGTCAGCATAATTTCATTTCACAACGAGATGCGACAGTTTCAGCATAAGCTTTTATTTTAAACAAAAATTAAAGTTCTGGAAGCTTAAGAAAAGGAAAGCTTCTGGCCGAGGTTCATTGGAGAATTTTTTAGAATTAAGATTCAGTCCTATTTTATCCGAGACCGCGATCGGTTCACAATTTTGAAAAAGTGTCTTGTATTAATTCAGTTTAAGAATAAAGGTTTATCACCCAAGCTTTAAAAATTAAAAATAAATTTTTTTAATTCATCTATTAACGACGAATTTAATTTGTATGCATCGTTTCTTTTCCACACCTTTACAAATAATTTGTTTTCCGCTTGTAATTGTCCTTAGATACTTTCGAGTTTGTGGAAAACTGTTCTCTCCATCGTTCCAAAAAATTTTGTGATGTGTATTGGCTAACCAAATTGCAGTCTTTCGAGATTTTGTATTTAGCAAAGTAACATCATATGGTGGTTCTATTAAAAAACTATTATTCAAGTTTGGATCTTTTTCTAATACAGTTCCAATTTCCTTTAAAATAATTATTATTATTATCAAAGAAACCTTGAACATCAATCGAAACAGTATCTATCAACATTTTTCTAATGTTAAACGACTCGTTGTACTAGTCCGTTTAATGGGTTATATTCAACTAAACGATCTTGTATGAGGAGACGGTAAGCTTGGGTATTTTCATGACTTGGTGTCTTCAGTTCTATTGAAATTCTCACATCAATAGGACCAGTTTTCACTGATTCGTTTGGATATGAAAGATCAACCACAATAATAGGGGCCTTCAATTTAAATTCATTTGGGGTCAAAAATGGTTGTGACTCACGATTATAGTAACTAGATTGAAATCTTGTATACATTTCATGTAGGTGAGCATACTGATTCTTACTAAAATCAACATTAAGATTATCATATGGATATGACTCAGAATTCAAGTGAACTTTCAAGTTTGATAAGTTATTTGTGATAAGTTCTCCTTTTAGTGTAAATCCAATTATGGCAAATCTGGGTTTTTCGCGGTTAGCCGACAATTTCACATTCCATCTGTGTTGACTTCCATACCCCAATTTGGGGTTAACATATGAATCCAAATAATATCGTACATCTTAATCTTTGCAAAATCGCTCGGAGTTACATTGGGAATTTTCCAGGTTATATTCGTCATTTCCAACTTAAAAGTTTGTTCATTTCTGGTTTGTTCAAACACATCACCAAGATTATTAGTTAGCATCAACACTAGTTCACGTTTACAATTTAACAAAACTTTTTTATAATCCTCAGCTAATCCCAATAAATTGTTTAATGGTACAGAAAAGTTAAAGTGGGGTCCCGTAGATATTTCGTCCCCACTGCTCCATCTGGAATTTAATAGATTTTGACTTTGAAGATTATCCAGAGATATATAATTTTTTAGGGTTGTAGTCATACCGACAAATCGTGTTTTATCAATCTCACATCCATTTATTTCGTACTTAATTTCATCCAAAAAGTAAGCCATACAATAATTTTTAAAAAAAGTGGTAACATTTTCAGTTGTAGGTCCATTCGGTGAATCTTTTCTAATAATTCCTTGAAAATTAAGGTAACTTTCGTGAGGAACCACGTACAAGTCTTGATTTTGAATAGTAATTCGAATTTCATCGTTTGCTTTAAATGTTTGACTATACGATGAATAAGTATGAAACTCTTTCTTCGAAATACTCTCATCTGAGTAAACCTTTTCTCGAACATTTAAAATTTTGTTCATTGTTTTCCTTTCCACCTTTTATATTACACTCGAAGCTTCAAGCCTAACGACTTTAAGAATATTTCAAAGTAAGTGAGCTTCTTTTTACTGTTGATCCTCCTTCTATAGCTTTACAATTAGTAATGCTTGGCTGAGGACTTAAGCTACGTCTTTTATTATAAATAATCATTCTATTAACCGAATGTGCATGCGAATCGAAACGTTTTCACCACGTAAATTCACCAAATCACCGTTTTGATCAACTATGCGTATAGATAGTGTGCTTATTTCGTCACAGTTGATTGGTAAATAAATTAGGTTATGTGGTGTCACTGTCATTTTATACCCAGGTGGAACATTAATGCCAAACTCATGTAATGTATGATTCGGTGTATTATCTACATATGAACCGCTGATTATATTACATTCCAAACGAATTGTATTAACTTTTAATATCTGATCGATAGGTTTTTGTAGGATGTGGCTCTAGTACTTTTTGATGGAAAACAAACAGCTGTCCAACCGATCTTTCCTTGTTAAAGTAAACTGACTCTCGCATGGTAGTTATTTCAACTTGAAGTGTATTATTATTACTTTGAGTTTTAAATGTATTTTCAAGGTTATAGTCTTTTAGTTTATTGTAAATGAAATCGGTGATATCATTCAATTCATATGATCCAGTTGGAATTGTAATAACCTTGTCACCGATGTGGAAGACGTTATTTTTTTATCAATATTTAGAATTCGATTCGATTCTACATATTAAAATCGATAAGAGCGCACCCATATCGACCATTCAATTCTATAGGTGGAAAAAAGTTTGTATTTATAATGGAACTATTTTCATTCAAGGATAATGCAAGTGATCTAGACATATTGAAATCTCTTGATAAACTGTGGGATTGTAAGTATCTAACCAAGCTTTATATTGAAATTACTCCTTAAATCATAATAAATTGATCAAATCCTTTTCTGTATCTTCCGTTATCCATTTCGTTATCCTTGCTAATTAATAGGAATCCGTGCTTGTCCTCCCAACATTTTTGACAAATTTTCACAAATGTTTCATAATTCATATCAGTGTTAATATGGTCCCGATATATATGCCGCATATTTAGATCATCTTGCATCTTGCATTATAATAAAGTTGGCATTGTCACGAATCAGATGTTTAGGTATATGACTATACGTTTGACATAAATAAAAAGAGTCGATATTTTTATGTCGACCCATACAAAAATAAGATCTTATGTTATCTTGTTTTTCACAAGCTACGTCATCGAATATCATAATGGAATTGTTTTTAGCTTCACTGGGGTCTAGTACACCCTCAATATGGGAGAATGTATGATATCCCATTCCTTTAATCGGTTTGATTAATTTCTCCAAGTACTCATATTTAGGTTGATATAAACTTTTTGAAAATATATAAACATTTTCGAATTTTAATCCATTAGGACTCTCTATTAGACTTAACATAATATTAGTTTTACCACAATTCGAAGGCCCAACAATTAGAGCCCTCATTGTGTTTGGTAAGAGAGCACTATGTCGTTGCGGTAGATTTTTCTCGTTTTCATCGTTAATATTTCTAACTAAAATTTTTTGTTTTTGACTTATTAAATGCATCTTTTAACCTAATGTACCTCATTCAATGAGAAATCTTTGATGATTAAACATCAATAAAATGGGGAAACGTTTTTATAATCGCATCAGTCGTATTTTTAATTGTAAACACGGTGGTGGTCTTGTCGATAAGCTAATTAATACATTACCGTTTGAAGCCCATATTCCGGGATATAATTTTTGTGGACCGGGTACAAAGTTACAGAAACGGTTTGAACGTGGTGATCAAGGAATAAACCCATTGGATGAAGCTTGCAAAGAGCACGATATCGCATATTCTCAAAACAAGGCATTGAGTGAACGACATAGGGCAGACTCCATATTAATTGACAAAGCCTGGTCGCGTGTCAAGGCACCAGATAGCAGTCTTGGTGAAAGAGCAGCAGCATACTTTGTTACAAATATAATGAAAGCCAAGAAAAAATTGGTATGCGATTGAATAAAACGGAAAAGAAAGGAAGGAAAAAGATATTGAAGAATAAAATGAAGAAGACAAATCTTTCGACTGTTATTAATGTTGCTACTAAGACATTAAAAAAACAAAAACCATTAGACATTATGAGTGCAATTAAAGTTGCACGTAAATCAATTCATCAATCAATGGGTTCTAAGAAAAACGTTAAGGTACCTCGTGTAATTAATGTACCCAAAATTTGAGGTTTTCTACAAATCGTGCCGATCTTGACAGCCGTCAGCGCTCTTGGTAGTTTAGCAAGTGGTAGTGCAGCAATTGCAAAAACAGGAAAATTGAAAGTGTTGCTGTAGGAGAAGGATTATATATCAAGCCCTATAGAAAGGGTTATGGTTTCTGTCTTAAGCCCTATAGTAAGGGAAAAGGAATTAAAAAGCGAAAAAACTAATTTCTCTGCTACCCAATAGACCACTATCAAATATCGACATTATACATTTTGCTAGGAAATATATCCCACATTTTAGAGGGGTGTTTATGAGAGATCTACTCCCAGAAGCACCAAAAAGTAAGGAGTGTGGTATAGTAAACTTAGATAATTCCCGATCAAGTGGTACACATTGGGTTGCATATAATAAAAATAAAAATAATATACATTATTTCGACAGTTTTGGAAATCTTCAGCCACCTAGAGAAGTTGTGAAATACTTGAGACATAGAATACAATACAACTACGATAGAGTTCAAGACTTTGATACATACAACTGTGGACACCTGTGCCTCGCTTTTCTACTTTCTTTCGTAGAAAATGTGGAGTCAAAACCGGTATATTTAAATGGTTAATTTACATTTGGGGGGTTGAAAATAAATGTATGGGTACGTGTAAGTGTGAACTCTGTATGGTATAAAAAGTGGACCTGCACGCGTTCAAATTCACAGTCTAAGTTTCTACTTCACATCGAACGTCATCTAAAGGACAAGAATTTTTGATCATTCTTAACAAAAAAAAAAAAGCCTATAACTGCTCATAACAGC
This sequence comes from Drosophila suzukii, assembly GCF_043229965.1. Classification (NCBI taxonomy): domain Eukaryota; kingdom Metazoa; phylum Arthropoda; class Insecta; order Diptera; family Drosophilidae; genus Drosophila; species Drosophila suzukii. Next base: position 38,766,230 of record NW_027255896.1, on the reverse strand, counting down.
TCAAAACAGCTGGTGACCAGCTTATAACAACTAGTAAACAACTAGTTAACAGCTACTAAACAGATAATAACAGCTATTAACCAGCTAAAACAAGTAGTAAGCAACTACGAAACAAGTACTGAACAACTGCTAAACAGGTAGTAAACATCAAAATACAGCTAAAAACAACGTGGAACAACTGTACCAAGTCCAAAAAACTCAACAACCATCATGAATCAGGAAAACCAGATGAACATTGTAGTTAAAGAGTTCAATAAATTTAATAAAAAGACACTGCTATCGAAGACAAGGATGCCTGAAAATGTAAGATTCCCGATCCTCAAGGCGGAGCGCAAAACAACAAAGGTTGGAGAATCTATTGCTCTCGAGTTGGAGGAGCACATTCTGTACATGCCGGAAAGGTACACCTCTCTTCAAGATGATATCATCAATGAAATGGTTGATGGAAAATTTAATATTTATAAAAGTAATGACAATTTGTATTTAGAAATAAGTCAGTAATCATTAAAAAGATTGAGATTTTAAGAATATAACAATAAATACACTTTTTAAAATATAATGAAGAAAATGTATCGAATCTTTTTTTTATTCGGAAATGGTATATAAATATTACAGACCTTGGCGTTCCCTAAACAGTATTTGTTTAGTAACTGAGGAGTGACTATATGAATTTCGGAAATTTTAAATCTTTCACCTATAAAGTTTGAACAATATACTACAACGAATATTTTGTCACAGTTAACCAAAGCTAGATTTGCTTTGAAGCGAAAATTCGATGATCTCAAACAAGTCAAAAATCATACGAATTTACAATTGGAGGAAACTTTTAAACCTATTACTGAACCCTTACATGAACTTGTTAAGGAAAATAAAAAACAAAAGATTTGTAATGTAAAAGATAGTATAAAAGTAAAGCGTGAAATGAAGCAAATTAAGAAATGCGATAATGATGAGAGAGAGCTTAACGATTTCTACTTTACAACTAATGAGAAAGATCCGCAGTCTAATAGAAACATAACTCCACCAAGGTCTTTCGATGATAGTGATTCCTATAATCAATTCTTTTCACAAACGAATATAGAGGAAGATATAGAAGAAGAGAAAAAGGAGACGGAAAAGAGTGAAGAAGAAGGGACAACACCTTTACCAATGTATACAGGAGAGGCCGATATGGGTGTGGATGCAGAGCTAGAAGATAATAACACTAGTTATAATTACGATTTTAATATCAGTAATTTGACCAGAGGAAATGTGTTGGATAAGGGTTATGGACCTAAAAAAAGCGCAAACAATTCATTAACTTTGGGAGATATAGAATTAAAAATTAAAAATAATAAAATAACATTTTCTAGTGGAATGAGTTGTGATCTGACTCCTGGTCTGTACTCTCTAATTTTTCTTAGTAAACCTGAAAACTATGATGATCAAGACTTGAAAATGTATAAAAAAATTATTTTAGAAACGAATATAAATAGAGTAGGCTTTAAACCTAATAACAGAATCAAGGGTACACGAGCATACAAATATAGCCATATTATTAAGAAGTTGATAGACAAAGATTTCAGTCCTACAACGTCTACTCCACTTCGCTCAAAAACAGGCTTTGGTTACATGACACTTCAGAAATCAAATCCAAACTATGTATATTGGAATGATGTAAATGAGTTAGTCGAACGATTGGAAATTTTAGTAGCTTCAAAAGGAGCGGGTAACACCAGCCACAACAACGAAATTTTTTCAATATTAGAGGAATTGCGTGAAGAAAGGATTATATATTAATGAGTATAAATAGGAAGGAAAAATATGTTTTACATTTATAAACATCATGTCTGTCGACAAGTTTGGACATTTTTCTGTTGATAAGGAACGATCAGAAAATTTGAAAAGACGTGTTAATTCTACTGAGGGATTATTCATCGATGAGGACGGTAATCTAAATGCTCAAAATAAACGTATCAAAAACGGATCTAAGCCTTTAGACAACAATGATCTAGCAACGAAACAATATACTGATGAGATCCTCGGAAAGTTGGGAGAAGATTTAAGAAAAATTATAACTCAAAATGTTAATCGTCGACTCACAAAAATTTCAACCTTAGAAAATAAAATTGAATTGAATAGTAAGAGGGCAGACAGCGCTGACCAAATTTTTGCCAAAATTCTGGAAAAGATTAAAACCATTGAGGACTATATATTTAAATATGTAACAAAACCGATATCATTACCGAAAAAAACCACAATTGAGTTAGAAGGTGTCGCTTTTCAGCCTATTAGAAGAATATGATTAAGCGAGAAATCGTAAATGAGTTGCACGGACCATCTCGAAAAAACTTTCAACGAAGACGAGTGATTACAAGGGGTATAAACGATCTGTGGCAAGCAGATTTGGTTGAAATGGGAGCCTTTTCAAAATCTAATGATGGGTACCGATACTTGTTGACTGTTATAGACACATTTTCGAAATATGCTTGGGGTGAGGCATTAAAATCAAAAAATGCAAATGATGTTTCCCAAGCCATGGAGAGAATATTTCAATCGGGTCATGGAACACCAATAAACCTGCAAACTGATGATGGCAGTGAATTCTTTAATTCTAAATTTAAGGCATTAATGAAAAGTTATGGGATAAATCATTACTTAACCTTCAGTACTCTAAAAGCATCAATAGTTGAACGTTTCAACAGAACTCTTAAAGAATTAATGTGGCGTGAGGTTAGTTTCAATGGAAAATATAAGTGTATAGATATGTATAAACAATTAATTAATAAATATAATAATAGAGAGCATAGAACAATAAAAATGAGTCCAAGTAAAGTCAATTCTTCCAACGAAAAACAAATATTACAAACATCGTATAATCACCTGAAAATATTTGTTGCAAATAAATTCCGTAAGGGGACCACGTTCGTATCAGTAAATATAAACATGTCTTTGAGAAAGGGTATACACCAAACTATACAACAGAAATCTTTAAAATTAGAAAGGTGAAGAACACATACCCTAAAACATACTTACTTGAAGATTTAAATGGTAGCCCGTTTCAGGGCGGATTCTATAAAGAAGAACTGAAAAAAACACGATTTCCCCACACATACCTAGTTGAAAAAGTTGTAAGGCGAAAAGGAAATAAAGTTTTGGTTAAGTGCTGGATAAACAAGGAAGATATTTTGTAGAATAATAAATGATTTATTTAATTAATTTTTATTTGTATATTCATTTTTGTTTATATATTTATTTTATCTTATATTAAGTTTAATATTAACATTTTTGTACAATGTTTTAAACTAAAATTAAATATAATAAAAATACTTTTTACAAACTCAAAATCATTTTCATTTATATTTTCCAAGGTCTCGATCATAATAAAACATCTCCAATTAAACTGATTTATAAAATAGTTCTTTTTCAATATGTTCCTTTTGAAATTTAAGGCTATCTAATGATTCTCCATCGTTCACATAATTATTTTGTATCATCTCACCCAAGCAAAATGAATTTGATTCTAGCCATTCAACATTTTCTAAAATATCTTTTTCAATTAATCTCTGATGTTTTATTGATGTCGTAGCATGGTCTTCATTTCTTAACTCTAAAAATTGTGTTCCATTAACATTACGTTTTCTTTTGTTATCTTTGCCACAAGGAATTTTTTTATTTACTTTAACTGTAGTTATTTTATGTGCTTTTGATCTAAACATTGTTCTATTACCATATAGTGAGGCCCCAGTTAATAAAACGTTTTTATAGTCTTCAATTGTAAGATTTCGTGAACTCACTCCCTTCGCTTTATTATGTGAAGAATCAACTTGATCTATTCTATAATATTAAACCATTGAGCACAGGCCTACAAATTGTGTCATGAGTTTACCGTTAAGCTCATCTTTAAAAAACCCTAAACTTTTTTTGTTAACTCTTTTTAAGTTATATAGATTAATTCTTTCATCTGAATAGTCCGATGTATCAAATTTTGCTTCAAGATCATTACGAATATCTTTATAAAAATCTTCAATTTTTATTGTATAGATAAATGAATCAGTATCCATATAATTTAAGAGTAACTTTTCCTGAAACTTTGGCTTCATATATTAATAGTGAAAATCATACATTTTCCATTTCGATAAGTCTAATACTGCAAATCCTAAATACATTGGCTTATTAATTAGAACGGACAATCTTTTCATTTGAATTGCATAGAAATTATCATTAATTTTAGTTGCACTATGAAAATTGGATTTTGATATTAAAGTTTTGGCACAATGTGCTTTTCGTCCAGTCTTCGAGCTATCCGGAGCTTCCCATGTACTAATAAGCTTAATATCGACCCTGCGCTCGGGATCTTCCATTGTTTTTCCGTAAACAGAATTATTCATTAATTTAAAAAAATCTTTTTCAAATTAATTTTTTTCATTTTGCATATGTAAAGTATTTAGATCAATGTACTTCTTTAACCAAGGCTTTTGTAAAAACTGAATACCTCTATGGATCTTTTTCAATACTAACCCATTCTGTATATATTGTTGCAAATTCCGATAATGTATTACATAATTTTTCTTATTTCCCAGGTCAGCAATTAATTTTTTTACCTTATCCTGTTTTGAGGCCAGACAGTTTGACGTACATAATGGAAGATCATTATGAAGATCATGTAAACGGTATGGATATATTAAGTCCACTTCCAAAAAATAACCGTATTTGCTATCGATTGGAATATTATTAATATCAAAATTGTCTATGTCTGTATTAGACATCCACTTAAAATCTTTATATGGTAAAGGTTGTGACATTGCCCAACCATACAATTTATTCGCATCCACATACATTAAAAATGAAGACTCCTTCGAGGAATCATAATCTGACAAATATTTGTTATTTGCTTTTGTATATCTATGACAACATTGAACTAAACCACCTCGAATGCTACTTTGAATAAATCTATACATATCTATATCTGTCAGCAATTCAAGTTGAATATTTGTAGATTTTAACATTGCCTCCCAAGATAGACCTGGTGTCGTAAAATACTGAGCTGGGTCAAGTGAATAAATTTGCATAAAAATTTTTCGGAAGTTTTCAAAAATGTCGGTTAAAAGAAATACATCAGTTTTTAAATATAATTCTAAATAATCTTTAAGAGTGGAACAAGAGAAATGCGACCAAACTTTAAGAGCTTGATCATAATCTTCCTGAGAGCATTCCCTTTCCGTTAAATTACTATAGAATGCTTCCCTTGGTGGGAGGGAAGTTTCCTCGAGTCTACTAGCGGAGTCTAAATATTCATAGGGAAATATACCCTTCTTACGCATTAGTCCAAATTCTATATCATTACTGAAAAATGATTTAACAGTGTTCAATTGATCATCAACTAAATTAGAAGCTAGGGTGTCTAAACTTGATGTCATAAATCTATATGTATCGAGAAAACGAATTTCAAAACTATTTCCACTTAAACTTTTTATTTTCTTTGAGACAGAAATATAGTTTTCCTTATTTATTGGTATTACGGAAATTTAACCGGGAATCTTTCCCAACTCTTGAATAAATAAATGACAGTCGTATTTCGAAAAATTATGAAAAAATACTGGTATGAATTTGTTAACTTTATAATCCAAGTTACACTTAGAGTGGGCTGCACCTCTAAAGCGACCTGTGAAATGACAATGATCTCTAACCCTATCAGTCCCTAAATCTTTCTGACAAATAGAACAACTCAATGAATTATCAAATATTTGCTGGTCATCCAAAGTCATTCTCATAGGAACTATTTTATTTAAGTAGTCATCACTCAATTTACTTAAATTTTTTATCAATGAATCTACAAAACTTACTCCCGAATTTTTTCCTGTTTCTAAAACAAATTTATCTAGTCTAGAATCAAAAGCACACTTTATATAATACGCATATGATATTGGAATATGCTCATTAATATTAAATAATTTGGGGCTCACTTCAAGATTTTTCGGATCCAGAATGCATTCAAAATCCGCGTAGACAACAAATGGTACTTGAAGCTGATGTTGAACTTGGGTAAATTCCAGTGTGTTGTTCTGGGGGTGCGGCATCTTTGAAACCTTCCTACTGCAGAGCGTCTTGTGTTTTAATGCAGCTTCCTGGGTTCCGGAAAAATTCAAACACACATTGCAGAAATATTGCGCCCTCTTCTGATTTCCTCTCTGAGCAGTCATTAGTCTTTGAAAGAGAAATATATACAAATTAGTTAATTGCTTAAAAGAGATAAAAATGTATAAAAGAATTTACCTTGAAATATTTTTAATGTACATGTAATGTCCATTTCCACCTTCTTCCAAAAACATCATATTGATATGAAGAGGCTTTTCCACTTCCGATTGAAAAAGCGGTCCAATTATTTCCCTCGTCTCTTCATTATATCCGAATACGTTTAAACTCATATGAGTATTCTTCTTTAAAAATTTTTTATACATTTTATTTCAAGGGGGAAAGTCAACCCTGTGAAATCTAATATTATTTCATCACTTATACGAATTATCTCCAGCGATATATCAATATTATATGCCGAACATCTTTGCGGCCTTTTAACAATTTTTAAGGCAGAAATCAAAGCCCATTTAAAACAATAATGATCATTTTCGTTACAAACGTTAACTATTGCTTTTTTCGTTAAAAGAAAACGAGGTAGTGGTATGAAAGATGAACCAGCCATCGGTGTATAATGATTCACATTCATTTCCAAGCGAATCTATTTTATAAGAGACCATCCACTATCTCTCTCTTGAAATTCTTGTGTTTTTGAAATTATTTCCATGGTATGTTCATGGAAGATATTTTCTAAGTCAGAATCTTTATTCATGATCGTCATTTTACTTTGAAAACTTTTCATATCAATTTCTTCAGATTCTTCTTTAAAAAGTATATACTCTGCAAACAGTTCAAAGTTTACTTTTGCTGAAGTATAACTTTCTAACAGAATGCTGAGATGAGGTAGCAGGGACAATCCAGCTTCACTCAAGAAACTCTCTGGTAAGATCAAGTCCGATCCATCGTTTGACTCTTCCGTCAAGGGGTTGAATTGCATTTCGCTTATGCAACTCCGAACGGACATGATTTGCCCACTTATTCTTTAGCAAGAAACACTTGCAGGATTGACAAAACTGATTTTGGTTATTCATTTTTATTTTATTCGCTTTGGTAAAATTCTTTTTTCACTTTTTTCACTTTTACTCAAGTTGTGTTTGACGTAGCAGAGTATCCCACTTCAAGACTATTTTTGGTAGACTAACTATTGTCCTCGATCATTTATAATGTTTGAAGTGGGCGTGTACGATAATATTGAAGATGAGAGGTGCATACTTAAGATTTTTTTAAATTCGGAAACAATATAGGCAATTCTAGTAGGTTACATCGACTATTCATTGGTTAGAAGAGATGAGAAGTATTGATTTTGAAAAATATTTGATACATGTGTAACCAATCGGACACCATCAAATCGATAAAGGAGACACAAAATCATAGAATTAAGGAGAGTGTTGGTTAGAAGAGGTCGCACATACTTTGCTGCAGGTGGGAAAGGAAAGGTCATTTTTTATACACACCATCATACTCAGGTAGCCAATAGGGGACAGTTTGGAAAAAATCATTTCGAGTTTGGGAAAAAAGAAAGATTTTTATTTGTTGAATTTCGAGAATGCACATTTTTGGGTAAAAGAAGAGGAAAAATCAAAGATTTTCATTTGTTGAATTTCGAGAATGTATATTTTTGGGTAAAAGAAGAAGATGAAAACCTGTAGAAATTTCCTTATAAATCGTGTAAGCATATTTAAAAGGGTAAGACGAGATTGTTGACTTAGATAGACAACATGCATTCAGTTAAAATAAATAACTTTCTGAATGTATTTTACGGAATTCTGTTCAATGCACTATGTACGGCTCCAGTTCATACAATCAAAACTCTTTGAATGTGAACGAGGTAATATGAAAACATCTATTCATGGAAATCATATGGACACCTGCGTGTGGAGCAATGATGCAGCCACTGAGGGAGTTGATACTTGTGTATGCCATCGAATTTCGGATTACAAAAAGGAAGCACTCAACATTATGAATAAATACTATAATCTAGAAAAAAGAATGAAAATGATTAAATAACATAATAAAACATGTTCGCAATACCAAAATAAACCTCTGACTTTTTATCTCGAGTTAAAATTACAGGTACGGAGAATGGAAAATATTTCCTTGACTGAGATATGTCGGCTACTTGCGAGTTGTTGCGCGGTCGTGATTTCAACCCCTATTATGGGAACGTATTAGAGCTAGCGGTCAGCCATGAGTTCGTTGGCGTGAGGCCCATGATCTTGTCAATGAGCGTCCGCCTTCTGGGTTGTGCATGTGTCCCTTTTATGGCGGTCAGGTAATTGACAGGTTCGCATGTTCGGGTAGCTCTTGCTTGAATCCCTTTTATGACATGTTTATGACCCATTTGTGGAAAGGAGAGAATCTTAGACAATTTACCAGTTAAACGTTCTTGGGCGGAAACAAAAATGTGTATTTGAAAATATTCCACATCTGAAAATCATTAACTTGTGAGATTTATTTTATTGGGGTTCTTTTGGGGGTTCCATTAATATGCTAATTGTCCCAGAACCCGTCTTTCCTTACTACTCACTTGAAGGCATTCCAAACGTTTTGTGCGTGCTCTTTAGAACAGTTTCTATCAGTTAATTAATTATAAAACTTTTCACGTGGCGGTAATTCTGTATCTTTCAATCGTTCAACTGAATTTAAATAGCTATAGGGAAATATACCCTTGCGTTTTACCATGTCGAATTTGTGTGGTTCTCTAAAAAACGATTTTATCGTATAGAAATTTTCTTCTCTTAAATAGCTAGCTAAGCGAATCCAAAAATCGGAGTTCTAAAATTTAATTTTTTCTTATCACAATTCTCTTTGAAATAGATATGTAAAACTCTTTGTTCAAAGGTATTATGGAAATTTCACCAGGAATTTTTGTTAATTCTTTCACAAACAAATGGCAATCATAAGCTGAGAGAATGTGCAAAATATTGGAAAAAAATTTGGTAATTGATAGTTATACCCGTTACTCGTAGAGTAAAAGGGTATACTAGGTTCGTCGGAAAGTATGTAACAGGCAGAAGGAAGCGTTTCCGACCGCATAAAGTATATATATTCTTGATCAGGATCACTAGCCGAGTCGATCTAGCCATGTCCGTCTGTCCGTCTGTCCGTCTGTCTGTCCGTCCGGATGAACGCTGAGATCTCGGAAACTATGGGAGCTAGGCTGTTGAGATTTGGCGTGCAGATTCCTGAGCTTCTTACGCAGCGCAAGTTTGTTTCAGCAATGTGCCACGCCCACTCTTACGCCCACAAACCGCTTAAACCTGTGACGGCCACAGTTTTCATGCTAGATACAAAATTTTAACTGAAATGTATTGGTCTCGTCAATACCAATCGATTAATCCAAAAATATCTTTTTCAATTAATCTCTGATGTTTTATTGATGTCGTAGCATGGTCTTCATTTCTTAACTCTAAAAATTGTGTTCCATTAACATTACGTTTTCTTTTGTTATCTTTGCCACAAGGAATTTTTTTATTTACTTTAACTGTAGTTATTTTATGTGCTTTTGGTCTAAACATTGTTCTATTACCATATAGTGAGGCCCCAGTTAATAAAACGTTTTTATAGTCTTCAATTGTAAGATTTCGTGAACTCACTCCCTTCGCTTTATTATGTGAAGAATCAACTTGATCTATTCTATAATATTAAACCTTTGAGCACAGGCCTACAAATTGTGTCATGAGTTTACCGTTAAGCTCATCTTTAAAAAACCCTAAACTTTTTTTGTTAACTCTTTTTAAGTTATATAGATTAATTCTTTCATCTGAATAGTCCGATGTATCAAATTTTGCTTCAAGATCATTACGAATATCTTTATAAAAATCTTCAATTTTTATTGTATAGATAAATGAATCAGTATCCATATAATTTAAGAGTAACTTTTCCTGAAACTTTGGCTTCATATATTAATAGTGAAAATCATACATTTTCCATTTCGATAAGTCTAATACTGCAAATCCTAAATACATTGGCTTATTAATTAGAACGGACAATCTTTTCATTTGAATTGCATAGAAATTATCATTAATTTTAGTTGCACTATGAAAATTGGATTTTGATATTAAAGTTTTGGCACAATGTGCTTTTCGTCCAGTCTTCGAGCTATCCGGAGCTTCCCATGTACTAATAAGCTTAATATCGACCCTGCGCTCGGGATCTTCCATTGTTTTTCCGTAAACAGAATTATTCATTAATTTAAAAAAATCTTTTTCAAATTAATTTTTTTCATTTTGCATATGTAAAGTATTTAGATCAATGTACTTCTTTAACCAAGGCTTTTGTAAAAACTGAATACCTCTATGGATCTTTTTCAATACTAACCCATTCTGTATATATTGTTGCAAATTCCGATAATGTATTACATAATTTTTCTTATTTCCCAGGTCAGCAATTAATTTTTTTACCTTATCCTCTTTTGAGGCCAGACAGTTTGACGTACAAAATGGAAGATCATTATGAAGATCATGTAAACGGTATGGATATATTAAGTCCACTTCCAAAAAATAACCGTATTTGCTATCGATTGGAATATTGTTAATATCAAAATTGTCTATGTCTGTATTAGACATCCACTTAAAATCTTTATATGGTAAAGGTTGTGACATTGCCCAACCATACAATTTATTCGCATCCACATACATTAAAAATGAAGACTCCTTCGAGGAATCATAATCTGACAAATATTTGTTATTTGCTTTTGTATATCTATGACAACATTGAACTAAACCACCTCGAATGCTACTTTGAATAAATCTATACATATCTATATCTGTCAGCAATTCAAGTTGAATATTTGTAGATTTTAACATTGCCTCCCAAGATAGACCTGGTGTCGTAAAATACTGAGCTGGGTCAAGTGAATAAATTTGCATACAAATTTTTCGGAAGTTTTCAAAAATGTCGGTTAAAAGAAATACATCAGTTTTTAAATATAATTCTAAATAATCTTTAAGAGTGGAACAAGAGAAATGCGACCAAACTTTAAGAGCTTGATCATAATCTTCCTGAGAGCATTCCCTTTCCGTTAAATTACTATAGAATGCTTCCCTTGGTGGGAGGGAAGTTTCCTCGAGTCTACTAGCGGAGTCTAAATATTCATAGGGAAATATACCCTTCTTACGCATTAGTCCAAATTCTATATCATTACTGAAAAATGATTTAACAGTGTTCAATTGATCATCAACTAAATTAGAAGCTAGGGTGTCTAAACTTGATGTCATAAATCTATATGTATCGAGAAAACGAATTTCAAAACTATTTCCACTTAAACTTTTTATTTTCTTTGAGACAGAAATATAGTTTTCCTTATTTATTGGTATTACGGAAATTTAACCGGGAATCTTTCCCAACTCTTGAATAAATAAATGACAGTCGTATTTCGAAAAATTATGAAAAAATACTGGTATGAATTTGTTAACTTTATAATCCAAGTTACACTTAGAGTGGGCTGCACCTCTAAAGCGACCTGTGAAATGACAATGATCTCTAACCCTATCAGTCCCTAAATCTTTCTGACAAATAGAACAACTCAATGAATTATCAAATATTTGCTGGTCATCCAAAGTCATTCTCATAGGAACTATTTTATTTAAGTAGTCATCACTCAATTTACTTAAATTTTTTATCAATGAATCTACAAAACTTACTCCCGAATTTTTTCCTGTTTCTAAAACAAATTTATCTAGTCTAGAATCAAAAGCACACTTTATATAATACGCATATGATATTGGAATATGCTCATTAATATTAAATAATTTGGGGCTCACTTCAAGATTTTTCGGATCCAGAATGCATTCAAAATCCGCGTAGACAACAAATGGTACTTGAAGCTGATGTTGAACTTGGGTAAATTCCAGTGTGTTGTTCTGGGGGTGCGGCATCTTTGAAACCTTCCTACTGCAGAGCGTCTTGTGTTTTAATGCAGCTTCCTGGGTTCCGGAAAAATTCAAACACACATTGCAGAAATATTGCGCCCTCTTCTGATTTCCTCTCTGAGCAGTCATTAGTCTTTGAAAGAGAAATATATACAAATTAGTTAATTGCTTAAAAGAGATAAAAATGTATAAAAGAATTTACCTTGAAATATTTTTAATGTACATGTAATGTCCATTTCCACCTTCTTCCAAAAACATCATATTGATATGAAGAGGCTTTTCCACTTCCGATTGAAAAAGCGGTCCAATTATTTCCCTCGTCTCTTCATTATATCCGAATACGTTTAAACTCATATGAGTATTCTTCTTTAAAAATTTTTTATACATTTTATTTCAAGGGGGAAAGTCAACCCTGTGAAATCTAATATTATTTCATCACTTATACGAATTATCTCCAGCGATATATCAATATTATATGCCGAACATCTTTGCGGCCTTTTAACAATTTTTAAGGCAGAAATCAAAGCCCATTTAAAACAATAATGATCATTTTCGTTACAAACGTTAACTATTGCTTTTTTCGTTAAAAGAAAACGAGGTAGTGGTATGAAAGATGAACCAGCCATCGGTGTATAATGATTCACATTCATTTCCAAGCGAATCTATTTTATAAGAGACCATCCACTATCTCTCTCTTGAAATTCTTGTGTTTTTGAAATTATTTCCATGGTATGTTCATGGAAGATATTTTCTAAGTCAGAATCTTTATTCATGATCGTCATTTTACTTTGAAAACTTTTCATATCAATTTCTTCAGATTCTTCTTTAAAAAGTATATACTCTGCAAACAGTTCAAAGTTTACTTTTGCTGAAGTATAACTTTCTAACAGAATGCTGAGATGAGGTAGCAGGGACAATCCAGCTTCACTCAAGAAACTCTCTGGTAAGATCAAGTCCGATCCATCGTTTGACTCTTCCGTCAAGGGGTTGAATTGCATTTCGCTTATGCAACTCCGAACGGACATGATTTGCCCACTTATTCTTTAGCAAGAAACACTTGCAGGATTGACAAAACTGATTTTGGTTATTCATTTTTATTTTATTCGCTTTGGTAAAATTCTTTTTTCACTTTTTTCACTTTTACTCAAGTTGTGTTTGACGTAGCAGAGTATCCCACTTCAAGACTATTTTTGGTAGACTAACTATTGTCCTCGATCATTTATAATGTTTGAAGTGGGCGTGTACGATAATATTGAAGATGAGAGGTGCATACTTAAGATTTTTTTAAATTCGGAAACAATATAGGCAATTCTAGTAGGTTACATCGACTATTCATTGGTTAGAAGAGATGAGAAGTATTGATTTTGAAAAATATTTGATACATGTGTAACCAACCACCATCAAATCGATAAAGGAGACACAAAATCATAGAATTAAGGAGAGTGTTGGTTAGAAGAGGTCGCACATACTTTGCTGCAGGTGGGAAAGGAAAGGTCATTTTTTATACACACCATCATACTCAGGTAGCCAATAGGGGACAGTTTGGAAAAAATCATTTCGAGTTTGGGAAAAAAGAAAGATTTTTATTTGTTGAATTTCGAGAATGCACATTTTTGGGTAAAAGAAGAGGAAAAATCAAAGATTTTCATTTGTTGAATTTCGAGAATGTATATTTTTGGGTAAAAGAAGAAGATGAAAACCTGTAGAAATTTCCTTATAAATCGTGTAAGCATATTTAAAAGGGTAAGACGAGATTGTTGACTTAGATAGACAACATGCATTCAGTTAAAATAAATAACTTTCTGAATGTATTTTACGGAATTCTGTTCAATGCACTATGTACGGCTCCAGTTCATACAATCAAAACTCTTTGAATGTGAACGAGGTAATATGAAAACATCTATTCATGGAAATCATATGGACACCTGCGTGTGGAAAGGAGAGAATCTTAGATAATTTACCAGTTAAACGTTCTTGGGCGGAAACAAAAATGTGTATTTGAAAATATTCCACATCTGAAAATCATTAACTTGTGAGATTTATTTTATTGGGGTTCTTTTGGGGGTTCCATTAATATGCTAATTGTCCCAGAACCCGTCTTTCCTTACTACTCACTTGAAGGCATTCCAAACGTTTTGTGCGTGCTCTTCAGAACAGTTTCTATCAGTTAATTAATTATAAAACTTTTCACGTGGCGGTAATTCTGTATCTTTCAATCGTTCAACTGAATTTAAATAGCTATAGGGAAATATACCCTTGCGTTTTACCATGTCGAATTTGTGTGGTTCTCTAAAAAACGATTTTATCGTATAGAAATTTTCTTCTCTTAAATAGCTAGCTAAGCGAATCCAAAAATCGGAGTTCTAAAATTTAATTTTTTCTTATCACAATTCTCTTTGAAATAGATATGTAAAACTCTTTGTTCAAAGGTATTATGGAAATTTCACCAGGAATTTTTGTTAATTCTTTCACAAACAAATGGCAATCATAAGCTGAGAGAATGTGCAAAATATTGGAAAAAAATTTGGTAATTGATAGTTATACCCGTTACTCGTAGAGTAAAAGGGTATACTAGGTTCGTCGGAAAGTATGTAACAGGCAGAAGGAAGCGTTTCCGACCGCATAAAGTATATATATTCTTGATCAGGATCACTAGCCGAGTCGATCTAGCCATGTCCGTCTGTCCGTCTGTCTGTCCGTCCGGATGAACGCTGAGATCTCGGAAACTATGGGAGCTAGGCTGTTGAGATTTGGCGTGCAGATTCCTGAGCTTCTTACGCAGCGCAAGTTTGTTTCAGCAATGTGCCACGCCCACTCTTACGCCCACAAACCGCTTAAACCTGTGACGGCCACAGTTTTCATGCTAGATACAAAATTTTAACTGAAATGTATTGGTCTCGTCAATACCAATCGATTAATCCAAAAAAAAATTTGCTACGCCCACTCTAACGCCCATAACGCTTAAATCTGTCTACCGCCGGTAGGTGGCGTATTTAAATCTCGATTTGCTGCTTGCATATCTCCATTTCCCTTTGGTCCCTTTAGCTGAGTAACGGGTATCTGATAGTCGAGGTACTCGACTATAGCGTTCTTCCTTGTTTATGTTACAGTCATTATGAGCTGCACCTCTATATTCGCCTGTCAAATGGCAATGATCTAAAACATTATTGGATTTCCATTGAATAAATTTCCGCATATACTAAAATTTACCTCCGACTGAAATGAATTCATTTGCTCGATTGATAGTGGATTTAGATTTCTATCTCTTCCAAAATACACTCAAGATCAGCGTATACGACAAAGGGAACGTCTAACTGTTGATGTTTAAAATTCTTAAATTTTAATTTCGAAATGTCACTTAACGGCATCTTAGATTCAATTTTATTACACTCCAGGCGATGTTTTTCCAATTTGCTGCTATCGTTGAAATTTTGTAGACAGGTTTTACAAAAAAAAACTTTCCCCTTGGTTTTCGTCACTTGTCTACTGAGTAATCTAATGGAGGAAAAAAAACAAAGAAAATATATATATATTATGTGGGAAAGGAAAAGAAGACGAAGAGTGGTCATGTCTACAACAGCTCTGCCTAAACTTATTTTACGTTATTTACATTAAGGTATATTCAAATCTGTTAACGTAAAATTATCGCTTACAACTCTGTCAAAATATTATATTCGATACCGCACGGAAAGAATCGTCGCACCGAGTACTCGCTTTTGCTTTTTGTTTTTCCGAGGAAGAAGATGTAAAACTGAATATCTTATTGTTTCTCGATTAAATAAAGTCATTAAACGTAATTGTTGAGATTATCTTTGAACCAATCACCGGCGATCCTAAAAATTTGGTGTCAGAAGTGGGATTTACTTGGAAAAACGGCAGAAAAGCGGACGTGCCACACAGATTCATTAAAATCAGAGTGCGGATAACATTGTTCTACGAAGGAGGGAAAGCAGTTCACTGGCAGACCGTGTACACCTGAGAGGTATAGCAAGGTGCGCAACTTGCGCAAAGGTTCTGCAAGCGAGCGAGGAGGCGTCAAAATCTTGCTTTGGGAAAGCGCAAATTGGGTGAAAAAGCCTTAAAAGCAGCGTCACCTTGGCCACAGGGTGTGTCGTGCCAGCGAAGGAAGACCTGAGACAACCAGCAAGCACCAAAAGTGCGCTGTTCGCAGAAGATGACAGTGAGCGATCTGGATAGTTTTTTTTGTATTTTCATACCTATAGCCTATATTATTTCAAAAAATTTAACCACTAAGTTAAGTACAATAATTTGTTATAATTGAAAAATTTCTACTATATGTAAGCAGAGAGTACAGTACAGAATGCTGAGGGAAGAAATTTTGTCGCTTAACGTAAACGAGCTAAAAGAGCAATTATCACAGCTTAATTTAGATACAAGAGGAAGAAAGCAAACATTGCAGGACAGACTTCTCGACCAGTACAACTTATCGGCTGACGAAACCGCGGATGAGGAATCTGATTACGGGGATGCAAGTTCAATGGATTCAAGGCCGTAGTTCATTTACACTGCGCGACATTGAAGACTCACTTTCTCAGTTTAATGGTTCGAGCCAGACGTCTGTTTACAGCTGGATCCAGGAGTTTGAAGATAATGCCGCAGCAGTCCAATGGAATAGTCTTCAAATGTTTATCTATTCGAAGCAATTGATAAAGGGAGCAGCTAAAATATTTGTTCGAAGTCAGCCAGGTATTTCCAACTGGTCAACTCTCAACCGAGCTTTAGAAGCTGAGTTCGGCTCAGAGGTATCGGCAATTAAAGTTCACCGAATGTTAAAAAACCGCCGAAAAGGCCAAATGAGGATTACAAGGAGTATCTCTATTTACTCATGGAAATAGGAAAGCCTGCCAATCTGGACGACCCCAGCCTTATAGAGTACTTCATCGAAGGGATACCCGACTCGAGAGCCAACAAAAGCAACTTATACCAGGCCAGGACTCTGCAGGAACTGAAGGAGCAATTAAAGGTATATGAGAAAATTCGCTGCAGTCGCCCTCAATTGCTTAATACGCCTAAATCTCATAATTCCAATGAAGACAAGAAACCTGATATGATCAAACAGCATTCCAAAAAATGTTTTAAGTGTGGTGATCCTTCGCATTTTGCCAGGAAGTGTAACCAGCCCATTAAATGCTACAGATGCGAACAGCTTGGCCACAAGGCATCGAATTGTCCAGGCAATGGGATAGCTGAAAAGAAGGAGGGAAAAAATGCCAACTCCATGACGAACCATATCAGTACACGCTGTGATCTTTGCCTTATCCGTGATGACGTGGTTGAGAAGCTAGGAAATATCGAGCTTATAAACGAAGAACACTGTCTATTGAGCTAAATACGCTTGGCAGTTTCGTAACCACAGTTGTGGTAGACAACGCTTGTTTGGACTTAAACTTTCACGTTACCAGCAGAAATGATATCAAGTCCTCAGCAGTCATCGGGAATAGCGTCCTGAAGCTGGTGGACTTGATATTCTCAGAGAATTCGGTAACATTTCAACAAAAAGGGAACCACGACATCCCGGAATCTTTTGCCGGAGAGGAATCAGTCAGGTCTGAGTTACACATATTCCAGGAATACCCCCAGATGTGTCTTTTTGCTGAAGGTGAGGATCCCGAGATCGACGTCGTTCACCTGGAGAGACCAATTGCTAAAACTGTAAAAGATTTGATCAACAGCTACAAGCAAATGAAGATATTGCTAAATGACGAATACCCAGTCTATGAACGCCCTCGACGCATTTCACCTGCAGAAAAGACAATTATCGACAACCAGGTTGAGAAATGGTTAGAAGAGAAGATTGTCCAACCAAGGATGGCAGCAAGCGCCTTTGATGCGACTATAGACGACTAAACGCTAACATTGCCAAGGATCATTTTCCGATGCCACTTATAGACGATGTCATTGAAAGACTGCAAGGAAACAGCCTCTTCGCAACACTTGTCTTAGCGAATGGATTTTTCCATGTACCAGTTGAGCAAAATTCGAGAAAATATACATCTTTTGTGACACATGCAAATTAATTATTTCACTTGCGAATAATTTAAGAAAATGTATTTTTATTTTTTATTCACTAAGTTAGAATTTTACAACTTTTCCTTTTGCAAAAACGGACTGCCTGGCCAAGGGCAGATTATCTGATAAACAATCCTCCGTTTAAGAGAATTGGGGAACTCATTAAAAGTTGGACAAGGGTTGGACTCAAGAGAGTCGGGAAATCGGATGATCAAATTCTCTTCTCGATTGCTTAACGGATTACGCTGCAGTTTTGGGGCTCGCCGGGTGTTGACCGGATGCTTGTGTTTACATTACCTGGACCCAGCTTAGTGTATGTTAGGAGGACCGCGGCGCAATTGAATCTTAATAATGAACTTCGATTGAAGTGGAGGAGCTAATTGGGATTGTATGGGAACGCTGAAGAAGGGGTTCCCAGCTAAGAATTGTTTATAAGAAATTGTTTACGACTTGGGTAGGAAGACGTTCTCAGCTAAGAATTGTATATGAAGAGTTTGTTTATAAATTGGGTAAGGAGGCTGGGATCATGAGCTGGATAACTCTCCCCCTTCTAAATTAAATCATCCCGATTCATTGGAAGTGTCGGATAAACTGAATTTAGGTGATTTGTCAATTCGACTATAATTTCATCCTCAGTGGTACTTTCATTTTCGGACATATTATTTTCTGGGGTTATTTCAATATGAATTTGCCGTGGTTTGAATATTAGATAATTTTTGAAGTTATTAAAGCTAATATGATCAGTATTAACACTATAGGAATTTGTGTTTGTTTAATTTGAATAAATGGGTTTAATAAGTTAATGTTATCGAATGAAAGTTCCGAATCATTTGACATAAGATATTCGGATACTAAAAAATTACTATACTGTTTAGCAGTGATATATTATATTATCTAATGGTCAAGAGTAGAGTAGGGTATATTATTTATTGTAGAAGTACTATTAAAAGTAATTAAAAACAAGGAAGAACGCTATAGTCGAGAACCCCGACAATCAGATACCCGTTACTCAGCTAAAGGAACCAAAGGGAAATTGAACCAACAAAGCGATATTAAAATGTGCCCCCTACCGGCGGTAGAGGGATTTAAGCGTAATGGGCGTTAGAGTGGGCGTGGCAACTTTTTTTGAGATCAATCGATAGGTATTGACGTGACCAATACATTTCAGTTAAAATTTTTATTCTAGCATAAAAACTGTAGGAGCCACAGTTTTGGGCGATTTGTGGGCGTTAGAGTGGGCGTGGCACATTGCTGAAACAAACTTGCGCTGCGTAAGAAGCTCAGGAATCTGCACGCCAAATTTTAATAGCCTAGCTCCCATAGTTTCCGAGATCTCAGCGTTCATCCGGACAGACAGACGGACATGGCTAGATCGACTCGGCTAGTGATCCTGATCAAGAATATATATACTTTATGGGGTCGGAAACGCTTCATTCTTCCTGTTACATAATTTCCGACGAATCTAGTATACCCTTTTACTCTACGAGTAACGGGTATAATGACCCATTTAAGTGAGTATCATTAACAGTATTATAACCATTTATAAAAATGGCTCCTTCTTGGATTACATTAATTTTTTTTATTATATTCCCTGATTTTGTTACAAAGGGATTTTTCTCCATTTAGTAGCCTTGTAAAAAGATTAAATATTTCTGTCTTAATATTAGAAATTACATAACATTACATACATCAATTAACAGTTTTCCATCATTGTGTGAGATGGATCTTGCGTTATACACTTCGCAACGGTTTGTTATGATGGGGTATTTTATATATATTACAATTAATTCTTGGTGTATGGCGACTTTAAGTTTTGATATGTCTAATATGTCAGTAATTACTACAGGTTTCTGTTCGTGTTTATATATTTCTTGGATTTCTTCAGCGTTTACAATTTTAGTGTTGAAAACATCTATTTTTGCTAATGTAATTGTATCCATTAAGTTCATCAGATCGTAAGTTAGTAAGCGAAGACGATGTTTTCTGAATGGAAATTCTTGGTTTGAAAGAACTGTTTGAAGATTCTCAGATAGGGTTTTTATTTCTTTAAATAATTTAGAATTAATAACGAATTGATTGTTATTGTTTTGGATTAAATCATCAATTTTATTTTGGACCGTTATCAGATCATCATGATCGGGATTCCTCTTTTTGCCCTATTTGGTAAAATTTGTAGAGAAGCATTTTAATGATATCTAAATCATAGAAAATTTCCCACTGTAAATTATTACTTTTGTTTATGTGTGTTGATTCGAGTTTGATTATGTCTTTATATAAACTTAAATTAGTTATATGAAATAGGTCAGCGTATGAATCATAAATAAGGATGTCATTTGTATCCTTGTAGAGGAAAAAATCATGGTTCGTGTAATCCATTATTTCGGAATTGGTGGCTGCTACTATCACTAATACAAATATTATTGAATTCATTTTCTGTAATTTAAGACAAACTG
Source organism: Drosophila suzukii (assembly GCF_043229965.1). NCBI lineage: Eukaryota > Metazoa > Arthropoda > Insecta > Diptera > Drosophilidae > Drosophila > Drosophila suzukii. The sequence goes on along the minus strand of NW_027255896.1, from coordinate 38,745,760 downwards.
AGTTTAAGATTTGATGTTATTTTTATGAATCGTACGATTTCTATTATTTATGATAACCTTATTATGTAAATTCTCCTTAACTACTTGTTTTTTATATCTAAAGTTAAGCTTATTTCTTTCCCTGTGTTTTTTCTCATAAATGCCTTCCCCTACGAGAAAGTCCTTTTCCTTTCTGCCTTTGTTGTGAGAACTTAACATTTTCTCTTGTGCCTGTTTTAATAACTGTGGAATAATATCATGTTCGATTTTATTGTATAATATATCGTATGGTCTTTGGTTGGTAATGGAATGTATAGTCATGTTGTATTCCTGAGCTGCTTTAATTATAATTTCGGAATAATCAACTAAATTAAGTTCATCTTTGATGCAACGAGCAATGTCTGTAAGAGTTGAATGAGCCCTTTCTCTTTGTCCGTTGGACGTACTATGGCGAGGATCCGCGAAATATAAATTAATACCGCATCTTTGTGCGAAGGATTTAAACTGTGTTGAAAAAAACTAGGCTCGTTATCCATCATTAAAGTTTTGGCAAGTGGAAATTGTTGCAATATTTCTGAAATTTCGGTTTCTATGTTGAGTTTATTTTGGATCTCCTTTACGACTAAGTATTTTGTCTATGAATCAATCAATAGAATACGAATTTCAGGTTGCTTTAGGCTTGTTAACAATTTATTAGCGAGAGAGAGTACAGCAGGCGAGACGAGAGTGCATTTAATGTCGAGATCAGAATTCGTACTACTTTTACAAAGGGACAGCCAGCCGAATGCTGGGCCCAAGAATGCAAGTACACAAAAAACGAGAGAGCTAGATAGAGAGAGCTACCTTTCGCGATGCAATTAACATAAGAGATTGAATTAAGTTAATTAGCTGCTGCGGCTGCGTAACCCGACATACTCCCCCCGTTGCAAGCCTGGGTTTCAACATCATCCTTAAGGGGAAGCAGACACAGCTTGTTTACTGCGTGCTTTGTCACTCCTGATGCTGTCTTCAGAACGGCAACTCGAGCAACCCCATCTCCACCGAACAGAAGGTCAATCACTCTGGCGAGGGGCCACTTCATGGAAGTCAAGTTTTCGTCCTTGACCAGAACTAAGTCATCGACAACCAGGCCAGGTTTTAGGGTGCGCCACTTGGAGCGCTGCTGCAGTAATGTTAAGTATTCTTCCTTCCATCGGGACCAAAAGATCTGCTGCAAGTAAGCCACGCGTTCCCATCCATCCAAGCGATGGAAGTTAAGACTGGTCACATCCGGCTCAACGAAAGAGGAAGGCGGACCACCATTCAAAAAATGTGCTGGAGTTAATACATACAGATCAGCTGGGTTTTCTGAAATCGAGACTAATGGTCGAGAACTAACAACCGCCGAAATGTGACACACCAGGGTCCGCAACTCCTCAAAGGCTAAAACAGCAGTGCCAACAGCGCGGTAGAAATGATGCTTAGCGATCTTCACAAGCGCTTCCCAAAGACCGCCAAAGTGTGGCGACCTAGGAGGAATGAAACACCAATCAATAGCCTCCGCTAGGCAAAAGTCTGGTGTTCTGGTGATCACTGCTGAGGAATAGGCGCCTTAGTTCGAGCAGCTCATTGCGAGCGCCAACAAAGTTGGTTGCATTATCAGACCAAATCTGCCGCGGCCTTCTTCTAGTGCATATAAATCGTTTGAGGCCCTGCAGAAACGATACCGTAGAGAGATCCTTGATTAACTCCAAAGGAATAGCCTTCGTGGCGAAACAAGTGAAGACACAAACGTAGCATTTTACTTGAGGCTTGCTTTGCGCCTCTGACTTGTAGAAAAATGGCCCGCAAAAGTCAACGCCAGTGACGTTCCTTTGGAAGATTCGCCATGATATGCTCCACTACTCGAGGCTTCATTCGAAAGCATCTTATACATTTGTTTACCGCCTTCATAACCGTCTTCCTCCCCCCAATAGGCCAATATTGGGATCGAATTATGACGAGTAATGCCCGTGGCCCAGTGTGCAGATTGCGTTCATGAAAGTGAGTAATAATGGCAATAGTGACCGAATCACTCAGTGGTAATATAATTGGATGACGCCTATTAAAACTCTAAGAAGCCCAAATTGGTCAATGAATGGCGAAAGAGATGCGAGCGAGCTGGAGGAGTGCACCATTCCCTTTGACAGCACCTCGGGAGAGAATGTCAGCTGGATTTGAAGAAGTTGGAACATATCGCCACTCTACAGACTCAGTTAGCTCTTGAATGGCAGCTACTCGGTTTGCTACAAAAGTATTGAATCTGGACGGTTCGTCTCGGATCCATGAAAGCGCAACAGCAGAGTCGCTCCAGCAGTAAAACTTTCCCTCAAATGCACTCGTCCCAGCCACCTCTGCAATGAGCCTAGATAAGAGTTCCGCCCCACACAGTTCCAGCTTGGGCAAAGTGAGTGGTTTCAAGGGGGCTACCCTTGACTTTGAGCTAAATAATTGAGATCGGCCGTTGCAAACGATGTAGACACAGGCACCATATGCTTCTATGCTGGCATCACAAAATCCATGAATTTCACTCTCAGAGTTTGGAGAACGAACCAGCCGAGGAAATGACGCATGCTTAATCTGCCCAAAACTCATACATAGTTGATCTTCCTGTTGATGATGCAGTTAGGTACTTTTATGAGATCCTTTACCGTCTATTTGATGAACATGTCCCTCTTTCCTCCATGAAGAATTCTTACAGCTCTCCATGGTTTACCCGTCAACTATCTTATCTGAAGAATAAAAAAACCAGACTATTTAAACGTTTCAAAATATCCGGCTTACAGACAGACTTCACCAAATATAGTTCAGCTAAGGCGGAATTTGTCCAGTACAATTCTGGTTGTTACAAAAATTACCTGTCTCGTTGTAAGTGTGATTTCAAAAGTAATCCTATGCTTTTCTTTTCTTTCGTCAATTCTAAACGGAAATCTAGCTGCTTCCCTCCCTCTCTTTTTCTCAATAATAATGTAGCATCTGATGATAATGATATTTGCAACTTATTCGCAGACTTTTTTCAATCCACATATACGAAATGCAATAATGTCATTATCAAAGATTATCCATACCCGCTACCTAATTTGAACTCTATCTTCAAACCAGTGATTGATGTACCTGATGTTCTTCAGAATCTTAATACTCTCAAGCTCCCATTTTCACCGGGTCCTGATAGAATACCAAGTTGTATACTTAGGAATTGTTCATCTTATCTTGCTCTTCCCTTAACATTGATATTTAATCTGTCCCTAAGTCAATGTAGATTTCCATCCATATGGAAGGAATCCTTTATTATCCCATTGTTTAAAAAAGGGAACAAGTCCGATATCTCAAACTATCGCGGTATTGCTAAACTCAGTTCTATTCCTAAACTTTTTGAAAAAATTATTACCTGTCAGTTGCAGCATCATTGCAGGTCTATTATTTCACCTTGTCAGCATGGCTTCACTAGATGTCGCTCTACTTCTACAAACCTACTTGAATTTACGTCTTTAATTACTAGAGGTTTTCTGACACATCATCAAACTTATGTAATTTATACCGATTTTTCTAACGCTTTTGATTCAGTGAAGCATAGGATTCTTATTTATAAATTGTCCCTTTTAGGTTTTCCACCCAACCTACTAGAGTGGATACTTTCCTACCTTTCTAATGGAACTCAAATGGTCTGTTTTAATAATAAAATTTCCAAAATAATAAATGTTACTTCTGGAGTGCCACAGGGTAGCCACCTGGGACCTTTACTTTTTGGCTTAATGATCAATGATCTACATTATGTCATAAAATCGTCAACTGTTTTAATGTATGCAGATGATTTCAAGCTATGTTTGTCCATGTGTTTACCTAATTCATATAATGACCTTCAATTAGATCTTGATTGTTTGTATACGTGGTGCATGATTAACATGTTGAATTTGAACTATTCTAAATGTAACTTTATGACCTTTTATCGTTGTAATCCATCTCTGTATTCTTATTCTATTGGAAATAACGCCCTTGAACGTATTTTTTCTGTTCAGGATCTTGGCGTTGTATTTGATCATAAACTTAGTTTTAAAGACAATTAGGGTATTCAATTGCGTTGCAATCGTTTGAAAAGTGTAAAAGTGTAAGCAGTTCCAACAACAATTTCCATACAAAATAGTTTTCAAGGCCTACAACACCCCAGCCTATGTATACAAATCTGTTGTACTTGTGTAGAAATAGGGGGTTAATAATGGGTAGGAATTTTATCTAAAATACTAAAAATATACTGAATAGTTGGGTTTTAATGACAGAAAATATCATAGCCTTCTTTTCACAAAAATTTAAAAGTTGGCGTTATTTTGTACGTCAATTTCCTGCAACGATATTTTAAAATAGAGGGCGTTCACAATTCTCGTCTGGCAAACTTACAAAGTTTACACTTTTGCAACGCAATTGAATACCCTAAATATATCTACTATAACTAACAAAGCCAGAAGTCTCCTGGCGTTTATGAAGCGCTGGTCAAGGGAGTTTGATTATCCATACACAACAAAGCTTTTGTATGTTTCTCTTGTTCGTCCGCCAATGGAATATTGCTCGTGTATATGGTCACCTCAAATTAGCTGTTACCAAAATATGTTAGAGTCCGTTCAAAAACAATTCCTTTTATTTGCTTTGAGAGGTTTAAACTGGGACACAGGTAGTCGATTGCCCTCTTATCATGCGAGGTTGCGCCTGCTGGACTTACCAACCCTGAACAATCGTAGAAAGTGTCATGGAGTTATGTTTTTGCATAAAATAATTAATGGTGATGTCGACTCTCCCTTCCTTCTTAGTTCCCTCAACTGGAATGTACCCTGTAGAACCGTTCGTCGTTTTCGTCCGTTGTCCCTGCCAATTTGTAGATCCAATTATGCCCTTCATGATCCTTTTCGGGTTCTTTGTGACGACTATAATGCACTGTGTCACGTCTTACTGTTTGATAGCCTTAATGCAACTAATTATGATAAACTTGTGTATTTTCTATCTTCCAATAATTTGTAAATTTCTATGTTACTAGCCATGTGAGCATGTATTTTAAACTGTCTATTGCTATGTCGTCTTTTTCCATGTCCGCGATTTCGTTTTCTTGCCCAAATCGGTTTAGGGCTCCGCGCGTAACAAGCATTGCTTGGTGTCGTAAGGGCCACTTGTTTGTACTGACCATAGTGCATCAACGTCCAAGAATAATAAAGCACTCTATTCCGTGTTCTGTGACTCAGGAAGGCTTTCATTCCAGGATAACTTCTCCTTGCACAGTTGTTGAAGGAAAATTTTCGATTTTGTGATCACCGGTCAAACCAACCCGAGAGGATCGTAAAATCGCGCTATTGCAGACAGGACAGATCGCCTGCAGGGGCTTGATGTTGACTGTAAGACCGAAAAGGAAAACAATAGTTGGTCAGAAACTGGATCCCAAGCGAGAGCTTAGGTTTTTGCAAAATCAGTGCCATGATCAAACTTCAAATAGGACTCCTTATCCTTGTCTGCAACTCCATCCAAAACAGTAGAAGGGAATCGCGGATTCTGGGACAATTCGCATATTAATTTAGAAATCAAAAGAACCCCAATAAAATAAATCTAACAAGTTAATGATTCTCAGATGTGGAATATTTTCAAATACACATTTTTGTTTCCGCCCCAGAATGTTTAACTGGTAAATTGTCTAAGATTCTCTCCCTTCCACAAATCGGTCATAAACATGTCATAAGAGGGATTCAAGCAAGAGCTACCATGCGCTCCTGTCAATTACCTGACCGCAATAAAAGAGACACATGCACAACCCAGAAGGCGCACGCTCATTGACAAGATTATGGGCCTCACGCCAACGACCTCATGGCTGACTGCTAGCTCTAATACGTTCCCATAATAGGGGTTGAAATCACGACCGCGCAACAACTCGCAAGTAGCCGACATGTCAGTCAAGGAAATATTTTCCATTCTCCGTACCTGTAATTTTAACTCGAAATAAAATGTCAGAAGTTTATTTTGTACCATAATAATACATTTATTCATTTATTTTGGTATTGCGAACATTTTTAAATTAATTTTCTGCTTTGACTCCGGCGATTTGCATAGAAGAAGCAGGCGCACGTTTTCGACGTCATTTCTGGATTACAAAATGTAAAGTATTCACCATAATTCGTAGCTCTGAGGTCATGTCCACCTCGATTCATGAACATAGTTTTTGTGTTTAGAAGGTATTAAAAATGATGACCAATTATCTCTCCTTTAAATTGTTCAATAAATTGGTAAATTTCCTCATGAAACTTAATTTGGTTAATTTGGTTTTCTTGCACATCTTGACACATCTAGTCTCAACTTTAAAATAATGTATAAAAATTATTTTATTGTTTTGAAGCTACTTTTAAAAAATGTCAAAATAATATATGCATTGTTAAGAGCACAAACCCCGCCCTTAAGGTGTGTTTCACAATAGGGAAACCGTTTTCCTTTAAACCTGTTTAATGACGGACAGCCCATTTCCCCGACATTAATGAGCTGAAATGTAGAAATCGTTTCTTTTCCACACCTTTACAAATAATTTGTTTTCCGCTTGTAATTGTCCTTAGATAGTTTCGAGTTTGTGGAAAACTCTTCTCTCCATCGTTCCAAAAAATTTTGTGATGTGTATTGGTTAACCAAATTGCAGTCTTTCGAGATTTTGTATTTAGCAAAGTAAAATCATATGGTGGTTCTATTAAAATACTATTATTCAAGTTTGGATCTTTTTCGAATACAATTCCAATTTTCTTTAAAATAAAATTATTATTATTATCAAAGAAACCTTGAACATCAATCGAAACAGTATCTTTCAACATTTTTCTAATGTTAAACAACTCGTTGTACTAGTCCGTTTAGTGGGTTATATTCAACTAAACGGTCTTGTATGAGGAGACAGTAAGCTTGGGTATTTTCATGACTTGGTGTCTTCAGTTCTATTGAAATTCTCACATCAATAGGACCAGTTTTCACTGATTCGTTTTGATATGAAAGATCAACCACAATAATAGGGGCCTTCAATTTAAATTCATTTGGGGACAAAAATGGTTGTGATTCACGATTATAGTAACTAGATTGAGATCTTGTATACATTTCATATAGGTGAGCATACTGGTTCTTACTAAAATCAACATTCAGTTTATCATATGGTTATGAATTCAAATGAACTTTCAAGTTTGATAAATTATTTGTGATAACTTCTCCATTTAGTGTAAATCCAATTATTACAAATCTTGGTTTTTTCGCGGTTAGCCGACAATTTCTCATTGCAGCTGTGTTGACTCCCATACCCCTATTTTGGGTTAGCATATGAATACCAACTCCGGAATGCTATTGGTAGGCTTACACCACTTTTAATAATATCATATACATGTGTCGTTGGTAGATGATTTAATGTTTCCACTAAAAATTTGAGTTCTTGGCTGCGCGAGTTCCGTTTTTAAATTTTATTTTTCGTTAAATTGTTTTTTTAGAACTTTTGATGACGCAGCCCCACATTTGGCGCCAATTAATTTTATTCGTTGTTGTTGATTTAAAAAAATATATTTTTATTTTTAATTTTATTTTATTGGTGATTGCCCTTAATTCACAATCTCACTTATACATCAATACACTTTTAGTTTTAGTTATTATCACACCGCTCAATAAGTTCCCGGCCTAACAAGGAAAAACACTTTTTTTTTTGAAAATTTTGTTTTATTCATCAATATAGTTTCCATCTACGGCTATACACTCAGTCCAGCACTTCTCTAACCTTTCTACAGGGTTGCCCATATTCGACGGACCCATCTGACGACGCCATAACTTTTGACAGAGATGCCAGATCGCTTAATGACATACCGCGTTTGAAGCGTCAGTCCAAGCAGATTTTTACCATGGAACAATACACGCCACGCGAGCGCTCTGAAATAGTTGAAATTTACATTCAACAGAACAAGTCAATTGTGAAAACTCAACGTGATTTTAAAAAATTAAAAAATGTGAAAAGTGCGCCTTCTAAGAACACCATTAAGCGTTTATACGAAAAATTTACGACTGGTGAGGCTCTTTCTAATCCGAAGAGGCCAAATAAAAGTTGACCAAGGCGATCGGACGATAATATCGCTGCCGTACGAGCCAGTGTTGAGATGTCCCCAAGAACATCCCAAAAACGCCGTTCTCAGCAGTTGGGCATGGCTCGGTCCACTTTACAACGGATTATTCGCGTTGATTTGCATTTGTTCCCGTACAAAATTCAATTGAAGCAAAGATTGTTGCCTACGGACAAGCCTCGTCGATTGGAATGGGCCCAAAGAGTCATCGAAATGGCCGAAGATGACGATCAATTTTGGAACAAAATTATCATGTCCGATGAAGCCCATTTCACATTGAATGGGACCGTAAATAAGCAAAATTGCCATATTTACGCCACTGAAAATCCTGAGAAGATTCAAGAAGTGCCTCTTCACGACGAAAAAGTCACAGTTTGGTGCGGCGTTAGTTCGAAAACGGTCATTGGGCCGTTTTTCTTCCAAAATGAAAATGGCCATGCTGTTACCATCAACCAGGAGCGTTATCGCGACATGATGACCAATTTTGTGATGCCAATTATTCGTCGAAAGCGTATGAGGCAGTTCTGGTTTCAACAAGACGGCGCTCCACCGCACACAAGTCGCATAACAATCGATTTTCTGAAGAAATTGTTTCCGGGCCGTTTGATGTCGAAAAGTGGTGATTTGGACTGGCCACCGCGTTCGCCCGATTTGACGCCGCCCGACTTCTTCTTGTGGGGATATTTGAAGTCAAAGGTTTACGTTAACAAGCCAAGGACCCTAGAAGAGCTCAAGGACAACATTCGTAAAGAAATAGCCGCTATTCCGGCCGAAATGTTGGCGAAAACGATGGAAAATGCTGCAAAAAGGGCACAATACGCCATCAACGCCAGAGGCGGCCATTTGAAAGATATCATATTAAAAAATTGATGTAAACAAATCTACTTGGAACAAATTAAATGATTAAGATTGCCAACCGCCAAATTTTTATTTTTTGTTTCTTTGATTTTTAAAAAAAAACATGGGTCCGTCGAATATGGGCAACCCTGTATCTTAAAATTTGCAAAATCGGTCGGAGTTACATGGAAAATTTTTCAGGCTATGTTCGTCATTTCCAGTTTAAAAGTTAGTTCATTTCTGCTTTGTTCTAACACATCGCCAAGATTCTTAGTTAGCATCAACACTAGTTCATGTTTACATTTTAACAAAACTTTTTTATAATCCTCAGCAAATCTCAACAAAATGGGGTTCCGTAGAAATTTCGTCTCCACTGCTCCATCCAGAATTTAATAGATTTTGACTTTGAAGAGTATCCAGAGATATAAAAAATTTTAGGGTAGTACTCATATTGATGGACATTGACTTGACACATTGGACACGTTGTATTTAGTTGTTACCTAGTAGTATTTTGATGCTTACTTTCTCTTTAGTCTTGTTTTTGGGATGGTTACTTTGTGTATGGTACCTGTAAAGTACTTGCTTTTGGATGATTACTTTTTGTATAGCATCTGTAAAGTGCTTGGTTTTAGATGGTAACTAACTGTTAACAAGTGTTATGAGTTGTTATAGTTTCTGGTTAAGAATTATCAAAGCATAAAAAACAAATTTAACGTGAACTATAATTACCTGACCATCATTAAAGTCACATGCCCAAGACCTAAGGAGCAGGCCGTCTGATAAGATCATACATCTCAAGACCATTGATAAGGGATGATGTTCCGACCGTGCACCAACTCGCAAGTAGCCGACGTACCTCATTGAACAAAATACTTTCCCTTCATCTGTACTTGTAGTTTTAATTACAGTCAGAAAAAAATTTTGTAGTATCATTTAATATTATTTTATTTATTTTGTTATTGTAAACATATTTTATTTAATTCATAATTAAATATATATTATATATATTTTTATATATTTAATTTTCTGACTCCTCCTTCTGTAAGAAATATATGGGTTATTTACCTTCGTTCCAAACGTATATTTATACCCGTTACTCGTAGAGTAAAAGGGTATACTAGATTCGTCGGAAAGTATGTAACAGGCAGAAGGAAGCGTTTCCGACCCCATAAAGTATATATATTCTTGATCAGGATCACTAGCCGAGTCGATCTAGCCATGTCCGTCTGTCCGTCTGTCCGGATGAACGCTGAGATCTCGAAAACTATGAGAGCTAGGCTATTGAGATTTGGCGTACAGATTCCTGAGCTTCTTACGCAGCGCAAGTTTGTTTCAGTAGACTTCCACGCCCACTCTAACGCCCACAAACCGCCCAAAACTGTAACTCCTACATTTTTGATTCTAGATAGAAATTTTTAACTGAAATGTATTAGTCTTGTCAATACCTATCGATTGACCCAAAAAAAATTTTGCTACGCCCACTCTAACGCCCACAAACCTCCCAAGAAAAAAATTTATGACGTCAGAGCCATACAATGCGATATGTTTTTACGCGTGTATGTGTGTGTATGTAAATAGTTGCCGGCCGAACTTAGCGGCAAAGAAAAAAGCCCTGCCGGCGCTCAGAGAGAGCAAAGTGCGCGGCTAACTTATTCTATTGAATAATGAACCCTTTATCCATTTGTCCCATTGACGGGCAACTTTATTCTTTATTTAATCTTTATTTATCTCTTTCAATGAATATGTATTAGCTTAATAAATACCTATAGATTGTCCCAAAAAAACTTTTCCGTTTTTGTCCCAATGCTCTCAAACCAAAGTAGTTAGGACAAAGCCTTGACACTAGAGCCAGAAAACGACATACATACATACATATGTATATATGCATGTGTGTGGATGTAAAAAATTGCAAACTAATATCCGCGGCAAATAGAATTCTTTCAAACAAAGCTATTCAACCAAATATTTTGAAATACAGAATGTGCCTTAAAATTGTGTATGTTTAGCAAGCATACATAAATATAAATGTTTTTTGTCTATTTTATGTGTTGCTTTCTCATTCTTGGCGCTGGCTGAAACAAAAGCAGAGCCGAGAAATGAGAGCAAGGGAGAGAGAACAAAGTGCGCGGCTAACTTATCTTATCTGAGTAACCTTCGTTAAAACGCATATTTTCGCTTGGTTCCCATAGATAGATGTAAAATAATTCTTACAATTTAATGTTTCTCAGATGTTGGATTATTCTTAAACCATTCATTTGTTCAGTCAGAAAAAAATATTATAGGATCATTTAATATTATTTTATTATTGTAAACATATTTAATTTAATTCATAATTAAATATATATTATATATATTTTTATTTAATTAATTTTCTGACTCCTCCCTCTGTAAGAATTATATGGGTTGTTAACCTTCGGTCCAAACGCATATTTTCGCTTGGTTCCCATAGATAGATGTAAAATAGTTCTGACAATGTAATCTTTCTCAGATGTTGAATTATTTTTAAAGCATTCATTCTTCCCATAATAATATTGTAATATATTTCGAAAGCATCATTAGTTAGCATAGGAGCGTCTTTCAGTTTCATTTCTGATTCAAGTTTATGATAGAGGTGTTGGGACCTGGTAAAATCGGTTTTTGTTGTCAACTATTTTTATAGTTCTAGTTTTCTAATTCTATTCTATTTGTATATTATTTGTATGAGTAAGGCATCATTGTCTAAGATTCTGAATAAGTTTAATAAACTCTTTAATTACAATACTTATAAGCTGGTTACTATATATTTAGTAGATGTATACAAGTTGTTTAGTATCTGGTTTCTATATGTTTAATAGATGTATACAAGTTGTTTACTAGATGTATACAAGTTGTTTACTAGATGTATACAAGTTGTTTACTAGCTGTTTAGTATCTGGTTACTATATATTTAGTAGATGTATACAAGTTTTTTAGTATCTGGTTACTATATATTTAGTAGATGTATACAAGTTGTTTAGTATCTGGTTTCTATATGTATAGTAGATGTATACAAGTTGTTTACTAGCTGTTTAGTATCTGGTTTCTATATGTTTAGTAGATGTATACAAGTTGTTTACTAGCTGTTTAGTATCTGGTTTATATATGTTTAATATTTGTTTACTTGATGTTTACTAATTATTATTAGCTGGTTACTAGTTGCTATTAACGTCTACGAGCTTTTATAGTCTTTTGTTAAGAATGATCAAAAATTCTTGATCACTAGACGACTTTCGATGTGAAGTAAAAACTTACACTCTGATTTTCAATGTATTTGCTATGTACGTAAGAAAGAATGCAAAGCCAAAATATCTCAAGATTGATATATAAATCTAGAGGAACATGTCCGATTATGTTGGGGGAAGATGTATATCTTGTGATTGTAAAACTAATTAAGAAATAAATTGTTCACAAGTTGTCTAAAAGCTGTGTAGAAGCTCTTTTGATAAACAATTTTTATTCATAATGACAGATATTAAGAATATATAATAATATCATCCACTTTAACTAGTATATTGTTAAAACAAAACAATTCCATTTTTCATGTTCTTTCATTTTATGTAGGTATAATAAATGTAATCTTAACTACGATAGCTAGCCCTACATCCCATAACTATAGTTATTAGCTACAATAAAATGTCTAGAAAGAACAAAATATATGAATGTCAAAAAACGATTTAAAACTAACTATAATTGGGAAAGTAATTGAAATCGCTCCGGCGTAATACAGTAAAAAACAAAAAACACTGTGATTATCCCATTTTCTATCACCATAACAAATGTGTATACTCACACCTAAATGACCAATTGTATCCTTTGTCCAAAATGTCTGTGACTTTCACATATAAATTTGTCACCGATAATTTAAATCCCATTAAGCAAACCACCCATTGCTAATCGTGCCATAACCCCAGAGTTAAGTTGGTTACCTACAATAAACACAGGTGGTGGTGTAAAGGATTGCTAAAATGCCTCGACGCAGGCGCAAAGGTCAAGGTAATGAAAAAAATGCAGGGAATATTATCCCTTCAAAAAAGAGGCCATAAAAAATATAATAAGGAAAGTATTTATTATTTGCCAACCATTTATAACTGTTACCAGCAACACAAATAGAAGTAATTGAAATCGCTCCGCCGTAATACAGTAAAAACAAAAAAACCATATCCTTTGTCCAAAATGTCTGTGACTTTCACTTATAAATTTGTCACCGATAATTTAAATCCCATTAAGCAAACCACCCATTGCTAACCATGCCATAACCCCAGAGTTAAGTTGGTTACCTACAATAAACACAGGTGGTGGTGTAAAGGATTGCTAAAATGTCTCGACGCAGGCGCATAGGTCAAGGTAATGGAAAAAATTCATGGAATATTATCCCTTCATAAAAAAGGTCATAAAAAATATAATAAGGAAAGTGTTTTTTATTTGCGAACCATTTATAACTGTTACCAACAACACAAATAGTTATTTTACAAGGGGTTCCGAAAATGCCTCGACGAAGGCGCGTTGGGACCTGGTAATATCTGTTTTTTGTACTTTTTATATATTTCTTTTATTTATTATTTTTTATTTTAATAATTATTTTATTTATTTATTTTTTTGTTTTCTAATTGCTTAATTTCCGCCGCAGCCGCATGCTGTCTCCGCTCCTCGGTCGGGAATAAGGCCATACCTGGGCGGACGCTCCTCCGCCTGGTGACGGGAAAGCTCGGGAACAATGGGTTCCGGAATAGGCCTTGGTACACTGCGATATACCAGTCCGCCTCTTCCTTCATCCTCTCGTGGGTCGCCATCCATGCTTCATAGTTTAGCGTGTTTTGCTCCTGGCGATCTACCAGCGCGAGCAACCTATCCTCGTTTACCGGACGATTCGATAGAACCCTCCGGAGCTGAAACGCAGTGGTCCTCAGCGCGTCTATTAGTGGGAGTTCCTCCCAATACTGTTGCTCTGCTTCTTCCTGCAGCGCTTCCGCCTGTTCGCGTGCCCATTCTTCTGTCGGGTAGGGCTCTCCATTCGCGGCCCACTCGCGCCTTTGCTCGCTCAGGCGAGCGCGCATTTCAGTGATGTCGCTAGGAATTTCGGTCATCCTTCTGCTGGTTCTGGTGTCCTGCCTGGGTTATCGAGCAGCAAACAGCTCTTTAAATATTGTTAGTGCTGGCAAGAAATTTATGACTATCACTTGTATTAGTTTTGAGAGTGTTATTCCACTTAAATTTAAAATTGTGTTTTTCCAGTCTTCCAAGGATTTTTTATTGTTTGTGCTTACTTTTGCACCTTCGCTGTGGACTTTTTCGGAACCCCTTGTAATATAACTATTTGTATTGTTGGTAACAGTTGTAAATGGTTCGAAAATAAAAAATACTTTTCTTATTATATTTTTTATGACCTTTTTTATGAAGGGATAATATTCCATAAATATTTTCCATTACCTTGCCCTATGCGCCTGCAACGAGGCATCTTAGCAATCCTTTACACCACCACCTGTGTTTATTGTAGGTAACCAACTTGACTCTGGGGTTATGGCATGGTTAGCAATAGGTGGTTTGCTTAATGGGATTTAAATTATCGGTGACAAATTTATAAGTGAAAGTCACAGACATTTTAGACAAAGGTTGTTTTTTTTGTTTTTACTGTATTACGGCGGAGCGATTTCAATTACTTCTATTTGTGTTGCTGGTAACAGTTATAAATGGTTGGCAAATAATAAATACTTTCCTTATTAAATTTTTTATGACCTCTTTTTTGAAGGGATAATATTCCCTGAATTTTGTCCATTACCTTGACCTTTGCGCCTGCGTCGAGGCATTTTAGCAATCCTTTACACCACCACCTGTGTTTATTGTAGGTAACCAACTTAACTCTGGGGTTATGGCACGGTTAGCAATGGGTGGTTTGCTTAATGGGATTTAAATTATCGGTGACAAATTTATAAGTGAAAGTCACAGACATTTTGGACAAAGGATACAATTGGTCATTTAGGTGTGAGTATACACATTTGTTATGGTGATAGAAAATGGGATAATCACAGAGTTTTTTGTTTTTTACTGTATTACGCCGGAGCGATTTCAATTACTTTCCCAATTATAGTTAGTTTTAAATCGTTTTTTGACATTCATATAATTTGTTCTTTCTAGACATTTTATTGTAGCTAATAACTATAGTTATGGGATGTAGGGCTAGCTATCGTAGTTAAGATTACATTTATTATACCTACATAAAATGAAAGAACATGAAAAATGGAATTGTTTTATCTTAACAATATACTAGTTAAAGTGGATGATATTATTATATATTCTTAATATCTGTCATAATGAATAAAAATTGTTTATTAAAACAGCTTCTACACAGCTTTTAGACAACTTGTGAACAATTTATTTCTTAATTAGTTTTACAATCACAGGATACATCTTCCCCCAACATAATCGGACATGTTCCTCTAAGATTTATATATCAATCTTGAGATATTTTGGCTTTGCATTCTTTCTTACGTACATAGCAAATACATTGAAAATCAGAGTGTAAGTTTTTACTTCACATCGAAAGTCTTCTAGTGATCAAGAATTTTTGATCATTCTTAACAAAAGACTATAAAAGCTCGTAGACGTTAATAGCAACTAGTTACCAGCTAATAATAATTAGTAAACATCAAGTAAACAGATATTAAACATATATAAACCAGATACTAAACAGCTAGTAAACAACTTGTATACATCTACATTAATATGCTAATTGTCCCAGAATCCGCGTTTCCCTACTACTCAAAACAGCCGACACATTTGAGCACCACTTTCTAAGTTTACATTTTCCCTTGACTAGAAGTTTTGATGCCTGATCCATAATGATCACTGCCTCTTCCTTGGACTTGGCTCCAGATATCAAATCAACCACATAAAAATCGCGACGAATGACCTCAGCCCCAAAAGGAAACGCTGTATGCTCGTCAGCTGACAACTGATGCACAGCTCGCACGGCCAGAAATGATGCTGGCTTCGTGCCATAAGTAACGGTGTCTAACTTAAACACCCGCAATTGGTCCTGAAGGGAATCCATCCACAAAATGCATTGCAAATGGCTGTCCTCAGGCTGAACCCTAACACAGCGGTACATTTTGCAAATGTCTCCTGTGTTTGCTACTGGGTGTAGACGAAACCGAAGAAGAATATGGAACAGCTTAGGCTGAATAACAGGGCCTGCCATAAGAACATCGTTGAGAGAATAGCCTAAGGAACTAGCCGCCGATCCATCAAAAACTACGCGAAGCTTTGTAGTGGAGCTATCTTCCATTATGACGCAATGATGAGCCAAGAAGTATCGGCACAACTCGATGTCAGCGGCAGAAACTGATGACATATGTTCAAGATCGAGGTATTCCTTTATGAATGCTGCATATTGAGCCTTCAAGGCTGGCTGACGATTCAACTTTCTCCCTAGGGAAAAGAATCTTCGATAAGCTTGCTGGTAGGACTCTCCCAAAAGATCTATATTGAACTTGGCAGGCAGCCGAACAGAATAATCACCAGCTGGCAAACGAACGACGTGTCTTACGAAATGTGCTTCACAGTCCAATTCTTCCTTAGTAGCGCGTATAATTGGCTCGGCGCAGCTTTCCACTTCCCAAAATCGTCGAAGAAGATCATCTAACCGATGGAAACTATTCTCTCTACTAGCGAGAAGTACAGTTTGAGACGACATTAAAGCCGAGCCATTGGAAAGGCCATAACCTCCAGAAAAAACCCAACCCAGACGCGTCTTTTAAATTAGGGGTAATCCAGGTGGGAGCTTGATTTGGTCAACGCATAACATCTCGAAAAAGAGGCTGGCTCCGATTAAAAGATCCACCCGCTGGGGAGCATAAAACCTTGGGTCAGCTAACTGTATATTTTTGGGTATGTTCCAGCTGCCAATGTCGACGTTGAAGCTAGGCTGTCGCTCTGTAATGTTCGGAGCAATTACCGCGGTAATTTTGGCTGAGTATTCGGAAGTTCGGGACTGAATCCTAATATTGACCGAGTGACCGTCCGTCACAAAACTGGAATCTACTATTCCAGTTACAAATGCTGAAGATTTTATTTTCTTTACTTGAAGCTGATTTGCGAATCGGGACGTTATTAGATACAGTTGGTAGCCCGAATCGAGTAGAGCTCGACAGGGAACGAAAACCCCGGAACGGTTTTTTACTAAAACGCTAGCCGTTGCTAAGAGCACAACATCATTACTAAACATGCACTAAGAGCAGTCGAAATGGAGGGCAGTGCAGAGGGTGAGGCAGAGGGAAGTGTTTCTTGAAGCTTTGCTCCTTCTTGTGAAGGAAAGGAAGGTGAGTTTCCCAGGTGAGGCAGGGTGTGGTGCTTAGATCCGCATGCACGACAACTACTAGAGTTGCATTGCCGAACTTGATGACCAACCTTAAGACAATTTATGCAAAGACTTAGCCGTTTCGCTTCTTGAAGCTTATTCGCAGGAGACAGGATTTTAAAATTCTGACAATATGAAATGGAATGCCCCGCATCATTACAGAATATAAAAATCCAAGGGTTAGCATTCGAGGCAACAAATGCTGATCTACGCGCATTGGGTATTCTGTTACTTCCCACCTGATTGCCCGGCGCATAGTTTGCCATGGCGAAATCCATAGTCTCCAACGTCCTGCATCGCTGCTTCAGAAATGATGCCATTGACTCCCACGTAGGAATTAAATTGACGAAGGCAGGGTCCTCTAAACGCTCTTCCCACTTTGCCTGACTTGCCAGATCCAACTTTTGGAACAGGACTTGGACGATGATGCGTCCTGCGATTTGTTCCGTCGTGCCCAGTCCTTTGAGAGCACGAATATGAGCTTTGAATTTATCGGACAGCTCCCGAAGTGTCGAGACGGAACCACTCTGCACCGCATTTAGTCCCAGGATTCAGTAATGTGTGCCTGAAAAGCTAAACGTCGATTATCAAATCCATTTTGCAGCAAATCTAAAGAAATTACGTAGTTGCATCCAAAATTTCCAATGAGCGAATAGTTTCCAACGCTGCGTCCCTCAGGCATGATCGTATATGCTGCAGCTTTTCTACGTTGGTGAGGTCCGGATGACTATCTATGATCGTGGTAAACATACAATAAAAGTCACATTTTGGAAGCTCCAGTGGGGGCAGCAATGCTGCCCTATATAGAGGCTGACGCTGCTGGGGGCCGAAGACTCCCGGAGTGATGCCGTCAGCAAAAGTTGAGTGCTAAAGAAGATGTGAGGCGCGCTTTGAAATTCCGGATCGAGCCGATGACTTCAGAATTACGAGAATGTCATCAAATTTCTCACTTAAATCACTTTCAATTTCCTCGAAATCCAATTCTTCGAGCTCACTGACCACCTTTTTAAATGACTCTTGAAGCTCATCAATCAACTCCAACCTCACATGTTGGTCGTCGCATAAAGTTAACGCCGCACTTGATAGGGAATCCACTTAAAGATACTGCCCTGTTTCCCATCAGCCCATCAGCGGTAATATCTCCAAAAGTTCCCGTAGGCAGGGCTACAACAACAACAGCTGACGAAATGCCCGAAATTCGGCTCCAACATGAAGATGACAGCCCGTAACAGCCCGTTACTTGGCTATGTACGCTTCTATGTATAGCTGATTTTGCGCCTTATATGTAAATTTCCGCAATCACCAACTGCTATTTATTTATAGCGCTCACTGCATTTAAGGCCTTATGATTGTTGTTCCGCCAATGCACCGCAGCCGCAAGAACGAAAATGTCAATAAATAGACTTATATGATTTGCACTTAGCATTATTTATGCACATATCACGTCGGGGTCACCAATGTTGAACTAATAAGCTTTTTTATTAGTTAGTGCTAAATTAGAATTAGAATTTCAGGTTGCTTTAGGCAATTTATTAGCGAGAGAGAGTACAGCAGGCGAGACGAGAGTGCATTGAATGTCGAGATCAGAATTCGTACAAAGGGACAGCCAGCCGAATGCTGGGCCCAAGAATGCAAGCACACCAAAAACGAGAGAGCTAGATAGAGAAAGCTACCTTTCGCGATGCAATTAATATAATAGATCGAATTAAGTTAATTAGCTGCTGCGGCTTCGTGACCCGACACAAGTAATGAACATTAAATTACTCCTGTAATTTTTTGTTCAAATTTGGCCAATAGTATAGTCTGTTAATGTGTTTTTAATTTTCGTCCAGTCCCCTGTGTGCTCTACAATGAGTTTCATCGATTATTAATGCTTTGTCTTCAGGATTTTCTACATCTTGGACAAATATTTTTGTATATAGGAATTTATTTGTGAAAGTTTCTTTAGGTGGAATTTGAATTTTGTATAAGTCTTCTAAAGTACAGTGGACACCTATAGTTATATTAGGAGGAATGTATTCCCTTAAGATTGATACCAAATTTTCCGGGGTATCAAATTCTATTATATGTCTTGTATTTCCGAATATATTGACCATCTCATGTATTGTATACCTCGCCGTTGCTATAAGCAATTTTGCTTAAACTGGTTTAAGGGTTTTCGGGTTTCTTGTATAACATTCTCAAAACTACTTTCTGCAGAATGCTAAGTGTTTTGATCTGAGACCGTCTCGTTAGTGTCAGTTAGGTTGTTAATTTGAATTCTTGATAAGGCGTCAGCGACTACATTGGTAGATCCCGGTTTATAAATTATTTTGGGAGAGTAACTTTCAATGAATGAGTACCATCTTTTCATCTCGATGTTTGGATTTTTTTGAGAGATCGAGAAAGACAGTGGTTGATGATCTGTATAGATTTCTATGTTGTTTACGCCATATAAATAGCTTCGTAAATTTTTAAATGCCCAAACTATTGCTAAAAGTTCTTTCTTATTGGTTGCATATATTTGTTCGGCTTTAGTTAGAGTTTTTGAAATAAAGGTTATTGGGTTTCATTCCTGAGAAAGAACAGCACCAATAGCTAGATCGGACGCATCGGTCGTTGAAGTAAATTTTTTATTATAATCAGGTTGTACCAATTCGATTTGTGCAATTAAATTATCTTAGAGCTCGTTAAAAGCTCGTACAGTTGAATCGTCCAACTGTATTGAAATTTTACGGGACATTTTTTTGGATACTTTACCATTTTGATCTTCCAAATATTTTGTCAGAGGTTTTGCAATTTTTGTGTAGTTTTGCACAAATTTTCTGTAATAGCCGGTAAGGCCTAGGAAGCTTCTAAGCTCTCGAATGTGTTTTGGAATTGGATATTTTAAAATTGTAGATATTTTTTCGGGGTCTGTTTTGATTACCATGTGAGAAACTACGTCGCCAAGAAATGTGGTTTCTAATTTGAAGAACTTTGATTTTTCGATTGAAATTTTCATATTTGCGTTCAGCAATATATTAATTTTGACGATTAAGTCCTTGTAGTGTTGTTCTATTGTTTTAGAAAACATAATAACGTCATCCATGACATGTTTTTCCTACTCGTTCTCTCAAAATGTCATCCATTGCACGTTTGAATATTCTGGGAGCGTTCGTTAGCCCAAATGGCATTCTCAAGAATTTATATTTTCCGTTATTTATAGAAAATGAATTTTGTTCAATGTCTGTCTCTTTCATGAGAATCTGGTGAAACCCAGACTCCAAGTCGATCGTGGAAAAGTGTTTTGCTTTTCCAAGGTTTGACAAAATCACCGAAGGATCTTGCATTGGATATCTGTCCGGAATGGTGTTTTCATTTAGTTTTTTATAGTCTATAACTAATTTGAGTTTTGCGGTACCATCTTCATTAAAACCTTTTTTTGGTACCACTTAAACTAGAGAATTATAGGGGCTTTTGCTTGGTCTTATAATTCCTTCTTTTAACATGCGATTGATTAACTTCAGAGTTTTCGAAATCTGAAGCCGATAGAGCATACGGGTACTGTTTGCTATAAATAGCTCTGTCGTTTTCGGTGTTTATTTCACCGCGAATATCAGTCCTGAAAGGGACTTGCATATTTATCTTCGAGTGCTCTTTATTGATAATATTTATTATCTCATTTTCCAAATCCATTCTTTGGTTTGGAATTGATTCACTAATATTATTTATTTGATTGGTGTCGGATAATTCAACGACGGCTTGTTCAGGATTTTTTAATCCCAAACTTGAAATTTCGGATACTTCAACGACGGCGCGCTCTGGATTGTCGGATACATCTACGACGGCGTGTTTAGGATATTTAAATCCCAAACTTGTTTTGCTTTGATTTGCCTCTTCAGACTCAGTTCTGAATTTGGGCTTTTCATCAAAGTATTTTCGTATAATAAATTCCTTTAATGGAAGAATTGTTTTTTCTTCAGATAAGGAAAGTTGGTTAAAAGAACTGTCATTATCAAAAATCAATTTTTCTTCTTTACCCCCATATCTTATTACTCCTTTTTCTGTGTCAATTACAGCTCCTATTTTTTTCAATAGGTTGTAACCTATTAGAAAGTCTGATTTTAACCCATCTATTTCATAAAATGTGTAACGCGTATCGAAGATCGTTACCATATGATAATATTTAATTATAGAATATCCATTAACCGTAGATACTCTTTTATATATAGGAAGCTCGTTTTTGTTTTTATATATCCCTGATTTGATATAGCAGGAGGTTGCTCCTGTGTCAATTAGAATTTTAAGTTTTTTATTTATTTTGCTAGGGTATCGCCTAAAAAATGGATATTATTTATTCGCATAGTTTTATTAGCCGGTTGGTAAACCGTTCCTGTTGGTTCTCTTTTGTTCTGCGGATTATTTTGCGGAGTTGTTTGTGTCTCCTGCTTTTTATTTTTGTTCCATTTATTCTGGTATAGTTGTTGTTGCCATAACTGTTATAACCCTGATTGTACTTTGGCCTATTCTGAACCTGTAAGGATTCATCTACGTCCATCGGTTCTGGCTTGCTTTGCTGAGCTTTATTGGAATTCCATTGATTATGGGAATTATATTGTGGATTATACTGTTTGCCCTGATTCCAATTAAGATTTTTATTTTGAGTATAATTGTTTCTATTCTGGCTATCGGGTTGATTAAACCTCAAGTTGTTAGTATTCCTTTGATTACTATTATGGTTATTATGGTTACTTTGCTTGGGTCTATTATTTGAGTTTTGGTACCCGAATAAATTTGACTCATAACTCCTGCGCTGTGATGATGTGAAATTGTTAGCGAATTGGGCCCTCAAATTATTGCTTTCTTGTTCTTGTACTATTACCATAGCGTTCGGTAAGTCTGGCGGATTCATAGAAAATATGACGTCTGAGATATGGCCGTTGAGGCCAGTTATGAATACTCTTAGAGCTGTCTTTTTGTGTTTTTCGTTCATTTCAGCAGTTAAAGGCTTATTTCTGCCGTAAGTCATAATGGTTTTATTTATTAGAAGAGTTAGTTTTTAATTAACTAACCCATAATATTCCATTATGGACAGTTTCCCTTGACTTAGTACTCCTAAGTCTTGCTCAATTATATGGATTGGACGTTTGTCGCTAAAAAGAAAGTCCAACCTTGCCATTATGGCGTCAAAATTTATTACCGTTCCATTGTGTGTTAGGGCATCGTTTGCTGTGCCAGTTATTTTGTTCCTCAAGATTGATAATGCAGAAAAAAACCTTTCGCTACCTCTAGCATATTGTCCCATGGCTATTTCTGCTGGTTCCCTCCAACTCACATATTTGTCTTCTTCTCCTTTAAATTCCCTGACTGATTTGATAATTTCAAAGGAAGTTTCACATTTAATATTTGGGCCAATGACTTCTACTTGAAAATCTTCAACCTTTTTTATATTTTGATTTAGTTGTGCTTTTAAACTCACGATCTCATTCCTTAAAGGATTCAATTCATTATTTACAATATGTGCAATTAATTCGCTCACTTGGTTATTAGCTTGGCTGCTAGAAGCCATTGCAGGTTGTGGTAGGGTCATGGTGAGAATTCTTTCAAAATCGTTAATGAGGTCTTCCACCTTGTTTGATTTTATTTAAAAATTTTGTTGCTCATAGTACTTAAATAAAATATAAAAAAATAAACAGTATACGCTCACTAATTGTCTTTTTTTCTTCCTGGGATTAATATGAGGTCTTCTGTTTTCCTTGATGATCCTTCTTGGTTGTTTTGAGCGAGGGATGGCCTTCAGCTCTCCCTTCAATTTATTTTTGTGGTTGTTAATTTTTTGCGAGGGATTGCCTTCAGCTCTTCCTTCGGTTTGTTTTCTAATCGGCTCAGCTTTTCCATCTTATTGAATTTGTATTTTTTAGATTTGTAATTGCATTTGCCTTTTACTTCTCAGTCGATATTTTTTGTATCAACTTTCACTTTCACAGTCTTGCAATTTTAGTTTAATTTTGTGAATTATTTTTTTGAGACCGTTTAGTTTTTTTTTGTTGAACAGTAGGTTTATTATGCCGATTATTAATTAGCGGAGTGTTGTAGACAAAGTGGATTATTTCATTTATTAATTTCCTCCTTCGTTTTAAACACGAACTTTTTGTCGGTTGTTTAGGTTTTTATTTGACCACGCAAGTTCCTTTTCACTTTAAAACCGTTAGTTATTTATTTTAAATCTTTTAATTAGAGCCATTTAAGCGTTCACTAAGTTACAACTTTACAACTTTTCCTTAATACCCACTTTTATTCTACTGTTCACAATGATTCTTCTATTGAACCGATCTTCTCGGATGCAAAAACCGCCTGCCTGGCCAAGGGCCGATTATCTGATAAACAAACCTCGGTTTAAGAGAATTGGGGAACTCATTAAGAGTTGGACAAGGGTTGGACTCAAGAGAGTCGGGAAATCGGATGATCAAATTCTCCGCTCGATTGCTAAACGGATTACGCTGCAGTTTTGGGGCTCGCCGGGTGTTGACCGGATGCTTGTGTTTACATTACCTAGACACAGCTTAGTGTATGCTAGGAGGACCGCGGCGCAATTGAATCTTAATAATTAACTTCGATTGAAGTGGGGGAGCTAACTGGGATTCTATGGGAACGCTGAAGAAGGGGTTCCCAGCTAAGAATTGTTTTTTATAAGAAATTGTTTACGACTTGGGTAAGGCGGCTGGGCGCTCGAGCTGGAAGGCGTTCTCAGCTAAGAATTGTATATGAAGAGTTTGTTTATAAATTGGCTAAGGAGGCTGGGATCATGAGCTTGATAACTTGCAGGGCAATTCGAGTTTTTATATGTGCCTTTTGGAATTTCGAACTCACCAGCCGTATTTTTAAGATACATTTATGCGATTCTACTAGATATGGTGCAAGATGGTACAGTCGTAACATACATGGATGATCTCATTATTCCCTCTAAGAATGTAAATGAAGGAATACAAAAGTTAGAGCGTGTCCTAAATCGAGCTTCGGAGTTTAACTTGGAAATTAAGTTGAGCAAATGCCAGTTTCTGAAGGGAAAGGTAGACTTTATGGGGTACATTGTGGAAGGAGAGACCATAAGACAGTAAGAGGCCAAAACGCAAGCAGTCAAGAACTTGTTCCTCCGGGATTATGACTATGTCATCGAGCATCGAAGCGGCAGCAAAATGCGTCACGTAGACGCCTTAAGTCGTGTTTCATGTCTAATGCTGGAAGACACTCTGCATCACAAGTTGCAGGAAGCACAGTCGCAGGATGAATGGGTTCGGGCAGTAATGGCCGCCCTCGAAAACAGCACATATGGTGACTTCTTTATTAAGCATGGCATATTGCACAAGGATCCTGTCAAAGAACTGATTGTGGTGCCGACATTAATGGATGAAGAAATCATTCGTATGGCCCATAAGCAAGGACATTTCTCAGTGAAAAGAAGTCAAGAGGCTGTCGAGAAGACATTTTATATACCGAACTTATCGAAGAAAGTAATAAGAGTGGTCAAGAGTTGCGTCGAATGTATTATTTCGGAAGGCAAGGCAGGCAAAAAGGAAGTTTTCTTAACACCCATTAACAAAGATGATAAGCCGTTGGAAACATATCAGACCAGTAAGAACTACAATTACATTCTTGTCGTGATCGATGCGTTTTCTAAGTTTTTCTGGCTCCACCCGACAAAAAAATACAACCGCTGAAGGAGTTATCGATCGACTTACCCGTCAAGCGGCAGTGTTTGGGAACCCTAAGCGCATAATATCAGATGGAGGGGCAGCGTTTGTTGGAAACACATTTAGGCAATACTGCGACGAGAACGGGATACAGCATCTAATGATAGCCACTGGAGATCCCCGAGGAAATGGTCAAGTGGAGCGAATCCACAAAATCGTAATCCCAATGATGGCCAAGCTTTGTCAAGAGAAATCGTCCAGCTGGTATAAACATCTAGAGGTTGTGCAGCAAGTAATGAACAGCACACCCCCAAGAAGCACGAAATTATCACCTTTCAGGATATTAACAGGGGTTGAAATGAGGACTAACAAACTATCCGGACTCAACACGTTCCTTGAAGACGCCGCTATCGAAGAATTGGACCAAGAGAGAGATAGACCGTTCGTATGGAAGCGAAGAATAACATCTCCAAAATTCAGCAAGAGAATCGTAGGTCCTTTAACAAGGGTCGTAAGAAGGAGGTGAATTACGAAATCAACGAGCTCGTCGCCATACAGCGCACACAGTACGGCACCGGTTTAAAGTTAAAACCAAAATTCTTTCGACCTTACAAAGTAGTCAGGACTCTTCCCTATGGCCGATATCACGTGGAGAAATTTGGTGACCATGAAGGTCCAAGGAAAACATCAACCGTCGCTAGATATAAGAAGAAATGGAATCCTCAGTCAGAGTCTGCAGAGAACCATCATTGGAGCCGAATGATGATTCAGGATGGCCGATTGTGGGAAAGGAAAAAAAGACGAGTAGTGGTCATGTCTACAACAGCTCTGCCTAAACTTATTTTACGTTATTTACATTAAGGTATATTCAAATCTGTTAACGTAAAATCATCGCTTACAACTCTGTCAAAATATTGTATTCGATACCGCACGAAAAGAATCGTCGCACCAAGTACTCGTTTTTGCTTTCTGTTTTCCGAGGAAGAAGATGTAAAACTGAATATCTTATTGTTTCTCGATTTAATAAAGTCATTAAACGTAATTGTTGAGATTATCTTTGAACCAATCACCGGCGATCCTACATATATATATATATATACAAGGGTGGTCAAAAGTATTTTCACAAAAAAAAAGTTAAATATATTCATAATTTGAACTTACTCTTGTTAACTTTGGCATCAATGGAAAGGTAATTTAAATGCCGTTTGAATGATACAATACATTTCTTAACACATTCAGTACTTATTGAAAAGGACGAATTTGTGTGAAAATGTCCTTTTTGAACTTTTTTCCTCGACTTGAAAACTTAAATTTTTTGATGCAAAAAGTTTCTTCAAACAAAAATAATAGTAACTGCAAATAGAATTTTTCAAAAATCATTTTGCTTATATTTTTTATGATTTTTTGAAAATGCTTAGAAACATGCATTTTAGGCATATTTTTCTCTTTTTCATACAAATTTTTTCCGACAGTGTCACCTTTAAAAAACCATAAAAAATATAAGCAAAATGATTTTTGAAAAATTCTTTTTGCAGTTACTATTATTTATGTTTGAAGAAACTTTTTGCATCAAAAAATTTAAGTTTTCAAGTCGAGGAAAAAAGTTCAAAAAGGACATTTTCACACAAATTCGTCCTTTTCAATAAGTACTGAATGTGTTAAGAAATGTATTTTATCATTCAAACGGCATTTAAATTACCTTTCCATTGATACCAAAGTTAACAAGATGTAAGTTCAAATTATGAATATATTTAACTTTTTTTTTGTGAAAATACTTTTGACCACCCTTGTATATATATATATATATATATTAAAGATATATATGTCGGAGATGTATAAGAAGAAAGAAAATGTAAAAGAAATTGTAAACCATTAAGAAAGAGAAAGAATAAAGATTAAAAGAAACTACGCACTCGGTTATTTGTGGTTCCTTTTATGCCCTTAGGGCTCTCTAGGATTCTATCCTATTGGAATTTCGCAGTCTTTCTGCGATGCGCAGTTTTTTGAGTACTATTATGACCATGTTGCATACCGCAGACCAATTTACTTCTGATTCAAGCATAATGTCCACCAGGTTACAAGCGGCTGGCGTCTCAACCCTTATGCTCAGATCTCTTCGTTCGTTTTCGAATCTCGGACAGACAAAAAACATGTGTTCTGCGTCTTCATTAACCGACTCGCAGAGTGGGCAGTGCGGATAACGTTCATGCTTAAACCTATTCAGGTAGTATTTAAAGAATCCATGTCCCGTCAACAGTTGCGTTAAGTAAAAGTCAACATGTCCATGCTTCCGTCCCAGCCATCTCTGCAGTTCTGGGATAAGCTTATACGTCCCTCTCTTGCCACTTAGCAATGGTGAGTTCTCTCCACCTTTTCCGTAGGGATTCTACAGTTGCGACCCCTGTGCTGTCTGTGCGGATGTTAGCTGATTCCACTGCCAGCAGATCAATCGGTATGCCTCCCGATATTACCAGCGCCGTGTCATGGAATACCGCGCGGAACGCACAGCATACTCGTTTCCCCGCTTTGTTGCAGATTCTTTCCGCATCTGGGAGTTTCTTTGCCGTAACTACTATGGCCACGTCATCCGCGAAACCAATGAGTCGTGCCTCTTCGGGCATCGTGATCCTAAGTATCCCATCGTACATGGCATTCCATAACAAAGGGCCTAGGACTGATCCTTGGGGAACTCCCCCGGTGACCCCGTGGGTCGATTGCCCGCAATCAGTTTCGTACAGGAGCAGGCGGCCTTCAAAGTAGCTCGCTATTACTCTCTGTATATACACTGGTACATTTAGGTTGCTCAGTGCATTTAGTGTGTGGTGCCAGCTAGCGGAGTTGAAAGCGTTTTTTACATCCAACGTTGCCACTATGCAGTACTGCTTAGTGCCGTACAACCACCTTTTCCCCTCAATGGCTTTATCTGCGATTTCACACAGTTTACCGACGGCGTCGATGGTGGGTAGCCCCTTCCGAAAACCATACTGCATCTCTGAGAGGCCGTTGGTTTCGACAAGGGCACCTTCTAGCCGGGAGTGGATTATTCTTTCGAGAATTTTACCCACCGTGTCCAGCATGCAGAGTGGCCTATACGAAGAAGGCTCCTCCGCGGGTTTTTCCCCCTTTGGTATGTGTTCGTAACCAAAGTACTCAGCTCGGTCTAGCAAGGTTGCGCAGCACGGGTCAAACACACGCAACCCCCAACACGACGGAGTTGTAAGTTGTCAGCAAGCAGTACAGACGACCAATGCAACTTATACGGAACAGCGACCAAGCGCACAGTAGCAGCACAGTATAGTGCCGACGCTGCAGTATGGGTCAAGCAGCAAGCAGCATACTGCTGACTTTGCAGCGTAGACAATCAGCTAAAATAGGTCAACACGCTTGCAGCCCCAACCCGATGCTAACATAGCAGATAATGCATGCCCAAGTCTTCCGGGTCATGATAGTATTTAAGCGCTAACCAACAGCTCAATAAAGTCAGTTATAAATCTAAACACTCACAAGTCGAATTACTTCTATCACGTAAGACTCTTGTCAACTCACCCTAACACAGCTCATCGATCGCCTGTGGTCCGGCACCATACTACCCTAGCTATCTATGTCGCGACGCGAATCGTCCTGTGCTCTCTAGTGTCCCCGTGCTAGCGACAGGTGTGCCATTATCCTCCTTGTCCCGCGGCGTGACCTCAACATACTGTTGATCCCCGGTTACACGAGTATCCGGTACCTCTACTCACACAGTCCATATCGCCTGTGGTCCGGCACCGTGATACCCATAGTCACCCGTGTCGCGACGCGATCCGACTGCAATACCCAGCGTCCCCGTGCCAGCGACGAGCGTTTATACCCCTCCTCGTCCCGCGGAGAGACCCGACCTTGCCCATCTACCTTAAGCAAGAACATTGGTGACCCCGACGTAATCCTTTACCAACAAAGGATCACACTTCAGCATCCGCCTTCCGCATAGGCAACGCACACTGGTTTGCACAGGTAAGACTTGCTTACACAATCACCTGTCAAGCCTATCTTAAGAACCGCAGTAGCCGACTTACTGAATAACTGCACTATGTCGACTTCATTCATCGAGCAGACAAACCAAAGCAGAATCGATTTACACAATCGGTTGTTAGACGATCAAAACGAGCTGCAAGGAAAAATACAACAGCTTATTAAAAACTATGGCAAAGATTCTGCCGACCGACGCCTCCGAGAAGGCTATTATGCCGGCAGATTAGAACAACTAACGGAGCTCTGGCAACAATTTTGTGAGCTGGATGAAGAGGTCCAGCAAGCGGCATTACCCACGGGAAGTGAATACTCCTCACGACTAATCGCACTTAAGGAGCTGGTCGAGAAGTATCAAAAGGTCTTCCATGACAATATACCGACTGGAAGTGATCCACCAAAGGCCCCCAGACGAACTTCAGCCAACATCAAGATCACAACAGGAGAGCAAGTCAAGGGAAGCTCCACAACTGACACGGTAATTCGACAGTTGCAGAGAAGATGCAACGAATTGGAATCATCATTAACATTAGCCTCAAACGCTCCAACCGTCACCCCAGCCCTACAAAGACACTTGGATCTCCATTGGGCATTACTGAGGCAAGCCCACGATGAATTGGATAGCACACCTGGAGCCGCAGCTCGGGCCTAAGCAGAGCTAGCCCAATTCCACACGTTATATGAGGAGTACGAAATGAACTTGCTTCGAGAAAACGACGCGCCAATGAGCCTAAACTTGGCACTACCGCCAATTAGCATTCCGGAATTCAATGGCGAGTATCTAGACTGGCCACGGTTCCATGATCTCTTTGTGGAATTGGTACATAACAAACCATATTCGGCCAGTCAAAAACTACATATTCTACAGAGTTCGCTTCGTGGCGAAGCGAGGAGCGTCTTGACAGACACAGCCTTCTCACAGGGTGGTTATGACGACACCTGGTTGCGGTTAAAGGCCAGGTATCAGAACGGAAAAATACTAGTATTCGCCGCCATAGCAAAAATTGTTGACTATAAGCCTATAGATGGCTCTTCACGCCAACTCAGAGCCTTACATGACACGATCAAGAATTCAATGAGTACTCTAAAAAACCTGGAAATCTGCACAAAAAGCTGGGATCCAATTATAGGGTTCTTAGTGCGGCGGAAACTAGATCAGTATACGTTAGCCGCTCTCGAAGACTCAGCCAACTCACCAACAGAAGTCCCGTTGCTGGAAAGCGTTTTAGCCTTCTTAGAACGGCGATCCGGCATGTTGGAAACATTGGACGCTCAACCCAAAACATTGGTATCACGAGATAACATTTGTAAGATTTGCAACATAGCCACACACCGGCCATTATCCTGCAACATGTTTCGAAGAATGAATCCGGAAGAACGTCGGCAGGCAATGACGAAGATGGCAGGCTATGCCAATTGTCTGTCAACCTACCATAAGGCAAACAGCTGCCCGTCGCCAATGACCTGTCGTTTTTGCCGTCAACGGCATCATTCCATGTTACACAAACATGCAGATTCCACGGCACCGGTTGTTGCCATTGCTACCTGAGATCAACCTTTGCAAGCAATGAACGTTTCAGGTCCAAATCAGCCAAACCCAATGATTAACGAGGTGTTTGCGTTGGCCCTCGGCCAACAGCCAAACGCGTACGTATTCCTCGCCACAGCCATGTGGCACTACAAGGACAAACCGCAAGGCGAGAAAAATGTCGCGCAGTCATCGACCTTGGCTCTCAGCTAAATCTCATGTCCAGAAGTATGGCAGATCAACTTGGTCTCCCCACTTTCAGCACTTCACAAGGTATCCTAGGAATTGGACACACGGCGCAGGGATCTTCGTCAAGGGCACGTGTACGGCTGCCATCGTTAAGTTCAAATTTTCAAAAGGAGATTGAAGTGTTTATCTTACCACAACTGACGAAAAACCTACCGTCGGAATCCATAGATGAAGGACTCAGTATTCCGAGCACGGTAGTATTGGCGGACCCGAAATTCGGTCAACCCGGAAGCATAGACTTGCTTCTGGGAGCCGAGGTGTATTCTCGATTGATAAGACCCAGACTTATCGATTTGGGGGATGGTAAGCCAACTCTACAAGAAACTGCTCTTGGGTGGATTGTGTTCGGCGGAGTGAGACGACGAGTGCCAGCAGCCATGGCAGGAAATGTCATGACAATAACACGAGAAGACCCATTACCAGCCCTAGAAAAATTTTGGAAGCTAGATACGTTTAACACTGAGGTACCAGCAATGACAATCCAAGAGAGGCTTTGTGAAGAACATTTTTTATCAAACGTTCAAATCTGCCCGGATCAACGACTAATGGTAAGATTGCCGTTCGCAGAAAATCCAAGGGAACTAGGAAAAACATTAGCTTTGGCTGAACAGAGATTCTCCAGCCTAGAACGTCGGTTAGAACGGGATCCAGCACTGCTAGAAGGATACGTGAGCTTTATGGATGAGTATGAACGTTTGAATCACATGACGGAGGTACAGCTTTCCAGTGTACCAAGGAATCATTATTTCATTCCCCACCATTGTGTCCTAAAACCAGACAGCTCCACCACAAAATTAAGAGTGGTTTTTGACGCTTCGGCTCCTAGCTCAACAGGAAAGAGCCTTAACAACATCCTAAGGGTCGGGCCGACAGTTCAGAGTGATTTACTATCAATTTTGTTACGGTTCTGGACTCACCGTTTTGTGTTCACAGCAGAAGTAGAGAAAATGTATCGACAAATATGGGTTCATCCCCAAGACAAAGGCTATCAACTCATAGTATGGCGACGAAACCCACTAGAGAAAATGCGTTACTTACATGCAATTCTAGGGTCGGCAAAACTAAGATTGAGGAAGTGGTGCGCAAATCACCCAAAGTTACTTAAGGATATTCCAAGGGGCGACCAGGCGTTGGACCTCGATTTCAGCAAATTTTCGGATGCAACAATAAAAACACTAGGAATAGTGTGGAATATTAAGGAAGATAAGCTCCAAGGACGCGCGACGCCATACGAACAAGGGACAGTCACAAAACGAGTTGTGTGCTCTGAATTAGCCAAAATATTTGATCCACTAGGGTTACTATGCCCAATAACGACAGCGGCAAAAATATTTATGCAGCAACTATGGCAAAAATCGTTAGACTGGGATACTGAATTGGACAAGGAAGATACAACCCATTGGCAGGCATTTCGAAATGATAGTCAGGTATTGGCTACCATTGAGCTCGCCAGGCATCCGCTTCCACAGGCAGACCCAGCAGCCGTCCAACTGCATATATTTTCTGATGCGTCAGAAGTCGCTTATGGGACGGCTGCTTATCTTCGTACAATCACATCCGCCGGTCCAATAGTAAGTAATCTGCTATGCGCGAAATCACGAGTGGCCCCCCTAGCAAAACAAACATTGCCTAGACTAGAATTATGTGCAGCGGTCCTAGGAGCTGAGTTAGCAGAAAGAATCAAAAAGGATCTACGGATAAGGATCGATGAAGTCCAATATTGGACGGATTCTACAATAGTGTTGGCATGGATAAACGCAACAGCATCATCATTTCATACGTTCGTAGCAAACCGAATTGCTCGGATTCATGAACTATCAAATCCGGAGCAATGGGTGCATGTAGCATCAGAAGACAACCCAGCAGACCTTGCGTCAAGAGGATGTTCAGCGACACAGCTTAAACATAAGGAATTGTGGTTTAATGGTCCGCCATTTCTGACAACTAACCAAGAAACCTGGAAACAACAGACTAAGCACATGCTGAACACGAAGGACCCCGAACAACGGACTATAACCAATCACGTCCTGAGTCTAATCAAAATCGATGATTGGACAACGGAAATCAGTCACCATGGGTCATTTGACACGCTGGTAGGAATAACAGCCTGGATGTTGCGGTTTGGAAATAATTGTCGGCCAGGCAATCAGAAAGAAACAGGACCAATAACTCCGGAACAACGAGCAAGGGCATTACAACGAATAATACAACGGATACAAGGAATAGCATTCCAGCCTACCATAACGCAGTTGCAGAAGAACGGTTGTGTGGCAGTATCAGATCCGTATCGGTCATTAGACCCGTTTCTGGACAAAAACAAGGTACTGCGAGTTGGAGGACGACTCCAGAATTCAAGTCTAGCATTCGATGAAAAACATCCTATGTTGATGCCAGCGGGTCATGAAATAACACGGCTCATATTTGAGAACAAGCATCGGCAGCTTAAGCATTGTGGCCCGCAGGCACTGTTGGCAAATACGCGACAACAATTTTGGACGATCAAGGGAAAACAACTTGCATTGACGACAGTACGACGCTGCATCACCTGCTGCCGAGCTCGACCAAGGTTGTTAAATCAAATCATGAGTCCGCTACCAACCGATCGAGTACAAATGACAAGACCATTTAATATCAGTGGGGTGGATTACTGCGGACCATTTTTTGTGCATTACAAAATCCGAGGAAAGAAACCCCATAAGGTCTACTTAGCCATTTTTTGTTGTTTCACCACCAAGGCAGTACATTTAGAAGTGGTGTCAGATCTAACCACTCAAGCATTCTTGGCAGCACTTAAAAGATTTAATGGAAGGAGAGGAGTCGCAAGGAGCATCTATTGTGACAACGCCACGAATTTTGTCGGGGCGAAGAACGAGCTACGGGAATTAAAAACCACGATATACTCGGATGAGGCTCGAGAGACAATTACTAAAACATGCTCGCAGTTAGGAACAGAATTCCATTTTATTCCACAGCGGGCACCTCATTTCGGAGGACTGTGGGAGGCGGCAGTGAAATCAGCAAAACATTTGTTGATCCGCACGGTGTCAACAGCAGATTTGACGTATGAAGAATTAGAAACAGTGATTATCGACATAGAGGCAATACTAAACTCACGGCCTCTTACTCCCATTTCTTCCAGCCCACGCGACCTGTCGGCATTGACTTCAGGGCACTTCTTGATCGGAGGACCAATAACCGCATCTCCTGACATTCATAACAAGGAAGTACGATCGGGTCTAGTGACAAGATGGAAACAAATAGACAAGGTCAGACAGGACTTCTGGAAAAGATGGAGCCACGAGTACCTGCAGGAACTACAAAACCGATCAAAATGGACAAGACGGTTGCCGTAGGAGACCTAGTGGTAATAAAGGAAGACAACATGCCACCATTACAGTGGCCACTTGGGAGAATAGTGACGGTACACGCAGGAAAGGACGGTGCGATTCGAGTCGTCAGCATCCGGACATGAGCACGAGAATGCACGAGAGCGATTCATCGGCTGGCTGTGCTACCACTAGGCAATCAAAGGGCACCCAAAGAAGTGACAAAGGGTGCTAGAAGATCCCCAAGGTTATGTTCCAAGTCATAGTGCTGCTGGCCATTGCCAACGCCACTCAAGCCGTCCCAATCATGGCTGAACTTCCCGTAAAGGTAGGCCCATTACCTAACAATACGGAAACATATGTAGAATTAAGGAATAGAATAGCTCTGATGTCCGCAGAATGGACGATCATATCATATTCTGATCTACGGCTGTTAGCGCAGGAAATCACTGCGTTTAAGAAAAATATTGAAGAATTGTCAACCTGGTGTCTGCGAGGCGGGTCATGTCCAACAATAATACAGGTGCTCGAACAAGAGGCCAGCAAGCTATACGATGGCCAACAGCTATTCAATCATTATCGACAACGGAGAGGAGCCCTGAATCTGGTAGGAAATCTCGCCAACGGGCTGTTTGGAGTTTTAGACTCTCAGTATGCGCAGAATATGGAGGAGGTCATCCGGAAAATCCAAGCTAAGGAACTGCACAATACGCATTTACTCAAGAATCAGACGTATATCTTAGACAGCACAATAAACGTGATGAGAACGAGTAATGATGAAATGGAACGCAGGGTAAGACACATGGAAACACACGTCACAGACCTCGAAAATACCATACGAACTGGGAACATAGCGCAGGTGTCATCAGAACTAACATTAATAGCAGGGCATATCAAGAGGACCCAGACGGCAGTCATCAACATCGTAACCGGTTTAAAAAGGGGCATAGTCAGCCCAGCAATAATCTCCGTAAGTC
This sequence comes from Drosophila suzukii, assembly GCF_043229965.1. Taxonomy (NCBI): domain Eukaryota; kingdom Metazoa; phylum Arthropoda; class Insecta; order Diptera; family Drosophilidae; genus Drosophila; species Drosophila suzukii. The sequence goes on along the minus strand of NW_027255896.1, from coordinate 38,710,719 downwards.
AGCTACAAAAGGAGCTTATAAACATACAGGCCCATCTCCCGAGAGGGAGGCGACTGCCTGTGACACATGAGACTATGCATGATATCTATCAAGTAATGGTATCAGAAGTCCAGGAATTGGACGACACCCTCATATTCCATACTAAAATACCATTAGTGGACGAAGAGGAGTACGACGTGTACCAATTGACGCCAATTCCAGTAGCCACCCAAGATCACATAATCGCAACGGAGACAGAGACCAAATATCTAGCGATTAGTGATCATCGAGATCGACATTTCGCACTTACGGTGGAAGAGCTAAACCAATGCATGAAGATGTCAAAGGGACCAATGCTGTGCAATATAAAACAAACGACGTTGGGGCCCGCGCACGAACAATTCCAATGCTCCCTAGCTGCCGTTCAATCTGAACAAAAATCCAGCTGCTAACCCGAAAGGATTAACACGACAAGCATATGGTACCCTCTTGATGCTCCAAACTCTTGGATTTTTGCTACAACACAAGAAGTAAAATTAACCTATGTGTGCGGGGAGGAACGAGGAAAAATACAAGTGCATAATAATGGAATCGTGACAATGAATGCGGACTGCATTGCAAGAAGTCCAGTGGTGACACTACAGGGACACCCAGCGTTAAGATCGACAATAGAGAAAAAACCAGCGACAATTATTACTCATTCGTTCAAGAGTCCAATACAGGAGAGGCAGCAATACACGACCGTACGTAGCAATACAACGAGCAATCTAAAGCAGCTGCAGGGAGAAGTCCATCAACTTCAGGAGCAGTTAGACAGAGGGGATTCGGAGGCAACTACGAATACGCAGGTGAACTACGTGAACCCAATCGCCATTGCGGCAGGGCTCGTAATATTATTGTTGCTAGCAGCAATTTGTTTACTCATCAAAAAAGGTAAACAAACAAGAATATGTCAACAAGAGAACGTTTTGGAACAGAACGTCACCTCTCCAATACCTATGAGTCGGGTGAAAACGCTGACGACCACAGAATGATAAAAAAAAAGAGAAAACACAAGTTCATTACGATATAAGAATATATTTAGTTATCAAGTAAATCAAAAAAAAAAGGGGGAGGTCACTACTCATGACCCGAATCACTGGCGGAGTCGTAATACATCTCGGACGGATCGGCGTCCGGCACTGGAGGACCACGCAAAGTAACGGCAAGCACAGCCAATCGAACAACAGCAAAACGGTTGTTAGGTAGAAGGATGAAGGAGCCATCGTGGACCGTCACCGTCCGATTGGGAGGATAACGCAGACCATCTATAATAGGGCCACAGGAGGTACGAATCGAGACCGTACGGCGTTTACGACGTACATAGAATCCTGGGATATTATCCAGTAAAGACCAACTGGTGGGAATACGAGTACAACGCAGCGAACCGTCAAGGTCCAAAACGACTTCGCAATAGTCTTGAAGCCCCATTGCGCTAACTGAGACCCAATAAGACAGAACACCGCAGTTTTATAGATGATTAACGAGACCTCAGCAAAAAAATATATAGACGTATTTAACGGTAGAGTAAGCAATTTATTAAGTATTAAAAACTGACAAAGGCAGATCCAATATCGCATTCAACACCGGAATCTGAGTCATCACACCAGGATGACACATCAGCACGCAAAACAGGACTATCGCTACGGTGCAAAGCCAGGACAGCACGCCGAAAAATCAGGGCGGACCCGTCGTCCAATAAGAGAAAGGATTCAGGATGGATTTGAACAGCACGATCAGCTGGATACCGTAGATCACGCCAAACAAAACCAATCGGACTACGTATCCACAGGTGGTTTCCTCGACGAAAAATCCTAGGACCATTCGGATAAAGAAGGTGCAGTCCTTGTGGAAGACGAGTAGACTCCTCCTCACTTGCTAACTGAAACACAAGATCCGTATATGGAACGAGCAACATGTCGACAACTGACCAACATTGGCTACTCTCCGCTTTTTATTGACGAACCCGTCAATGGGGGGGAGAATGTTCGTAACCAAAGTACTCAGCTCGGTCTAGCAAGGTTGCGCAGCACGGGTCAAACACACGCAACCCCCAACACGACGGAGTTGTAAGTTGTCAGCAAGCAGTACAGACGACCAATGCAACTTATACGGAACAGCGACCAGGCGCACAGTAGCAGCACAGTATAGTGCCGACGCTGCAGTATGGGTCAAGCAGCAAGCAGCATACTGCTGACTTTGCAGCGTAGACAATCAGCTAAAATAGGTCAACACGCTTGCAGCCCCAACCCGATGCTAACATAGCAGATAATGCATGCCCAAGTCTTCCGGGTCATGATAGTATTTAAGCGCTAACCAACAGCTCAATAAAGTCAGTTACAAATCTAAACACTCACAAGTCGAATTACTTCTATCACGTAAGACTCTTGTCAACTCACCCTAACACAGCTCATCGATCGCCTGTGGTCCGGCACCATACTACCCTAGCTATCTATGTAGCGACGCGAATCGTCCTGTGCTCTCTAGTGTCCCCGTGCTAGCGACAGGTGTGCCATTATCCTCCTTGTCCCGCGGCGTGACCTCAACATACTGTTGATCCCCGGTTACACGAGTATCCGGTACCTCTACTCACACAGTCCATATCGCCTGTGGTCCGGCACCGTGATACCCATAGTCACCCGTGTCGCGACGCGATCCGACTGCAATACCCAGCGTCCCCGTGCCAGCGACGAGCGTTTATACCCCTCCTCGTCCCGCGGAGAGACCCGACCTTGCCCATCTACCTTAGGCAAGAACAGTATGAGTACCAGCCGCTGTGTTTTCCTTCCGTTAGGCATGCATTATACATGTCAACGTACTCTTTAGTATTTGCTTTTATGGCAATTTTGAGAACTTTATTTGGGATTCCATCTGGCCCCGGTGCCTTGTCGTCCAGTATTGTCTTCAATACCTGGAGGACTTCTTCGGCACTTTTGAGCTTTATGTTCGCCCTGTTCACGATCAGTGAGGTTCGCGCCATACCCTCTTGGGATACCCTCTGGGAATAGTGTTTCCACTATCCCTTTTAGGCTGACTGGGCATGTCGGTGATGGCCGACTAAATACCCGCAGCCGTTTTGTGACGAGTTTATATGCGAAGCCCCATGGGTTGGAGTCTATTTCTTCGCATATATTGTTAAAGCACCTGCGTTTGCTCTCTTTTATAGTTTTTTCCAGGGCTCGTCTTTTTTCCCTGAAATATATTTGAAGTGCCTCAAATTCGGGCCTTCCTCTTGAGCGTTGGTACGTGCGTCTTGCCCTGTGGCAGTCTTTCCTGGCTTACGCAATGGATTGGTTCCACCAGTATGCAGGTCTTCTTCTTGATGGGATTTTCCCCCTTCTCTGCATAGATGCGTCACAGGCTACTTTGGTGTATTCTGCGATGTGGTTTGCCCTTTCTTCAGCTGAGCCGCTTGTGGAGAGGTCCTCGAACAACATCTGTACCATCTCCACTTCTGGCGTGTGCCAGAAGAAGCCGGCAGAAGGAAGCCGACTTCACTTTGCTTTTGATATCTAAACGGAGAAGACGTTGACCGCGACTCACTGCGCATCTGCAACAAAAACGCAAGAAGGAGACCAGCAAATGTCACAGCCCCTGACATCAGAAGTGGGATCGGCCCAGGCCCAGCGTGATAGTAAATGGCGATCTCTGTTGGAAGCACAAAATTTACGATTCATCGAAATACTAAAAACAATGCAGCAGCCTGCTTCAACAACAACAAGTGAAAAATCAATGAGACTGCCAAAGTTTAATCCAGACGCGGCTGAAGCTGACGCCAGCGCGTGGCGCAAAACAGCCGACATGATTCTCACGGAGCATCCTCTGGTAGTGCGCTGGTATGTCGCTGAGTGGAGCACTAGAAGGGAGCGTTTCCCAATGGCTTGCACAGATCAGCTATGCTGGCATTACTTGGCCACAATTCCAAGAGTTGTTTGTTCAGCGCTACGACAATTCTGAGACGCCGGCCGCCATCTTGTTGAGCCGATTAGTGACGTCACTTTTGACAAAATGGAAGTCGATGGACGTCGTGGGAATAGCTGTTTCTTTCTTGCTGGCACACACGTCTCAAATCGACACTAGACTGCAGCGTCTACTGTTCACCACCAATATAACGAACAGATATGAACTACAGCAGCAGTTGAAGGCGTATGCATACAGCAAGCGAAGTGAGCATCTGGCTTCAGATCTTTCGATAGGCCCCGACAGGAAGGAATTCAAGGTACACACACCAATGAAGTGCCATTACTGTGGAATTTCCGGACACAAAGTGCTGGAATGCCGTAAAAGAAAGGCAGAACAATCAAAACCAAATCAATCGTTTGGAAGACCACTGGCGGGACGAGACTGGAGTGACTTGCATTAAATGTCGAATCGTCGGTCATATTGCATCCGCATGTATGAAGGGAACAGCAGCATCGAGTAGCAGTATGAACGAGAAGCGAGTAGATGTCTGTGCAGTGTTGGAGCCGAAAGGAATTTTATATCAAATTGGTGAGGCCTTTCCATTCTTTTTCTACTCGGATGCCGAGTGCTCCTTAATAAAGGAAAAGTTAGCAGTCAAACTTGCCGGAAAAAGATTTAATAATTTAGTCATTCTAAAAGGAATTGGAACAAATGTTGTACACAGTAATTTACAAATACTGTCCACCATACAAATTTGACAATTTAATTTGGAAATCATTTTTAATGTAGTTATGGACGAGCATTTGAAATATGACATAATGATTGGTCGTGAAATCTTGGCACTTGGCTTTGGCATAACAATGGATGCTGATAAATGTAATATTTTTAAAACTAAACAAATTAATTCAATATCCCATGAAACTATTATCAGATACCCGTTACTCAGCTAAATAGAGATATGCAAGTAGCAAAGCGAGATTAAAATGCGCCACCTACCGGCGGTATACAGATTTAAGCATATGGGCGTTAGAGTGGCCGTGGCAAATTTTTTTTTAGACCAATTGATAGGTATTGACGAGACCAATACATTTCAGCTAAAATTTTTTATCTAGCATACAAATTGTGGGCGTCACAGGTTTTCGCGGCTTGTGGGCGTTAGAGTGGGCGTGGCGTAATCGCGTAACAAACTTGCGCTGCGTATAAGGCTACGGAATCCAATTCTGAAATCCCAATTCTCTATCTTTGATAGTTTCCGAGATATGTGGGCGGTTTATGGGCGTTAGGGTGGGCGTGGCAAATTTTTATTGGGTCAATCGATAGGTATTAATGAGAACATTACATTTCAGTTAAAATTTTTATTCTAGCATCAAAACTGTAGGAGCCACAGTTTTGGGCGGTTTGTGGGCGTTAGAGTGGGCGTGACACTCTACTGAAACAAACTTCCGCTGCGTGAGAAGCTCAGGAATCTGCACGCCAAGTCTCAATAGCCTAGCTCCCATAGTTTCCGAGATCTCAGCGTTCATCCGGACAGGCAGACGGACAGACGGACATGGCTAGATCGACTCGGCTAGAGATCCTGATCAAGAATATATATACTTTATGAGATCGGAAACGCTTCCTTCTGCCTGTTACATACTTTCCGATTACTAGCCTGCCGCTTTGCCACCAGTAAAAACGGAGAGTTTGTTGTCTGCACTGACAGTCTGTCGTCACTCCTGGCAATAAATAACCCCGAGTATCGCGATCCCACCATAAGAGAGATACAAAGATTAACAAAAGAACATCCGAAAAAAATAACACTCTTTAGGGTCCCAAGCCACCAGGGCATAAAGGGTAACGAAGACGCGGACCAGGCAGCCCACAACATTGGCCTCTCACCAACATTCATTTTCACTCCAATAAACAGCAAGGACATACACAAGCTAATAGATCGCAACTTGGAAAACCAAAAGATGGAGGAATGGTCCACTTTCACCCATAGATACTGCAAATTTAATCCCACTTGTACAAAAATACCTCTCCCAGCGGCAATCGGGAGACGACAATGCAGTACCTTTATCCGGCTTCGTATAGGACACACCAAACACACACACGAACACCTATTAAAAGGCATCAACAATCCGATCTGCAGTCTCTGCGGAGGAATCCCAAACACCGACCACCTTTTAGACAATTGCCCTGGACTGGCCAATATTAGAGCCCACCTGTTCGGCACACAGCCCCCTTCCCAAATCCTCGATTGCCCATCCGTAGAAAATATTAAAAAAATTTACGAGTTTATAAGTAAATCAAAGCTAGCAATATAATAACAAACTAAGCCCATAAATAAACCGCAAGTACAGATTTAAACACAGCAGATTAGTTACAGTCAGAGTCGAAGGCCTCCGCAGCCAGTGCTCGGAAATTTAGTATTAAGTTTAACATTGTATGATAAGCTTAATTTGTTAAATAAATAAATAAATAATAATAGTATACCCTTTTACTCTACGAGTAACGGGTATAATTATGATAAGCTATTTGATGAAAATTATGATTTAAGTGATAATGATAAGTCTAAATTGAAGAACATTTTTTATCAATACACTGAACATTTTATTATTGGAATACCGAGCAGACGTGTCACGACTGGAGAATTAGAAATTCGTTTATTAGATGCAAACAAGACTGTGCAGAGACGTCCATATCGACTTGGCGTAGATGAAAAAGAATTAGTTAGAGATAAAATCAAAGAAATGTTGGCGGCAAATGTAATACGTCCAAGTAAGTCTCGATTCGCGAGTCCAATTTTGTTAGTTAAGAAGAAAGATGGCAGAGATCAAGTGTGCATAGATTATAGAGAGCTAAATGACAAATATCCTTTGCCTCTAATATCAGATCAAGTGTTCACGTCAAAAGGGCGTTTAATTTCAGGAGGCAGTGTCGAGCGGCAGTTTTATCCAGATATCTACATCTCGCGCGCTCGCACTGCCGTCCGCTCTTCCTCTCCATCTCTCCCCTAAGTCTCCGCTCTGCTCTGGAGCGCTTAAGTTAAGTAAGGCTTAAGCAGTTCTTATTTCAAAGTGATCCAATAAACCACTACGCACGTCGCGTAAAAACCCCAAAGTACTCCCGTGTGTTTTGGGTACCATTGATCTTGGGGCTTCACCTATTTCATCGATCAAGCCACCCCGCCCCAACATCAAGTAAACAGACTGCGTGGGGGTAAATTACTTCTCTTGTTTAGATATGGCTAGTGGGTTTCATCAGATTCCAATAAATGTAGGATCTATAGAGCGAACTGCTTTTGTAACCCCTGAGGGCCAGAACGAGTTTCTATCTATGCCATTTGGGCTGAAGAATGCCTCTTCGATTTTTCAGCGAGCTATAGCGCGAGCACTGGGTGACCTGGCGTACTCCTATGCAATTGTTAACATTGATGATGTAGTGATAGTAGCAAGGTCAAAAGAGGAAGCATTTGAGAGATTGACAGTTGTGCTAAAGGCTCTATCGGAAGCAGGATTTTAATTTAATATAAAAAAATGCTCTTTTCTGAAAACTGAAATAGAATATCTTGGCTACTTGGTCAAGGACGGTAGTATTGAACCAAATCCGCGAAAAATACAAGCTCTGGCTGGACTATCTCAACCAAAGAATGTTTTACAATTGCGACAATTTATAGGATTAGCGTCGTACTTCCGTAAATTTGTCCCACAGTTGTCTGAACAGATGAAACCGTTATATCAGTTGACTTCCAAAATTAGTAGTTTCGTTTGGAAAGCTGAGCATGAAGAAATACGTCAGAAGATCATCTCAGTACTACCCCAAGAGCCTTTAGGTGGTCTGTAGTAAATCATGTCCATGAAGCAATCATGCATTTGGGGTGGCAGAAAACGTTAGACAAGGTTTATGAGCAGTATTGGTTCGAGCATATGTCCAAGTATGTACGAAAATTTGTAGAGAACTGCATTACATGCAAACTAGCAAAGCCTTCATCAGCATACTGTGCACCTTGATATTAGTGGAAAGCTGAGTGGTAAAAATGATACCAAGGAATATGTCATAGTACAAATAGACGCATTTACTAAATTTGTTCACCTATATCATACTTTGTATTTAGATGCAGAAAACTGTATTAAGGCTGTAAAATCAATAATATCACTTTTTGGGGTACCATATCATAGCAGATCAAGGCAGGAGTTTCTCTTGTGAAAAATTTCGTGAGTTCTGTTCAATGCATAAAATAGAGTTACATTTGATAGCAACAGGTGCAAGTAGGGCCAATGGACAGGTTGAAAGAGTCATGAGCACGATGAAGAGTATGTTGACAGCGGTAGAGATAGGTGAACGTTCCTGGCAGGATGCACTCAGTAAGGTACAGTTAGCCACAAATTGTACAACGAACAGGGTAACAAAGTATACCCCATTAGAAATATTGATTGGAAGAGAGTCCAGGCCAATGGGCTTATTGCCAATAAATGAAGAAACTAAAATAGATTGTAAGCAAGCGAGGGCTCAGGCCAAAGAAAATATTGAAATAAATGCGAAATATGAAAAGAATCGAGTTGATAAGAATAAGGCCAAGATTGTAAAACACAAAGTTGGGGATCATGTCTTGCTTAGAAGTGAAGAGCGGCATCAGACCAAATTGAATTCTAAGTTCAAAGGACCTTTTGTGGTTGCCGAGTTGTTGGAAGGTGATCGATACCTGTTAAAATCGTTAACTAGCAAGCGAACCTACAAGTATTCGCACGAGAGTTTGAGAAGGCTGCCGGACGAGCAGATCTCTGATGAGACTATTGAGGAAAGTGACAGTGGTGAAAAAGACACTCGTCGTGAGACAGTTTGGAGTTTGCAGTTTGGATCTGAGCAGATCGTGTAACTGTGGTTTGATAACAAGGATAGCCAAATGGTCGGGTTTGCGCAGAAGAATACGAGCTACTGAGAGAAAGTTGAACCAGGTCAAGCCGAAGGCACAAGTGTAGAACCAGGAGTGTTCTGTCATGGTATGTGGCGCGGTTGACTGGTGTGACAAGTTTGATTTGACTCAATGTGTGATGTGAAAAAGCGAGATAGCCTGCGAAACCGACATTTGATGACGTAATTTATAAAGTTGTGCGTGTAGACTATTTGTTAAGCTAAGAATGATGTTGAGAGATGTAAAAGATGAAAAGATAAATAATGCAAGAATGATACCAACCTAGTGTTACAGTATGCACACGAGGACGTGTGAAAGTCAGGATGGCCGTGTCGGAGATGTATAAGAAGAAAGAAAATGTAAAAGAAACTGTAAAGCGTTAAGAAAGAGAAAGAATAAAGAATAAAAGAAACTTCGCACTAGGTTATTTGTGGATCCTTTTATTTGCAGAATTGCTGAGAGCGTGGATTGAGAACGAGAGAGAGTGTCGTCTCAGCCGAGTGTGGCGCGGTCATGGTCAAGGTCAAAGTCTCTGAGAGAGAGAGAGAAGGACCAAAAAGGAATAGCAAATGAGAGAGAGAGATCAAAAGGGAATTTGCAATTGGATGAGGTAATACGCATTGGCGTGTGCCAGAAGAAGCCAGCAGAAGGAAGCCGAATTCACTTTGCTTTTGATATCTAAACGGAGAAGACGTTGACCGCGACTCACTGCGTATCTGCAACCAAAATGCAAGAAGGAGACCAGCAAATGTCACAGCCCCTGACATAAATATATATATTTTTTTAAAATTTTCCTATTTAATAGTTACTTTGAAATATTTTTAACCCAAACATAGTGAAATTTGTCATCCCTCTCGAGATGCAGTAGATATGTATATGGAGTGTAATACTTTGTCAGTTTTATTATTCGTAAAATAATATGGGCCGATTATTGTGCTTCCATCTATGTCTAGTCCCAACACAGTTATACTAATTTCGGGATTATTTTCTTCAATGGTGCAGGCTTTTGTGTTTTCTAAATGGTTCGGTAAAGGAATACAATTTGACCCCCTTATGGGTTGATGTTTATTTATATTTATTTCCAAATGTACTATTTTAATGAGTGACCACTATCTCTTTCTTGAAATTCCCTCATTTCATTGTTTATGTAGTCATATAAAACATCCATTATTTTACTTAAACTTCCATTGGCGCAAATTGTTTTAATTAAAAATTTGCATTTTTTTTTGAAATGACTTTAAATTGATTTGGCAGTAGTCCAGTAGTCGACTAAAACATAATTACAAAATTGTTCAAAATAAACTTTATATTGATATGCATTTTATGAGCGTCTTTAAAGAAATTAGTTACTTTTTCTTTAATTGATTTTTGAAACACTATGACATCCAGGCATTCTTTATTACAATTTATGATTAAATACGCCTCAATGCGATTTCGAAACGCACTTTGCATACACCTTAAGTTAGCATTTATTTGCGTACTAGATAACTGCTGATGTAAGTTGGTGCGTAAATGATGCGACCAATTAATTTTTGGAACATTTAGATTACAAACGTCCCAAAAACCTATTTCACTGTTTGTAGGATTGTTGCTTGTCGTAGGATTGTCATTGGACACAGGATTGTGCTTCATGTTTATGTGCCGTCTTAAGGAAGCTACATACTGAAGAGTGTCCACAAAATTCACACATAATCACACCCATTTTTGTTTGTTTATATATGGGCACTTCCTCCAAAAAGTCTTCCACGACCGAAAAATTAAAAGTGATCGGAAAAATCTAACATAAATATAATTTGAAAGAGAAATAATCATATCTAGTTAATTTATAAGAAACACACCGATTTGTTTACCATGATCCGAGTTGTATAATTGCAAAGTCGCGCAATGCATTTTTTGGTTTTTGCCCATTTCAATGGGTCATTTGGTTTTGATGCTAGATCATAAAGAGCGAGAAAATAATATGACTTTACCTCTCTCAACTCTTTGTTGGAAAGTAATGAAAGGGAAAAAAATTTACTGAGAATTTTGCTATGCGGAATAGCTGTTATTTTTGTAATTCCATTACCGTATTCTCCAATGTCCCGAGCGACATTGGAAAACGTAACTTCTTATCAGTACGTCCAAATCTCTCACTGCAAGAACATCAAAACTTAAACTTAAACAGGTAGTATTCCGACAAACAAACCCTGAAAATAACCGTTTAAAAATAAGAAGAATTGTATATGTTAAAAATCAACAAAGTTTTCGAAAAAAAAAATATTTTTTTTTATGCGTTTAGTTCTTTTGCTTTTTGTTTTATATAAATATAGATGGATGGCGAAAAGAATAGGAATGCCTGCAAACGTTGGAGAGACAAATTAAAAGAGGATCAAGTCAAATTTAAAACATTTAAACTTAAAAATAATGAAAGAAATCGGAATGCTACGCAAGAGAAAAAAAAATGTCTGAAAGAGATGTTCAAATAATCGAAGAAAGAAAGAAATATGAGCGAACAAGAAAAAGAGAACTTAGAAAAAAAGTAAAAGAATTAAAATGTGCTGAAAAAAATGAAATCTTGCCTTACTCATGCAAGCAAACTTTTGGAAAAGCATTAACAAAAGTAGAGAATGCTTTGCCTGCAGATTTGGAAAGAAAACATATGTTGATAAAAGCATTACATAAGAAATATGTCGGGTCCATGGAAAGAGAAGAAAATAAAAAGAAAGGCCTTAAAGCAGTTAATAAAAAGGTAGCTCAGGCCGTCAAAGAGTTTTATACGATGAATGACATCAGTGTGCAGTCCTCGGGAAAGAAGGATACAATGTTTTCTGAAGGGCAACTAGTAGCTAAACGCTTTCTGTTAATGACAGTGTCTGAAGCGTACGAGCTTTCCAAAAATGAGAATACCAACATGGAATTAATAGGCAAATCAACATTTTTTGGATTGCGACCTCGTCATGTACAATTGATAGACAAAATGCCCCACAATATGTGCGTTTGCGTATACCATGCCAATTTCGGGTATTTGTTACAAATAAATAAAATAAATAAAATAATAATAAAATAAATAATAATAAAATATCAGGTTATTCCTCTAGCATATTGGAAACATATGGAAGACGAAGTAAACTGGCAGCATTGGTTAAAAAATGATAAGCAAATCAATTTGTGCACTATTAATGCAACCTTTTCCGGCCTAATATCTGCTTTGGAAACTAAATTACCTTCTTTTAAAACTCATTTTTTTGTCAAAAGAGTTCAACAGGAGTACTTGAGATCCAAAGTGCTCATTTTACCTACCGCCAAGCAACAATTTTTACGTGTGTGGCTGGGTTGGCAGGATCAACAAAGTATTTTGCTGTTATAAGCGACAAGCTTACACATAATAAAATAGATGTTTTCATTTTTTTTGATGAATCTCCTAACTGAGATTGAGGAGTTTATATTTTTTCTGACGGTTGCTGTTCTCAGTTTAAAAATAAGTGGATAATGTCAAGCCTGTTTGATTTTGTAAATCATTTGAAATGCGCCCCAATTGAATGGAATTTTTTTGCAAGTTCCCATGGAGAGGGAGCCCTTGATGGAGTTGGCGCAGTAATAAAAAAGAAGGTGTGGCAAATAACGAGGTCCAGAAAAGTCGTTATACCAGACGCATTTTCATTTTATGAATATGCTAAAAATAACATAGATAATGTCAATATTTATTTTTTATCATCCGACAACATTGAAGAGCAGTCCATAGAGTACAACTTACAAGAAAAATGGAACAAAATTAAGAATATTCATGGGATATCTAAACTGCACTATTTTTATTGTAATGCCCACGAATTAAAGGCCGCAAGAACAGCTAATTCGGATGAAAAAAAATTGATCTAATTACTTTAATTTAATTATATTATTACAATGACTTTCATTCACATGTATATATTTTTCTAAATAAAAATTTTGTTGAAATAAATAGTTTGTTTATAAAAATACCTCTGTTTATAAAATGAAAATACTTAGTAAGCTTTTTTATGATATTTGTCAAATATAACACCAGAAACAACATAGAGATTGTAATCGGAAAAAATGTCCCGAGCGACATGTCCCGAGCGAATATCTTAGAAACTACATTTAAAAAAAACGGCTTAATATTTTTGAGCAAAACCAAAACTATTTCACAGCTTCATTATTGAACCACAATTTAAAAAAATCGCATGAAAATATTCCATCAGACTTGGCGAAAATCCGGGGTTGAATGAACTCCCGCAAAACCCACTTCTATTTTTGTCCCGAGCGAATACGACAGCTTTTTAAAGATATCTTGAAAACTAAAAGTCGGAAAAATCAAGATTATTGCACAAAATAGAGCTTGGGAAGAGTGAAAAGTGAAGCCAATTATCAAAATTTAAATCGTTTTTTTCCCCATTTTTTTCAACTTTAAAAGTATGCAAACGTCCCGAGCGACAATATGGAAATGCCCATATTGTTTTTCGTTTTATTACTCCTGATAAAATTTGAGAGTATAGTTATCACCGTCGCCCCTTAGCATTACAAATTTGAAGTCACCCTGCGCAACGTGCGCAAACAACGAGTTAAACCGTTCCGGAAGGAAGACAACAAAAGCTTTACATGTGATCATGACTTTATCTCCGAATCTGGTTTTCTTCACTTCAGCATTTTCTATCGGGGTTGGTTTGTTGAACGGCAATGACTTTATACTCTTTATAGGTGGCAAAGAGACGGCTCCCAGCTCATTCCATTGATCCTGAGGTTGAGACATGAAGGTATGCTTATATTGTGCGAGTATAACGTATATAGGTCGAGCTGCTTCTGAGTTACTCTAGTTCTAGTTATTCTAGTTCATTCACAATTTATACTATTTCAGAAAAACAAAGCATAAGAACTGCCTCATTCTGCTTCGTCTGATAACTATATCCGTTCAAGTGTGAGTTTTTTTTTTGCGGTTTGTGATAACTGCTTCTTTTCAAAAAGTGAGAAAAACAAAGCGTGTGTGCTCTACAACATTCTCCACTTTGAAATTCCTTTTAGAACATTCTTCTAGAAAACTATACGAACTGAAATAGTTCACTCAAAGTCGGCAGAATTCGAGATAGGAATTAGTAAGAAAATTCAACAGGCCCAGGAAAAGTCTCTCGACCATATAAGCAAAGACCGGACTTATAAAGACTATCGGGTCGGCGAAAGGGTTTTCCTAAAAGCAAATAAACGATTAGGAAACAAGCTCTCACCACTATGTTCTGAAGAAGTTATTGAAGCAGACCTGGGGACCACGGTTCTTCCACCTTCGCTAGACTCCCGAACCATTTTTAATACATTCTATACTTTCAATATTTGAAAAATAAAATTTTCTTTCTTTATACTTTTATATTTTCTACGCTAGGAAAATACATTTTATTTTGGGCTCTAACGGCTGTCAGAACGGACGCGACAGTAAAACTGTATGACTTCACAAACGCGGACTACATTCCAATAGAGGACGGTGACATTGTAGTCTGGGAATCTTACGGATACCTACAACACGCAACAAACATGACGACCTACGAGGTCTACGCTGATCAGACTGAAACGTTGACAAAGACGTTTACCGATGACCACAGGATACCGGTTATAACGACGGACCTCAGACACATCCGCAAGTTGGTACCTACCCTAAAAATCCACCATAGGGCCGCTAGGAGTATTAACCTAATTAGGACAGCCTTAGAGGTTATACCGGGCACACCCCACTTTAATGATTGGGAGCAAATAAAATTCAATCGAGACCAGCTATTGAGAGCAGACGAAGGACAAACATACTTCAGGAACGTTTGAACGAAATCGCGAACGCGAAAAATCAAATTCAAAAAATCGAAACAAATAAAGAAACTCACCTTTTGGATATAATTTTAGCTAAAAATAGAATCATCATCACAGATTTGGAAAATATTCTAATGGGCTTAGCCCTAGCAAAATTAAACATTGTAAGCCTAGCAGTCCCAGATGGCTGCGACATTGGCGAATTTAAGGACAGACAGCCTACACACATAAGTTTGATATAAATATTAGAAGCATTTAGTATAAGTGTTTTTCAAAATTCCGATATCCTCAATTTTTGTAATGGTCGTCATTCTGAACGGAATGCTCGCCTATCATTTTGCAGCCAAAAAAACCAAAATTAATAGTTTTAGCAAACCCCTATTAAAGTATACTTTAGGGCAGCAAAGGGTAATCTTAGCTTAGCTTTTGCGTATCAGCTGCATTGTTCAGCGCCGCCAACTGGGTTTAAATTTCCATGACGTTCCAAGAAAGAAAGCTTGAGAGTCTGGAAATTTTCGGTATATAAACGCCCACGCGGATGCAATAAGTCTCTTTCACAACTTGCAAAAGTATTCTTATCCGACCGTCGTGTAATTGATCTTCAAAAAAAAACGCTACCAGGTTAAGTTCGACGCGCCATTGATAAAGTCTAGCACGCCAATTAAAGTGCACAAAACCCAAACCATGGTCGTTTTTGCATAAGTGAAAGAGAATTTCCTATCGGATGTGGCAGATTGCAGTCCGTTCGGGAATGGCAAATTCTCATGTGCCCCAAACACATGCTGGGTAGTGGAAACTTTTCCGGAAGATCTCTTCCGCTGCTGCTTCATTTTCACTTCCTGGAAAAACCTCTTAGATCACAGGAATGGGCCACCTTTTTTGGTATATCCGTACTCTAAACTAAATCAGCTTTCTTGGCATTTCGAGGGCTGCCCGTGCTCAAGCTCCAACACGCCAGCGGCTTGCTAACGCTAAAAGGCTAAAGCCAACCATCTCATGAGCCAGTAATAGTCGTCTGGCGTAGGGATTTTACGGGTCTGGGAGGTCTTATCCGTCCCCACCAAATATCGGCAGTCAAGGCAGTCCCATCTATTAACGCCCCGGAGGAATACCGTAGCAGATTCAAAGCAGAACAGCGAGTCGATTGACTACCCCCCTATGAATCGCGACTGACCCCTGAAAAACAGAGACTCTTCTAACTCTACGTAGCCTTATAACAAAGAAAAATATTTTAAGAGTAGTGGTTGCGGAATTTAATAATTTGTGGAACCCGACCATCACTGAACCAAAATCATCGTTAGCCCATATAATCTTTATTAGTGCAAATGCCAAAATAGAATTCACAGCTAACAACAACACCGTCTCATCACTATCACGCTGGAAGGCCTTCCAACGCTGGAAGTTTAACCATGTATGCGCCATTGCACACCTATTTTGTGATCTATTTGTAAGTCGATCCAATCTCTCGTGTGTTTTCCCACAGCGCGTGGTGTAAGCTCCGATCGGGAGCTTTATTAGTTTTATGTTTTGCGTATATATACTGAGAGCTTGGTGACCGCGAACAAGCTTATAAAGATTATTACCTAGAAAGTATTCTACCCTAAAGAAAGAAAAGAACGAAGTAAATGTATCATTAATCTCGTGCGAAGTAAAAACGAGATTCGCTCGGTTCCACAATATTAATAACTCCGAACCCCCCCAAGAAAAATAATGACCCAAAAACAAATCGTAAGGCTGTTTAGCCACCATATAACTCAAATCTTCGAACCTTGATTTGTAAGGGCACAATAATGAAGTTATAGAAAGAAATACTTAGTTGTAAATCCCAATAATGTTGCCGATATCCAATTCCATAAATTTAATCCGGCGAACCAAAACTTTGTATATACGTAAGAAAACTTGTAAAATTTTTCGGTGTCGGTAGACACTAATTAATCCGGTTCAACTAAAGATAATGGAATACTACCTACTTGAAAGAAAGAAAATGTTAAATCAACAAACGCCCCTTTGCAAATAAATATAGATAATACCTTGAAGAAAATCATGCACGGCTAAAGGTGTGTAGTTTCCTGAATTGACATGGCAACTTAAATTATGAATCGGAAGTATCTCTTGGGTATCTTCGTCAAATAGTCGAAAAGATTATGGTTGGGTGGGTAGAGAACGCAAGTGTCGAATATAAGCTAAGACCTTGTGAAACGTTAGCTTGTCAGTAGTATATTTAAATTTTGCTCTCTCTTTTTTTTTTCTTCTTTTCTTTTCAATGTTAAGTTCTATAAAGTAGTTTCTGTTGGAATCCTAAAAACTAAAGTATGTATGGACAGTTAGAGACGGTACACAGACCCACCCCATCGCCGAAAGAGCTAAGGCACTAGAGGATTCCACCCGCCGTTCTCATAACTGGGTAGAAGGAAGAGATCACTACTCACAACTTATCTTGTGTATCGCGTACTGGCAACACTTTTATTTGTCGCGAAATAGGAGCTCCTCATCCTGAGGCAATCATTACATAACTTTTGGCGCCCAAAACGTGGGGCCACTTTAAGAATAAAAACTTTTAGTGGTACGAACATAGATTAATTCCATTCAGTAGTGTTTAGATCATCCCAATGCTAGTATTAGTTGTGCTGAAGTAGTTGAACTTGATTGGTCTACCTATCGCAATATAAAGTACGGGAAGAGGTCGACCCTATACAAGGCCTACGACGCTGCTGTTTAGAAATGGATAACAGACCGAGAAACCTACAAGGATTGACATACACCAAGGGGAAAATATAGCGAAAACATCAGCTATATGAAATCTTGTGTTACTCACAATTATTGCTCACATTTTTCTGATTTAGGAGTTTGCTGTAGGATACCTTAATGAGAGCATAAAGTCAAGCTTGCATATTTATAGAATATTGAGAAGGGGCCTAAGATCACATCCCAATACTTAATTATCGCGAAGCTGGTTATTTTTCTGTCAAGGTACTACTGCGTCAAACACAAATTTGTCTTATTGTCAGTAAATCGACGATGTATCTTTCCTGGAACTTGTCCGAATGCGTTTCAATGCGTTTACTTGCCGAATAGAGATCCGTAGATAGTTAAAAATCTGACAGTTTGAGACCATCATATTTAGTTTCAATAAGCGACATGTTTCATAAATTTACACTGCAGGCTAAGTCAGTATACCCGATTTTTTTTTTAGTTGCCATTATATGTCAAATTCAGGAACAGTCAAAACATAGATCAAGAAAAAAAAAACAAATCAAAATGCCAGTTACAAATTCGCCTCCAAGCGCCTCTTCTGGTAATATGGAGAATAATTGCGCACTATGTGCAACTGTCATGGATAATACCAATCCTTGTTATTATCTAGCGTGCAAGCATGTCTTTCACAAAAATTGTGTAGAAGCATGGTTAACAGAGAATTCTTGTTGTTATACCTGTAGGGCCCCGATAACCAGAAAAGAAATTAAAGTAGTTGTAGGAAATTGCTCGCCCTTTCGTTCGCAACAAGTGCCACCACCGCCCGACCCAGTGTCGCGGGGAGTAACCACCAGAAATTTAGCTAGAACTTTAGACCAGTTAGAAGAAGCTAATACGGCCACCATACCCGACCCAGTCCCGTTAATCGCCAGTGGTGCTCACTCTTCTGCTTTGGATGCTAGCCAGAGTACAATCCAGGTTGAAGGTATTGCTAGTAGACCAATTCGCGGTAGGACCCGCGTCGGGAGACCAGCTCGCACCTCAAATACCCGTCGAAATCAGACGGGGGACTATAATACTATCCAAGAAATGATAGAACAAACGGTTAATACCGTTATTTCATCTTTATCTATACATAACCGTCCTCAATCTAATAATAGGCAGGTATCCGATATGAACCGGGAATCATCATCTCTCAGTTCAGCATCTATACATTCTAGGCAGACAGTCGACATCATGCAAAAGTGGGGTGTACATTTTGATGGGTCTACTGAAGGGTTAGGAGTGGACGAGTTTATTTATAGAATAAAAGTCCTAACTGACGAAACATTAGGTAGTGACTTTACAATCATGTGTAAGAACATGCATGTCTTGTTCACTGGAAAAGCTAGATCTTGGTTTTGGAGATACCATAAGCAGGTAGATAGAATTGTTTGGTCAAACATTTGCGCCTCACTCCGTCAACAATATAAGGACTACCGATCGGACTTTATGAGCATGGAATTGATTAGAGCGCGCAAGCAAAAGCACGGAGAACCGTTTTCCTCTTTCTATGAGGCCGTGGCCTCATTAATTGACAAAGCCTCTATTAAAATTGAAGAAGAAGAGCTTTGTGAAATATTAAAGAACAATTTGCTACCCGATACGAGAGAAAAGTTGCTATACCAGCCAGTGCATTCTGTTGGACATTTACGTCGTTAAATTCACATGAGCGAAAATTTATTGCAGGAGATAAGTTGTCGCCCAGAAGTAAGAAGCCGTATATTTCAGGATAAATATCCAGAAATGAATAGGCGCACTAGTAGATTAAAGTCATATTATGCTGAGGTTAAGAGAAATAAAAAAATACAGATTTCGACTGTTTTTAACAACTCCACTGACTTACGAAGTTATGCCGAAGTGTCGTTCCTACAGTATAAAGAACTTGGTCTGCTGGACACGGGGGCAAACATTAGTTGCATTGGAGCAGAGCTGGCACTGCAAGATTTTTCAAAGTTGTCGGAGTACAAGCCCTTAAAGTCGCGAGCGAAAACAGCAGGCGGGGAAAATCAAACTATAACAGGTTTCCTTGATACCGAAATTAGTTACAACAATATTAAAAAGCCTATGAGGTTATACATAACTCCCAGCATTAAACAAAAACTAATTCTAGGCCATGACTTCTGGAGAATCTTCCAAATCGCTCCAAATATTATATCGTCGTTACAGGCGTCTAATGAAATCAGTGAGCTTTCAGGTGAAAACCTATATCCGTTAACTGCCACGCAAAGTCAACAGCTAGCAGTAGTTAAGCAATTCTTTCCAAAAGCATCAGATGGATGAGGTCGTACGTCCCTAATAGAACATACAACCGAGGTGGGAAATGCATTACCGGTAAAACAACGTTTCTACCCTGTAAGTCCCGCAGTAGAAAAACTGCTGTATGCTACATTGACCGTATGCTACAGTTGGATGTTATTGAGCCTTCCGTGAGCCCGTGGAGCTCCCCGATGCGTCTGGTAGTCAAGCCTAACAAAATTCGACTTTGCCTTGACGCGCGCAGACTTAATGATGCTACCAAAAAGGATGCTTATCCTTTGCCTAGCATTGACGGGATTTTTTCGAGGTTACCCAAAGCTAATATCATTTCCAAGCTAGACTTAAAAGATGCCTACTGGCAGATCCAGCTCAGCTCAGAATCAAAGCCTTTAACGGCATTCACGGTGCCTGGTCGACCGTTATACCAGTTCAAAGTTATGCCTTTCGGCCTATGTAACGCGCCGTCCACAATGTGTCGTTTAATGGATCAGATTATACCCCCAGATCTTCGCCATTGTGTCTTGGGTTACCTAGACGACCTTTGCGTCGTTACGGAAGATTTTGCATCCCATTTGTCAGTATTGGTTCGGCTTGCAGAGGAATTCCGCAAGGCCAATCTTACTCTTAATGTAGACAAAAGTGAATTTGGGGTAACAAGCATCAACTACTTAGGATATGTCATTGGTAGTGGAGGTATCTGCACCGACCCGGCCGAAATTTCGTGTATTATAAATTGGCCATCGCCAAAAAACCGAAAACAAGTTCGCGGATTTCTCGGAGTTTGTGGGTGGTATCGACGATTCATACATAATTTTGCTGATCTCACCTGCCCAATCACAGATGTGCTTTCTAAAAAGGTAAAGTTTTGCTGGCCTGCCGAAGCCCAAGTAGCAATGGATAAGTTAAAATCCATTTTGACCTCGGCTCCCGTGCTAACAAATCCGAACTTTGATAAAAAATTCTTCACTGTGATGCTAGCGACTTTGGCATTGGTGCCGTGCTGGATCAACTGTCAGAAGAAGATGCTGAAAAGCCCATCGCTTTCATGTCGGAAAAACTGAGTCGTTCGCAACGCAACTATAGCGTAACCGAGCGCGAGTGTTTGGCTGTAGTATTAGCTATTGAAAAGTTTTGTTGCTAACTAGTGTTACAAGAATTTGAAGTAGTTACGGACCATTCAAGCTTACTTTGGCTTATGAGGCAGCAAAACTTGTCTGGCAGACTTGCTCGGTGTATTTTTCGCTTGCAGCAATTTAAATTTACTTTTTCACATCGCAAAGGAAAAGACCATGTTGTTCCTGACGCCCTATCTAGGCTATGTGAAAACGAAATCTCGGCAATAGATATGGCCCCAATAATATACCTAAGTTCCGAGGCTTTTCAGGAAGACACATACACGGCGTTAAAATCCAAGTTTACGAACAATTTAGATAAATTCCCAGACGTTAAAATAGTAGATCAATTTCTGTATATTCGTACCGAACATGCAGATGGAAACGAAATGCAAGATAAACAGGCATGGAAACTGTGGGTTCCCGAAACCTTAAGAGAAGAGGTTCTCCGACAAGCCCACGATAGCGTTACTTCCTCTCATGCGGGAATGCAAAAGACCATAGCAAAGATACGTCGAAATTTATTTTGGCCAGGCTTATTAAAAGATGTTAGAGACAATATTCGATCTTGTGACGCCTGTAAGGAGAACAAGGCGCCTAACTATACTTTACGCCCCCCAATGGGTGAGCACTGCCCAACGTACAGACCATTTCAACGTCTGTATATCGATCTGCTAGGCCCTTACCCGCGTAGTAAGCAGGGACATGTTGGTCTACTAATAGTACTGGACCATTTTAGCAAATATCCCTGGCTCCAACCATTGAAAAAATTTACGTCGGCGGCAATAATAGAGTTTCTACTAAAACAGGTGTTTCACAGTGTAGGCGTTCCCGAAACTATAGTAAGCGACAACGGTACACAATTTAAGGCATCGGAATTTAACGCTTTCATTACCGAATTAGGCATAAACCACGTATATACCGCGCTTTACTCGCCACAAAGCAATGCGGCCGAGCGGGTAAACCGTTCCCTATTAGCTGCGATCCGTTCGTACTTAAAAAACGATCAAACCGAGTGGGACATGCACATTACTAGTATAACCTGTTCCTTGAGATCATCTTTGCATCAATCGTTAGGATGTTCCCCATACCTTGCTTTATTCGGACTGCATATGATAACGCACGGCTCCGATTATAAGTTACTCAAAGACTTATCGCTTTTGGAGGAACCTATAGTACCTATATTTCGATCAGATAACCTAGCTCTTTTGCGAAAAGATATTCAAGCCAATATCCGTCGTGCCTATGATCGCAATGTCCGACAATACAATTTGCGGGCAAAGCCGACATCGTCCCGGGAAGGACAGGAAGTGTATCGTCGAAATTTTGCTCAGAGTAAATTCGTACAGAATTTTAACGCAAAGTTAGGCCCCCAATTTGTGAAATGCAGGATTAGAAAAAAACTAGGAAATTGTTATTACCAACTAGAAAACTTGCAAGGAAAAGAGGTAGGAACTTATCATGCCAAAGACATTCGAAGCTAATTCCCGCTAATATTGCATCTAAAGAAGAAATATTATCGGGTGGTGTAATGGTCGTCATTCTGAACGGAATGCTCGCCTATCATTTTGCAGCCAGAAAAACCAAAACCAATAGTTTTAGCAAACCCCTATTAAAGTATACTTTAGGGCAGCAAAGGGTAATCTTAGCTTAGCTTTTGCGTATCAGCTGCATTGTTCAGCGCCGCCAACTGGGTTTAAATTTCCATGACGTTCCAAGAAAGAAAGCTTGAAAGTCTGGAAAGAGAATTTCCTATCGGATGTGGCAGATTGCAGTCCGTTCGGGAATGGCATAATCTCATGTGCCCCAAACACATGCTGGGTAGTGGAAACTTTTCCGGAAGATCTCTTCCGCTGCTGCTTCATTTTCACTTCCTGGAAAAACCTCTTAGATCACAGGAATGGGCCACCTTTTTTGGTATATCCGTACTCTAAACTAAATCAGCTTTCTTGGCATTTCGAGGGCTGCCCGTGCTCAAGCTCCAACACGCCAGCGGCTTGCTAACGCTAAAAGGCTAAAGCCAACCATCTCATGAGCCAGTAATAGTCGTCTGGCGTAGGGATTTTACGGGTCTGGGAGGTCTTATCCGTCCCCACCAAATATCGGCAGTCAAGGCAGTCCCATCTATTAACGCCCCGGAGGAATACCGTAGCAGATTCAAAGCAGAACAGCGAGTCGATTGACTACCCCCCTATGAATCGCGACTGACCCCTGAAAAACAGAGACTCTTCTAACTCTACGTAGCCTTATAACAAAGAAAAATATTTTAAGAGTAGTGGTTGCGGAATTTAATAATTTGTGGAACCCGACCATCACTGAACCAAAATCATCGTTAGCCCATATAATCTTTATTAGTGCAAATGCCAAAATAGAATTCACAGCTAACAACAACACCGTCTCATCACTATCACGCTGGAAGGCCTTCCAACGCTGGAAGTTTAACCATGTATGCGCCATTGCACACCTATTTTGTGATCTATTTGTAAGTCGATCCAATCTCTCGTGTGTTTTCCCACAGCGCGTGGTGTAAGCTCCGATCGGGAGCTTTATTAGTTTTATGTTTTGCGTATATATACTGAGAGCTTGGTGACCGCGAACAAGCTTATAAAGATTATTACCTAGAAAGTATTCTACCCTAAAGAAAGAAAAGAACGAAGTAAATGTATCATTAATCTCGTGCGAAGTAAAAACGAGATTCGCTCGGTTCCACAATATTAATAACTCCGAACCCCCCCAAGAAAAATAATGACCCAAAAACAAATCGTAAGGCTGTTTAGCCACCATATAACTCAAATCTTCGAACCTTGATTTGTAAGGGCACAATAATGAAGTTATAGAAAGAAATACTTAGTTGTAAATCCCAATAATGTTGCCGATATCCAATTCCATAAATTTAATCCGGCGAACCAAAACTTTGTATATACGTAAGAAAACTTGTAAAATTTTTCGGTGTCGGTAGACACTAATTAATCCGGTTCAACTAAAGATAATGGAATACTACCTACTTGAAAGAAAGAAAATGTTAAATCAACAAACGCCCCTTTGCAAATAAATATAGATAATACCTTGAAGAAAATCATGCACGGCTAAAGGTGTGTAGTTTCCTGAATTGACATGGCAAATAGTCGAAAAGATTATGGTTGGGTGGGTAGAGAACGCAAGTGTCGAATATCAGCAAAGACCTTGTGAAACGTTAGGATGTCAGTAGTATATTTAAATTTTGCTCTCTCTTTTTTTTTTCTTTTTTTCTTTTCAATGTTAAGTTCTATAAAGTAGTTTCTGTTGGAATCCTAAAAACTAAAGTATGTATGGACAGTTAGAGACGGCACACAGACCCACCCCATCGCCGAAAGAGCTAAGGAACTAGAGGATTCCACCCGCCGTTCTCATAACTGGGTAGAAGGAAGAGATCACTACTCACAACTTATCTTGTGTATCGCGTACTGGCAACACTTTTATTTGTCGCGAAATAGCAGCTCCTCATCCTGAGGCAATCATTACATTTTCTCATTAAGTTAACGGTCTATCCGGTCCAGCACCACAACAAGATCCTGGAATTCGAAAACGGAAACATAGTCGCTGAGTTCCCAGGACGAAACCTCAACATCGGGCATTGCAAGACGACGGTAGGCGCCACCTTCTGCAGGGAACTCAAAAATGGCACTTGCGCACAGCAATTAGTTTCCGGAGCTGCTGCGCACTGCTCCACACTCCCAGGCCATTTCCGGTTACTGACGCGACCAAAAAATATCTGGAACCTACCTGGTGACATATTCCGACAAAATAAGCCTCAACGGCACTTCGTTCGTAAATTAGCTGGAAAGCTAGATGAAAAAACCTGCGGTATCAGCCATGACCGTGGTCAACATCACGACTCACCAAAACTGATTAAGTCTTCCATTTCTTCACAAGCTGAGTCTAAGAAATCTCCACCACATTGGGACCCTTAGAGAAAAGCTTACCATGGGTTCCTTCCTCATCTACTCCTTCGCCCTACTCGCCTCCTTTCCATTGTGCTCTACAGTTTAGCTCGGCTACCACGTTCTAAGTACCAGAAGACACGACAACCCAAGAACTAACGGTGAAGTAGAACTAGCAGGTCACCGGGACGGCGAACACTCAAAAGAGAGAGGAGTTAACACACCCAGTTCCCATAAGGAGAAATTGTCGAGTTGCAGGCCATATCCGGTGGCCAACACGCGCAGTAAGGAAACTGCCGACTTCTTACTCTGGGGGCCATCGCCCGGAGTCCGGCCAAAAACACTCATGCAGCATGTGATCGTCGTTGGCCAGGTGCTAGGTGCTGGACCCGGCGCTTTAGCGGTATCGCATGGGAACACTCGCTCCTCGAGTGATCGCTGGATACCAAGTGCTGACCCTGCGCTGCAACCAGCTGTGGCCGGATAAGACCCTTCAGTTAGTTAGCAGCCATAGCTGTGTTTATAGAAATATCAAAGAAATGTTGTAATGCCTTAACAGGCTTAGGTGAAATAAATAAATGCAATTATAATTATAACTTTCCTTCTTATTGAACTTTGCCTAAACAGGCTTGGACAAAATAAATAAATAATAATAAAGTAATTTAAAAAATCTAATACAAAACAGTCCGAAATAACTTATATATGTTGGAACCAGCCGGATCGGACAAAGCTCCCGTAGGAATAAAAGGAAAAAATTTTTTTTTAAATATATATCTTTGGTTTTTTTAACATATAACCTCCTAAGCTTGGAAATAAAATTGTTTGTTTTTATAATTAGTTCTGAATTTCGTATTGAATTTTATCAAAATCGGAAAACTATATCATATAGCTGCCATAGGAACGATCGAAAAATTGGTAGGAAAATAATATAAAACGAATTTTAGCTTCGGTGTTTTTTGACATATTATCTTGTGCTATTGGGAATATAATTTTTTGTATTTTTAAATTTAATAATTATAACTGCAAGGGTATACAAACTTCGGCTTGCCGAAGCTAACTTCCTTTCTTGTTATACCTTGCTTTAAGCTTATTTTTTTACCCGTTAATCGTAGAGTAAAAGGGTATACTAGATTCGTTGGAAAGTATGTAACAGGCAGAAGGAAGCGTTTCCAACCCCATAAAGTATATATATTCTTGATCAGGATCACAAGCCGAGTGGATCTAGACATGTCCGTCTGTCCGTCTGTCTGTCCGGATGAACGCTGAGATCTCGGAAACTATAGGAGCTAGGCTATTGAGATTTGGCGTGCAGAATCCTGAGCTTCTTACGCAGTGCAAGTTTGTTTCAGCAGAGTGCCACGCCCACTCTAACGTCCACAAACCGCTCAAAAATGTGGCTCCTACAGTTTTGATGCTAGAAAAAAATTTTAACTGAAATGTATTGTTCTCATCAATACCTGTCGATTGATCAAAAAAAAGTTTGCCACGCCCACTTTAACGCCCACAAACCGCTTAAAACCTGTGACGTTCACAATTTTCATGCTAGATAAACAATTTTAAGTGAAATGTATTGGTCTCGTCAATACCTTTCGATTGACCAAAAAAAAATTGTCCACGCCCACTCTAACGCCCATAACGCTTAAATCTGTCTACCGCCGGTAGGTGGCGCATTTTAATCTCCCTTTGTTGCTTGCATATCTCCATTTCCTTTTGGTCCTTTTAGCTGAGCAACGGGTATCTGATAGTCGAGGTAATCGACTATAGCGTTCTTCTTTGTTTTCATTATATTTGTTTTCATAAACAACTTGTCCTACATGATATTGTGTTTCTTTTCTGTTGTCATTATGTGTTTCTAGCATTTTCTCTTGAGTTTTTTTTTCAATATTTGAGAAATATTCACGTGTTTGATTTTATTATAAAGAATGTCAAAAGGTTTCTGGTTTGTTGTGGAATGGATAGTCTGATTATATTCCTAAGCTGCTCTAATTACAATTTCAGAATAATTGGTTAGATTAAATTCTTCTTTTATGCAGCGTGCTAATTCTGTTAGTGTCGAATGTGCCCTTTCAACCTGTCCGTTTGCTCGTTTCATTATCTGTCATAAATACTTTGGCTTGGGGAAAATGTTGAAGTAGTGCCATTACTTTATTTTCAATATTTATTTATTTAATTTATTTTTAGTTTCTTTAACTACTAGGAATTTAGAGTACGCGTCAATACAAGTTCTAAAAGTTATGCTTTGCGCATAGTATATATCAATGTGTAAATTTTCTCCTTCATTAATCGGTATTGGGTCTTCTCCAATTGGAATTTCAATGGGGTGTCTGTAGAATTTGTTCTCATAGCAAATTTTATAATTTTGATGTATTCTTTTAGTTTTGTATATAGATTGGGCCAATAATATAGTCTTCTGATTTGTTTATAATTTTCAACTAGTGCCCTATGAGCTCGATTGTGTGTTTCCTCTATTACAGTGACGTTTTGCATTACAACTTGCACCAAATTCTTACGTTCCTCAACACTTAAAATTTAAAATAATGCTTATCGGCCGCTGCTCCCGAATACTGGACTTGGGTAAATACGTTTAACAATCTGTAAAAAATCGATTTAGCAACGGATTATCGTGATCAATTTCGCATATTCTCCGTTAAGGTTCAGCCTTCAAGAAAACAACATAAAACTAATTTCGGTGTTTAGGCGTGTATTTTTAAAAAAGCCATTTATGCCAGCGTTATTGCATTTTTTCTAAATTTTTCAACTTTGACGAAGTGTAGCTTTTAAACTAATGAATGGAACTCAATGATGTGTATGAGAAAGTTAAAGGGCGTTCTATTACCTGTAAAATGAGTCTTTGATAACCGAATTCGGTTTATCACAACTCGAGTTAGAAAATAAAAAAGTGCGAAAAACGTTTTTCACACTTTAAAAAAAATTGGTACCATAGAAAAAATTTTAAGTGCCCTTTTCTTAATCAGGGAGATGTATCTTTCCGGAAAACAAAGGTTTCCTGAAAGGC
This sequence comes from Drosophila suzukii, assembly GCF_043229965.1. Lineage (NCBI taxonomy): Eukaryota > Metazoa > Arthropoda > Insecta > Diptera > Drosophilidae > Drosophila > Drosophila suzukii. The sequence goes on along the minus strand of NW_027255896.1, from coordinate 38,683,083 downwards.
GTATTTCATCAATTTTTTTTTGTAAACTGGTGTTATTATGGCTCTACCTTCGGCATTTTCTACGTCTTTTAGAAAAAATCGGGTAAAAAGAAATTTATTTGTAAAGCTATTTTTTAAAGATACTTGAATATGATATAAGTCTTCTAAACTACAATGAATTCCAACCGTTATGTTAGGTGGAAGATACTCTCTTAATATGGTTACTAAGTTCTCAACTGAATCATATTCAATTACGTGTCTCGTCTTGTCCAAAATTTCCAGTGACTCATGTATTGTATACTCCCCGTTGTTAATAACAATTGTTTTTTAAATTAATTTAACGGTTTACGGGTCTCTTGTATTACATTTTCAAAACTACTTTCAGCAGAATGCTGTGTGTCTTGATCTGAGTTTGACTGTTCAGAAACCTCTATGTCGCTGCTTGTAATATTATTTATCTGTATCCGTGATAATGCATCGGCTACAACATTTGTTGTTCCGGGCTTATATATTTTTTTCGGGGTAAAACTTTCAATGAAAGAATACCATCTTTTCGTGTTTACGTTTGGATTTTTATCCGAAATTGTGAACGATAAGGATTGATGGTCCGTTTGTATTTCTATGCCAATTACTCCATATAAATAATTTCGAAGATTTTTTTAAGCCCATACTATGGCTAACAATTGTTTTATATTTGTGGCATAAAGTTGTTCCGTCTTGTTTAATGTTTTAGAAATAAAAGTAATTGGTTTATTATCTTGTGTTAGTACTGCCCCGATAGCTACGTCTGATGCGTCTGTTGTTAAAACGAATTTCTTACTATAATCTGGCTGAACTAATTCAACTTGTGCTATTAGATTATCTTTTAGCTCGTTAAAAGCTTGTACAGCAGATTCGTCAAACTGTATTGAAATTTTTGTAGACATTCTTTTAAAAACTTTTCCATTTTCCCCACCTAGATATTTTGTTAATGCAATTACAAGCAATTTTTGCATAGTCACGGACAAATTTTCTGTAATTCCCTGTGAGGCTTAGAAAACTTCGGAGTTCTCTAATATTGCGTGGAATCGGATATTCTGTTATTGTGCCAATTTTCAGGATCCTTTTAATTACGTTATCAGAAACAATGTATCCTAGAAATGCGGTTTCTAATTTAAAGAATTTAGATTTTTCGAGTGAAGTTACGACTTGTTCCCTTGGGATATCATCCATGGCTCTTTGAAAAATTCCGTGTGCGTTTGTTAACCCAAAAGACATTCGTAAAAATTAAAATTTTCCGTTATTAATTAAAAATGCTGTTTTTTCAATATCTGAATCGCTCATTAAAATTAGGTGGAATTCAGATTTTAAATAAATTTTTGAGAAGTATTTAGCCTTTTCTAAATTAACTAATATTACAGACGGTTCTTGCATCGGGTATCTATCCGGTATAGTGTTTTCGTTAAGTTGTTTGTAATCTATCACCAGTCTGTGTTTGGGACTGCCATCTTCATTCTGTCCTTTCTTGGGTACCACTAACACTGGTGAGTTATTAGGACTTTTAGATCTTGAACAGTTAACTTCTTTATTTTATTTATTTATTGATCCCAAACTAATTATTTATTTGTTGACGGAAATTTCATCGTCGGCGAGTTTAGGATTTATTGATCCCAAACAATTTAATTTTATATTGACCGATATTTATACGTCAACGTGTTTGGAGTTTTTTGGTCCCAAACTATTTAATTTTTTATTGACGGATATTTCTACGTCGGCATATTCAGGATTTTTTGATCCCAAACTTGGTAACTTATTATTTATATTAAAATAAATTCTTTTAAGGGAAGTGTATTATTGACTTCGATTAAACTTGTTTAGTTTTTTCATCACTATCATAATATATAAACTTTTCTGTCTTTCCTGAATACTACAACACTCCCTTTTCTTTCTTTATTTTAGCTCCGATTTTTCTTAATAAATTAAATCCAATTAATAGGATTTCTATTTCATAGAACAAATGCCTTGTCTCAAATATATATATATATATATATATTGATAATATTTCATAATTGAATACCCATGAACTGTGGATACTTTTTTTGTAAATTAATAATTCATTTTTATTCTCAAAAATTCCCTTCTTAATATAACAAGCAGTGGGTCCCGTGTCTATTAAAACATTTAGCTCTTTTTTAGTTTTTCTGTCCACTCATTTTAAATAAGGCATTCCCCTGTAGGGACCTGACCGAAATAATGAACTTCATTGATGTTATTTAATCTTGTTACCTGGTAAGCAGGCTGATTAACTGTTCCTTCTGGATCCCTTTTTTGAGTTTGAGTTTGCTCCCTGGTTTGGTTTGTACGACAATAGTTTGAACGATTATTGTTTTGATAATAAATATTATTATATTTTCCTCGGTTCAGTACCAATCTAGACTCCGAAGAGTAAAGACGTGCTATAGGCAAATCCACGCAAGTGTAATCTGCAACTATTACCTACCAATTTTGTCAAAACAAATAAGACCTCAAAGCAAACTCGCCTACTAAAGCAAAAACAATTACTGCATCTAAACAGTTACAAAAGTGCAAGTGCATCGGGCAGCAGCCCAACAACAACAACCATGACACGACCACCAGACATATACCAAACCACACCGAGAGAAAAAGTTCCTTTCCAAACACCCAAATTCATCGTCATTAAAAGAAAAGACAACAATGCATCCTTTGAAAAAGTTAGTCCATTCATTATCAAAAAAGTTATTGACTATACATGCTACGGGGAAGTAACGTTAGTTTCAAAAACCAAAGCAGGTACTCTTCTTGTCAAAACCAAAGACCTACTCCAAGCTCAATGGCTAATGAAACTCACCAAATTCCACGACTTTGAAGTTGAAACATCTGAACACAAAACACTTAATTATTCAAAAGGAGTCATCTATTCCAATGACCTCCGATACATATTCTTAATGAACTCAAGACGCAAAACGTCACTGAAGTAGATAAAATACTCAGAAAGAAAGACAATAATCTTGAAGAAACCGGACTCATCATTCTCACCTTCGCCACCACCACCTTACCCGAAACCATAAATATTGGATATGAACGTGTCAAAATTCGACCACACATTCCTCGACCTCTTAAATGCCGAAACTGCCAAAAATTTAATCACCCCACCAAAGCCTGCAATAACGAGAAAACTTGCTCAAACTGCTCAGAAGTTCACTCCCCCGACGACGAAGACTGCACCAAGCCTAAGTTCTGCATCAACTGCAAACACCTCGACAACCCTCATCATAGCCCATTGGACAATAAGTGCCCAACATTTATTAAACAAAAAGAAATAATGGCTAAAAAAACAATAGAAAATGTTGACTTCAAAAGCGCATCAAAAATCTACTTCCAACGTCACTTCCACAAGGCCACTCCTTACTCCCAAGTTGCAGCACAAGCCCCATCAAATTCTATCGCCCCAGTCCTGGATAAATCGGATACTCGTGAGATCACGACCTACGACGACATCATGGAACCTACCCCACAAACTCCAAGCGAGGACGACATCAAAATGGATACAACAGAATCTATCAGAACCAGTAAAAACACTACAACCTCAGACCGCACTCTCAGAAGCTACAACAAAGAAAAAACCAACCCTCTGGCTATACCCCTAAAGGCTAAAAGCAAAGCAGACAAATCGAAAACAGTAAATACAAACCAACTAAAACACTCGAAGTAACCCAAACAACACTACCAAGGAACTTTGTTAATTAATCACTCAAATTAGTACTAAGTAATACACCTTCTCTTTACATTTAATGCTTAAAATTATTCAATGGAACATCCATGGATATAGAAATAACTACATTGAACTCCAAACCCTGATTAAGACCTTTAAGCCCCTAATTCTTGCCCTACAAGAAACACACATAACCAACTTTAACTCTCTACCAATTCCCATTAACTACACACTCTACCAACAATGCTGCACCAACTCTTACGGGGGCGCAGCTCTACTGATACATAACACAAGACTTCGAAGCAACTGGAGTCTCAATAGATACAAAACTTAAACTAAACATAATATCAGTCTACATTCCACCAACTAAGTCCTTTAACAGAAGTAACCTAGAAAACGTCCTCTGCTTCGACAACACACCAACTTTAGTCCTCGGAGACTTTAATAGTTGGCACCCCTACTGGGGCTCTCCTAGCCCTAATACCAGAGGCAATATTATTGCCAAATTCCTAGACCGTTCAGATTACATCTTATTAAACGACAAAAGCCCCACCCACTTCTCCACTCACAACTCTTTCTCACATATAGACTTATCCTTTTCTTCATCCACTATAGCCCCAGAATTTCTCTGGGAAACAATAGACGACCTCTACGGAAGTGATCACCTCCCTATCTTAATCTCAATGAACCTTAATGCCTCTCCCTCATCCTACACCTCCAAACCCTCCTTTAACTTAAAGAAAGCAAACTGGGAAGCATACAAAAAATCTTTTCGTAACAATTCTACTGACAAGCCACAGAGCGAAAATGTCAATAAAGAAGCAGCTTTGTTAAGAAAAATTATTATCCACAGCGCGCACCAATCAATCCCCCAGAACTCTTCTTTTCAATTCCCTAGAACAGTCCCGTGGTGGAATCAAAACTTATCAGTTTTGAAGAATGCCAAATCGTCTAAATGGTCAATACTAAAACGTAACATTACTACGTATAATATAATAGAATACAAAAGAGCCAACGCTAAACTAAAGAAAGCCATTAGAGAAGCCAAACGAATCTCTATTTTTAATTTCACATCCGATATTAGTCCCTTCTCATCTCCAGCAAGAACATGGTCCAACATCAGACGCCTTTGCAGCCTTTACCCCACAAAGCACATACACTGCATTAACGACCCTTCTTTCCCCACCCCCAGAACATCCCAAAGTGAAATCGCTAACTCTTTTGGACTTGCCTGGTCCAAAGAAGCCGACGACGGTAACTTTTCTCCAACTTTTCGCACTAATAAATTCCTCTTAAACCACACATTAGACTACCAACCCTCCAAAACTGCACTAGAAATAGAAAAGGACATTTCGTTCATCGAAAGGCAAAACTCCAGGCTTAGATCGCATCTCATACATTATGATCAACAACTCCCCCATGTCATTCAAACACAGGGTCCTTAACCATTTCAACTCAATCCTAGATTCCTCAATCCCTCAAGCCTACAAACATAGCCTTGTACTTCCCATTCTAAAACCCAAAAAACCCAAAACAGACATTAAATCGTACCGCCCGATATCCCTAAATGCATGCCTAGCCAAAACACTTGATAAGATTATCGCAAAGAGACTGTGGTGGTTTGTTTTAAATAACAACCTAATCAACAGCAATCAGATTGGATTTAGAAGGGGAAGATCTGTTATAGACAGTCTACTCTTAGTAGACCACATAGCAACAAGATCCCTTTGCCTCAAGAAGCACGTCACATTGATCTCTCTTGATTTCAACAAGGCATTTGAGAAAATAGGCATCCACTCCGTAATTAACCAGCTGAAGGAATGGAAAATAGGCAAACGCATATTAAATTACGTCCTTAACTTTATGACAAACAGAAAAATAATCATAAAATCCGGCAACAACCTTTCAAGCCTTTTCCCACTTAACAATGGCATACCCCAGGGGTCTCCAATCTCAGTAATTCTCTTTCTCATAGCTTACAACACTCTCTCCCATATTATCTCCTTACACAAAGAAATAAAACTAACAGCATACGCCGATGACTTCCATCTTATAATCGAACACAATAAACAAAAAAACCCCACTACCAACCTCCAAACCCTGTTTACTCAAATAGACGACTGGTGTACGTACTCCGGATCAATTCTATCAAAAGAAAAATGTCAAGTCCTTCACATATGCAGAAAACAGAACTGCTCTGCCAAGATCCTTACAGGCGACACAAATCTTCCCAGTACCAACTCCCTCAGAATACTAGGACTTACTATTAACAACAAATACACCTGGAACACCCATATTACAAAATTAAAAACAGAACTATCAAAATCTCTAAATATTATTAAACATCTCTCTTCCCTTAAATATATCAGTAACACAACCACTCTTATCAATACTATTAAATCTATCCTCATTTCAAAAATCGATTTTTGCCTGCCTATCTACGGATATTCTCCCAAATCTAAATTAAACTGTTTAAAAACAACAATAAACGCAGCTCTAAGAGCAGCCTTAGGAGCCTACCGAACCACACCAGTAAACAACTTACTTCTAGAAACTAAAACAAACACATTAGAACAAAAACGAAACTTCCTTACAGCCAAATTAAGTAAAAATATCCATTTCGCCCACGGCACCCATATAACTAAACTTATAAAGCCACATAAAAGAAAACACAGATACCCTAGTACCATAGACAGAATAATCCAAGCATGCAACCACCTATCCCTCCCCGTTTCTCCTATCCGAATCAGTAACTGTAAAAAATTTAATATGACTACCATACATAAAGCTATCGATACCAGTCTGTCATCTCATAATAAACAAAATACCCCTGCAACAACTTACCAACAACTTTTCAGGTCCTTACAATCCTCATACCCACAACACAAATTTGTATATACTGACGGTTCTAAGGCTGATGGTATATCTGGATTCAGTATTACTGATGAAAATAACCTTTTAAAATCCGGTCTACTACCAATGTACTCTTCCTCCTATACGAGCGAGATCACTGCCATCCTAGAAGCCACAAAACTTTGTCAAGGAAAGTCTGGAAAACACGCAATCTGCACCGACTCCCTCTCCTCCCTTAACTCGATTAAAAACCTCAATAAACACTCCTACTACATTACATCAATAAGAAACATCATCACCAAAAACTTCCCAAAAATAAGCCTTATTTGGTTTCCTAGCCACATAGGAATTAAAGGCAACGAAACTGCTGACTCATTTGCCAAACTTAGCCTTCAATCCCCCCTTATATACACCCCTAACTACAATTTTACTGACATCGCTCGCCACCTAAAACAATGCTTAGCTAATGAACTGATAAAAACCTTGGAAACAGCATCTCCTTGGTACCAACTTGTAAAACCCCTAACATTCCCACACAAACACGAAATGAATAGAAGACAACAAATTATTATTAACAGAATACGACTTGGACACACCAAGTTCACCAATGCGCATTACACTGATAGAAACCTTTCCTCTATCTGCCCGCTGTGCAACATCAGCCCAATAAGCCTAGCCCATATTTTTACCTCATGCCCCGCCCTTACTCTCCAAAGAACTGCATCGTTCAACTCCCAAAACCCTTTCCACATTATATCAAATCCTACTTTAATCAATACCGAGAAAATCTTACTCTTTCTTAATAATTCGAACATATTATCTAAGATATAATAAATTGTAAAATATAATAAAAATAATAATCATCACTACTAAATTACCATAAGCGAGCTTAAGGCCTTTTGCTGCTATAGCTCTAGAATAAACCCACTGTTAGCTTAAAGTTTTAACTATAAGTTAGCATTAGATAATAATAAAATAATAATTTTCCTCGGTTATTTTTTGTCTGCAAATTATTACTAGGCTTATTTTGAATTTGGAGCGACGGATCAACGTCCAATGACTCGACAGACAGAAAGCAAAAGCTTTTGATTGGTATTCTGATTATTGTTTTGCCAAAAATTACTATTTTGTGGCCAATTATTATTTTAATTATAATTTCAGTTATTTCCTGTTCCCTGAGTATTTAAAATTATTTAAATTATTTCCTTGATTTTTATTTTCATTTTTAAAACCATAATACCTGTTTGCAAATTGAGCACGGAAATTGTTTGATTCCAATTCCTGGACCTTTGCCAAAGCATTGGACAAGTCCGGTGGATTTAATGAGAAAAGAGTTTCTGATATTAAACCATTTAATCCAGAGATAAAAATTCGTAGAGCATTGCTCCTTATTGTTTTGTTTTTTTCCTTGGTAATTATGTTGTCCTTTCCGTACGTCATTATAGTTTTGTTTATTAGTAAAGTAATTTTTTTCATTGACTTCATTATATTATTCAGTTCCTATCATTCTATCCTGTCAGGATATTTAATTCGGACTCATGAACATGGATTGGTCGTTTGTCATTGTATATAAAGTGCAATCTAGATAAGATTGCTTGAACATTTAGAGCGTCGTGAGCTGCTCCCATGATTTTGTTTCGTAAAATGGTTAGCGCGATAAAATACTGCTGACTCTGAATCTTATAAAGGCTCATTGCAGTTTCTGGAGCCTCCCTCCAGCCTACGTATTGTGTTGGTTCTCTGGTGAGCTTCGGTAATGATTTTATTACTTCAAGAGTGGTTTCACATTTTACATTTGGGTCAACTTCTTGAATTTTGTAGTCCTCTACTATGTTTGCATCTGTAGCTAACTTTTCTTCTAAGCCATCTATTTTTTTGCTTACTTCGCTCAATTGAATATTAGTTAATTTATTAATTAATTCCACAGTTAAGTTACTGGCTGTGGCTAAGCCACCTGCAGAAAAAATAGCTGAACCTCCAGTTGCCATTGTTAAATTTAGTCGACCGAAACTATCTATTAAATTTTCCAGATCGTTCTCTTCAATTTTCAAAATTTTTTTATCTTTAATTTAATATTTTTTTAAAGAGCGGTTTCAAGTTTGACTTGTTTTAATAGTGTTCTTGATCTTTATGAGTTTGATCTTCAGTCCACCATTTAGTCAACTTAATGTTTATTTTAAATGGATTATTTCATTTATTGTTTTCCATTTTAAAATTATCACGATCACTGTATCTTTGTTTTGTGTCGTTGGTAGATTATTTAATGTTTCCACTAAAAATTTGAGTTCTTGGCTGCGCGAGTTCCGTTTTTAAATTTTATTTTTCATTAAATTGTTTTTTTAGAACTTTTGATGACGCAGACCCACATTTGGCGCCAATTAATTTTATTCGTTGTTGTTGATTTAAAAAAATATATATTTTTATACCCGTTACTCGTAGAGTAAAAGGGTATACTAGATTCGTCGGAAAGTATGTAACAGGCAGAAGGAAGCGTTTCCGACCCCATAAAGTATATATATTCTTGATCAGGATCACTAGCCGAGTCGATCTAGCCATGTCCGTCTGTCCGTCTGTCCGGATGAACGCTGAGATCTCGGAAACTATGGGAGCTAAGCTATTGAGATTTGGCGTGCAGATTCCTGAGCTTCCTACGCAGCGCAAGTTTGTTTCAGTAGACTGCCACGCCCACTCTAACGCCCACAAACCGCCCAAAACTGTGGCTCCTACAGTTTTGATGCTAGATAGAAAATTTTAACTGAAATGTAATGTTCTCATCAATACCTATCGATTGACCCAAAAAAAAGTTTGCCACGCCTACTTTAACGCCCACAAACCGCAAAACCCTGTGACGCCCACAATTTTCATGCTAGATAAAAAATTTTAACTGAAATGTTTTGGTCTCGTCAATACCTATCGATTGATCCAAAAAAAAATTTGCCACGCCCACTCTAACGCCCATAACGCTTAAATCTGTATACCGCCGGTAGGTGGCGCATTTTAATCTCGCTTTGCTGCTTGCATATCTCCATTTAGCTGAGTAACGGGTATCTGATAGTCGAGGTACTCGACTATAGCGTTCTCCCTTGTTATTTTTAATTTTATTTTATTGGTGTTTGCCCTTAATTCACAATCTCACTTATACATCAATACACTTTTAGTTTTAGTTATTATCACACCGCTCAATAAGTTCCCGGCCTAACAAGGAAAAACACTTTTTTTTTTGAAAATTTTGTTTTATTCATCAATATAGTTTCCATCTACGGCTATACACTCAGTCCAGCACTTCTCCAACCTTTCTATGTATGCCATTTTTGTAGAAAGATGAACTTTTACCCTCAAAATAGGTCTCAGTATCGACAATCACCTCTTCATTTGATCGATATCTTTTGCCTTGGAGGTGCTTTTTGAGATCTGAAAAAGCCAGTAGTCACTGGGGGCCATATCTGGAGAATAAGGTGGGTGCGGCAGAAGTTCGAACCTCAATTCACTCAATTTCACCATTGTTGCCATAGACTTGTGGCATGGTGCATTATCCTGGTGAAACAGTGGTTTCTTCTTGGCCATATGTGGACGTTTTTCCTTGATAACGCGATCCAATCGATCCAGCAGTTTTATATAATATTCGCTGTTTATTGTTTTACCTTTTTCCAGGTAGTCTATAAACAAAATCCCATGTGCATCCCAAAATACAGAAGCCATAACCTTACCCGCCGATATTTGTGTTTTGGGACGCTTCGGACGGCTTTCACCGGCTACCACCCACTCAGAAGACTGACGACTGGATTCTGGAGTATAGTGGTGTATCCAGGTTTCATCCATGGTTACGTAACGGCGAAAAAAAATCGGTCCTATTGCGCTTCAACATGCTTGAACACGTCTCGGAAGCATCGATGCGTTGTTGCTTTTGGTCCGGTGTTAGCAATCGCGGCACCCACTTCGAGCAGAGCTTTCTCATGTCCAAATGTTCATGTAATATCGTAAACACACTGCCTTCCGATATCTTTGAGGCATCAGCTATCTCCTTTATTTTAAATTTGCGATCGGCCAATACCATTTTTCGGATTTTTGCCACATTTTCTGGCGTAACTGCTGTTTTTGGGCGACCACTGCGTTCAGCGTCTTTGGTGTCCACACGACCACGTTTAAATTCATTGTACCAATCTTTGATGGTTGATTTTCCCGGAGAAGAATCTGGGTAATGTTTATCAAGGCAAGCTTTTGCTTCTACTGTATTTTTTCCTATCAAAAAACAGTGCTTAATCAGGACACGAAACTCCTTTTTTCCATATTGTAGAAAAACCCAAAGGTTGTATTACTTAAAAATTTGTAACTTAAAAGCACGTGGTCACAGAGTTGTATAATTTTTACACAGAGCTTATGATAATCGACACTTTCGATAAAAAATATCTATATTTGCTTGCTACTGCTCCTTATATGTCGGGCCGCGAACTAATTGAGCGATGCGATAGGTATGACCGATCGCGGCTTTAATCCGAAATGGACTGACCTAATTCTAAAAATTTATCGAACGATCCTCGGCCAGAAGCTTTTTTTTCTTAAGCTTCCAGAACTTTATACTGAAACTGTCGCACCTTGTTGTGAAATGAAACTATGCTGACCGATGCAATTTGATTGAAAATCGGAACGCAACATGATCTGAACTTAGAAAGCAATACTCTTTACTTTACGATTGGTTTATTTATCTTAGCAGGATGGTCAATCTAAAGCAGTGGTCGGCACACACATACCATCACAAGTTTGTCTTGAATTAGTGTGAGCGTAACAAACACGAAGTTTGCGCGCGGCGTGCTGAACCCTGACGATTCTCTGCTTTGCACTGAGATCCTTTGCCACAGCAACAAAAAAAAGCGCCGAAGCTGAGAAAAATATGACCCGAAGACCCATACGTGAGCGAGCAGAGGATGGGCAGAACACTTCTCTATGCTCACTAGATAGGCCGCTGCCGACCCCTGATCTAAAGGCAATGTCGCTGAAGGCAAGGGCCAATTCAATAAGTGGAACGGTTTTACGGGTTGGGGAAACATAGATGAGATTGAATTTAAAAATGTGTTTATAAATTCCATAAGTGGAACCATTTCACGGGTTGGATAACTTGCATACTACACTAGTCTCTCATTTATTAAGCTATCGGGATGAAACCTTCCCAAAAGACTTATTTCTATTGCAAATAGTACGTCGGAACAAGCCGGATCCGACAACTGTATACCATAGCTTCCATAGGAAGGATAAAAAACAATTCATTTAAATCTAAAAAATTATAACTTAGGTGTTTTTTGACATATAACTTATACTCTTCGGACTATCATTACTTTACTATTTTAGAATTTTGAATAATATCAATAAAATCGGAACACTTTATCAATATGTTCGCAACGATCGAATTATTAATGTCAAAATAATACAAATACCGTTCTCTTTTGTCTCGGTAAACATATACGGTAGTCAATTGAAATTGAATATTATCTTAAGATTTCAGTAAATAGTTTTCAGTTTCCCTCTGCAAGGGTATACCAAATTTAACTACTATATTATATAGCACCCATAGAAACGACCGAATAATAAATGGTAAAATAATACGAAAAAAATTATAATATATATAATTATTTGTTATTTTAGATCCGACTCTCTTCTGTTTTGATATTTAACATTTTTTTAATATTTCAGAATTACGAATTCAATGAAATCAAAATCAGACGACCTTATCATATGGGTGCCATAGGCACGAACGGATTATTAATGTCAAAATAACACAAACACCGTTATATTTAGTTTTCGGTAAACATATACGGTAGTAAATTGAAATGGAACAATATCTTAATATTTCTGTAATTATTTTTTGTTTTCTGAAAATTGGGATACATACAATGATCCCATGATATTGACCTGCAAGGGTGTAGAAACTTCGGCTCAGTCGATCCCGAGGAGTCAATCTAACAAGATCAGTCAGTTATCAAGGTCAAAGAATCAAGTCAACCAGCAGCACGAGAACAACAAATCAACAACAAGTCAAGTCGTCGTCAAGTTTCTCAAGTCAAATCTCCGAATTCAGACACAGGTAGCTGAGGTACAGTGGTCACACGGCTAAGTCAAGGCGACTTGTTTCTTACTTTCTTTTTTTTCTACTTTGATTGTTTCTTTTTAATCTTCTCTTAAAGTACTTCCTTTTTCTAACAGTTTGTTAAATTGTATTTATGCTAGACGGCTACAAACCAACGGTGGTTTGGATGGGTTGACAGCTTTGTACAGTAATTTTCCATGTGTTGCGCTATTACGTCTCGAACGGGGTGTATATTCAAGTCTCTCTGAATATTTCCATCCCGAACATACCACGGTGTCCCGGTAATAGTTCTCAGGATCTTTGCTTGGGCTCTCTGCACGATTTCTACGTTGCTGTTGCTGGCGCTCCCCCCACAACTAGGAGCCATAAGTCCAGATTGGTTTCAAAGCGGAGTTGTAGAAAAGGACCTTGTAGTCCAGACTGAGGGGAGAGCAGGAGTTTATAAGCCAATGCAGACTGTTTGCCTTCAGCATTTGGTGAGTTCGTTTAGCTTCAATATGCGTGCGCCAGGTAAGCCGTCTGTCGAGATGTACGCCAAGATATGTTACTTCATATGCCTGAGGAAGCACGGTGTTGTTAAGTGTAAGGTTTGGGTAATTTCGTCTATTTAAGGTAAAGGTTACTTGTTTACATTTTTGCTCATTTACTTTTATACGCCAGTCTGAGAGCCATATCTGTACTACATCAAGATGGGCCGCAAGTTGCGCTGATGCTTGTTGTGGACATTTAGATCGGCTGAGAATCGCGGTGTCGTCGGCAAACGTAGACATATACAGTTGTCTGCTGGTAGGAATATCAGAAGTGTAAAGTTGGCCCGGGAACGCTGCCTTGAGGAACTCCAGCTTCGATATTATGTTCAGCTGACATGGAAGTATTGCATCTCACAACAAATATCCTGTTGTAAAGATATGACTTCAAGAGTTTATGCGTGATATTAGGGAGCATTATTTTGATTTTATGCATTTGGCCGTCAAGCCATACTCTGTCGAATGCTTGAGAGACGTCCAAAAATACCGCAGTGCAGTATTCCCCATTTTAAAATGCACTTCGAATTTCTGATGTTATGCGGTTCACCTGTTCGATAGTTCCATGTTTTTCGCGAAAGCCGAATTGATGTGCTGGGATACTATTATGTCTATTATGGTATGACACGGGTTAGATGCCATTTTTCAAAGAGTTTTGATAGACACGAAAGCAAACTTATCGGTCTGTATGAGGAGGTGAGCGTGTGGTCTTTTCCTGGTTTTGGTATCATTATGATGATTGACTTTTTCCACCTCTTGGGAAGCAGCCCAGTCATCGCGTTGAACAGCTGGCTTATGGTACCAACAGCGCATAGTGGGAGTTCTATAAGCATTTTTAGAGTTATTAGATCGCAGCCTGGAGATTTTCTCGGTTGTAGGTGCTCTTTTATAATTTTTATGACTTCGCATGGTCGAAATACAGTTGGTTCGGCAAAAGGAAAGTCGTCTTCAGCTTGTGTCGGCTCGGTTTTTGTCGCTTCGGGCCCAGCAGCCCATACAGTCCATAGTGGGAATTTTAAGCTGGATGGAGATAGTTGTTTTATATAGCGTTGTTGGGATCTGTCTTCTTCTTGTCGTAGTGCCTTGGTGAGTCGGCGTGAAGCTTCATTTAGCTGTTTCTTTGCAGATGGCGATCGGATTGCCATTCGCGCCGTGAACGACGCTTTGCCAAAACTAGCAGCTCTATTTCTGCATTCGTGTGGCTTGTGTTAAGAGCCATGTTTTGCCTTCGTGGTGTTGCGATTCGAGCCGATGTCTTCGCCGGTTAGCTGTGGTGTAAGTTCAATGTGAGAACTTACGTATTTTTTGAATTTGATCCAGTTTGTGCTGTTAGAGGTTAACATGACGGGGCTGTCATTACTAACTGGCTGTTGGTTTAGACTTAAGAGTACAGGCGAGTGGTCTGATGACAGATCCGAGAGAGAACTGGCGCTAATCAGATTTTGTGGGAGGTTTTTTGTAACTAAACAATCAATTAAGTCTGGCAATTTTCTGGGGTCACTAGGTCAGTGAGTAGGTGAACTAGGGGAAACGCAGTCAAGTTTATTGCTAGGTTTTATAACTGCGTAATACAGTTGTCTACCTTTCGGCGTCACGAGGAGAGATCCCCAGTGCGTATGCTTGGCGTTATAGTCTCCTGCTGCTATAAAGTATTTGCCTAGTAAGTTGAAGTAGACGATAAACTGGGCTTCGGATATCGTGAATCGAGGAGGACAGTATATCGCTGCTAGAGCTAGATTGTGACAACCCAACTGTATATTGATGGAAGTGGCTTGCAGGTAGTTAGTAGCAAACGTGTGGTGGAAGTGGTGCTTGAAGCGGTTTTTAATCAGGATTTCAGTGCCTCCATGGGCCTTTCCATCAGGATGATTGGTATTGTAAAACATATACCCTCGGATTTGCAAATTGTATTTGTTGGTAAGGTGGGTTTCTGCAAGTAACATTACGTCGATTTCATTGTCATATATAAATTGTGCTCAAGTTTGTGCCGTGAGACGCCGTTGGCATTCTACAGTGCAATGCGCAGGGGAGCCATTGATTATTTTGATAAGGTGTCAAAATATTTTGATTTGTCAACATACTTTGCATGGTCGTTCGCTTAAAGAGAGAAGATCGGGCTGCTGACGAAAAGAAAACTTTAGGTGTGGATTTGGAGGGTAACAATGGTGTGTGGTGAGATCGTGCTGTTGACACTCTTTGGTTGATCACATTTTTTAACTCCTTGTATTCTGGACAGCCTCTGTAGTTTGCTGTGTGGCCTCCTCAGTTACTACACTTTTTGCTATTTGGCTAATTTTTTAATTCACACTTAGCAGAAGTATGCAACCCTCCGCAAGCGACGCATACAGAGCGGAGTGTGCAGTAAGATTTGGTGTGTCCGTATTCCTGGCAGTTTGCGCACTGGACTGGGCCATTGCGTTTATGCGGCTCTTCAACCGTGATTCTGCGATGCAATAGAAACTGGAGATTGTAGATGGGATGGACTTCGTTTTTCTTGAGCGCCTTAAAGTCAGGTACAAGTTCCACTTTAAAGGGAGGTTGCAGTTGTTCGTTTCGGTTACGTATATTTGAAACGGTTTTTATGTTAAAAGCTTTATCTCTTAGTGCCTGTTATGACAACTTGTTGACCTTTACTACTGGTAAGTATAGTAGTTATTTTTCTTGGCGTCTAGGAGCTCCGTCAATTTTCTAAAGCTTTCTTCGCATTTGACTTGGACCTTTGTTTCATGTATGTCTCCTTTAGTCAAGGGGATTACGTGGAAGCTATTATACTGACAAGGTTGTTGGAGTTTTTCTCTTGAATATAAAGCGGAGGCGGCCTCGCTTTTTTTATCCGTATCCAAGACTGCAGAAGGGATTTCGTCGGACGTGTCAGCCAAAAGTTCAAATCTATTTGCAGCATTAGAGTTTTGCACAGTTCCTTGGCTTGGGGAAGCCCGATTGATTTTTGCCACGTTACCCATTTTTGTGTCCTGTGGACTTAGTTTTCTTTTGATGTTTATGTAGCGATCCATGCCAGTCTGTATGGTCGAACCTTGCTTTTTAATTGAAGCATCTGACGGTGCTGCACTAGTTGCAGTTGATAAGTCCGCTGGCACAGCAGGTAGAACGATCGACTGTATCGGGCATACAGACGAAAATGATGTTGTTGTTATTGCTTTTACAGATGCTAATGACGTCACTGTGCTAGTAACCGTGGCCAGGCATGTGGGCAGTTTGGGTGAGGCAGGGCCAGGAAGAGGGGAAATGCATTTATCGCTTTCCAAGCTTTGCACCGTCGCTGACATAGACGGAGAGAGAGAGCGCGCCCTTTCGTTGTGAATAGACTTGAGTTCGTTGGAAGGTGTTGGGGTTAACGATCGCGGTGGATCGACTACTGCAGAAGCTTTTGTTGTTGCTGCTTCGGCTGTCGATACGAAAGAGAAGTATTCATTGCAGCGAGAGCCGACGCTCGTCTTGCTTACGCTGGCGTAAACTTCGTTTAGGTTCATCACCCTTGTTTGTGTTTTAGTATTAGAACCACTAATTAAAAATACAAAATAATAGTAACTTGCAACTTTTCATCGCAATAAGCGTCTTTTCGCCGTTTATTTTTATTTTATATCGGGTTTTTTTTCAACGATTGCTTCCCGGAGCACAACAGAAATAAATGCACGTCTGCACTCGCCGACGTTCGTTTTTTGTTTTGTTTCGTACTTTGACGCGACAGAGTCGTGCAATTGAGTCCTGCGACGACGAACCGTGAGTTTGAGGTGAAAGTTGTCTGGAACCAGTGTGCCTTGCCCGACTGAGCAGGACCTGGCGCGAAGAACGAGCGGTCGATCGAATTGTGGTTTCAAGAGGCGTTGCCCTGGAGAGCTCAGCGAAGTCCCGGAACAGCAACCGACCAAAACCCCGTGTGCCAGAGAACCACACTACCAGCCAAAAAGGGAGAGCAGGTTGGGATGGTTTCAACCCGATATCTAAACCATTAAGAGACAAGTTTGAGTAGAAATGGACGGACAGACGGAAGGACAGACGGACATTGCTAGTGCGACAACTAGGTGAGCTGAGTTACGTGTGGGATTTAGAATATTAAGTATTTAAAAGCTATCCGTTTAAATGCTGTTTCGGTACTGGTTGATGTAGGTGTAGAGAGTTGACAAACATTGCCCATCCAGCGAATTGAATACGCCCCGCGGTTGAAGCTGTGCCTCACCAAAATGCAGCATGCACTGGGGCAGCGTCCTATAAAGTGCACGACGTTTTCCTGCTCCCTCATATTGTAGATCGGGCACACAGTGTCGCTGGCTGTCACGTTTGGGATATAGCTTAGTGGGAGGATTTCTCGCCTCTCCATGAAAATAGTACGGATCTTCTCAACAGTGAAAGCGTCAGTAAAATAGTTCTCAACTGCCAGATAAGATTTAAGGGACCCATGAGTCATCCGAGTTGCGCTTCTCCTTGATTTCGTTTTGAACTGAGTTCTATAGGTTTCGTCCATATGAACGAAAATACTTTTCGCCCATTGCGACCATTGTGAAGGATCGTCTAACTGTAGCCTTTCTCCGTAGGTCTCGGCAAGCGTCTCCCATTCTATGTCCCACGTATTGGGTTCGTTCCTGCATCAAATAGTTCGCTAGAATTCTTGGCAGCCTATGTTTGGGCATAGTTACCACATTCTGAGTACACCTAAAATGCATTTCAGCTGTAAAGATATGAAACGGCGACAGTCCTGTTACGGAGTAAATCTGGGTAGACGAAATGTTTTCTGTAAGAAAAATCTTAGAAGGCTATGAATTTCTTTATAAGGTGAGATGCCCCAGACCTGCGCGCCGTAACAAAGGATTGACCGCATTGCTGCACTAAACAGCTTGTACTTGCTACTCATTGGAACGTCCTTTTTTCCTAGCAGCGATTTCCATGTGCAGTTTATGGCTAGTTTTGATTCTCGAAGTTTCTCCTGTAAATGGTTGTTAAAGCGACCGTTGTGGTAAATCCAGACTCCCAGATACTTATACGACTTGACAATTTCTAGCTGAATAGACCCTAACTTCCACTTTTCGTTTTGTGCTGGCCTTCTCCAATGCCTCTTGAAAATAAGAACTTTTGACTTCTCGGTGTTTACTAACAGTCCCCATAACAAACAGTATTTATATATATTTATATATTTATTATATTTATATCCCAGCGCTACAAGTGCACACTTATAATTATCGCGCTAGTCACATTGAGTTGATATTTTCAAATTATTGTTATTTTTAAATTATTAAAACAATTTTTCTCACTCTTGAGAAGGGTAGCTTTTCGAGTGGTGTAGGTTTATTTTAGGATAGTTGTGTTGGATATAAGGTTACATATAGAAATTATAACTATAAGTGTACTGCGCACGTTCTGCTCTTGAGTACGACTCTGTCTCGACTAATTTACATTTGTAGAGTCTGGTAACATTATCAAAAAAGGACTTATTCTACACTAATATTGAAGGTTTGGTATATACTATATTAGGCGCTGTTCACACTCTCTTAATTAATATTAATGACTAACATCAAATTGTCGTAGTTTCTTAGTTACTTTAATTACAGTTTTTAATATTTTTTGTTTTGTTATGGTATTTTAAGAGATCTTTAACTTTATTGTAAAATTGAGTTGTGCTCCTAATTGTTTTGTGTTGGTGCGGTTCATAGTTCCATAACCGGATACCATTTATGAAAAATTGCCTTCTCGAACACAGTGTTTGTATTCGAGGGCATATGTCATTTTTGGTTCTTACAGATGTGGCTATGGTAAGTTTATTGAAAAGATAATTTGGTTCTCCACTCTTCACTATTTTATAAAAAAAATATTAAAGTTCTAAGATCGATCCAGGAGGTCAAATTAAGGTCAAGTATATTATATACAAGTTGTGATACATGGTCAAAACGTCTTAAGTTAAACACATAACGGACAATTGAATTAAAAGCTACAGTTAATGTGCGCATATCCCGCGAATCACAATTTTCAAAAATTTCTATGCCGTAAAAGAGAGTGGGCATGAGGATAACTTTGGCGATTAATAATATAACTTCCTCAGTAAGGAACGATTTAGAGAATGAAAATTTTCTCAACAGAGCATATGTACGTCCTGTCGCTTTGACTATATGGTTGCTCCATGATAAAGTATTGTTAAATGTTGCCCCCAGATTAACTGCATTCACTTCATATCTTATTGGCGTATGGTTTATTTATAATTTTGGCTTTTTGCCAATTACCAAGCACTTCGATTTCCTAGGATTTATACCCATACCTTTTCCTTTGACCATTTTTCATTTAGTAAAAACATTTAATTACTTATACGGACACAGGCGTGTATTTCAGTTACGGGTCTACTAACATATATTTGGACATCATCAGCATATAAATGTACTTCACACTCAGCAGGGTACTAGGGAGATCAGAGTAATATTGAAATAGGTCAATAGTCATTGTTTAGCTTAGGAGTTGGGAGAATTTTGGCGTTTTTCCATATTGTTGGAAATAAAGACGTTGTAATAGCCGTGTTAAAAATAAATGTTACATGGGGCAACATTAAGGGGTGAAAAAGCTTAAACAAATTTTGGACTCACATTATCGAGACCTACAGCATCGGACTTGACATGCAAAATACTAGCTGGACATCACTTTGGTATACACCTATAATGGTAAATCTAGTATCACCGAGAGGTTCAGTATTCAGGTACAGATTGCATGTTGCTTCAGGTACATCTATTTCCAAAAACTTTTTGTTTATTAGTTCAACGTCCACCTCAGACTCTGTCTGTTGTTTATATTTTCCAATACCTGATTTTTGAGTTAACACAGTTATTAAATTGTATAATGCTCTCTTTGCTGATTTTATCTTGTTGTTTACTTTTACCCTAGCTTCTTTGTATTGTTTGCGGAATTCATCAGTTTTTCTTTGCTTCCACCGGAGGTAAGCTACATCTACTGAACCACGGATTTTGCATTGGCTTAATCACCTTGGTCCTTAGGGGCACAAACTTGTTGAACAAATACTGGAGATTGTTGGTTAAAACCTCTTATAGACAATCTACATGACAAAGATGGTAAATACATGACCAGTCACAACAGAAAAATTCCGTTTTTAATTCATTATAGTTTATATTTTTGTAATCTCTATACGTAAAAGAATTGGTTTTGCTGTCAAAGGTCAAGTCGTATGTTAAAAATATTAAGTCATGTCTGGAGAAACCTGGTCATAATGTATGATTTTGCTAGGGTCATTAATAAGAAATATGTTAAGTAAAGTATCACATTGGCTGCTATAGTGCAGACCTCGGGATTTAAAGATATCCACGAGATGGCTTTCTGACAATAGGTTCCTGTTGAAATCGCCGCCATTATGGTGTCAGTGTAGTCCAACGAAATGTCTGAAACAACATTAAGTAATAACCCGTAGTCAATTGTCCGATTCGGTCTATATATTCAACCTAAAAGGGTTCTTCCATAAGATTTATTGGGAAGTTCTAATAGAATGTATTCAATAGTACTGTAACTTGGCTGTTTAAGTACCACTTTACATTTCAGGTTCACATTCACATGTATAGCAACACCTCTTGCATGACCAGAACGATCGAACCGATAAACATTAAAGCCTTCACAAACAATAGACGAATCACATAGATAATGTACAAACCACGTCTCAGACACACATATCACATCGACATTAGACCGGGTGAAAAGGAATCTAAACTCATCAATCTTCTTTAACCGACTTTGTACATTTAAGGGAACGATTTTAAAACCATTTTTTTAAGTACTTATAGTTTTTATCATGGCACTAGCTATGGAAAAAACTTCCTCATCCTGCATTGTTGGTATCAATGATTATTAGGGTCGCAATCTCAATATTAAATCTATCTTAATTAAGAGAATACAATTTATACACTTAAGAACGAAAGCTATCAGCTTCAGGTCCAGCCGAAGCGTTAGTGAGAGATGTAGAAAGTGGATTAGGCGAATGATTAATGGACGAAAGTTCCTCCACACTGTTAATGGAAAAGACACCCTCTCTTCGAGTGCAGCGTACGTCCACAAGGCCGCGTCGTGTAAAGACAGCCGTAAGGACTTTAGGCTTTTTCATACGCAGAGCCTCTTTAAAGATGAGATAATGCTCATTAATATAAAATATCGCTTCTGAATTAAAACCCAGAAACTGCAAGCTAAGTTGTTTCTTGTGCTCGCGCCTGTACATTCCGACTTGACCAAGCAATTTATGCAGTGCATTGATCATTGCTTGCAGTTCACCGGAAGATTCGGCGAGGGTCACAATGTCATCTGCATACAGCAGAGCCTTGATCGCGCATCCGCATATTTGAATACCGCAAGGCAAGCTACCCGTGATGTCGTTTAAAAAAAGGGAAAACAGAAGGGGGCTGAGTAGACATCCTTGCTTAACCCCAGCTTCCGTGTTAAACCACTACTGCCGCCAGGTTATCCGTGTACAAGCTTTGTAGGACGTTTAAAAATGTCGTTGAGGGTTAGGGTTCTTCTGTCTATAGAGTCAAAGGTAGCTCTGAAATCTACAAAGAAGGCGTACAACTTTTTCCCGCTGTCGATATATGACCTTGACTTGTAAGACTGAAAATGTTGTCTACTGTCGAATATCCGAATGGGAAAAATTATAGATTTTTGAAAGCACTTTGGGACTGTTTCCAATCCCAAGAACTTGTTGAATGCATTGACAAGGCTGGCTTTGAATTGATGAGTAGCGTAGTTTATGAATTCCGATGATATCCTGTCAGGACCGGGTGCTTTTCTTTCTGTTAACATTGCAAGTAATTTTCCACTTCCAGTCCTGTCACACATCCATCTAAATAATGTATTTTACCCACGGCATTGCAAAGTGCAGAGATAGCGTTCAGTCTAGAAGCGCTAGAAGATCACGGAAATGTTTTCCTAGATCATCTGCATTAACTTCCATTGATTTCACAAATGAGTTTCCATTGAGTTTCCTAATAGTACTCCAATATGCCCTGCTATCTGTTATGGAATCCAATGATCTCGCTAGGCTAATGTAAAATTGCGTCCGAGCGTTTTGATAAGTTAACTTGCTTGCGGCGTTTGCTTCATGATACATTTCCACTGCACTTGCTGAGTTTGTTGATTTGGCCTGCCCTAGCAAGTTGAAAGAAAGTATCGAGCTGCCTCACACTGCTCCGTGTACCACTCTTGCTTAAAGTCTCTGGGCTTCCTTCGTCCTCGATTATTAACGGCTTAAGTAACGCACTCTGTAAGAAATCCTTTAATTTCGTCAGGGGTTATCAAATCTGCCACACAATTTGTTGCCTGGTTTCGGTCCAACTTTGTCCTATAGTTTTCTCTCTCTCGATTTTGCCAAAATGAAACTTGGTAGAAGTCCAAACGGCGGTGTGATTGCTTTCAGGAGTTCCAGCGGGAGATAGTCAAAGAATATTTGACTGCTCATTTAGAAGCTCGTGATAGTTTCTATCCATGTACCGCGTGTCATACATAGGTCGATGGTGGACCGAGCTTCACCTCTCATAAAAGTGTAATCGCCCAAAGGATCGCTTGACGACCTTCCATTGACCACCGTGATGCCAAACAGCTCGATCAAGTCCATTAGGTGCCGGCCATTGGCTTCAGTCACTTTGTCTTTGGCATTACGGGCTTTATTGAAGGAGCTCGTGACTAACTGTTGGTCGAATCCATGAAGTTGAGCTTGCCCCAGCCTTGCGTTACAATCTCAAAGAAAGAAATCATTATATATAAGCTTATTTTTTATTCCTGCCACGTTATAGGACAATATTGTGATCTCCATTCCCTTTATGGTATCGGCCTCTTCATTCGCATTTGCACCTGCAACATTAATACATTCTAACATAGGACTACGTCTACTACATTTACTCTTGTTTCTTTTTAGTTTTTTGACTTAGACTTTTGGCTTAGGGACGCATAATTAATGTGAGACATTTCCAAACTGATTCCATTTATTTCCTTTAATTTTGTTTCAGCTGGTTTTCCATGCCACATAAGCACCCTATTATTATTAAAGGACATCCAATTTCCGTCTACGATAGTACTGTCGTTTTGGACTTTTAATTTTGTTTCCCTGCGAATGGCCAGAAGAATCTTTTTTAGCTCTAGAAGAGCCTCTTTATTCGCCTGTTCTTCCAATGTCAAGTCCTTGTCAAGGAGCACCTGACTTCCACGCAATTTATGGCCATTCTTCAAAATATTCTCTGCTTCTCCTTGGGATTCACATTCCACTAGAAGCATCATTTTGCCATCCCGCTCATTAAGCTTTCGCACAACGGAAAAACTTGAACCTTTTAATTGTAGTTTCTCTTCAATCAGAGTTTTGACAGCCAATTTCCAGTTTTTATCCATCTTCAGACCTTTTACAACAACATTTTTTTTCTTTTGTTTTTCTAGCAACATATTTATGGTTCGCTATCAGCTTCTCTATCTGAGGGAAGGCTTATAACCTCTTCTTTGAGCCGCGCATTGTCGTCGGTAAGCTGTTTGACCTGCAGAGAAGTAGCCCCAATATTGCTTTTCAGTTCTTGTTTAAGCTCTTTGACGTCCGATTTAGTTGGCAGATTTTTTAACTTTATGTTGAGCAGCTTGGACATAGCTGATGTCAGATCCTTCAAGGATGTTTCACCTGCAATGTTTTGGAACATATACTCCAGCTTCCGCTTTTGTGATGCCTGAACCGGTGATAAGTAGTTATCCTTTTCATCCGAACTCGACATGACTACTAAAACCTTTCACCTACCAGCCTATTAGTATGCTCTTTTTTAATAAAAATGTAACTAGCGCCGTCCAGCGGTAGCTGCTACCCGATAGGTTCAACGTTCTCGTTGAGTGTTAGGCAACTCACTGCTGTGCGTCTGTCGGTCTGCTGTCCGTCTCCTGTCTCCTCAATTTGGTACGAATTCATATCAACATGATACGGATTCATATAAACATTTCTAATTGATATGATTTTCCATCATATCAATATAAATTCGTATTAATTTGATATGTTTTTCATATCAAACGTAACATCGAAAAGTCTTTGAAAAAAAAGTCTGACTGTGCTTTCGTATTTTTTGTGTATTTATGGTATATAGTAGGGTACTGAATTGCCGCGGTCACTCTAACGTTTGACGAATTGTGAAATTGTACAAAAGTGAAACATTTACATATGTTGTTTATTTTTTTTGCAAATGGTAAGTATCTCATTTTGCAAAATTTTAACTGAAATGTTTTAGTCTCGTCAATACCTATAGATTGACGCCCATAACGCTAGAATCTGTGTACCGCCCACATAACCATAAATTAAAATCATCTTTGCTGCTTGCATATCTCCATTTCCCTTTTGTCCCTTTAGCTGAGTAACGGGTATCTGATAGTCGAGTAGACTATAGCGTTCTCCCTTGTTTTTTTTAAATAGTCTAAATACATATTTAAAATGCGAACTCTCTCTGTCAAACCGTTTTTCGCGACGGTTTATACCCGTTACTCGTAGAGTAAAAGGTTATACTTGATTCGTCGGAAAGTACTTAACAGATAGAAGGAAGCTAGCCATGTCCGTCTGTCCGTGTGAACGCTGATATCTCGGAAACTTTAAGAGCTATAATGTGTGTTGGGACTTGGCTTCTTGGGCATCCTGCACAGCGCAAGTTTGTTTTTGAGCAGTTGGCCACGCCCACTTAAACGCACACAAGCGACTATAACACTATAACCCGTCTAGGGTTTGTTTATATCATCAAGATCTATCTATATGCCAAAAATTATTGAAATCGGACAGTCATTAAAAAGTTATAACCAATTAATAATCAATATTTTGGAATTCAATCGAGATTTCTCACCACATGCAGCAAATAAGTCGATTTCACAAATTCGCAACCAAGCCGCTATGGGTGCTATAGGCTAGGTGTGTTTTTGAAAAAAGCAGACTCCCCTTGAGCTGAGTAACTGGTATCTAATAGTCGAGGGCATCGACTATAGCGTTATCTCTTGTTTTTAGTAGTTTAGCTAGTACTGTAGGGGTATAAAAATGCTTCGATATGGGACTTACGAAAAGAATTGGAAAGAGTTCCCCGACCTCCGCTGGCCAGCAATGAGAGCGACATTCTCACACCTAAAGTAAAGACTCACTTGCTCTCTCTGATACGAGCCAAACCAGTGTCGACGTCGCCCTCGCCAACGCCAACTTGCCCAATTCGGCATGGTTTTCCATGCCACATAAACACCCTATTATTATTAAAGGACATCCAATTTCCGTCTACGATAATACTGTCGTTTTAGACTTTTACTTTTGTTTCCCTGCGAATGGCCAGAAGAATCTTTTTTAGCTCTAAAAGAGTCTCTTTATTCGCCTGTTCTTCCTATGTCAAGTCCTTGTCAAGGAGCACCTGACTTCCACGCAATTTATGGCCATTCTTCAAAATATTCTCTGCTTCTCCTTGGGATTCACATTCCACTAGAAGCATCATTTTGCCATCCCGCTCATTAAGCTTTCGCACAACGGAAAAACTTGAACCTTTTAATTGTAGTTTCTCTTCAATCAGAGTTTTGACAGCCAATTTCCAGTTTTTATCCATCTTCAGACCTTTTACAACAACATTTTTTTTCTTTTGTTTTTCTAGCAACATATTTATGGTTCGCTATCAGCTTCTCTATCTGAGGGAAGGCTTATAACCTCTTCTTTGAGCCGCGCATTGTCGTCGGTAAGCTGTTTGACCTGCAGAGAAATAGCCTCAATATCGCTTTTCAGTTCTTGTTTAAGGGAAGCTTCTATCCAGGACAGAAGAAGGATTTCCTGGCGCTGATGCAAAGCTACAGGAGGCATCCGAGTACAGCGTGAGCGGTCATTTATTGCTAAGTCCTGGATATATTTTTAGAATTGATCCGAAATATATAAAAAATAAATATTTACAGCGATCTTATGGGTTTTCAATATTTATTTGTTTAAAAGATAGAAGTTTTCCAGCGAAGTGGTGGACGCCAACTTGCCCAGTTCGGCATCTTGGCCAGCCATTTGACTTTGTGTACCGAAAAGCACGTTACAGTGTCCAAGGAATAAATATGTTAGAATTAGACAAACATCAAGTAATTACAATTAAAAACAAGGAAGAACGCTATAGTCGAGTACCTCGACTATCAGATACCCGTTACTCAAAGGGAAATGGAGATATGCAAGCAGCAAAGCGAAATTAAAATGCGCCACCTACCGGCGGTAGACAGATTTAAGCGTTATGGGCGTTAGAGTGGGCGTGGCAAGTTTATTTTTAGATTAATCGATAGGTATTGACGACACCAATACATTTCAGTTAAAATTTTTTATCTAGCATGCAAATTGTGGGCGTCACAGGTTTTCGCGGTTTGTGGGCGTTTAAGAGGGCGTGGCAAACTTTTTTTTAGGTCAATCGATAGGTATTGATGAGAACAATACATTTCAGTTAATATTTTTTGTCTAGCATCAAAACTGTAGGAGTTACAGTTTTGGGTGGTTTGTGGGCGTTAGAGTGGGCGTGGCAGTCTACTGAAACAAACTTGCGCTGCGTAAGAAGCTCAGGAATCTGTACGCCAAATTTTAATAGCCTAGCTCTCATAGTTTCCGAGATCTCAGCGTTCATCCGGACAGACAGACGGACAGACGGACAGACGGTCAGACGGACAGACGGACAGACGGACAGACGGACATGGCTAGATCGACTCGGCTAGTGATCCTGATCAAGAATATATATACTTTATGGGGTCGGAAACGCTTCCTTCTGCCTGTTACATACTTTCCGAAGAATCTAGTATACCCTTTTACTCTACGAGTAACGGGTATAATGAGATACTTACCATTTGCAAAAAAAAAACAAGGAAGAACGCTATAGTCGAGTACCTCGACTCAGCTAAATAGAGATATGCAAGCAGCAAAGCGAGATTAAAATGCGACACCTACCGGCGGTATTCAGATTTAAGCGTTATGGGCGTTAGAGTGGGCGTGGCAAATTTTTTTTTGGATCAATCGATAGGTATTGACGAGACCAATACATTCCAGTTGTGGGCGTTTAAGTGGGCGTGGCAAACCTTTTTTTAGGTCAATCGATAGGTATTGATGAGAACAATACATTTCAGTTAAAATTTTTGTTCTAGCATCAAAACTGTAGGAGCCACAGTTTTGGGCGGTTTGTGGGCGTTAGAGTGGGCGTGGCACTCTACTGAGACAAACTTGCGCTGCGTAAGAAGCTCAGGAATCTGCACGCCAAATCTCAGTAGCCTAGCTTTTATAGTTTCCGAGATCTCAGCGTTCATCCGGACGGACAGACAGACGCCAGACGGACATGGCTAGATCGACTCGGCTAGTGATAATGATCAAGAATGTATATACTTTATGGGGTCAGAAACGCTTCCTTCTGCCTGTTACATACTTTCCGACGAATCTAGTATACCCTTTTACTCTACGAGTAACGGGTATAAAAATATCTTTATTACCATACTATATACCATAAATACACAAAAAATACGAAAGTACAGTCATACTTTTTTTTCAAAGACTTTTCGATTTTACCTTTGATATGAAAAACATATCAAATTAATACGAGTTTATATTAAAACAAGGAAGAACGCTACAGTCGAGTACCTCGACTATCAGATACCCGTTACTCAAAGGGAAATGGAGATATGCAAGCAGCAAAGCGAAATTAAAATGCGCCACCTACCGGCGGTAGACAGATTTAAGCGTTATGGGCGTTAGAGTGGGCGTGGCAAAATTATTTTTGGATCAATCGATAGGTATTGACGACACCAATACATTTCAGTTAAAATTTTTTATCTAGCATGCAAATTGTGGGCGTCACAGGTTTTCGCGGTTTGTGGGCGTTTAAGTGGGCGTGGCAAACTTTTTTTTAGGTCAATCGATAGGTATTGATGAGAACAATACATTTCAGTTAAAATTTTCTATCTAGCATCAAAACTGTAGGAGTTACAGTTTTGGGCGGTTTGTGGGCGTTAGAGTGGGCGTGGCAGTCTACTGAAACAAACTTGAGCTGCGTAAGAAGCTCAGGAATCTGTACGCCAAATCTCAATAGCCTAGCTCTCATAGTTTCCGAGATCTCAGCGTTCATCCGGACGGACAGACAGACGGACAGACGGACAGACGGTCAGACGGACAGACGGACAGACGGACAGACGGACATGGCTAGATCGACTCGGCTAGTGATCCTGATCAAGAATATATATACTTTATGGGGTCGGAAACGCTTCCTTCTGCCTGTTACATACTTTCCGACGAATCTAGTATACCCTTTTACTCTACGAGTAACGGGTATAATGATGTAAAATCATATCAATTAGAAATGTTGATATGAATCCGTATCATATTGATATGAACTGTGAATGTGAAAATTGAGGAGACAATATCAAACGGGTATTGTTCCGTTTTTTTCTCTGTGTAGGCTTAAAAGTGGGCGCGGCAACATATTTATACCCGTTACTTTTAAAGTAAAAATGTATACTAGATTCCTCGGAAAGTATGTAACAGGCAGAAGGAAGCGTTTCCGACCCCATAAAGTATATACATTCTTGATCATTATCACTAGCCGAGTCGATCTAGCCATGTCCGTCTGGCGTCTGTCTGTCCGTCCGGATGAACGCTGAGATCTCGGAAACTATAAGAGCTAGGCTATTGGGATTTGGCATGCAGATTTCTGAGCTTCTTACGCAGCGCAAGTTTGCTTCAGCAGGGTGCCACGCCCACTCTAACACCCACAAGCCGCTCAAACCTGTGGCTCCTACAGTTTTGATGATAAAGTACAAATTTTAACTAAAATGAATTGTTCTCATCTATACCTATCGATTGACCCAAAGAAAAGTTTGCCTCGCCCACTTTAACGCCCACAAACCTCAAAAGTCGTAAATATGAACGCGGATGTTTCGGAAACTATCAAAGATATAAAATTGGGATTTCAGATTTAGATTTCCTAGTCTTGGTCGCAACTCAGGTTTGTTACGCGAATATGCCACCCAAGCCTTTGGCGCCCACAATTTGTATACTAGATAAAAAATGTTAATATAATGTAATGTATTAGTCTTGTCAATACCTATCGATTGGTCCAAAAAAAAATTTCCAAGCCTAATCTAACGCCCACAAGCCGCACAAGCCTGTTGCGCCCACAATTTTCATGCTAGAAAACAAATTTTAACTGAAATGTATTAGTCTCGTCAATACCTATAGATTGACGCCCATAACGCTAGAATCTGTGTACCGCCCACATAACCATAAATTCAAATCAGGGGTAGGTATAGCATTTCAGTTGCGCTTTGCTGCTTGCATATCTCCATTTCCCTTTTGTCCCTTTAGCTGAGTAACGGGTATCTGATAGTCAAGTAGACTATAGCGTTCTCCCTTGTTTTTTTTAAATAGTCGAAAATAATTTTATAAGTAAAACGCTAAATACATATTTAAAATGCGAACTCTCTCTGTCAAACCGTTTTTCGCGACGGTTTATACCCGTTACTCGTAGAGTAAAAGGTTATACTTGATTCGTCGGAAAGTACTTTACAGATAGAAGGAAGCTAGCCATGTCCGTCTGTCCGTGTGAACGCTGATATCTCGGAAACTTTAAGAGCTATAATGTGTGTTGGGACTTGGCTTCTTGGGCATCCTGTACAGCGCAAGTTTGTTTTTGAGCAGTTGGCCACGCCCACTTAAACGCACACAAGCGACTATAACACTATAACCCGTCTAGGGTTTGTTTATATCATCAATATCTATCTATATGCCAAAAATTATTGAAATCGGACAGTCATTAAAAAGTTATAACCAATTAATAATCAATATTTTGGAATTCAATCGAGATTTCTCACCACATGCAGCAAATAAGTCGATTTCACAAATTCGCAACCAAGCCGCTATGGGTGCTATAGGCTAGGTGTGTTTTTGTCAATCGATAGGTATTGATGAGAACAATACATTTCAGTTAATATTTTTTGTCTAGCATCAAAACTGTAGGAGTTACAGTTTTGGGTGGTTTGTGGGCGTTAGAGTGGGCGTGGCAGTCTACTGAAACAAACTTGCGCTGCGTAAGAAGCTCAGGAATCTGTACGCCAAATTTTAATAGCCTAGCTCTCATAGTTTCCGAGATCTCAGCGTTCATCCGGACAGACAGACGGACAGACGGACAGACGGTCAGACGGACAGACGGACAGACGGACAGACGGACATGGCTAGATCGACTCGGCTAGTGATCCTGATCAAGAATATATATACTTTATGGGGTCGGAAACGCTTCCTTCTGCCTGTTACATACTTTCCGAAGAATCTAGTATACCCTTTTACTCTACGAGTAACGGGTATAATGAGATACTTACCATTTGCAAAAAAAAAACAAGGAAGAACGCTATAGTCGAGTACCTCGACTCAGCTAAATAGAGATATGCAAGCAGCAAAGCGAGATTAAAATGCGACACCTACCGGCGGTATTCAGATTTAAGCGTTATGGGCGTTAGAGTGGGCGTGGCAAATTTTTTTTTGGATCAATCGATAGGTATTGACGAGACCAATACATTCCAGTTGTGGGCGTTTAAGTGGGCGTGGCAAACCTTTTTTTAGGTCAATCGATAGGTATTGATGAGAACAATACATTTCAGTTAAAATTTTTGTTCTAGCATCAAAACTGTAGGAGCCACAGTTTTGGGCGGTTTGTGGGCGTTAGAGTGGGCGTGGCACTCTACTGAGACAAACTTGCGCTGCGTAAGAAGCTCAGGAATCTGCACGCCAAATCTCAGTAGCCTAGCTTTTATAGTTTCCGAGATCTCAGCGTTCATCCGGACGGACAGACAGACGCCAGACGGACATGGCTAGATCGACTCGGCTAGTGATAATGATCAAGAATGTATATACTTTATGGGGTCAGAAACGCTTCCTTCTGCCTGTTACATACTTTCCGACGAATCTAGTATACCCTTTTACTCTACGAGTAACGGGTATAAAAATATCTTTATTACCATACTATATACCATAAATACACAAAAAATACGAAAGTACAGTCATACTTTTTTTTCAAAGACTTTTCGATTTTACCTTTGATATGAAAAACATATCAAATTAATACGAGTTTATATTAAAACAAGGAAGAACGCTACAGTCGAGTACCTCGACTATCAGATACCCGTTACTCAAAGGGAAATGGAGATATGCAAGCAGCAAAGCGAAATTAAAATGCGCCACCTACCGGCGGTAGACAGATTTAAGCGTTATGGGCGTTAGAGTGGGCGTGGCAAAATTATTTTTGGATCAATCGATAGGTATTGACGACACCAATACATTTCAGTTAAAATTTTTTATCTAGCATGCAAATTGTGGGCGTCACAGGTTTTCGCGGTTTGTGGGCGTTTAAGTGGGCGTGGCAAACTTTTTTTTAGGTCAATCGATAGGTATTGATGAGAACAATACATTTCAGTTAAAATTTTCTATCTAGCATCAAAACTGTAGGAGTTACAGTTTTGGGCGGTTTGTGGGCGTTAGAGTGGGCGTGGCAGTCTACTGAAACAAACTTGAGCTGCGTAAGAAGCTCAGGAATCTGTACGCCAAATCTCAATAGCCTAGCTCTCATAGTTTCCGAGATCTCAGCGTTCATCCGGACGGACAGACAGACGGACAGACGGACAGACGGTCAGACGGACAGACGGACAGACGGACAGACGGACATGGCTAGATCGACTCGGCTAGTGATCCTGATCAAGAATATATATACTTTATGGGGTCGGAAACGCTTCCTTCTGCCTGTTACATACTTTCCGACGAATCTAGTATACCCTTTTACTCTACGAGTAACGGGTATAATGATGTAAAATCATATCAATTAGAAATGTTGATATGAATCCGTATCATATTGATATGAACTGTGAATGTGAAAATTGAGGAGACAATATCAAACGGGTATTGTTCCGTTTTTTTCTCTGTGTAGGCTTAAAAGTGGGCGCGGCAACATATTTATACCCGTTACTTTTAAAGTAAAAATGTATACTAGATTCCTCGGAAAGTATGTAACAGGCAGAAGGAAGCGTTTCCGACCCCATAAAGTATATACATTCTTGATCATTATCACTAGCCGAGTCGATCTAGCCATGTCCGTCTGGCGTCTGTCTGTCCGTCCGGATGAACGCTGAGATCTCGGAAACTATAAGAGCTAGGCTATTGGGATTTGGCATGCAGATTTCTGAGCTTCTTACGCAGCGCAAGTTTGCTTCAGCAGGGTGCCACGCCCACTCTAACACCCACAAGCCGCTCAAACCTGTGGCTCCTACAGTTTTGATGATAAAGTACAAATTTTAACTAAAATGAATTGTTCTCATCTATACCTATCGATTGACCCAAAGAAAAGTTTGCCTCGCCCACTTTAACGCCCACAAACCTCAAAAGTCGTAAATATGAACGCGGATGTTTCGGAAACTATCAAAGATATAAAATTGGGATTTCAGATTTAGATTTCCTAGTCTTGGTCGCAACTCAGGTTTGTTACGCGAATATGCCACCCAAGCCTTTGGCGCCCACAATTTGTATACTAGATAAAAAATGTTAATATAATGTAATGTATTAGTCTTGTCAATACCTATCGATTGGTCCAAAAAAAAATTTCCAAGCCTAATCTAACGCCCACAAGCCGCACAAGCCTGTTGCGCCCACAATTTTCATGCTAGAAAACAAATTTTAACTGAAATGTATTAGTCTCGTCAATACCTATAGATTGACGCCCATAACGCTAGAATCTGTGTACCGCCCACATAACCATAAATTCAAATCAGGGGTAGGTATAGCATTTCAGTTGCGCTTTGCTGCTTGCATATCTCCATTTCCCTTTTGTCCCTTTAGCTGAGTAACGGGTATCTGATAGTCAAGTAGACTATAGCGTTCTCCCTTGTTTTTTTTAAATAGTCGAAAATAATTTTATAAGTAAAACGCTAAATACATATTTAAAATGCGAACTCTCTCTGTCAAACCGTTTTTCGCGACGGTTTATACCCGTTACTCGTAGAGTAAAAGGTTATACTTGATTCGTCGGAAAGTACTTTACAGATAGAAGGAAGCTAGCCATGTCCGTCTGTCCGTGTGAACGCTGATATCTCGGAAACTTTAAGAGCTATAATGTGTGTTGGGACTTGGCTTCTTGGGCATCCTGTACAGCGCAAGTTTGTTTTTGAGCAGTTGGCCACGCCCACTTAAACGCACACAAGCGACTATAACACTATAACCCGTCTAGGGTTTGTTTATATCATCAAGATCTATCTATATGCCAAAAATTATTGAAATCGGACAGTCATTAAAAAGTTATAACCAATTAATAATCAATATTTTGGAATTCAATCGAGATTTCTCACCACATGCAGCAAATAAGTCGATTTCACAAATTCGCAACCAAGCCGCTATGGGTGCTATAGGCTAGGTGTGTTTTTGAAAAAGCAGACTCCCCTTGAGCTGAGTAACTGGTATCTAATAGTCGAGGGCATCGACTATAGCGTTATCTCTTGTTTTTAGTAGTTTAGCTAGTACTGTAGGGGTATAAAAATGCTTCGATATGGGACTTATGAAAAGAATTGGAAAGAGTTCCCCGACCTCCGCTGGCCAGCAATGAGAGCGACATTCTCACACCTAAAGTTAAGACTCACTTGTTCTCTCTGATACGAGCCAAACCAGTGTCGACGTCGCCCTCGCCCCTTTTAGTTTAACTTTACGCGTCGTTGGCAGCGCCGTGGAAAACACAGTCCCTCGCGACCGAAGGTCGTAAACTAGCAGTGCGAGAGATCATTGTAACGTGTGGTAAAAGTCAATGTAAACTTCCGCACCACAAATATATACGAACCAGAACTGTAAATATAAATTGTGTCAAATTTTGCATTTGGAACACTTATTATCTTAATCTTGAAGTGCGCTTTGTCCACCTGTAATACATGTATTATAAAATTTAACTACATTTTTTGGGGGAAAAGGAATATTTACCTATCAAGTTAATTTTATTACACTGATTTATATCTCAAAGCTATTTTAATTTATTGTACTCTGTTGCCAAAAGTTTAAAACTTAAGGTACAGGGAGGAATCGGCCTTAGTTGCTGAGACTTTCGGCCGGACTAAATTGTAATTACATGTTTACTTAATAACTAGAAATTTACATATGAATGGGAAGAGAAGGAGATTAACAATTTAAACGAGTTGAAGTAGGTTAGCTGATTTGAGAAAGTTGAGGATTTGCTGAAGATTGTCATATGAAGGGTTAATTAAGAGATCAGATAGTTTTATATTTGAGTTACTAGGTCTATGTGTTTGAAATGCGGCGCAGTCGTTAAGGATATGTGAGATCGAGATGGCGTCTGTGGTGCAGAATCGGCATTGGCTGGGAGAATCGGTATTCGTGTGTCAGTTTTGTGTGTCCTAGTCGAAGCCTGATGATTTTATTAATTTCTTTCCTTGGCAAGCTGTAAAGTTGTGCGTTTTTGGCGTATTCGTTGATGCTTATCATCTCTGGGTTAATGGCTTGGTACCAAGGAGATGCTTTCAGTTGTAGGTTTGTATTATTATACCCGTTACTCGTAGAGTAAAAGGGTATACTAGATTCGTCGGAAAGTATGTAACAGGCAGAAGGAAGCGTTTCCGACCCCATAAAATATATATATTCTTGATCAGGATCACTAGCCGAGTCGATCTAGCCATGTCCGTCTGTCCGTCCGTCCGTCTGTCCGTCTGTCTGTCCGGATGAACGCTGAGATCTCGGAAACTATGAGAGCTAGGCTATTGAGATTTGGCGTACAGATTCCTGAGCTTCTTACGCAGCGCAAGTTTGTTTCAGTAGACTGCCACGCCCACTCTAACGCCCACAAACCGCCCAAAACTGTAACTCCTACAGTTTTGATGCTAGATAGAAAATTTTAGCTGAAATGTATTGTTCTCATCAATACCTATCGATTGACCTAAAAAAAAGTTTGCCACGCCCACTTAAACGCCCACAAACCGCAAAAACCTGTGACGCCCACAGTTTGCATGCTAGATAAAAAATTTTAACTGTATTTATTGGTGTCGTCAATACCTATCGATTGATCCAAAAATAAATTTGCCACGCCCACTCTAACGCCCATAACGCTTAAATCTGTCTACCGCCGGTAGGTGGCGCATTTTAATCTCGCTTTGCTGCTTGCATATCTCCATTTCCCTTTGAGTAACGGGTATCTGATAGTCGAGGTACTCGACTATAGCATTCTTCCTTGTTTTTATTTTAACTTCTTTGTGCACCAGCAGACTCTTCTTTTTTAAATTGATTTGTTTTCTGTTTGGCAACAAGCCCAGCTGCTTAACAGTAAGACCATGGCACATGCATTGCGGGTGAACTTTGAAAACTTCGGTCACTCTACAAAGAATAAGATTTTTCGACTAGTGAAACTCTTAGCCGATCTGAGTACTAGGCTTAACGGAATCAACGTTAACTTAACTTAAAGGTACAGGGAGGAATCGGCCTTAGTTGCTGAGACTTTCGGCCGGACTAAATTGTAATTACATGTTTACTTAATAACTAGAAATTTACATATGAATGGGAAGAGAAGGAGATTAACAATTTAAACGAGTTGAAGTAGGTTAGCTGATTTGAGAAAGTTGAGGATTTGCTGAAGATTGTCATATGAAGGGTTAATTAAGAGATCAGATAGTTTTATAATTGAGTTACTAGGTCTATGTGTTTGAAATGCGGCGCAGTCGTTAAGGATATGTGAGATCGAGATGGCGTCTGTGGTGCAGAATCGGCATTGGCTGTTTATTGGCTGGGAGAATCGGTATTCGTGTGTCAGTTTTGTGTGTCCTAGTCGAAGCCTGATGATTTTATTAATTTCTTTCCTTGGCAAGCTGTAAAGTTGTGCGTTTTTGGCGTATTCGTTGATGCTTATCATCTCTGGGTTAATGGCTTGGTACCAAGGAGATGCTTTCAGTTGTAGGTTTGTATTATTATACCCGTTACTCGTAGAGTAAAAGGGTATACTAGATTCGTCGGAAAGTATGTAACAGGCAGAAGGAAGCGTTTCCGACCCCATAAAGTATATATATTCTTGATCAGGATCACTAGCCGAGTCGATCTAGCCATGTCCGTCTGTCCGTCCGTCCGTCTGTCCGTCTGTCTGTCCGGATGAACGCTGAGATCTCGGAAACTATGAGAGCTAGGCTATTGAGATTTGGCGTACAGATTCCTGAGCTTCTTACGCAGCGCAAGTTTGTTTCAGTAGACTGCCACGCCCACTCTAACGCCCACAAACCGCCCAAAACTGTAACTCCTACAGTTTTGATGCTAGATAGAAAATTTTAGCTGAAATGTATTGTTCTCATCAATACCTATCGATTGACCTAAAAAAAAGTTTGCCACGCCCACTTAAACGCCCACAAACCGCAAAAACCTGTGACGCCCACAGTTTGCATGCTAGATAAAAAATTTTAACTGAATTTATTGGTGTCGTCAATACCTATCGATTGATCCAAAAATAAATTTGCCACGCCCACTCTAACGCCCATAACGCTTAAATCTGTCTACCGCCGGTAGGTGGCGCATTTTAATCTCGCTTTGCTGCTTGCATATCTCCATTTCCCTTTGAGTAACGGGTATCTGATAGTCGAGGTACTCGACTATAGCATTCTTCCTTGTTTTTATTTTAACTTCTTTGTGCACCAGCAGACTCTTCTTTTTTAAATTGATTTGTTTTCTGTTTGGCAACAAGCCCAGCTGCTTAACAGTAAGACCATGGCACATGCATTGCGGGTGAACTTTGAAAACTTCGGTCACTCTACAAAGAATAAGATTTTTCGACTAGTGAAACTCTTAGCCGATCTGAGTACTAGGCTTAACGGAATCAACGTTAACTTAACTTAAAGGTACAGGGAGGAATCGGCCTTAGTTGCTGAGACTTTCGGCCGGACTAAATTGTAATTACATGTTTACTTAATAACTAGAAATTTACATATGAATGGGAAGAGAAGGAGATTAACAATTTAAACGAGTTGAAGTAGGTTAGCTGATTTGAGAAAGTTGAGGATTTGCTGAAGATTGTCATATGAAGGGTTAATTAAGAGATCAGATAGTTTTATATTTGAGTTACTAGGTCTATGTGTTTGAAATGCGGCGCAGTCGTTAAGGATATGTGAGATCGAGATGGCGTCTGTGGTGCAGAATCGGCATTGGCTGTTTATTGGCTGGGAGAATCGGTATTCGTGTGTCAGTTTTGTGTGTCCTAGTCGAAGCCTGATGATTTTATTAATTTCTTTCCTTGGCAAGCTGTAAAGTTGTGCGTTTTTGGCGTATTCGTTGATGCTTATCATCTCTGGGTTAATGGCTTGGTACCAAGGAGATGCTTTCAGTTGTAGGTTTGTATTATTATACCCGTTACTCGTAGAGTAAAAGGGTATACTAGATTCGTCGGAAAGTATGTAACAGGCAGAAGGAAGCGTTTCCGACCCCATAAAGTATATATATTCTTGATCAGGATCACTAGCCGAGTCGATCTAGCCATGTCCGTCTGTCCGTCCGTCCGTCTGTCCGTCTGTCTGTCCGGATGAACGCTGAGATCTCGGAAACTATGAGAGCTAGGCTATTGAGATTTGGCGTACAGATTCCTGAGCTTCTTACGCAGCGCAAGTTTGTTTCAGTAGACTGCCACGCCCACTCTAACGCCCACAAACCGCCCAAAACTGTAACTCCTACAGTTTTGATGCTAGATAGAAAATTTTAGCTGAAATGTATTGTTCTCATCAATACCTATCGATTGACCTAAAAAAAAGTTTGCCACGCCCACTTAAACGCCCACAAACCGCAAAAACCTGTGACGCCCACAGTTTGCATGCTAGATAAAAAATTTTAACTGAATTTATTGGTGTCGTCAATACCTATCGATTGATCCAAAAATAAATTTGCCACGCCCACTCTAACGCCCATAACGCTTAAATCTGTCTACCGCCGGTAGGTGGCGCATTTTAATCTCGCTTTGCTGCTTGCATATCTCCATTTCCCTTTGAGTAACGGGTATCTGATAGTCGAGGTACTCGACTATAGCATTCTTCCTTGTTTTTAAGTATATTCGTTTTTAACAGTTTGTTAATGTCCGTGCGGTTTAGATTTGGGATGGAAATAGGGGATGATCTTGTTGCATCTTTCGCTGCTGCTTTTATAACCGTTACTCGTAGAGTCAACCCTATAAAGTATATATATTCTTGATCAGGATCATTAGCCGAGTCGATCTAGCCGTGCCCGTTTGTCCGCCTGAACGCTAAGATCTCGGAAACTTTAAAGGCTATAATGTTGGGACTTTGCATGCAGATTCTTGGGCTACCTGCGCAGCGCAAGTTCATTTCTGCAGGGTGCCACGTCCACTCTAACGCCCACATGAAAGCTCCAACTAATATACCACCTGCAATTGAAATAATACTTTTTGGAAGGTTTCATTCAGATAGCTAAAAACTAAGAGACTAGCTTGCGTAGAAGCGGACAGACGGACGGACAGACAGACATGGCTAGATCGACTCGTCTAGTGTTTCTGATCAAGAATATATGTACTTTATAGGATCTGGAAGGAGTACCGCTTCCTTCTGCCTGTTACATACTTTCCGACGAATCTAGTGTACCCTTTTACTCTACGAGCAACGTGCATAAAGTACATACTCGTATACTCTTGATCAGGATTACTAGCCTAGTATGTAACAGGTAGAAGAAGGCGTTTCCGACCCGTAAAGTATATATATTTTTGATCAGGATCACTAGCCGAGTCGATCTAGCCATGTCCGTCTATCCGTCTGTCCGTATGAACGCTGAGATCTTGGAAACTATGAAAGCTAGAGTGTTGGGACTTAACATGCAGGTGCTTGGGCTTCCTGTGCAGCGCAAGTTTGTCTCAGCCCACTCTAACGCCCACAAACGACTATAACACTAAAACCCGCCTAAAGTTTTTTCTTATTATCAATACCTATTTACATGCAAAAAATGCTTGAAATCGGACCGTCATTATAAAGTTATAAAGTTAATAATTAATATTCTGCAATTCAACTGAGATTGCACACCGCATGCATTATACACGCTGTTTTCACTAATATGCCACCAAGCCGCAAGGGCCGCTATGGCCTTTTTGGCGTTATAGGCTAGGTGGCGCTATAGAAGAAGAGATAGGTGGCAGTAGGTGGCATCTAATAGTCGATGCAATCGTCTATAGAGTGTGTTCCTATTTTACATTCGTTTCTTCGACATACGATATATTCGAGTGCCTCGTGCAAGGGAGATGAAGATTGCACACCACGTCACCACTCCACCGCGCACCTAACGTTGATTCCGTTAAGCCTAGTACTCAGATCGGCTAAGAGTTTCACTAGTCGAAAAATCTTATTCTTTGTAGAGTGACCGAAGTTTTCAAAGTTCACCCGCAATGCATGTGGCATGGTCTTACTGTTAAGCAGCTGGGCTTGTTGCCAAACAGAAAACAAATCAATTTAAAAAAGAAGAGTCTGCTGGTGCACAAAGAAGTTAAAATAAAAACAAGGAAGTACGCTATAGTCGAGTACCTCGACTATCAGATACCCGTTACTCAAAGGGAAATGGAGATATGCAAGCAGCAAAGCGAAATTAAAATGCGCCACCTACCGGCGGTAGACAGATTTAAGCGTTATGAGCGTTAGAGTGGGCGTGGCAAATTTATTTTTGGATCAATCGACACCAATACATTTCAGTTAAAATTTTTCATCTAGCATCCAAATTGTGGGCGTCACAAGTTTTCGCGGTTTGACGGCGTTAAAGTCGGCGTGGCAAACTTTTTTTTGGGTCAATCGATAGGTATTGATGAGAACAATACATTTCAGCTTAAATTTTTTATCTAGCATGAAAATTGTGGGCGTCACAGGTTTTCGCGGTTTGTGGGCGTTAAAGTGGGCGTGGCAAATTTTTTTTAGGTCAATCGATAGGTATTGATGAGAACAATACATTTCAGTTAAAATTTTCTAACTAGCATCAAAACTGTGGGAGCCACAGTTTTGGGCGGTTTGTGGGCGTTAGAGTGGGCGTGGCAGTCTACTGAAACAAACTTGCGCTGCGTAAGAAGCTCAGGAATCTGCACGCCAAATCTCAATAGCCTAGCTCTCATAGTTTCCGAGATCTCAGCGTTCATCCGGACAGACGGACAGACGGACAGACGGTCAGACGGACAGACGGACAGACGGACAGACGGACAGACGGACATGGCTAGATCGACTCGGCTAGTGATCCTGATCAAGAATATATATACTTTATGGGGTCGGAAACGCTTCCTTCTGCCTGTTACATACTTTCCGACGAATCTAGTATACCCTTTTACTCTACGAGTAACGGGTATAACAAGGAAGAACGCTATAGTCGAGTACCTCGACTATCAGATAGCCGTTACTCAGCTATATGGAGATATGCAAGCAGCAAAGCGAGATTAAAATGTGCCACCTACCGGCGGTATACAGATTTAAGCGTTATGGGCGTTAGAGTGGGCGTGGCAAATTTTTTTTTGGATCAATCGATAGGTATCGACGAGACCAATACATTTCAGTTAAAATTTTGTATCTAGCATGAAAATTGTGGGCGTCACAGGTTTTCGCGGTTTGTGGGCGTTAAAGTGGGCGTGGCCAACTTTTTTTTGGGTCAATCGATAGGTATTGATGAGAACAATACATTTCAGTTAAAATTTTTATTCTAGCATCAAAACTGTAGAAGCCACAGTTTTGGGCGGTTTGTGGGCGTTAGAGTGGGCGTGGCACTGTGCCGAAACAAACTTGCGCTGCGTAAGAAGCTCAGGAATCTGCACGCCAAATCTCAATGGCCTAGCTCCCATAGTTTCCGAGATCTCAGCGTTCATCCGGACGGACAGACAGACGGACAGACGGACAGACGGACATGGCTAGATCGACTCGGCTAGTGATCCTGATCAAGAATATATATACTTTGTGGGGTCGGAAACGCTTCCTTCTGCCTGTTACATACTTTCCGACGAATCTAGTATACCCTTTTACTCTACGAGTAACGGGTATAATAAATGAAATGTTCAACGAATGTTTTTTTTAATGTAAATTAGAGTTAGTTTAAGGCTTCTTTCTCATGCCACGGATGCTTCGCTATCTTTCCCGCGCCATCTGCGGCCCAGCTACGAGTCCCAATAGGCTGGCCAATAATGGCTGGTGATGGCTCCTCCAGCTGTCCCTTAGCGGCTGGTAGAGGTGGAGTCCTCAATGGAGAGCTCGTCGGAGATCGAACGATGTCCCATGTTCCTTCCCACTGGGATTCTTTAGTGGATCTCCTCCAGCGCTTCAACTATTCTGCGGATTTGGCCCGTTGTGGTATTGCTTCCTGTCGGTCAAGTCCCACAACAATGGGCAACAGCTTGGATTAGGCGTCCTTTTTCATCTGCACTGACCTCCTTTAGCCGTTTTTGGTGTTTTTCTTCCATTTTTAATTTTTAAATTCCCCACCGCTTCTGCACGAACACCGCCAAAGATTAAATTTCTTGTTCTTTGGGCCGCGGATAACGGCTTTCATCGAAAATTCCATTTATTTTCCGTCTGAGGCAAATCAAACGGCATGTTTTCTGTTTTCGTCCCTCTATTTACAAACTTAATTGTAAAGGATCCTGGCCAGAACAAGTTACATCCCCGCACGTTATTTTAGAGTCCTGAAAATTCTAGACGATGTTAATCAGCTCAATATAAGAAATTAAAAAACTAGCAGGTTTGGCTAGAAAACAGCTATAAATTGCCAAATTTGGTACACCCGTAAATTGTAAACTACTAAAGCTACATACTTGTGCTATATGTCGTTAGAAAGGTATTTTGAAATACGTTGAACTTCTTTCTAACATAATTTGTCTAAATACCACCGTTTAAGAATTATTGGCAAAAGGTTTTCTTAATTAGATTCTTGTATTTTTTTTGTGATTTCTCAAAAACCGCTCTAACGACTTCAAATAATATGTTTAGGTGTATAGCCCTTGAGATTCATCATCTTTTGGCATACATTGTTGTAAAAAGTCTTCAAAGTTATTAGTTAACAAAAATGGCATTGGTTCTATATTTAGTACACCCTTAACTTGTAAACAAATAAAGCTACTGGCAAAAACTATATATCGTAAAAAGGAATTTCGAAATACTTTGTACGCCTTTCAAAACGACTTTTATTCCTTGTCTGTAGTAGACCGTATAATACATTTTCGTCACAAACGTTGATATCAGAAATTTGGTTTGCTGAAGGTGCGATGTTCACTAGATTTTTATCTCGTTAAGAGGCGATTTGGTTTGATATTAAGATTACTAAAAAAGATATGCGTGCTTCTGTGTGAGTATAAATGCATTTTAAGCTGACGGCGGAAGTAAGATTCGTTTAAGTACAAATTCTTTAAAATACCAACTAATACCCCTTTTCTAAAATATATTTTATTTGCAAATCTTAAGAAATAAGATTTAATATATTTTCTTTATACGGAAAAACTTATTTAAAATTACCAACCAATTTTATTATTCTCAAATTGAAATTGCACACCTATGTTTAAACTAATACAGTTGTTAATGCAAATACTTTCACGGCTTTTCCTCACACCCGTCTCCAACATTCAAGTAGAACTCTGATAAATGCAATAATATTACAATCTAATTTTTTTATTCTTATATTGAAATTGCATTCCTATGTTTAAGCAAATACATATAAAGGTTTAAACAGGTAGATTCACGGCTTTACCTCACACCTTTCTGCTACATTATCTTAACTAATATATAGGCACCCCTAAAATGAACAAAATATATAAAATAACAGAAATTCGGAAATAAAGTGAAGACGCTTGCTAAGTACAAATTGGTACAATAGGCGGCGCCAAGCTGCGATAAAACTACTCTTGTTTTTTTACACTTTCTCTGTTATAAAATTTGCTAAGTTGTTTTAAACAGTGCTGTTCATAATCTTAAGGCTTACCAGCAAGTAACCGTATAATTTTTTGTTTTTTAAATTCAGCCTACAAGTCCCACAATTTTGTAATATTCTGCTTTGCCTATTTTTGTTCGTCATGGCCTCCAATTCTTGCTGTCTCGCTCTCTAGCATATGGGGATAACCAAGCCGTTAAGTGTGACCGTCTAGGAAAACACCACAAGACTAAAGGTATTTCTTTGTTAAACCATTTTACAAAATTGGTAATGGTTGCTTTTTATTCTAATAAATGTATTTACAGGAAAATGTGCAAATAAATCTAGTCCAGGTTAAAGACTAATGAAAACATGAA
Organism: Drosophila suzukii; assembly: GCF_043229965.1. Classification (NCBI taxonomy): domain Eukaryota; kingdom Metazoa; phylum Arthropoda; class Insecta; order Diptera; family Drosophilidae; genus Drosophila; species Drosophila suzukii. The sequence continues at coordinate 38,639,684 of NW_027255896.1, read as the reverse complement.
TACTGAAAACAAGATATCCGTGCTTGTGTATATATGCATTTGTAGCTGACGGGGGAAATGAGATTCCTTTAAATAAAAATTCTTTATAATACCCACTGACATCCTTTTGCAGAAAAATATTTCATCTGCAAATCTTTAACAAACTTAACACATTTTTTTGAGAGGGCAAAATAATATCAAATTATAATCAAATGCCAATTACAAACTAATTTTGATCAAACACAAATACATTTTTAAACAAATTGATTCACAACTTTCCTCACACCTTTTCGCTACATTACTAAAACTTATCTAATTTATCTTTTAGCTAGCACCATTGGAAAAATCCAAATCGCTTATAGTAAAGTTTTTCACAAATTGTTAAATTTTGAAATTAGATAATAAGAGATCAATAAAGTATTTGCATTATGCAATAGAATCTTGAGGAAACCACAAAAAACGCTCAAAAACCTCTACCTCTGGCGTGGGAATGAGGAATTTGTTAAATATAGTTTAATAAGTCGTTTATCAAATCGTTGATAAAGTACATAGCCTAGGAACAGGTTTTAATACATAAATACCCCGCTATACTAAAAATGATTAAATACGAATATAATAGTAGGTCCAAGCCTTCTCCGCCTGTTGAAAGGTGTAGCTTTCGAGCACCATGTTGGATTGGCAAAGATGCTATTTTGCAGATTGGGCGTCGCAAACCTCCTTTAGGCGTTTGAATATCGATCGCATCTAAAGCGTGTGCATGTAATCCCGCCGTCACAGGTCTTATTGGCGTCTTTTTGTGTACACGATGCGTTGAAATAGTGTACGATACTATAGCTTGCTGCCATGCATAGTTGGTTTAGGGAATGTCTAAAGGGACGAACCGGTGAGGAGATAACCAGGGTATCTCTCTGCTTGCGAAAATCGTGGAATTTCGATTTTATTAGTTCTCTGGAGATCTAATTCGATTCGATGCAATTCCATGATTAGGTTAGATGTTACTGTGTCGTCCCATCCAAGTCCTTGCAGCCAGAGTTGTTGAGGGAAGATTTTGCAGCGAAAAACCACTGGGCTGAGCAAGCCGAGTAAGTCGCAAAGACGGGCTAGGACTGAAATTACTCGAGGGACAGGTCTCTCGATGTTCCAGCTGACGCGTCGAATAGCTACTACACGTAACTTCGTTGTTGAGAAAAAAGTAGTGTGGCTGGGAGATATTAACATGATCTGTAATCTGTAAACGAGAGATATTCGCTCATGAACTGCCTTTCAGCAAAGGTTTGCGCTCAGACGCTTTTCTTGTGCGATATCTGGCAGTCTCCATTGAAGTGCCATGAGTTTCTGGATGGTGTTTGAATGGTAGGCATACCTGAACGCATCCGGAACTAAGGACTGTTACCTGAGGTGTGAAGTGTTTTTCGCAGGCTTCTTCTTCCTCTGTGAGAGCCGGCTGATCTGTGCTCAGATCTTCTTCAAGTTGACGTTGAGATCTCAAATACTTTCCCCCTTGCATATAAATGCATGAGCCTTTATACTTCTGGCCTCGTCGATTCTGCCGCTAATCAGCCATCCAAGTGAAGAATTTTGCAAATAGGGTAGATTTGGACCGACAGATATTTTACCTTCTCCGAAGAGCTTAAACAATTCCAGGGTACTGATTAAAATGTCGATCTTGCTTGGTTTGTAGAATTAAGGGTTGGATTCCGACCTGAAGCTTCCATCAGTTGGTTTTAACAATGCTCTTCGACTGGCTTTGAGTGATGAACTTCGTTATGACAAATTTGAGCAACCACTCTCCGTGTCCTACTCTTGACTTTATTGTGGTGACTGAGAGCTGCATTCCCGGCATACGTGGCATTTAAATTTGAAGCTGTACTTGCCCGCCATGTGCACCTTGCTAAGGCAATTTAGGCACAAAAGTTGAACCGCTTATTGACGCTGAACTCTGCAAATGAGGGGCATTTTCCCGATGGTGTGATCCGTTGATTTGCACTTGAGACCGCTGTTCTGGGCCGCGACAAATGCCTTACGTAAGTTGCCATGGCGATTTTTCCTGATGCCTTTCTGACAGCCGCTCCGAAATGGTGCACGGCGCGATGACGTCCAGGAATTCGCAGTATCGGCTAAACGTCTTGTAAAAGTTGTTAAGGCAACATAGTCTAGATATCAATTGTAGGCTTGCCGAGCATATGAATTCACCTTTAAGAGAACATTGTGAACTATAATTTCATTAAGTAAACCAGTTTCTAAGTAGAGTGATAGCAATTACTCGCGCAGTGCAGAAATAGTGTCCAAGATATCACACAATGAATTGAACTTGTACGTTTATACAGACCCTGTGCCCTGTCAAGGTCGCCGAAATGTACGTTGCCTAGCGAATCTAGAGTGAAAGCAATCGCGTACGTAACAAAGTATGCTGGTTTATTTAAAGTCGTTTACTGATCGGGAAGCCCTTAACTTTATACAGACGGTTAAGGTCTCCACATTCTACAAAATGATAGATAAATTTTGCGAATTGGTAATGTTTACAAGAATGTTGATCAACTACATGTCTTAGGAATAGATTTGAATACAGAAATACTTCATACAATATAAATGATTCAATTAAATTCAATTCTATATTTGTTCTCTTCCCAATAAACTTAATAACAATTTAATTTATCCAATTTCGATTGGGTATATGCAAAATTTTAATTGCTGAAAAAGAACTGATGGGACGCGAGAAGGTCGATATTTTCCACTTTTAAAACAATCATCATAACGTTTATTATCCATTTTCAATTTTAAAGCTGAGTAGCGGGTATCTTTCAGATATATATGGCATAAATATCGTTCTTCCTTGTTTTGTATAGTGAGTTCTGATGAGCCGATTTCGGTCATCATAAACACATTTTACTGGAAACAGAACGCTCGTCCACTTTTCTATATACCACATAGCTAATATTGATGCAAGCGTCCGACAAAATTGAACAAAGTTGATAAAATTAGTTAATTATTCAAATATCTCAAAAAAGCGAAAATACATACTTTAAAGGAATACAATATAACGGATATAAGAACTAAAATTGATCAAAAATTGATCATAAATTTACAATCTTAGAATAAATCATTTTACTTTAAAACAGTTAATTAGAAACTATTGTGAGTGGAGACATAGTTATACCAGTTACCCGTACAATAAAATGGTGTACTCAAGACTCTTCCGAAAGTATGTAACAGGAAGAAGAAAGCGTTTTCGAACATTTTATGTGTATATACTCTTGATCAAGATCAATAACCGATTCGATTGGCTAAGTTCACGTGTCCGTCTGTTTGTCTGTCCGTATAAGCGCTGAGATCTCAAAATCTATTAGAGCTAGAAGGTTGGGATTAAACATTTTACATATATTATCAATTTTCCAATTTTAAAGCTGAAAAACGGCTAACTGATAGTCGAGGCACTCGACTATAGTGGTCTCTCTTGTTCTCGATCATATTCTCTTCCTCTCAGGTGTTTAACATTTTATAATATTTCAGAATAACGAATTTAATTTGGTATAGGTAGGACCGGAATGTTAATGTCAAAACAATACAAAAACCGTTTTATTTCGTTATCGATAAGACATGCGCGCGAATTCATTAATATTTAACATTATCTTAATATTTTTGTGACTATTTTAGATTCGTCGGAAAGTATGTAACAGGCAGAAGGAAGCGTTCCCGACCCCATAAAGTATATATATTCTTGATCAGGATTACTAGCCGAGTCGATATAGCCATGTCCGTCTGTCCGTCTGCCCGTATGAACGCTGAGATCTTGGAAACTATAAGAGCTATAATACTGGGGTTAAGCATGCAGATTCCTGAGATTCCTGCGCAGTGCAAGTTTATTTCGTTATCGATAAGACATGCGCGCGAATTCATTAATATTTAACATTATCTTAATATTTTTGTGACTATTTTAGATTCGTCGGAAAGTATGTAACAGGCAGAAGGAAGCGTTCCCGACCCCATAAAGTATATATATTCTTGATCAGGATTACTAGCCGAGTCGATATAGCCATGTCCGTCTGTCCGTCTGCCCGTATGAACGCTGAGATCTTGGAAACTATAAGAGCTACAATACTGGGGTTAAGCATGCAGATTCCTGAGATTCCTGCGCAGTGCAAGTTTATTTCGTTATCGATAAGACATGCGCGCGAATTCATTAATATTTAACATTATCTTAATATTTTTGTGACTATTTTAGATTCGTCGGAAAGTATGTAACAGGCAGAAGGAAGCGTTCCCGACCCCATAAAGTATATATATTCTTGATCAGGATTACTAGCCGAGTCGATATAGCCATGTCCGTCTGTCCGTCTGCCCGTATGGACGCTGAGATCTCGGAAACTATAAGAGCTACAATACTGGGGTTAAGCATGCAGATTCCTGAGATTCCTGCGCAGTGCAAGTTTATTTCAGCAATGTGCCACGCCCTTTCTAACGCCCACAAACCGCCCAAGCCTGTGGCGCCCACAATTTTTATGCTAGATAAAAAATTTTAACTGAAATGTATTAGTCTCGTCAATACCTATCGATTGACCAAAAAAGTTTGCCACGACCACTCTAACGCGCATAACGCTTAAATCTGTCTACCGCCTACATAACCATATATTGAGATCACGGGTAGGTGGCGGATTTCAATCTCGCGTTGCTGCTTGCATATCTCCATTTCCCTTTGGTCCCTGAGTTGAGTAACTGGTATCTGATAGTTCTTTCTTGTTTTTACTTATGCTGTCCAAAACGCTTTATTTTACTTTTTAAAATGTTTTGACCCTATATTGACACCTAAAACGTCGAATTTTAAGGCAACATTTTGTCTGTGTAATCTGTCCGTCCGTGTTGAAATTTAAGATTTTGATTCCGTACAGTGCAGTTTTAAGGCTAGGAAAAAATGTAACTTAAATGTTTTGTTGTCGTCAATACCTATGGATTGTTTTTCAGATGAGCTAAAAAATACCAGATTTAACGAGTGAATTTCGATGAACGCCGTTAGCCGAAAGAAAGAATAAGAAGCCCAAAGCCCAAAGAATAAGAAATTTAATTTTTGGCGGTGTTTGTGCAGAAACTGTGGGGAATTTCCAAATTAAAAATGGAAGATAAACCCCAAAAACTCCTTAAGAAGGTTAGTACACATTAAAAAGGACGCCTAATCCAAGCTGTTGCCAATTATTGTGGGACTTGACCGACAGGAAGCAATACCACAACGGGGAAAATCCGCAGAACCGCAGAATAGTTGAAGTGCTGGAGGAGATCCACTAGAGAATCCCAGTGGGAAGGAACATGGGACATCGCTCGATCTCCGACGAGCTCTCCACCTCCACCAGCTACTTGGCAGCTAAAGCGGAGATGAAGGACGCGCCGGCCTCTATAGGGAGGAGGAAATAAGGTCGCTCGCTAAGAGACAGATGGAGGAGCCATCATCAGCCATTACCACGACGCTGGGCGACTTCATGCAGCAACAGGCGGAACAGCCCCGTTCCCATTTCGGCTTCCACTTCCTCAAGGTCCAATAGGCCTATTGGGACTCGAAGCTGGATTACAGATGGCGCGAGAAGGATGGCGAAGCATCCGTGGACGTGGGATAAAGAAGCCTAAAACTTTTAATTTACATCAACAAAAACATTCGTTGAACATTTCATTTATTTTTATTTTTATTTTTTTGCTAGTGCAGACTGTTCTTTTCAATATTGCTCCAACTGATTTGTTTTCCGTTTGGCAACAAGCCTAGCCGCTTGACATTAAGACCATGCCATATGCATTGCAGGTGAACTTTAAAAATTTCGGTCATACGTATCGATTGACCTAAAAAAAGATTGACACGCCCAATCTAACGCCCACAAACGCTCATAACGCTTAAATCTATTTAAATCGCGAGTAGGTCCCGCTATCTCTCCCCCTGCTTGCTCCCTTTAGGTGTGTAACGGATATTTGATAGTCGAGGCACTCGACTACAGCGTTATTTCTTGTTTGTTCTGTTATCTTGGGGCAGATAAGTTGTGCTAAGAACAAGGCCTCCATCAAAGTTGTCACACACCGTATAAATCGCGGGTAGGTCGCGCTATCGCTCCCCCTGCTTGCTCCCTTTAGGTGTCTAACGGGTATTTGATAGTCAAGGCACTCGACTGCAGCGTTTTTCCTTGTTTGTTCTGTTATCTTGGGGCACATAAGTTGTGATAAGATCAACGCCTCCATCAAAGTTGTCACACACCATATAAACTTTGATTACTGTTGAAGACATACAAGACGAAAATATAAACTTTTATTTGCGTTTTCCTTAACTATATGTATCCAGAGAATACTCTCTCAACATTTATTAATATCGAAGAATAGAAGCACAAGCTTCTTTCAATTTTGTTTTGAAACAATTCCTGTACGGCGGCCAAGACCATACAAAATATAATAAAGGGCGCTTTAGTAGACGTTTTAGACAATTAGATACTCGCTACTCAACAGGAAGAAGGAAGCGTTTTCGAACATATTATGTGTATATACTCTTTATCAAGATCAACAGCCGACTCGATTTAGCCATGTCCGCCTGTCCGACTGTCTCTCTGTCTGTATTAACGCTGCGATCTCGGAAACTATTAGAGATTGTTGTGATTAAACATATTATATATATTACCAATTTTCACATTTTAAAATTGAGTAACGGATATCTGATAGTCGAGGCACTTGACTATAGCGATCTCTCTTCCTTTTGATCATATTTTCTTTCTCTCAGGTATTTAGCATTTTATAATATTTTACAATAACAAATTCAATTTGATATAGGTAGGACCGGAAAATAAATGTCAAAAAAATACAATAACCGTTTTAGTTCGTTATCGGTAAGACTTGCGCGATAATTAATTGAAATTGAACATTATCTTTATATTTCTGTGATTATTTTTATATCCTTTTAGAGGGTATAATGATTTCATTCAGAAAATTGCAACGCAGTGAAGAAGACGTTTCCGACCCCATAAAGTATATATTTTCTCGATCAGCGTCACTAGACGAGTCGATCTAGCCATGTCCGTCTGTTCGACTGTCCGTCCGTTTCTACGCAACCTAGTCTCTCATTTTTAAAGCTATCGGGCTGAAACTTTCCCAAAAGTCTTATTTCTTTTGCAGGTAGTATATAAGTCGGAACCAGCAGGATCGGACAACTGTATAATATATATATAACCTCCTAAGCCTGGAAATAACATTTTTAATTAGTTTTGATTTTATCAAAATCGGACGACTATATCATAAAGTTGCCAAAGGAACGATCGGAAATTTGGTGGGAAAATACAATGAAACAAATTATAGCTTCGGTGTTTTTAACATAACCTCCTACCCTTGGAAATAACATTTTTTTATTAGGTCTGAATTTTGGATTTAATTTTATCATAATCGGATGAATATATCATATAGCTACCATAGGAACACAGTCTCGATCATGCTTTCGTGGAGTGCAGACGCGTTTTTGCATTGCTGCGAAATTCTTTGTGAAGATTCTATGGACAAGTCCACCTTCGTGGCAAATCAATTTGTTTTTGTAAATCCGGCAGCTAAAGCTGCAGTGACAGTGCTCAGACTCTCCGTTAGCTCTGGTGAATCGCGAAAACAAGTGAAACAGAGACCTAAAGGCAACAGTTGCAATTTGTTGATCTGGCAAATCACCGCTACTTCGAATTCAAATTCGAATTCAAATTATTCATAAACTCAATAAAATAAAATTTAAAAAAACAAGGAAGAACGCTATAGTCGAGTACCTCGATTTTCAGATACCCGTTACTCAGCTAAATAGAGATATGCAAGTAGCAAAGCGAGATTAAAATGCGCCACCTACCGGCGGTATACAGATTTAAGCGTTATGGGCGTTAGAGTGGGCGTGGCAAATTTTTTTTGGACTAATCGATAGGTATTGACGAGACCAATACATTTTAGTTAAAATTTTTTATCTAGCATAAAAATTGTGGGCGTCACAGGTTTTCGCGGTTTGTGGGCGTTAGAGTGGGCGTGGCATATTCGCGTAACAAACTTGCGCTGCGTATAAGGCTACGGAATCTAAATCTGAAATCGCAATTCTCTATCTTTGATAGTTTCCGAGATATCCACGTTCATATTTACGATTTTTTGAAGTTTGTGGGCGGTTTATGGGCTTTAGGGTGGGCGTGGCAAACTTTTTTTTCAATCGATAAGTATTGATAAGAACATTACATTTCAGTTAAAATTTTTATTCTAGCATCAAAACTGTAGGAGCCACAGTTTTGGGCGGTTTGTGGGCGTTAGAGTGGGCGTGGCACTCTACTGAAACAAACTTGCGCTGCGTAAGAAGCTCAGGAATCTGCACGCCAAATCTCAATAGCATAGCTCCCATAGTTTCCGAGATCTCAGCGTTCATCCGGACAGACAGACGGACAGACGGACGGACGGACAGACGGACATGGCTAGATCGACTCGGCTAGTGATCGTGATCAAGAATATATATACTTTATGGAGTCGGAAACGCTTCCTTCTGCCTGTTACATACTTTCCGACGAATCTAGTATACCCTTTTACTCCACGAGTAACGGGTATAGAAATACAGGCATCCGCTCCCCGTACTGAACCCGGTGCCTCCCGTCTGCAAGGTGCACACCTACTCTAAGTGGGTTTGTCTACTGGAAGTCGGTAAAGCAGTACAAAGCAGTGCACAGCTTCCAATATGCCTACAGTGTCGGACTCCGAATCCGAACTCGACATCCATTCAAAGGTGGTTAAGGCGCAACAGACTATGACTAATGCTCTTAATTCCTCGTTACAAAAATTTAGCAGCATTTATAAAGCCAGTTCCATCAACGCCCAGCCTTTACCATCTAATGACATTGAACCCGAGCTAGAAGCCATAGCCGGCGACGATGAAGACTGGTGGACCCCAAGAAACAACAAACGCCGTCCAGAGTCCAGGTCTCCCAATCCTGCTAATAAAGTGCAGAGAAATTCCACTAGTCCCAAAACCACTGAGTCCGCCAACCGATTTGCTGAGCTTTCGGACATGGACACAACCGAACAATATCTACAAGCTTACCAAACAGTCAGCCAGTTGGTCAACAACCCTGATCAGGCCAGCACCAGCACAGGCTTAAGCCACGGCAGCTCCGGTAACAACAACAACGTCGAACGCAACAGAAGTCAATCCAACAACAACAGTATCGAAAATGCTCCTAACAGACACCCACCCAATCACAAGCCACCGCCGATTGTAATCAATAACTGCGAGAATCTGAACGGACTTATTCGATCCATAGATAAAATCGGACACCCGTCTAAATACTCCGTAAAATGTCATTCCAACAATTCTGTTTCGATCCTTTCTGCTGATTCAGACGCGTATAGAGCAATCAGTAAATATTTGATTGCAAAAAAGGTCCCGTTCCACTCCTGGCAGCTTAAAGAGGACAGATCTTATCGCGTGGTTATTCGAGGTGTTCATCACTCCACTCCGGACGAACACATCAAAGAAAGCCTTACCTTGCTTGGCCATAATGTTCGCTTCATCAATAGACCAAAAAGCCGTTTCGACAAATCAAAGTTCGTCAACCTAGTGTTTGTTGAACTAGAGCCATCTCCAACCAACAAGGAAATCCACGAAGTTATGACTCTATGTCGCCAGCGTGTTCAAGTGGAATTACCGTACAAAAAGGATGATGTCGTACAATGCCATCGTTGCCAGGACTTCCACCATACAAAAAACAACTGCTTTCTGGATCATAACTGTGTGAGATGTGGTCAGAAACATGCCATAGAGGTCTGCGAACGTGATATTCATCCTGTTAAATGTGTTAATTGTGGTGAAAATCACACAGCAAACTACAAGGACTGTGTTGTCTACCAGCAGACAGTACGACGCCGAAAAAATCTTTCATCCCAGGGTAACGCTCTTCCCCAAAAAACCTCTACCAAAAGGACTACTGTTCGATCGGATGTCGTGGGAGCTCTGTCGTACGCAAATGTCACCAATGGTCATTCTCGTCACCAAAACCAACAGGGTGGCCGATCCCAGTTGCAGCAGCCTGCGAACCTGCACCAGAACCAATTCCCTCCACTGGGAACCAGCAATAGGAGACCTAACCAGCAACATAAACCAAATGACCTCCCTCGGTTACGGACACAAACCATACAGACGACAGACCAACAACAATACCCAGAGACCCGCCATCAGCAGCAGCAGTCCTTCCAGCAACAACATCAACGAAATCACGAGCAATTGTATCTACGATCTGAAGAACAACTGTCTGACCTTGTTGCTCGGTTTGACAAAATGCTTCAGATGATGATGTCAATGATGTCCCTTATCACCAACCTTTTACCACAAATAACGCCAGGATCTGCTCAAGCAGCCGCTGGTCTTCACTCTGCCTTTACAGCCCAACCATGAGTCAAATTGGACTCAAAATCGGTGTGTGGAACGCCGACGGCTTGGCCAACAAGTCACTCTAGGTGGAGCTTTTTGTAAAACAACATCATATCGACGTTATGTTGGTCAGCGAAACTCATTTCTGCTCTAGATCATACTACCAGCTAAGCTGATATGACGTACATCTTTCAAACCATCCTGCTGATCGCCATCGCGGAGGCTCCGCAATTATCATCAAATCGTGCCTTAAATACAATTTTTATGTATAGAACACCAAACGGCTCAGTGTGTTGCGATTAAAGTCAGGACTGACCAAGGGGAAATCGTCATTGCATCTATATATTGTCCTCCAAATTCGCCTCTTACAGCTAACCACTACAAAGAGCTTCTTAGTGAGCTTGGGCCAAATTTTATAATTGCAGGGGACTGGAATGCGCATCATCGTCTCTGGGGATCACGTAACTCTACAATTCGGGGCAGAACTCTAGCGGATATTGTACTCGCATCTCATATGCAGGTTCTTGCTACCGGAGGGCCTACACATTACACATTACCCAACGCATGCCATCAGCCATAGACTTTGCCATTTACAAAGGAATTCGTTCTGATTTTCTAAGCATCTCTGAAATTGTTGAACTAAGTTCGGATCACATACAGAGTTTCCGCTTGTAAGCTTTCCCGCAAGACGTTCGTCCTGCCCCTGAATGCAAATATCCCACAGTTTCAGGAAGCGATTAACGGCTTAGTTAACCTTAACATGCAGCTGAACACTCCTGATGACATTGACGATGCAACTGAAGTGTTTGTGCGAAATATTCACATCGCTGCCGAACCATCAACCTGCGGCCAAAGACCAAACAGCCCATCTGATCCACCTCATGCCCTTTTAAAACCTGAGGTCCTGGATTTGGTGAGGCTTAAAAGGACGTTGCGACGCAGATTTATGCGTTCTCGAGACCCTGCTGACAAAAGAGAATATCGTCGTGCTGAGGACGATCTTAAGAAATTTTTGCTGAGAACGAAGAGTGAATACTTTGCTGATATGCTCCGCACTACTGATCCCACAAAGCCGTATGGTTTCAATATCTGGAGGGCAACAAGGAATATTAAGCGACAGCCCCCTCGCCGAATTCCAATAAAGCGTGCCGACAACACGTGGTGCAGATCAGACAGCGAAATTACGATGGCCCTTGCTGAGGAATTGGAAGGGCGCTTTCAGCCATTCAATCTTGCTAAGCCTGAAGACGTGGATAATACACTATTCGAAAGAATATTCCTTAGTAGAATGATGGCAGTAAGAAGTGTGCAGGACGTCATTCCAGACCACCAGTTCGGCCTTAGAAGTCACCATGGAACTCCAGAGCAAGCTCATCAAGTAACGCAGCACATCCTTGGAGCGTTCGAGAACAAGCAGTACAGCTAAGCAGTCTTTCTTGACGTCAAAGAAGCTTTTGACCGCGTTTGGCACGATGGCTTGCTGTATAAGTTGAAAACTCTCCTGCCTACTGCCCAATATCTTCTCCTAAAATCGTATCTCTTAGAACGAAACTGTATGGTAGATGTGAGAGGCGAAAGATCGTCCATCAGATGCATTCGAGCTGGCGTACCTCAGGGTAGTGTTCTTGGTCCGGTTCTATACACTCTGTATACCGCTGACCTGCCATACCCTAGGGAACTGGGTACCCTCTTGGCTACATATGCTGATGACACAGCCTTTATTGCCAACTCCACTTGTCGAATTGAAGCAACCCAAATCACACAAAACTTTTTGGATTTGTATGGCGAATGGACGAATCGATGGAATATCTCGATAAACGGAAATAAGTCTCAGCACTGCAACTTCTCTCTTAGAAGTCAAATTCTCCCCAGAGTGAAATTCCAGGACACAGCCATACCGCAATCAGCCCAGGCTCAGTACTTGGGCTTGATTTTGGACAAACGTCTTACGTGGAGGCAGCACATAACAAAAATTACAGCAACATGTCGCGCCAAACTGCGAAAATTAAATTGGATGCTAAAAGGTACAAGTGAGCTCAGCCTAAGCAACAAGATGTTGCTGTACAGGTCGATAGTGGTTCCTTCATTCACGTATTGCATACAAATATGGGGTACCGCTTCAGACTCAAAGGTCATGAGGGTACAAAGAGTTCAAAACCGGGCGCTACGTACGATTGCGGATGCGCCTTGGTACGTAAGGAACGATGTCCTAGCTTGCGATCTTCACATCCCCACGGTGCGAGAGCAGATTAACATGCACTCAAGCCGTTACAACGACCGTCTACTAGCCCACACCAACCATCTAGCAGCATCCCTGGCAAACCGAATCACAACTAGAAGAAGACTAAAGCGAAGGCACACCGGTGATCTCTGGACAAGAGGACGTCAGGTCTCTCGAGTCCTAAAGCAATAAAATTGTTTTTGTTCAATTATTGTAAATATTGTTAATCACCTTTTCTGTTATGTTTCCATGTTAATTATTCCTATTCGTACACAACGTTTTATAGCCATTAAGTTGGCTGGTCAACGTTAAATAAATAAATTTGTTATACTAAAAAAAAAAAAATAATAAACCATAGGAACGATCGGAAAATTGGTGGAAAAATAATATGAAACAAATTATAGTTTCGGTGTTTTTAACATATACCCTTGGAAATAACATTTTTTAATTAGTTCTGAATTTCGAATTTAATTTTATCAAAATCGGACGACTATATCATAAAGCTGCCATAGGAACGATCGGAAACTTGGTGGGAAAATAATATGAAACAAATTATAGCTTCGTTGCTTTTTAGCATATAACCTCCTACCCTTGGAAATAACATTTTTTTGTTAGGTCTGAGTTTCGAATTTAATTTTTTCATAATCGGACGGATAAAGCTGCTTTAGGAACAATCGAAAAACTGGTGGGAAAATACAATGAAACAAATTATAGCTTCGGTGTTTTTTAACATATAACCTCCTACCCTTGGAAATAACATTGTTTTATTAGGTCTGAATTTCGAATTTAATTTTATCAAAATCGGACGACTATATCATATAGCTGCTATACAAACGATCGGAAAATTGATGGAAAAATAATGTGAAACAAATAATAGCTTCGGTGTTTTTTGACATATAACCTCCTACCTTTGGAAATATCATTTTTTAATTAGTTCTGAGTTTTGAATTAAGTTTTATCAAAATCGGATGACAATATCATATAGCTGCCACAGGAACGATCGGAAAATTGGTGGGAAAATAATATGAAACAAATAATAGCTTCGGTGTTTTTTAACATATAACCTCCTGCCCTTGGAAATAACATTTTTTAATTAGTTTTCAATTTCGACTTTAATTTTATCAAAATCGGACGACTTTATCATATAGCTGCCATAGGAGCGATCTAAAAATTGGTGGGAAATTATATGAAACAAATTACAGCTTCGGTGTTTTTGAACATGAAAACTCCTACTCGTGAAAATAACAGTTTTTAATTAGTTCTGAATTTTGAATTTAATTTTATCAAAATCGGACGATTATATCATATAGCTGCCATAAGAACGATCGGAAAATTGGTGGAAAAATAAGATGAAACAAATTATAGCTTCGGTGTTTTTATACCCTTGCAGAGGGTGTATTGATTTCAGTCAAAAGCTTGCAACGCATTGAAGGAGACTTTTCCGACCCAATAAAGTACATATATTTTTAATCAGCATGATTTAGACGAGTCGATCTAGCCATGTCCGTCTGTCCGTCCGTTTCTACGCAAACTAGTCTCTCAGTTTAAAAGCTATCGGGCTGAAACTTTCCCAAAAGTCTTATTTTTTTTAGCATGTAGTATATAAGTTGAAACCGGCCGGATCGGACCACTATATCTTATAGCTCCCATAGGAATAATCGGAAAAAAAATTAAAAAAAATAATATCTTTGGTGTTTTTTAACATATAACCTTCTATGCTTGAAAATAACATTTTTTAATTAGTTTTGAATTTCGAATAAAATTGTATTAAAATCGGACAACTATATCATTAGCTGCCATAGGAACGATGGGAAATTTGGTGAGAAAATACAATGAAACAAATTTTAGCTTCGCTGTTGTTTAACATATAACATTTTTTAAGTAGTTCTGAACATCGAATTTAATTTAATTAAAATCGGACGACTATATTTGTTCAGTCCCACGGTACTTGGTTCGTATGCACAGCTGATCGCCCTGCCAACTGAAGACGAAGGTCAGGAGATCTGGCAACCCGACGAACGAAGGAGAAGGGCAGAGAGAACTGCAAGCTTCAGCGACCGGAACAACATTGTCTTCTTTTATTTTTCTGTCCATTGCGACCCATTATTTTGTTAAAGTTAATTAATGAAGAAGAGTGAAGTGTACACATTATAAGCTAATGAATTAAAGGCTAAACTGTTATATTGGAACTTCAGTCGTTTAATCACTCCCAAGAGCCCCTCTTACAATGACAGCCGTACAGAGCTTTTGGTTTGCACGGCGTCACAACTGAACATGGTGGCCCATGAGGGGAATCTTGCTTGAAGTTTAAAAATCTCAGTTTGATCTTTCAATTGTGGGTTATAATGCAGAACACCCAGCACTCCATCTAACACAAATTGCGACCGTCTCCGTTTGTGCCCCCAACAAGTGCTCTCACACCGATAGAGCACAGTCACCAATACCAACACACCCGGTCGCCTGACAGCCCTTCTACACACACACACACGGGTGCTGCAAGAAGGCCCGTTATAATTTCGCAACCAAGGAAAATCTTCTACTCAAAGCGGAATCGAAAAACAGTACAGCCTGCGCTCACGCTATATTCAACGTTACGTAACATCAGGCATAAGTAAAAAAGGGAAAGATCACGTGAGTACGGGTGCTTTTTTATTTATCAAGCAGAGCTAGCTAGGTTCAAAATAAATTGGTAAAAATTCTCATAATATGTCTGACCACGAAGCTGATGATCCGGCCTTAGCAGGTTTTATTACACTTCAAAAGGAGCGTCTCCAAAGTCTAACACGTCTGCAGCAGAACTATAAGAAGGATGCCGCGTCTCGAAAAACCGAAAGTTATTATATGAAGCGCCTGCAGCAGATCGAGAGTTTAAACGCGGCTTTTGAGACCACCCATCAAGTAATCATCTGCACCGAGGGATATGTCAAAACGGACTATCACGCCAAGAAGACCGCCGTCAGTTTCGAGGATCTGTACATGGAAACCTATTGCCTTGTAGCTGAAGGCCAACGAATAAAGTTCCCAGTGACGCCGTCCTCAGCCTCGGCACCCACCGCCGTGTCGACGGTTGCCGACGCACGTGTCCACATGCCACAACTGCCAGTGCCCAAGTTTAGCGGAAACTGTGTGGACTGGCCTGGATATTATGACGCCTTCACTCGGTTAATTCATCAAAATGAGCGGCTGGACAATATTCAACGGTTTCATTTCCTCAAGGAATCTCTGCCAGCTGGTCGAGATTGCGATATTCGTCAAATTCCTTTGACGGCCGCTAACTATACGGTAGCATGGGACACACTAATTCAGCGCTATAACAATCCACGCGTGGTCTTCTCCAATCACATGAACATGTTGTACCAGTTGCCAAGCCTAAGCAAGGAGAAGCCCGATGATATACGATCTATGATCAGTGCAGTCAACGTCTGCGCAGCCGCCTGTAACACCATCAACGCGTCGTTGCAGAACGGGGATCACTGGCTCGCCCATTATTTGACTGCAAAATTACCGAAAGAGACGCACTCCGCCTGGGAACATCATCTCGGCAGTCAAACCCACATTCCCTCGTACAAGGATCTCGAACAGTTTCTCAACAACCGGTTAATCACCCTGGACGCCATTGAAAATAGAAACTGTTCGGGCACCAACAAATCTGGATCACCACTGGATCATCACCCCACAAAACGTATCTCGGTTCATAACACCCACGCGCAACCAAGCCCCCCTGTGCTTCGTTGCCCACACTGCAATGGTAATCATATCCTTCGTCGATGTCAGCAATTCCTTAGCTTGGATTGCTACCAACGTAAGGAGGTCGTGAGTAAGTCAAATCTATGCCTCAACTGCCTGAGCAAATCGCACATGCTGGCCCGCTGCTCAAGTGTAAAGAATTGCTACCACTGTGGACAACGCCACCATTCTTTACTTCATCCGGCCGCGGCGCCAAGCATCACTCAAGCACCCCAACCTTACTCGCCGACCGTATCATCCAGTCAACCACATACCGCTTCGATTATGAACAACGACACCTCACCAGTTAGCCCCCTTGCTAATCCAAACCTCCAATGTTATTCTTCCACAGCCTCCCATGCAACGCGACAGAATATCTTGCTAGCTACCGCACGGATTATTGTCTGCCACCCCCAGAGCGGCGCTCAAGCAACAATAACTGCCCTCATCGATCAGGGGTCGGAAGCTACAATAATCTCAGAGCATACCGTCCAAGCTCTCCAGCTTCCACGATGCAGAATCCGCGCTTCGATCGCCGGCGTCGGCCAAACTACTGGTCAACGGTGCAACTTTACGGCAAGCTGCTGCATCCGAACGTCGCTAAACCCAACGTTCAATCTAGATGTCGACTCTGCGTACGTTATGAACTCGCTGACCTCACATCTACCAAACCAATCGTTTTCGCCTCAAAACTGGAAACACATCAACGGACTCCAGCTCTCGGATCCTTTATACTATCGCTCGAAACGCATAGATCTCATCATCGGAGCCGACCTCATGGCGGGTCTTATCCTTCCGGGAACCCGAATCGGAAATCCATACGAACCTATTGCACAAAATTCTCACTTAGGTTGGATGATACTCGGCAAGTTCCAGGAATCAATCCACACACTTAATATTCGCTGTCATCAAACCACGCTAGACACGGAATCGCTTTTGAAGAATTTTTGCGAAATAGAATCTGTCCCAAGCCGATCACTTCAATCTGACGAAGAGCGGTGGTGTGAGTCCTTCTTTAAGGAAACGCACACACGTCAACCAAACGGTAGTTTTATGGTAAGACTACCTTTCAAATGGCATTTCGATTCCACAATGGCCCTAGGGAAATCGCATCAAGTCGCTTTAAACAGGTTTCTTCAATTAGAGCGGCGTTATGAACGGGATCCAGAAAAATGGATTCGCTACAAGGAGGGAATCGAAGAATATTTTGAATTGGGACAAATCACACCAGCAGTCACTAGTGAGAGATCAACCGTCAGTACCTCCAAAAAATTCTGTCAGGTTGAATCCTGCGTTCTTCCTCATCACGCTGTCTATAAAGAAGACAGTCTCACCACCAAACAGCGCATTGTATTCGACGCATCGGCAAAGACCTCAAACGGTCGATCTCTAAACGATGTATTGTCCGTAGGACCCACTCTCCAAAATGATCTCCCTGCAGTGTTACTGAATTGGAGACAGTACCGACATGTTTTCACCGCCGACATCCAGCGCATGTACCGCTGCATCGACGTACATCCGGACGACACGCAATACCAGCGGATTTTATGGCGGGCGGCGGATGGAAACATCAAGGAATATTGCCTGTCAACTGTAACTTTCGGTACCGCTTCTGCACCATTCACCGCCATTAGAGTCGTTCGTCAACTTGCAGAGGATGAACGCGAAAATTATCCACTGGCGGAAGAGGTCTTAAAGCACGAAATCTACGTCGACGATATTCTTTCTGGTGATCACACTATCTCAGCAGCACAAAACAAGAGTTTACAAATCCAGAACGCTCTAAAATCCGCAAATATGGAATTGAGAAAATGGTCTAGTAACGACATAGCGCTTCTAGACAGCATTCCTTTATCAAACCGATGCAATCAAACGTCACGAAGCTGGGACAACTCTGATACAGTCAAAACCTTAGGAATGCATTGGTTACCTAACCAAGACTGTTTCACCTACAAATTGCAAGCGAGCATTCCCACGGGTTCAACCAAAAGAGAAATTCTTTCGAGCATTGCCAGACTTTTCGATCCCTTAGGACTAATAGCCCCTATTCTCATTTCAGCAAAATTAATTCTAAAGGAAGTCACAATGGCACACCTCCATTCCGAGAACGATCGCAAGCACTTAGGGTGGGACGACCCAGTACCCAGTTCCATCGCTAACAAATGGAAAAAGTTCCGTGTCAATCTGGAGGACATCAGCAAAATCCGAATACCTCGCAGCGTACGGTATATGCCAGACTTTAGCCATGATATCCAGTTGCACGCTTTCTGCGACGGGTCCACTCACGCCTACGCAGCGGCGGTTTACATGCGTATACCCCAACCGGATTCATCGTTTTATACCACTCTCATCACTGCAAAATCCAAAATCTCTCCAACGAAACCCCTCACGATCCCGAGGACCGAGTTATGCGGCGCTGTGCTGGCAACCAAACTAACTAAATGGGTAGTAGCAAACAATCGTTGGAAAAACGCTAAAATCTCCGTTACATACTGGACGGACGCCACTATCGTTCTCCACTGGATCAAAGGAGATGTTACTAGATGGAAAACGTTCGTTGCCAATCGCGTTGCCTACATTCTGGACCACAGCGATTCAAACCAATGGAGACATGTTCCCACGGCAGATAATCCAGCAGACAGCGCCACGAGAGGACTATCCCCATCAGAAATCTCCATCTTTGATCTCTGGTGGCACGGACCATCATGGTTGAGGCAACACTCCAGTGAGTGGCCGGACACAGAGGTACCGAACATAAAGTTTGATGAGCAGTCCCTAGAAGCAAAATCTTTGCTAATTCGTTTGCACACCACCCAAGTAGACATTAGTCTCATTGAGCGGTTTTCAACTTACACCAAACTCGTTCGAGTCATAGCATACATACTGCGCTTTTGTCACAACGCTCAATCGAAGAAAACCAGATCTTACAGTCAGCTGTCGCCAGAGGAACTGGACAATGCACTTCGCTGCGTCGTGAAAATAGTACAAGCAGAAACCTTTCAGTCCGACATGCACGCGATCCTCGCAGAAAATCCTCTGCCTCCGAAGAGCACCCTAAGAAATCTCACTCCCTTTCTTGACGACGGCATCTTACGCGTTCGCGGTCGTCTCAAGCATTCCAACCTTTCTTTCGATCGCAAACATCCAATCATCTTACCGCAGCGTCATTTCTTTACAGAGCTGGTAATTCAGAACTCCCATCAAGCTACCCTGCACGGCGGCGCTCATCTTACTTTAGCCCACACGAGGTACAAGTTCTGGATTCCAAATGGAAGACAAGCCGTCCGAACAATCCTTCGAAAATGCATCACGTGCTTCCGCGCGTCACCTAGCATCGGAAGTCAATTGATGGGCGACCTGCCGGTGCACAGAGTCAACCCACCAAACCGCCCATTCGTTGCGACCGGCGTCGTGGGACAAGTACTTACAAAGGATACATTGCTATTTTCGTCTGCTTGGCTACGAAGGCAGTTCACCTAGAAGCGGTTACCGGACTCTCGTCGGAACACTTCCTACTAGCATTTTCTCGTTTTACTGGTCGCCGAGGACCAGTTCAACATATGTATAGCGACAACGGAACAAATTTCGTTGGCGCCAATAAGTTATTAGCAAGCGCACAACAGGCGGATCGCGACCACGCTACGTGCCCTACATGGCATTTCACTCCGCCATACTCTCCCAATTTCGGAGGCCTTTGGGAGGCTGGGGTCAAGTCCGTCAAGCATCACCTGAAGAGGACTGTCGGAAGTCACAAGCAGACTTATGAGGAACTCGCAACGGTGCTCATCCGGATTGAAGCTTGCCTAAACTCTCGGCCACTTTGTCCGCTAACAGCTGATCCAGACGACTTAGAAGCTCTCACGCCGGCACATTTTCTAATTGGTGACACCCTGCTCGCACCTGCCCATTGTCGCCCTCAAAACTCGTCGTTCCGTGAGCAATTTCTGTCTCATCAAAATTTGATCCGTCAGTTTTGGACGCAATGGAGCCGAGATTGGCTGTCCCATCTTCAAACTCGCCCAAAATGGTGTCAGGAAAAGGAGAATTTTAAAATCAACGAGTTAGTACTCATGAAGGACGATCAACTGCCTCCATCGCAATGGTCGCTCGGTAGAATTACCAGTCTCCATCCTGGAGAGGATTCACTCGTTCGAGTTGTAACACTGAAAACAAAATCAGGCAGTCAAAAACGCTCCATCTCCAAGCTTTGTCGCCTGCCGATCTCATGCTAATATGAACCAGCTATTGCTCCCTTGATAATCAATTGCATCCGTATGTCATTTCTCTTTCTCTTTGTCTTAGCCGCTACGAGCACAAGGGAAGTCAGATCCAGAATCCTGAACAACACATGTATCACGCGGATTTCGCATTGGCGGGCGGCATGTTCAGTCCCACGGTACTTGGTTCGTATGCACAGCTGATCGCCCTGCCAACTGAAGACGAAGGTCAGGAGATCTGGCAACCCGACGAACGAAGGAGAAGGGCAGAGAGAACTACAAGCTTCAGCGACCGGAACAACATTGTCTTCTTTTATTTTTCTGTCCATTGCGACCCATTATTTTGTTAAAGTTAATTAATGAAGAAGAGTGAAGTGTACACATTATAAGCTAATGAATTAAAGGCTAAACTGTTATATTGGAACTTCAGTCGTTTAATCACTCCCAAGAGCCCCTCTTACAATGACAGCCGTACAGAGCTTTTGGTTTGCACGGCGTCACAACTGAACAATATTATATAGCTGCCATAGGAACGATCGGAAAATTGGTGGAAAAATTATGTGAAACAAATAATAGCTTCGGTGTTTTTTGACATGTTATCTTATACTATTGGGAATATCATTTTTTGTATTTTTAAGAATTTGGAATTAAATTTAATAAATATAACTACAAGGGTATATAAACTTCAGCTTGCCGAAGTTAATTTCCTTCCTTTTGTTTTCATATCCATTGAAGCCATAGGATAAAGTTGTCCGACTGTTGGTGTCCACAGTTTTGATGCCAGAGTAAACAATTAAACATAAATGTATTGGTTTCATCAAAACCTATTGATTGACCAAAAAAAAAGTTTGCCACGCCCACGAACGCACATAACGGTAAAATCAGTTTTGTTTAACAATACCATTTTAAATACATATAAATTGTTCAAATCGACCATTCACTAGAATCTATGACCGAATATCGTATCTAGGTGGCGCCTTGCCATCTCGGCAAAATTGTGAGTTTGGGCCTGGTACCTGGCTGAAATAATTTTTGCTATGTAAGAAAGCCTAGAATCTGTATGCTTAATCCCATTTCCTATCTTTTATAGTTTCAGAGATCTCATCGGTTATAAAATAGTACATATACAATCTACAGACCTCTTCATACTTTACTGATTTTTAGTCGTTATCGGCGATTATTGACCTGCTTACAACTAGCCATGACCGTCTGTCTGGATGAACGCTGAGATCTCGGAAACTATAAGAGCTAGGCTATTGGGATTTGGCACACAGATTCCTGAGCTTCTTACACAGCGCAAGTTTGTTTTAGCAGCGGGCCACGCCCACTCTAACGCCCACAAACCGCCCAAAACTGTGGCTCCTACAGTTTTGATGCAAGAATAATAATTTTTACTGAAATGTATTGTTCTCATCAATACCTAGCGATTGACCCAAAAAAAGTTTGTCACGCCCACAAACCGCCCACAAAATTCCAAAAATCCTAGATATGAACGCGAATATCTCGGAAAGTATCAAAGATAGAGATTTGGGACTTTAGATTTTTATTCCTTAAGCATAGTACTCACAACGACGAAAACCGCGAGCTAACCATAGGAGTGAGCGAGAGGCAAATATGCAGCCAACGCTATCGTCGGGTCTGTTTTACAGCGGGGTACTCAAGTGAGCTAAGGAAATACGAGAAAAAATACCAGATTTAGCGAGTGAATTTCGATGAACGCCGTTAGCCGCTGCCCAGAGAATTGGAAATTTAATCTTTGGCGGTGTTCATGCAGAAACGGTGGGGAATTTAAAAATTAAAAATGGAAGAAAAACGCCAAAACCGCCTTAAGAAGGACGCTTAATCCAAGCTGTTGCCCATTATTGTGGGACTTGACCGACAGGAAGAAATACCACAACGTGGCAAATGCGCAGAATAGTTGAAGTGCTGGAGCCATTATCAGCCACTACCAGGATGCTAGCGACTTCATGCAGGATCAGGCGGAACAACCCTGTTTCCAATTCGGCTCCCACTTCCCCAAGGTCCAATATGCCTATTGCGACTCGGAGCTGGACTACAGATGGCGCGAGAAGGATGGTGAAGCATCCGTGGGACGAGAAGGAAGCCTTAAACATACATAAATAAAAACATTTGTTGAACATTTCATTTATTTTTATTTTATTTTTTTGTGCACCAAAAGACTGTTCTTTCTAAAATTGCTCCAACTGATTTGATTTCCGTTTGACAACAAGCCCAGCCGCTTGACAGTAAGACCATGCCACATGCATTGCGGGTGAACTTTAAAAATTTCGGTCACACTACAAAGAATAAGGTTTTTCGACTAGTGAAACTCTTAGCCGATCTAAGTACTAGGCTTCGTACGCACGCTAGCTTCGTACGCTGCGCAAGTTTGTTACGCAAATGTCCAAAACCGCCCAAAACTTTGGCTCCTACAGTTTTAGTGCTAGAAAAAAATGTTAATTGATATATATTGTTTTCGTCAAAACCCATCGATTGCCCAAAAAAATGTTGCCAAGTCTACTCTAACGGCCATAAGTCGGCCACAGTTTTGAAGTTAGAAAAAAATGTTCACTGATATGTATTTGTCTCGTCCATACGAGGGTGGTCCGATAAGTACTTAGCCTCCAAAAGAAAAACAAAAATTTTGGAAAATTTATGATTTATTTCTCAACATAATCTCCTTTTAGCTCGATACACTTGACCCAGCGATGCTCCAACTTCTTTAACCCGTCTGAAAATTACGTTTTCTCGAGGTCTGCAAAATAGGCCTCTGTGGCGGCGACGACCTCCTCCTTGGAAACAAAAAGAAGTCACACGGGGCCAAATCTGGAGAATATGGTGGATGGGGTAGCAGTTCGTAGCCCAATTCGACCAATTTGCCCTGGGCGAGGGCGGAAGTGTGAGCCGGTGCATTGTCATGATGGAAGAGCACTTTTTTCTTCGCCAAATGGGGCCGTATTTTCTGCAATTCGGCGGCGAATCGGTCCAATAATTCAGCATAGTACAGCCCTGTGACCATTTTGCCCTTCTCCAGGTAGTCCATGTAGATCACACCTTGTGAATCCCAAAAAACGGTGGCCATCACCTTTCCGGCCGATGGGACAGTCTTCGTCTTCTTCGGAGCAGGCTCGCCGGGTGAAGTCCACTGTTTCGACTGTTCCTTGGTCTCTGGTGTGTACCAGTGGATCCGTGTTTCGTCGACGATCACGAAACGACGCAGAAACTCCTTCGGATTGCGCTTAAACAGCGTCAAACACTGCTCTGAAGTGGTCTCACGGTTGCGTTTGTTGTCCGGAGTGAGCAAACGCGGTACCCATCGTGGCGTGGCTCATCAAAAACCGACGTGCGACCACGTTGAAACTCGTTAAACCAATTTTTGATGGTCGCTATCGAAGGAGAAGAGTCACCGTACACAGCATCCAAGCGCTCTTTGATTTCGCTGCGCGATTTCCCTTCCGAAAACAAGAATCGAATCCCAGACCGATATTGCTCTTTCTCCATTTTTCTAAAATTCGCGGTCACGTCCGATTCCACACGCAGTCAAAACAAAACAAGGAAGAACGCTATAGTCGAGTACCCCGAGTATCAGATACCCGTTACTCAGCTAAAGGGACCAAAGGGAAATGGAGATATTCAAGCAGCAAAGCGAGATTAAAATGCGCCACCTACCGGCGGTAGACAGATTAAAGCTTTGTGGGCGTTATTTTTTAATTTAATTTAATTTCTTTTGGATCAATCGATAGGTATTGACGAGGCCAATACATTTTAGTTTTAATTTTTTATCTAGCATGAAAATTGTGGGCGTCACAGGTTTGGGCGGTTTGTGGGCGTTAAAAAGGGCGTGGCAAACTTTTTTCTGGGTCAATCGATAGGTTTTGATGACAACAATACATTTCAGTTAAAAGTTTTATTCTAGCATCAAAACTGTAGGAGCCACAGTTTTGGGCGGTTTTTGGGCGTTAGCCCACGCCCAATCTAACGCCCACAAACGCCCACAACGCTTAAATCTATTTAAATCGCGGATATGTCTCGCTATCTCTCCCCCTGCTCGCTCCCTTTAGGTGTGTAACGGATAGTTGATAGTCGAGGCACTCGACTATAGTGTTATTTCTTGTTTGTTCTGTTATCTTGGGGCACATAAGTTGTGATAAGATCAACGCCTCCATCAAAGTTGTCACACACCGTATAAACTTTAATTGCCGTTCAATACATACACCAGCACATAAAGGGTTATGTATACTTGCTATCGACGAAAAAATCAACTTTTTTTTTGCGTTTTCCTTAACTATATGTATCCAATACTCTCACAAAATTTATTAATATGGAAGAGTCGAAGCATAAGCTTTCTTTAATTTTTTTTTAAACAATTCCTGTACGTCGGCCAAGACTTTTAAAAATACAATTAAAAACGCTGTAGTCGACGTCCCATACAAAACGATACCCGCTACTCAGATAAAGAGAGTGCAAGGAAGGAGGAGTATGCATGCAGCAAATCTGTTTTTTCCGATGTCCACACCACGGCAAACATGCCAGTGTTTGTTCTCTTATCTTTTCAATGGATGGTCGGATTTAAACAATTGTTAGCATGTAGAAAGGTATCACTGTGGACGGCAGTACACGTAGTGACGAAGCGCACCAGGAGAGTGTGCGAAGGCGACTAAAATAAATACACAAAGAAATGAAAATGTACTGTGATCATACGATCGAATGCGGATTTGGCCGCATGGACAGATCGAAATGGTGCGGAGAGGAAACGAAGTTGGTGGCACTATGATATGAATACTCCCGGCAATGACGATTATGTCGAATAAAGAATAAGGTAACATGGATGCGTGACCGATATCTTCCTTGCTGCTTTGCGCCTAATATTTGAATTTCAGTTTTGATCAACGTAAGTGGTACATGTTATTCCCTTAGGCAGTGTTGCAAAACTTTTTTAATAAAATCGATAGAAACTATTAAAAGACAATAAATAACGCTATAACCGAGGCACTTGACTATCAGATACCCGTTATTCAGCTCAAGGGACAAAAGGGAGATGGAGATAAGCAGTCAGCACGGCGAGATTGAAATGCGCCACCTACCCGCAATCTTAATATATATTTATGTGGGCGATAAACAGATTTAAGCGGTATGGGCGTTAGAGTGAACGTGGCAAAAATATTTTGGGCCAATCGATATGTATTGACGAGACTAATACATTTTAAGTAAAATTTTGTTTCTAGTTGTGGGTGCCACAAGTTTGGGTGGTTTGTGGGCGGTAAAGTGGACGTGGCATACTCGCGTAACAAACTTTCGCTGCGTACAAAGCTACGGAATAAAAATCTGAAATCCCAATTCTCTTTCTTGGATAATTATCGAGGTATCCGCGTTCATACTTACGATTTTTCGAGGTTTGTGGGCGTTAAAGAGAACGTGGCAAATTTTTTTTTGTGTCAATCGATATGTATTGATAAGAACAATACATTTCAGTAAAAATTTTGGTTTCTAGTATGAAAACTTTGGGCGTCACTTTTTTTGAGTAAGTGGCATAACAAAAAAAACCAAAATAATTGTATAACGCATTTTTTACACCATATTGACATACGAGTATGTGTATTTTATTATTTTTATAAATTTTTTGGTTTTTTTTTTGCTTAAATATTTTTTATCGATATTTATAAAAACGTTAAACAGAAATGTACAGCACTGCCTAAAGGAATAACACGAGGGTCGAATTCTACCAGGAACTACCATCACGCTCACCCTAACGCCCATTACGCTAAATTATCTCTGGCGTCCACATTTTTGAATGTTTTCTTTCAGGGTATTCCCTAAACTGTTGAATTGCTGAATTGTTGAAAATTCAACAAAAAATTTCAGCAATTAAGGGAACGACCCTAAAAGTTCCCTGTTGATTTTTCAATTTTAAGATGTCTGCTGTTTGTCAGATTTTCAAATTGCCAGGCTGTGTTTGCCAAAGATTATGTTTAAAATTAAGAAGAAATGCCAACAATAAGCCAAGAAACTAAACTATTAGAATTGCCAACAGGCAGCATCCTATCAGATATCATTTATTTGCATATTTTATTCGATTGCAATTCCTCCATGCTTACAAGTGAGTACGGTAAGGCTTTAAACTTAAAATGAAAGGTCGCGAGCATTAGTTAAATGGTATAGTTTACAGCGCAATTACGTACCATTTGGCCTGTCCCTTCTTTTCCCCAGGAGCTCCTCAGGATTAGGTGACCCGACACGTGCGCCCCGCGTGTGTTCTTTTTGAGGGCCGTGTTTCCATACGAGCTCTAGCAATAGTAGAGCATAACTTTTCGCGGCGCCTGTAGCCTTTTCCCAGCAACAAATCCTCTGCTTTGACCGCGTAAACACTGAAGACGGCTGCCTAGTTTTTGGTCTTAGCGGCTGAGAAAGCACAGATCGGTTAAGAGGAGCATGACTATAAATGATTGTACTTACCATATTCATTAAATATTTGTAAAACCCACAATGTGTGAGTATGTTGACCAAGGGGGGATGGAACAGTCGTAGTCGCGAGGAGGGGGCTCCTGCTGACCAAGAAAGGGTGGTGCCCTGCAGCATCTTAAGGGCATTCATGGTTGGGTGGGAGCGCTTGGCTAAGTCATCCAAGTATAACCCATTTTCTTTGTTATCGATTTTGTTCTTAGTGATGAACGATAGTTTAGTGAAGTGAGATATTTTATGTTGCGAGCTGTGGCATTAGGAGTACCCTTCCCTATGGTAAGACAGAGCTAGCGGCACTGCCACCGAAAAATATGCAGTTCGTAACAAGCGTTGGTGTTGTCGTCGTAGTACGCCGAGGCGCCTTTCTGGCCACTGGTCCTGCCTGGGTCCGGGTTCTCTTCGCTGGTCCTGCTGTTTCGATAGCCGACAACAGGACCACCCGTCTTCGCCTTGCCTCCAGCCTCAGCAACTTGGCCCTGTACTTTGTCGCTAAGTTTTTTTTTTATCTCCATCTGTAATGCCGAACTTTTGGGAGTTGTCATTGTGTATGTTTTTTAACTACATTGGCAACTACATTGCTAACTACATTTCTCTTCGAATGGTTTTAGTTCGCTAACCTACGCCCTATGTATATTTCCGCTCATAGTGTGATTTGTGCTTGCTATTACCGCGGACACGAAGCCCAGATCCTTAAATGGTCCTTCATATTTGGCGCTAGTTTGGACGCAAGCCCGGCAGCTTCTATAGACAATGGGTGTGGTCGCTCCCGTACTAGGTCTCCGAGTTTGGGTCTCTCTCTCTTTGAGTCTCTCTTTCGCAGGTTATATGCTCTGGCTTCGTCTTGAGCGGCTTTTTCAATGTTTTTCCGCTCTAGCTCTCCTGTTTCCTTCATACGTTTCCATCGGTCCTCTGCAGTCTCTTCTATTGTCCCTGAGCTTGAAGTGATTTCATTAAGGCTTTTGGAGAGTCGTATTTCCCATCCATTTAGTTGGTACGCGAGACTGTACCCCGTTGACTCTGACCTACTGCTGTTCATTGATAGTGTTATTTCCGTTAGCCAGTCGTCCCATCCGTTGTGTGTAGAGCCTGTTATCTGTGCTATCATTGTTTTAATAGTCCTATTTTTTTTCGGCCGGGTTCTCTTGAGGCGTGTATGGGGTTGTTATATGGTGAGTGATCCTCATGCTACTAGCTGGGTTTTTAACTTGGACTTCGATATCTGAACTAAGATTCTTGGTTCCAGATCGGTTCCCTTAGGGCTTTGATTAGGTTTCTTGTGGTCGAATTTGTCGAAGAAAACCAGTAGCTTGTTATGGCCGTGGCTTGATATCGGTGATGGGCCTACAAAGTCCACGCATACTGTTTCTATTGGTGTCTGCGTGATATCAGTGAGCACATTTCCTGGTGACCTGATTTTGTGATGGGTTATACTGTTGGCATAACTCACAGCGTCGTACGATGTGATTCACGATGCTTCCATTGTTTAATATCTTCAGCCGTTGCCCATGATGGTAGGTTTCGGTATAACCTTCCTTCTAATACCGCGAAATCTGGCCATGCTGATGGGTATCCGTCCCGACGGGCTCTCAATTGAGTTCAACCATTTGAGTGCTTGGTAAACTATTATAACCACGAAGTGGTACCCATCTAGGAACATCCTCATTTTCCATCTTTGTCAGGCGTATGCGATCACTTGCTCGCCGTTTTCGCCCTTTTGCGTTTGGACTGGTCCCAGCCCGAAGGACATTACCTTTCACTATCATAATCTTCGTCCTGGAACTGTGAACGCCGTATACTGTTTGCTGCTTTCTTCCATATGTGTTTGCCAGTATCCGCTCTTTAGGTGCAGGGTACTTATGTATTTAGCCTCTCGGAGCTGATTCATCAGCGGCACTGGGTATGCGTCTTGTTCTGGTCGTTCGTTGAGTTACCGATTTAACAGCGCAATTGTTTTGTCAGGGTTCCTAGTTGTATCGGTACCTCTAGCGCTTCTGTTACAGTTCTGTTCGTGCCGTCCGCTAGCCTTATAGCTTCGGCTGCTCGCTTTCTTGTCCCAAGTGTTGCTATCCTGTTCGATAGTTCTCTACCTATGAAACTTCTTGTGGCTCCGGTGTCGATGGCACAATGCACTCTCCAGTTGCCTAATACTATGTTTATGCTAAGGATTTCATGATTTCTTGAAAGCGTGAAATAAAATTTGCTCCTGTTTATGCGACGAGGCCGAATTCATTCATTTTATCAATCTCAGCTGACAGAGATGACGGATCGGTTGAAAAAGATTTGAGCGATATTTATACCGAAAATTGTTTTCGATTCGCATGAAAAAATCTTGCTAATATTAAAGATAAAGTGTGTGCAAGCCAGTATAACACTTTTTCTACCATCAAAATAAAAGATAAAAACTAGTTTCCATTGGCACTTAATTAAAAAATAATTTGTTAAAAGTAAGGTGTATTTATGTATTTATATCGATCTGGCAGCTCCGATAATTATACAGAGTTACCGGAGTTTAGTTGTGACCATTTCACGCTTTCAGGTTGAATTCATAGTCAACTTTCGTGTGTTGCCGAATTCACGAAATGGCGTTTATGCACACACGAATCGGCTGAAATCGCGAAATGAAAGCGTGAATTCGGCATCGCATAAACACAGTATAAGTTTACGTGTGCAAGGACACGCCGATCTATTGCTGTTGCGGATTGCCGGTTGGCCTCTCTCGCTTCCCGGGGTCTCGAATTGACGGGAACTGTGGATTGTGCATCTTCCATCTTGTCCGCATACCCAGCAAAACAGTTTCTATGAGATGTTACAGCCCAGAGCAGAGTTTTTTTATCATTTTCCACCTGAGCATCTGTTTCTCATGTCGAACGTCCTCGTTATGCCTCTGTTTAACGCTTGTGTTGGTTGTTGCGCTCCCCAGTAGTTTCTTGATTGGTGTTGTGTATTCCGGTTTGCTGTATGTTCTGGTAACTATAAGGGATCATCTGTCTGGAGCGATTCAAACTCTTCTGTCAGCCAGAGGAATTCCGTGAATGTTCTACATTCCCCGCGTTTGACATACAGCTTGAATGCTTCCGTAGCTCTCTTGCGTAATCCTTGGATGGCTCGTTTCTCCCTTGATGCCTGCGCGTAATGCTTTTCATTTTTCTCTCCTCATGGTCTGCTGGTCTATAGTATTCCAGAAATTCTTTCTTGAAACACCTCCATATTGGCATTTCTTACGGGTGTGTGTGCCACCAGTCCAAGGCCGTGTCTTTAAGCAAGATTACCATTGGTCCTACTGGTCACTACCTTTAGTGATTTCCTCTATCCTGTTGATAAATTCCACCGGATCCCTGGTGGCGCCGTATTCCTCCCTCCAGCTGCGTATGACTTCCATTTTGGTTAATTTGTCGATTGTGTTTCTTGCTGGTGTTGGTAACTCCTTTCTTCTTTTACCGGCGTTGTGCAGGTCTCCTCCTTATCTTGGACCTGGTTCTCGTGTTTATTTTTCCCTGTTGGTACTTGCAACGTACTTTTGTTTTCTCATTCTGTGTTCTTTTTCACGCCAGCCGACCCCTCAGGTGTTGCAGAAGCTCATCTTATTGGGTTGATCTAAATTCTCCTTATTTGCTGATCGTTGACCGATCGGTCAAGTTGCAGTGTCTGCAAATAGAAAAAAAAACACCTCCTAGCGAGGTAAAAATGTAGTGACAATCGCGCCTTTAACAAACAAAAGGTCTTGTATCAACTTTTGTCAAGAAAATGTATTAAATGAAAAAAACGCTTTCTAAATTTTTTACATTCGGCACGCTGTAAACGACGGGACAAATCATGTTCGAAAGGCGTACAAAGTACTTCGAAATACCTTTCTAACGACTTAAGGCCCCAGCCTGTAGACTTAGTAGTTCACAAGTTACGGGTGGACGAAATTGAGCTATTTAAAGCTGTTTTTCCGATAAACTAGCGAATTTTTCCAAAAGTGGTAGAACTAAAGTTTTTTATATTAGGCTGTTTAACATCGTCTAGAACTCGTCTTCTTGTATATATAGTAATCCCCTTCGCACACTCTCCTGGTGCGCTTCGTCACTACGTGGACCACCGTCCACTATTACTGATCCGGGTACGTTGACCGAACGTGCCAAAATCAGTATATGTACCCGTGTACGTATGTGCCTGCGGTGTCTGCAGTATTGTGCTGCTACTAGGCGCCTAGTATTTTATCTGTGTGAGTTGCGTTGGTTGTATATGCCGCTCGTTGATGTTGAGCATGTCGAGCAACCTTGGTTACGAACAGGGCCCACAACTTTATTTCGGCGATAAGTAATGATAACATTAACTTGGATACAATTTCGTTGTTATACTCGTTACTCGTATACTAAATTCGTCGGAAAGTATTTAACAGCTAGAAGGGAGCATTTTCGAAGTAGATATATTTTTAATAAGAATGCAATTCAATTTTGTTTTGATTATGGTCTACGCCAAAGAGCGTTTAATTTCTAAAGGCAGTGTCGAGCGACTGTTTTCTCCAGATGTCTACATCTCACTTCTTCCTCTCCATCCATCTCACGCTTATGAAATATATTTAAAAAAATATAGATGAAAACTTTAATTCTTCAAAAATTTTCGGTAAACGTATTCTGTTCTATGCGTCCAAGTGATAAACGCGTTCCGATTCAGTTATTTTTTGGGGGTATATTGTATCCGTTCTGCTGTGCTAGTTGTATGGTACTGGTCAGCAACTCTGACCCTTTAAACTCTTCGTGGATGCCACAGAAATCGATCAGCGCTAAAGGGGCCTGAATTTATATTGAATTCTGTGGCACCCCACAGGGTTTCTAACCTTGGTATTCGCGACTATATTTTAATTTTTGATTAAATTTTATATTTTGAAGATAATTGCATATGCGCATTCGGTTTTTTTTCGGTTAAATATGAGTTTTAAAAACGCAGAAAAAATAAGATATCTTAAAGTGCCATTGCCCAATTAGTAAAAAATACAAAATGTCAAACGTATAATTTTATAAATCAATATAAAAACAAAATTTTTGAAAACTAAAAAAAATACTTTTCAAATGCCAAATTGGTAAGGCGTCTGCTTTTGATGCGAGAGTACCCCGGTACATGTTAAGACAGAGTTAGCCAAAAGTTTTTAACAAGCAGTTTTTACATTTCCCTAACTATTTTTAAAAGAAATATTATTTTACAAAAGTTGGTCAGATTTACAAATGAAAACAAGGGAGAACGCTATAGTCGAATACCTCGACTATAAGATACCCGTTACTCAGCTAAAGTAACCATATTGAAATGGAGATATGCAAGCAGTAAAGCGAGATTGACCTGCCCCACCTACCCGCGATCTCAATATATGGTTATGTGGGCGGTAGACAAACTTAGGCGTTATGGGCGTTAGAGTGGGCGTGGCAAACTTTTTTGGGGTCAATCGTATTGATCGTATTGATGAGACTAATACATTTCAGTTAACATTTTTGTCTAGCATGAAAATTGTGGGCGCCACAGGCTTAGGCGGTTTGTGGGCGTGGTATATTCGCGTAGCAAACTTGCGCTGCGTACAAGGCTACGGAGTCAAAGTCTGAAATCCCAATTCTCTATCTTATATAGTTTCTGTGATATCCGCGTTCATACTTACGATTTTTTTTAAGTTTGTGGGCGTTAAAGTGGGCGTGGCAAACTTTTTTTGGGTTAATCGATAGGTATTGATGAGGACAATACATTTCAGTAAAAATTGTTATTCAAGCATCAAAACTGTAGGAGCCACAGTTTTGGGTGGTTTGGGGGCGTTAGAGTGGGCACATTGCTGAATCAAACTTGCGCTGCGTAAGACGCTCAGGAATCTGCACTCCAAATCTCAGTAGCCTAGCTCTTATAGTTTCCGAGATCTCAGCGTTCATCCGGACGGACAGACAGACGGACAGACAGACAGACGGACATGGCTAGATCGACTCGGCTAGTGATCCTGATCAAGAATATATATATACTTTATGGGGTCGGAAAGCTTCCTTCTGCCTGTTACATACTTTTTGACGAATCTAGTATACCCTTTTACTCTACGAGTAACGGGTATAAAAATATGTTGTGTTGTGGCCGGGACTCGAACATGGCACCCCCGAGCAAAAACAAGTACCGGAATCCCAATCATTTGTGCATTTGCAAGTGATGACCACTGCGGCAGGAGTTTTTGGAATAATTGTGAGCCAAGCAATTGGAGCAGTACTTGTGGATATGTACTTCCTGGTGCCTTTTCTGGCGCTAAGCCGCAGAAAGTGGGGTCACTCCGTAGAGGATGGGTCGAATGGTGTGTGGAATTGAGTCGGATGGATGGGTCGGCGGAGTAGTAGGACCGCTTTTGTAGGACCGTTTTGATGCAACAACGTGGGATGCCGATCTTGGCAAGTGAAACAGTTGTGAACGCTTGTGCAATCCCGGAATTGATGGTTGCTTGAAAATCAGTTGAAGCACAACTGTTTCCTTTGGATATAGGCTAGGCGATCGTCTACCGTCATTTGTAGGAAGCGTGTTCATATACGCACAGGGTGGTCCTTCTTTGAACACAGACCGCAGTCTTTGGGTATCGGAACTTTACTAGTCGTGAAATAATTTATTTTTGGAACTTCTGGCATTCGGTATGTGTCTTTGGACTGGACGTGGAGGGAATCAGCAGTTAGGAAGCTATTGACGGCTTCAAGAGTTCTATGGCGCTCCGTCAAAAAGGAATCAAGCTGGAGCCAAGTAGGAATTTCGGCTTTATTTTGGATGGATTGGTCCCTTAATGAGAGTGTAAGCTTTGGTATTTGGAAAATTTTTTAAATAGGCAAATTTTTTACTGTGGCTGAGTTATATCTTGCACACAATTGGAATTAAAACAAGGAAGAACGCTAAAGTTGAGTAACTTGACTATCAGATACCCGTTACTTAGCTTAAGGGACCAAAGGGAAATGGAGGTATGCAAGCAGCAATGCAAGATTGAAATTCGCCACCTATCCGCGATCTCAATATATGGTTATAGGCGGTAGACAGATTTAAGCGTTAGTGGCGTTAGAGTGGGCGTGGCAAACTTTTTTTTGGATCAATCGATAGATATTGACGAGGTCATACAATTCAGCTAAAACTTTTTATCTAGCATAACAATTGTGGGCGCCAAGGACTTGGTCGGTTTGTGGGCGTGGCTATGGAATCTAAATCTGAAATCCCAATTCTCTATCTTTGAGAGTTTTTGAGATATCCGCGTTTATATTTACGATTTTCTGAAGTCTGTGGGCGGTTTGTAGGCGTTAAAGTGGGCGTGGCAAACTTTTTTTTTTGGGTCACTTTTTGGTGACTCTACGAGTCACGGGTATAAAATAATATCCTATTCACACTTTTACAAAATCTTTAAGAATGTGGCCAACAGACAGGTTTAACCGTTATGGGCGTTAGAGTAAGGGTGGCAAACTTTTTTTAGTCAATCGATAGGTATTGACTAAACCAATAAATTTATGTTTTATTGTTTATTCTAGCATCAAAGCTGTAGACACCAACTGTCGGACAACTTTATTCAATGGCTCCACTGGAAATGAAAAACAAGAAATGAAGTTAAGTTCGGCAAGCCGAAGTTTGTATACCCTGCATTTATAATTATTACATTTAATTCCCAATTCTTAAAAGAAAAAAATGATATTCGCAATAGTATAAGATAATATGTCAACATAATATGTTTCATATCATCTTTTCACCATTTTTCCGATCGTTCATATGGCAGCTATATAATATAGTCGTCCGATTTTGATAAACTTAAATACGAAATTCAGAACTAATTAAAAAATGTTATTTCTAAGCGTAGGAGGTTATATGTTAAAAAACACCGAAGCTTTTATTTGTTTCATATTATTTTCCCACCAATTTTCCGATCGTTCCTATGGCAGCTATATGATATAGTCGTCCGATTTTAATAAAATTAAATTCGAAGTTCAGAACTAATTAGAAAATGTTATTTCCAAGCGCTGGAGGTTTTCGGTTAAAAAAAACAATATATAATTAAACAAAAATTTTTTCGAATATTCCTGTGGGAGCTATAGTTGTCTGATCCGGCTGGATCCGACTTAGAAGACTTTCGGGAAAGTTTCAGTCCGATAGCTTTAAAACTGAGAGACTAGCTTGCGTAAAAAAGGCCGGACAGACGGGCATGGCTAGATCGACTCGTCAATAATGTATATACTTTACGGGGTCGGAAACGTCTTCTTCACTGCGTTGAAGACTTCTGACTAAAATCATAATACCCTTTGCAAGGGTATAAAAATATCGATAAATATAAAAATATTTTTTGACTTCTGCTTTGCTTTTTTTTTGCCAGCTTTCGAATGGCGTCTTATTCGTTTTCTGTCGGATTTCGTGGTGTCCCAGTGGTGGAAATTCGAGAATCGATTCGGACCATACTTCGAAGCCAGTATGCATTCGTTTTCATACTATAAAATAAGTTACTGTTCACGCCAAAAGGGCGTTTAATTTCAGGAGGCAGTGTCGAGCGGCAGTTTTATCCAGATGTCTACATCTCGCGCGCTCGCACTGCCGTCCGCTCTCCCTCTCCATCTCTTCCCTAAGTCTCCGCTCTGCTCTGGAGCGCTTAAGTTAAGTTAGGCTTAAGCAGTTCATGTTTTAAAGTGTACGAATAAACACCTACGAACGTCGCGTAAAAACCCCAAAAGTACTCCCGTGTTTTTTGGGTACCACTCGATATTGGGGCTTCAACTATTTAATCGATCAAGCCGCACCACGCCCCATCATTTTGGTCCAGTCGAAACCGGATTTCAAAATCTGTGGACTTTCCTCTCCTGGAGTTTCCTTTGATTTTGTCCCAGCAGGCTTGAAACACTCCAGATAAGTTCCGCTTACTATAATTGCCGGTCATACAGCCAGTTTTTCGAACCCTATTTCGACTAACTTTCTGTATGATATATTGTCTAAATCCAAAAGAGATTAATCCGACGCAACGGCATTTAATATATGTATTTCAATTCAATATTCCAGTTTCCTTTGCCCACAGTTGCACACTTGAAACAATTCCAGTAAATATTTCAGTGCTACTATTCAACGAAAATATTTGTCAAATATATTTTCAATTCCAATCGTGTGTAAAACATAACTCAGCCGCAGTAAAAAATTCCCGGTCATAAAATATTTCCTTAAGAACTGCACTCTTTATTTTTTACTGTGTTCCAGATGCGTGTGTATATTTACATAAATATTCTAATACAGTCCACTCTAACTACTCTTTCTAATACAGTCCACTCCAACTACTTTTCTCGACCTACAAATACGGCTAAACTATTTCCAATATTAAGAACAATGTTACAAATTCCACAAATTTACTCCAGCAAATCGTTTGCAATTTAGTTGTGCAGGTGACAAACAAACGCACCGACATACAAACATAAGCGAAGTCTTTCCCATTCCCGCAACGTTATTCTGATACTCGCAATCCACATATGTACACACATACACACGTATATCGATACCTTCGCCAGTGCACAGTGGGTCAAGAGCTCACAATAAATGTTCCTTCCAAACATACAATATTAAATTCCGTAACTCTTTACATAAGTCCGACCATCCGATATAATAAATATTTATTGACTCTGCCTATTCGACAGTGTGACCGTATATATTAACAATCTAAATTGGTTCCTAAATTCCAATTTGATTCCAATCCGTTTCCTTCTGAATTAAAATTCTAAATTATTTAACGTCATGGCAACATCAGTAAAATCCGCTTTAACCCGATTTATGGCCACAGCTGACTGTCTGATTCACTTTGAGGCCACTGTGAACGCTCCAGGTGCTCCTACCCCAACGTCATCCGCCTATAAAATCCGTCGCGATCACCTCAATTCCTTGTGGCAAACGGTAAAGGCAGCATACGACATATGCTCCGACTGCATTATAGCTGCAGGCGAGAGCGCCGCAGAAACAAAATCCATACTAAAGTCCAAGTATTACCAAACGTATTCCACTTATGAAATATTTGCCGCGCAGCTGATGGAACAAATCCAAAAAGGCTCCTCCCAAATACCTCAAGCTCCAGTAACTCCGTCCCAAAATTCCACGTCCTATGGCTGTCGGCTCCCTCCTATCGACACAGAGGTTTTCTCTGACGATTATCTTCGCTGGCCGACTTTTCGGGACCTTTTCACGGCAATATACATAGACAATCCGAGTCTAACGCCCGTTGAAGTGGCGAAGCTCACTCCATAGCTTCGAGATCCCCACTCACCAATGATGGCTTTCGCTCAGCCTGGAATAACCTAACTGAGCGTTTCGAAAACAAGCGATTGCAGGTGAACAGTCACCTGAAAACACTTTTCAATGTGCAATCCATAGCACAGAAGTCGGGAGCAGCCTTAAAGGAACTTCAACGCACTTTTCAAGGTTGCTTAACTTCCTTAAAATTTTCCGGTGTTAATATTGA
This sequence comes from Drosophila suzukii, assembly GCF_043229965.1. Taxonomy (NCBI): domain Eukaryota; kingdom Metazoa; phylum Arthropoda; class Insecta; order Diptera; family Drosophilidae; genus Drosophila; species Drosophila suzukii. The sequence continues at coordinate 38,602,260 of NW_027255896.1, read as the reverse complement.
GAATTGGGACCCTATCCTGGTTTATATCTGCTCGACAAAACTACCAAAGCTCACTCTCTCATTATGGGAGCAATCCATCCAAAATAAAGCCGAAATTCCTACGTGGCTTGAGCTTGATGCATATTTGACGGAGCGCCATCTAACTCTTGAGGCCGTCGGTAGCTTCCGATCTTCCAATTTCCACCACGTCCAGTCCAAAGACACAAATCGAGAGGCAGAATTTCCAAAAATAAATTCCTTCAACACAAGGTTCGTTCCGATAACCAAAGGCTGCGATCTGTGTTTGAAGAAGAACCACCCCGTGCGTATATGTCCACGCTTCATACAGATGACGGTAGAAGATCGCTTAGCCAAAACCCAAGGGAGCAGTTGTGCTCCAATTGCTTTGCAAGTAGCTATCAATTCCGGGATTGCACAAGCGCTCACAACTGTCTCACTTGCCAAGATCGGCATCACACATTGCTGCATCGAAACAGCGGTCCTACTACTCCGACGATTCCATCGGACCCTCCAAGGCCAGTATCCGCCTCAGTTCCACACATCATTTCGTCCTATTCAACGCAAGTTTCCGTACAAAAAGTTCCTCCTAAGAATACTCCATCCGAATACTGGGTTCCATACCCCGCCTTGGATGGCAGACGTACTCGAGGTATTAAATCCTACCAATGCCGAGTCTGCCAAAAGATCCATCCTCTACGGAAGTGCCACCACTTTCTACGGCTAAGCCCCCAGAATCGGCTTCAGGAAGTACATATCCAGAAGTACTGCTCCAATTGCTTGGCTCACAATCATTCCAAGGACTCCTGCCGCAGTGGTCATCACTGCCACAAGTGTGGAAAGGCCCACCACACTCTCCTACATACGGACGACCGATCTATACTTCCAACATATTCCTGAGCCTACTATCCTGAGGTTCTTGCTACGGGTGTCCTCGCAAGGGGGGGGGAGAATGTTCACGCCAAAAGGGCGTTTAATTTCAGGAGGCAGTGTCGAGCGGCAGTTTTATCCAGATGTCTACATCTCGCGCGCTCGCACTGCCGTCCGCTCTCCCTCTCCATCTCTCCCCTAAGTCTCCGCTCTGCTCTGGAGCGCTTAAGTTAAGTTAGGCTTAAGCAGTTCATGTTTTAAAGTGTACGAATAAACACCTACGCACGTCGCGTAAAAACCCCAAAAGTACTCCCGTGTTTTTTGGGTACCACTCGATATTGGGGCTTCAACTATTTAATCGATCAAGCCGCACCGCCCCAACAGTTACTTTTGCCTTAATTTCTTGAATCGAGAAAGTTGGCGATCAGCCGAGCACACTTTTTGCTTCCTTACCGTCCTATATACTGTTGCATATAGGATGGTAATCCGTTTGCTTTACTGAGTGGAATACTAAGTATATGAGACTAATGCAAATGCTTTCCTGAATAGTATACGACCTGGTGTACAGGCTTGCAGTGCACACGCTTTACTGATTGATTGTTGTGAAAAGATTATTTTTCAACTTAAAGTTAATAAAGAGGGATGGAAATATGCTAAAAGCAACTTTGCTTTTTTCATGAACGCACTTGGCCAATAGCACCATCTATATTTATACCCCTTACTCGTAGAGTAAAAGGGTATACTAGAATCGTCCGAAAGTATGTCACAGGTAGAAGGAAGCGTTTCCGACTCCATAAAGTATACATATTCTTGATCAGAATCAGTAGCCGAGTCGACCTAGCCATGTCCGTCTGTCCGTCCGAATGAACGCTGAGATCTCGGAAACTATTAGAGCTAGGCTGGGATTAGGCATGCAGATTCCTGAGCTTCTTACGCAGCGCAAGTTTGTTTCAGCAGGGGGCCACGTCATCTCTAACGCCCATAAACCGCCCAAAACTGTGGCTCCTACAGCTTTAACGCCTGTGGCACCCACAATTTTCATGCAAGAAGAAAAATGTATCTGAAATGTATTAGTGTCGTCAATACCTATCGATTGATCCAAAAATAAGTTTGCCACGCCCCCCCTAATGCCCATCACGCTTAAATCTGTCTACCGCCCACATAACCATATATTGAGATCGCGGGTAGGTGGCGCATTTTAATCTCGCTTTGCTGTTTGCATATCTCCGTTTCCCTTTGGTCGCCTAAACGCAAAAAAGCCAGATTAGCGGCAGTTAATACGATCATGGTATCCATCTTCCTGATGTGTTTAAGGTACTACTTTCTGAAAGCTTTTGGCTTAATGATGATTTAGTAATAAAAGAATTTGTTCCCAATAAACCGAGAACAAATAACAGACCTTCCACTGCGCCAAAAAACTAAAAAGTTTATTTTTGGCTTATCAAAATGTTAGGGGACTAAATATGAAGCTACCCAAGCTTTATGCTGACTCCTCTGCATTTACTGCTGATATTTTGGATTTTACGGAAACTTGGCTGAAACCAGAGATATCTGACAATGAAGTTCTGTCAAACAATTTTAATGCCTATAGGACCGATCGCTCCTCACGTAGGGGAGGCGGTGTGCTGATTGCCGTTAGCACTAGCCTAACATCCGAGAGAATTCACTCTGATACTCCTAATGAAGTTGAATTTGTTATTGTGAAAGTTTCCTTGCAATCATTCTCAATATTTGTTACATGTTCCTATATTCCACCTTCCTCTAATTTAATAATTTATGAGCACCACCTGTCTGCGATAAAATCTGTTCTATCCCTTCTTTCTAACAGTGACCTTTTGATTGTTTTGGGTGACTTTAATCTCCCTGATATTTCTTGGTCTTTCTACTGACACTCATTAGTCGCTACACCTCTATCCGCCCATGATTTTGTAGATGGTCTTCTAGAATTATCGTTACAGCAAGTAAGCTTTATACGGAATTCATTAAATAGACAACTAGATCTTGTGTTTGTTTCAGAGCCGTCTGAAGTCACGGTATCTAGAATTGACGCTCTTGTTGTACCTGAAGATCGATATCATCCAACAATGGAATTGACAATCTGCCTCCCATGCGTTGATACCCTCTCTCCTTTAGTTTCTCAAACTAAAGTGAGATGTTTCCGAAAATGTAACTATAAAAAACTTAACGACATGATTTCTCAATATAATTGGACAGAATTGTACAATTGTATGGATATTGAAAGTGCCACTGAACACTTCTATATAGTGTTAAATACCTTTTTTAATGAATGCGTTCCTGATAGGTTTCCTTCAAAGACAAACAGGCCACCTTGGTTTACCAATGCGCTTCAAGGACTTAAAAACCTTAAGACAAACACTTATAAAAAGTATAAAAAATCGGGTAAGCCATCTGATTTTTCGAAATATGTGGTGGCTCGATCGGATCTTAATGTTCTCAATAGTCATTGCTATTCTATGTATTTAAGTCGATGTAAATTTGAATTTTCAAATGATCCGAAGCAGTTTTATAACTTTGTCAATGCCAAGCGTAAGTCGTCAGCATTGCCTTCATCGGTACGTTTTAACTCAATGGAGGCATCGACGGATTCTGAAATTGCTGATTTATTTGCCGAGTTTTTCCAAACTACTTATAGTTCGGCTGCTTGGTCAAATTCTAACTACCCTAATCCCTCTCTTAAGAGACTTAGAAACAACAATGCCAACTTATTCTCCCGGTCCAGATGGACTCCCCGGGTGTGTGCTTAAGTTTTGTGCGTCAGCCCTATGTAAACCGATTATTAAACTTTTTAATTTGTCTATTTATCATCAGTATTTCCTACTATCTGGAAGGACTCTTTTATCATTCCACTTCACAAAAAGGGTGCGTGTCCAGAATTATATAGGTATTTCTAAATTGTCGGCAATTCCTAAAGCATTTGAACGTATTGTTACTTCTCATTTGCAACATTTATGTTCCTCGCTAATATCACCGTGTCGGCATGGTTTTGTTAAGCGAAGATCGATGAATTGTCATCTATTGTAATAAATGGAATTAAGAAAAAAAAGCAGACAGACGTTATATATACAGATTTTAATAAGGCCTTTTACACTTACTAAGTTTATGCTAAGGGTTTCATGATTCCTTGAAAGCGTGAAATAAAATTTGCTCCTGTTTATGCGAAGCGGCCGAATTCATGCATTTTATCAATCTCAGCTGACAGAGATGCCGGACCGGTGGAAAAAGGTGTGAGCTTTTTTTCGATTCGTATGAAATAATCCTGCTAATATTAAAGATAAAGTGTGTGCAAGCCAGTATAACATTTTTTCTACCATCAAAATAAAAGATAACAAGGAAGAACGCTATAGTCGAGTACCCCGTTACTCGTTACCACCTACCGGCGGTATACAGATTTAAGCGTTATGGGCGTTAGAGTGGGCGTGGCATATTTTTTTTTTGACCAACCGATAGGTATTGTCGAGACCAATACATTTCAGTTAAAAGTTTTTATCTAGCATAAAAATTGTGGGCGTCACAGGTTTTCGCGGTTTGTGGGCGTTAAAGTGGGCGTGAACATTTTTTTTTGGATCAATCGATAGGTATTGACGAGAGCAATACGTTTCAGTTAAAATTCTAGCATCAAAACTGTAGGAGCGACATTTTTGGGCGGTTTGTGGGCGTTAGAGTGGGCGTGGCACTCTACTGAAACAAACTTGCGCTGCGCAGGAATCTCAGGAATCTGCGTGCCTAATCCCAGTATTGTAACTCTCATAGTTTCCGAGATCTCAGCGTTCATACAGACAGACGGACAGACGGACATGGCTAGATCGACTCGGCTAGTGATCCTGATCAAGAATATATATACTTTATGGGGTCGGAAACGCTTACTTCTGCCTGTTACATACTTTCCGACGAATCTAGCCTACCCTTTTACTCTACGAGTAACGGGTATAAAAACTAGTTTCCATTGGCACTGAATTAAAAAATAATTTCTTAAAAGTAAGGTGTATTTATGTATTTATATCGATCTGGCAGCTCCGACAATTAAATAGAGTTACCAGAGTTTAGTTGTGACCATTTCACGCCTTCAGGTTGAATTCATAGTCAACTTTCGTGTGTTGCCGAATTCACGAAATGGCGTTTATGCACACACGAATCGGCTGAAATAGCGAAATGAAAGCGTGAATTCGGCATCGCATAAACACAGTATCTGTCAACCACTCTCTTCTCTTATTCAAATTAAATCAGCTTGGGTTTCCATGTAATCTATTAACTTGGATTTCAAGTTATTTGAATGGTAGAACTCAGAGGGTTATACTCAAGAACGCTGCGTAAAAATTTATCTACGTGACATCTAGAGTGCCTTAGGGTAGTCATTAGGGACATTTGATGTTTACTTTGTTTATTAACGATCTTCCCTCTATCATAGCACAGTCTCGTGTACTAATGTGTGCTGTTTGTTTATCATATATTGATATACCGTCGGGTTTCAACTTACAGTCAGATATTTATTGTTTTCAGCGATGGTGTGAGTACAACCTTTTCAATTTGAACTTCCTTAAATGTAACGTTATATCCATTTTATAGGGGTACTCCTACTTTTTTTAGTTACTCTCTTCAAAATACGCCACTCGACCGCATGTATTCAGTTAATGATTTCGGTGCTCTTCTGGACCCAAAAGTTAAATTTAACTGCCACACAATGTCCACTGTCAACAAAGTCATGAGTGTTCTTGGGTTTATAAAGCGTTGGTCAAAAGAATTTGATGACCCTTATACAACCAAATTATTATTTACCTCCCTTGTCCGTCCTATTTTAGAATATTGTTCTTCGGTTTGGAGTCCTCAATATCCAGTGCATATTGACCGTATTGAGTCGGTACAAAACAAATTTCTTCTTTTTGGCCTTCGTAGTTTGAACTGGGCTCAAAACAGCCTTCTTATTAGAGTAAATTACTATTGCTTAATTTACCTACACTTGTAAATCGTAGAACAATGCTTGGTACTATTTTTATGCAAAATCTTATAAGGGGTGATATTGATTCTGTAGAACTTTTAAGCCGCCTAACATTCAATGTTCCTGTTAGACTAAATTATTATCCCCTAAATTTGCCCGATGTACATCAAATTTTTGTCTGCACGAGCCCTTTCGCGATCTATGCAATAATTATAACAACCTTTATCATTTAATATGCACTTCAACTTCTATCCCGGTATTAAAAACTTATATTTTAACTCATTTGCTTCATTCTTAGTTGCGTCTTTTATTTTAATTTGTGTCCCGTCTCTATTTTGTTTTTTGAATCTTCCTCTGAAATTCGCATTTTTGCCAAAAATTATAAAATCAGAATAAGTACGAGTATATCGTGTAGTGAGACCTTAGATATGTATTATGAATTGAGGGTAAAAATGAGACGTACGTCTCATGGAGAAAAGCAGCGCACACAGCATATAAAGTGTACGAAAAATACGACGGTAGTTCCAAACACTACAAAGCACTAGGAATACTAAGAAATAAAATAAAAGGTTCAGCCGATATGGTTCTTTCGTCTTTCGACACACCTCTGAACTTGAAAGCCATAATAAAGCCGGTATACTTAATAGATCAGGAGATGTCATCGCTTCGCTAAGGAAACATGTCTCTCTCTCACTGACTCTGCTAATAAACAAGACAATTATGACCTACGACAATACCGTATCAGCGTCAATGAACGAAAAATATAGAGAAGATGAGCTTCGCGTATTTATTTCGGGAACAAAAAAAGGCGTTAACCGATGTTCTTTTTTTGGCTTGACCATCCGATCTTCCTTCCGCTCAAGCTTTAGCACAAGAAGTAGAGGCTAATCACGAGCGATATATGTTCGCAAGTAGTTTTGCCCGTAGCACGGAGGAAAAACTCCAAAGGTCGGAACAGAGACGAAAGGACAGAGAAAAAAATACAATAAAAGATTCCAAATCTAACCTGGAGGGTAATAAAAGACCAAGACAGACACTCAGACAGGATCCAGTCCAGCCAATGGACGTCGATGGTTCATCTCGTTCTAGACAATCAACTCAAAATCAACAAATTAGTCTGTTTCATAGACAAACCCACAACAATCAGTGGCAGACCAATCAACAAAATCTTAAATCCAACGTTTACAGTAGCCATGGACTGGCACATAAAAGACCCACTAATAGTAGCGCGAGGCACACAAGACCGAAACATCAAAAAAAAAACAATTTGGCGTTAGAAAATGACCAATCTAACGAAAACGATGACGAAAAACCTACAGTAGCCGATGAGGAAATAGAAGACATAGATGATGACTTCGTAGAATATGACGAAATACATTTTTTAGGAATAACTCCCCAAATTTTTTACAAGCCAGGAAAAGATAATTACGTCGCTGACGCTCTGTCCCCACAGCACATCCACTCACTGGAGGATGCACAGTCAGATATTTCCACTGTTGGGGCGGGTCCGTTTTTCCCAAAGAAATAGAACAGAGGCTTTGCTTCGTATTTCACTTTTTATTCTCGACTTACCTAACATGGCGTCAGTTCAGTCTATCGGGTATACTAGAAACAGAGCGGTCTTTACCCGGTTCGGAAACATCGACCAGTGATGTCCACACAGCAATGTTGCACTCTGCCTTGTTCGACATGAACATTCTCCCCCCTCGCAATGGGGAGAGTGGCGTATCAGGAGAGGGAGGAAGTGCCCGAAAGGAGCCACCTTAAGGCTGAGCTTTGCGCCATGGGCAATCCGTTTTGACTCGGGCGGATACTCGGCTGAATTAACTCCGCGTATATGTCAGCTCCCAAAACTGCCGACACTAAGGAAGGGTGGAACCACCTATCATCAGCCCGGGTGATGTCTGGAAAGCCATCCCGGACCTTCGGATCGAGGGACTTGGCCGGAGTTCGGGTCAGCATCTGATCATCAACCAGCATTAGCAGTTCTCATTTCATATTTGACGATTTTGAGCGGATCCCGGTGGTGCACACCAAGGACACAGGATGACATGAACTTAGGACTAGTAAGACTGTCTGTTCGTCGCCAATTCTGGAAAAAAAGGAAGAACATCTGCCACTCGGATCTTGCCATCCGCGCCTGGGCACACAAGTTGAATCCGCCCAAGACGCCATTCACTTGGTGGCAAGTTCTCCTCTTTTAGCACCACCAGGTCCCTCGTCTGAATGTCTCGCGTTTTCTTTAATCTCGGGCTCAGTCACGGAAAGGAGCGGCCTACCGACTAAGAAGTGCCCGGGGTCAGTGGGGTCTTCGTACATTGGAGAAGTAGGCTTCGAGTTTAAGCAGGCCTCAATTTTCGATAGGAGGGTAGCTAACTCTTCAAATGAGTTCCTTTCACCAGCCGTTTGCTTGTAGAAGTGTGTCTTCCACCCAAATGAGGCACGCGAGGAAGGTTGAAGTGCCAGGTCACATTTAGGAGACTGTACTTTGTCTTTGGACAAGGATGTGAAGGCTCCAAGAAACGTTTTCCCGTTATCAGAATGCATATGGTGCGGACATCCACGTCGTGCGGAGAAACGCGAGAAAGCTGCCAGAAACTTCTCAATGGACAAGTCTTATGTAGCCTCTAGATGGATAGCTCGGGTACTAAAACACGCAAAAACGCAGACATACCCCTTTGTTATCTTACACCCCCGACCGACATAGTTATACCCTTTACTCGCAGAGTAAAAGAGTATACTAGATTCGTCGGAAAGTATGTAACAGGCAGAAGGAAGCGTTTCTGACCCCATAAAGTATATATATTCTTGATCAGGATCACTAGCCGAGTCGATCTAGCCATGTCCGTCTGTCCGTATGAACGCTGAGATCTCGGAAACTATAAGAGCTACAATACTGGGATTAGGCATGCAGATTTCTGAGATTCCTGCGCAGCGCAAGTTTGTTTCAGCAATGTGCCACGCCCACTCTAACGCCCACAAACCGCCCAAAAATGTGGCTCCTACAGTTTTGATGCCATAATAAAAATGTTAACTGAAATATATTGTTCTCATCAATACCTATAGATTGATCCAATAAAAAATTTGTCACGCCCATTTTAACGCCCACAAACCGCCCACAAACTTCAAAAAATATAAATATGAACGCAGATATCTCGGAAACTATCAAAGATAGAGAATTGGGATTTCAGATTTAGATTCCGTAGCCTTGTACGCAGCGCAAGTTTGTTACGCGAATATTCCACGCCCACTCTAACGCCCACAAGCCGCCCAAGCCTGTGGCGCCCACAATTTTTATGCTAGATAAAAATTTTAACTGAAATGTATAATGTAAAGTTTGCCACGCCCACTCTAACGCCCATAACGCTTAAATCTGTCTACCGCCCACATAACCATATATTGAGATCACATATCTCCATTTCCCTTTGGTCCCATAAACTGAGTAACGGGTATCTGATAGTCGAGGTACTCGACTATAGCGTTCTTCTTTGTTTTTTATATCAAATGGTCCCGCAAAATCAATGCCCATGTGGGTAAATGGCCAGAAAAACGTAGATCTTGCACAGGGCAAGTCTGTAGATGGTACACACTCGGCAAGAATGAATGATGTCTTTCACAATATTCCTCAGCTTAGGGATCCAATACTTGCGAGTCCAAGCGAATCAGCCGCATCATCAATTGGTTACCCCCGTGCATGGATATGCGATGGGTAAAAAGGACCAAAAGTTTTGCAAAAATGCACCTCGCCGGAAGTGTGATTGGATGTTTTTCATCATAGCTTATCTGACTCTCGTAAACGCCCGCTTGCTCTTAAGACACTGTGGCTGTCGACAAAAGGAATTAAATTGGAGATCGTGCTGGAGACTAGAATGTGTTGCCCTTTACCTAAGGCCTTGAATTCTACTGGATATTCATTGCGCTGAGTGAGCACAATCAGCCTCTTTTGGACGTCAGACACCTCTGCGGCAGTGAGTTCTGCCTTTACGTTGACATTTTGATTGGGACACTTCCTTGCAAAACGGAATACTTAACGCTAACTCGTTAAACCCTCTCGAATGCTGAAAAGCGCTCCAAAATGTCAGTTTTTGGGGGTGCTATGTCCACGTTACATCTTATTGGGCGTTGTTCGAGCTCTGTTTCGAGCTGTACCGACGAATTGAGTGGCCACTGCTCTTGGTTGTGAAGCTGCCACTCAGGCCCGTGCCACCAGATGTTGCTGTTCTTGAGCTCATGGACTGAGACATGAAACCACTGTTCTCTGTTGGTAAGTTGATCAAGTCTCGCGACTCTGTTGGCAACGAATGTAGTCCAAGTGCATGCTGGCTTGCCTAGCCATGCAAGCACTATCGTGGAGTCTGTCCAATAATACGTACCGTACTGAGTAGGAGGCATTTCTGAGAGAACTGCTGCAGAGAGTTCGGAGAGAAGCACCGCACCACACAGTTCTAATCGCGGTATGGAAAGGGACTTGACTGAAGCAACTCGGGTTTTGGATGAAGGCAAGTGGGTGATGCAGCCATCAGTCGTTTCGACGCGAACAAAGATGGCAGCACCATAGGCGCTCTGCGATGCATCGCAAAACTCGTGGTACTGTAGTTTGGCCGCTGGATGATATCTTACCCATCTTGGAATGCGAACTTCTTCAGGGTTGGATACCCCTTAAGAAAGTCACGCCACTTTGTGACGAGATCAGTCGGATGAGACTGGTCCCAGCTTAACTCCCGCAGCCAAATTTCTTGCATAAAAATGTTGGCCCGAACAATGAATGGCGATAACCACCCTGCTGGGTCAAACAGTTTGCCTATCTGGGATAAAACCTCTCGTTTGGTGTAATTTGTTTGGAGAGAATAATCGATCGGCAGAAAAAGGAAACTATCAGATGTCGCCAACGGATTCCCAGTGTTTTTGTCATACTGGCGTCTTCCAACTTCAGAAAGTCGGCCTTAATCAAGTGTTATTTTGGAATACCTTGTAATAGTTTCCACTCATTTGAAGTCCACTTGCGCAGCGGAAAGCCTACACTCTTGAGGCGGACTGTTGCGTGTAGTTGCCAGCTAGAACATCATCCACATACATAAAGTTAGAAATTATGTCACTTGCTAAAGGATATTGGTGCTACATCCTGGGCCAGTTGTGGAAGCACGCGTATGGCCAGAAAGGGGGCACAATTAACTCCGAAAGTGACAGTGTCGAGCTCATAATCACAGAGTTTTCCCTCTTTATCGCGGAACAGGATTCTTTGGAAACGTGTATGATCGGAATGGACGAGAATCTGCCGATACATCTTGGTGATGTGAAGATTGAAGACGTATTTGAAGAAACGCCATTTGAGGATCTGGGTGGTCAAATCAGATTGCAGTACCGGACCTGTACGAAGGATACCATTTAAGCTGTACCCGTTTGACGATTTATTGGAGAGGTTAATCACGACACGAATTTTTTGTGGTGGTACTGTCTGGCTTGAAAACCGCGTGGTGTGGAAAGTTAAAATTGCTGGAGTCGTCATTTTGATAGATTAGGTGCATATGCCCTAAATTTAAATACTCCTGAGTAACTGAGTCATACTGGTCTTTCAACCGTACTTCCCAGGTTTATTTTGTTAGGTTCTTTAAAGTGCAAAGAAACAACATACCTCCCTGCTTTGTCCCTTGTGGTGGTTTGCTGGAAGTTATCTTCCCATACCGAGCTGGATTCCTTACCCGGCTTCCCTGGAACATCCTCCACCTTTCAGAACTTGGTAAGGATGCCGTCTAGTTGAGATTCGGTGACAGACAACCTTGCTGAGAAGGAAGATATTCTGTAAGTGGGATTCTTCGCGATTGGGCCGCAAAGAATCCACCCAAATATGGTCTCTTGGCCAAGGAGTGTTCCGCGCAAATTTGAAAGGAAAAATAATCGATGGAAGGATATCGGCGCCTATGAGCACGTCAATTTGCGAACTCTGGTAGAAATTCGGATCTGCTAATTGAATGGGGGAGGTCCGTCAACGACCCTTCGGGTATCGTATAGGATGGGAGGTTTCCGGATAAATGTGGTAACACATATGCGAAGGATTAGATTTGGATTTTTGGCCTAATGGGGGAGCCTGTATGGCATTTACAGCGCTTACGAGGATGGGCAGCAACAGTTTGATTTCCTCCCGAAACTTGAGCTTGTATGGATTCATAGGGGAACTTAATTAGGTTGAATAACCGTTCTGATATAAAGGTCGCTCCGGATCCGGAGTCAATCAAGGCACGAGCTCTATGACCGCCGTGCTCAGGAGGACCCTTTGCGTATTCACGCGAGGTACGTTTGGACGTACGACGGAATGGACTGTATCTCTGGCTTAAGGTCCGGTACGGATGCTAACTGGAGTTGTGGAGTAGCAGGAGAGTATTGTGGCGACCTTTGCTCGTGTAGCAATTGTGCGTACTTGTGCAGTCTCTCCACATGTGGGTTCTTGCAAAACAGTTCAGACAGAGCTTTTGTTGTTTGATACACTGTTCCCGGTCGGCAACCGACATATTTAGGAACTGGGGACACTGACGGATAGGATGGTTTTCCCTTGGACAAAGTTTACACGACTGTGGACTTACGGTGACCCTATTCTCAAAGTTATGGATAATCCGCGGCCCACTTTCAGGACGCGGGGCTTTGGATTGAGCGGTCAAATTAGGTTTAAATTCTTCAATTGCCTCAAGGGTTCGATGAGGACCTTGTAAGAAGGTCTTGAATTCTTCCCACCCTGGAATCTCTGATGGTTTGGTGAGTGAATGCTCCCACAGAGCCAATGTCAGCTGCGGCAGCTTTAAGGAACAGTTGGCATAGAAGACTCGACTGGGAGCCTGAAATTGCACTGGCGGAAAGAGACTAGGGTCTTGGATGCTGTCGCTGTTTAATGCGTTTCGGCTTAACGATTTGTAAATTGGTTAGAGAACCACACCTCGTCAATATAATAACAAAAATGTGTAGGTGATACGATATATTACTTGGCTGGACTGTGAAATGGATGTATGTCTTGGAGAATACATGAACTAAGCCAGAAGGGATGGATGCGGAACGCGTGGAATCAGAACGCTGTTTGAGGTTTTCCTTAATTTTGAATTCATTTTTTAATTCATTCGACAAGTACTCGCCGCAAATTTCTTCATGCAGGATATGACCCACGCGGTCTTTTGACATGCCTACTGTCTCAGCTATCTCGCGTCTCTTCAATCGGCGGTCTGCCAATACGAGATCGTGGATTTTTGTCACGTTATCCTCCGTGGTAGCCGTTTTCGGGGCACCTGGGCGTGGCTCATCAAAAACCGACGTGCGACCACGTTGAAACTCGTTAAACCAATTTTTGACGGTCGCCATCGAAGGAGAACAGTCACCGTACACAGCATCCAAGCGTTCTTTGATTTCGCTGCGCGATTTGCCTTCCAAAAACAAGAATCTAATCACAGAGCGATAATGCTCTTTCTCCAATTTTCTAAAATCCGCGGACACGTCCGATTCCACACGCAGTCAAAACAAAACTACGAGTCCGATTCGGCCGAAATTTCGATAGTAGCCGTCTACGAGAATGTACTACACGATAGTAAACTTTTCTTGCGATAGTGGCCCCATCGGGTGGTGAGGCTAAGTACTTATCAGACTGCCCTCGTAAATACAATAGAAAGCGGTCGATGGCCTCGATTATTTAATACCCGTTACTAAGCTTAAGGAAACCGAGGGGGTTGAAATTTGCTTAAAGCCACTCTGCTTTTTTCACTAACCCACGTAGCCTATAGCGCCATCTATCTCTTTCTTCTATAGCGCCACTTAGCCTACAGCGCCAACTAGCCTATGGCGCCCCTAGCGGTTTGGTGGAGTTAGTGAAAACAGCTTATTTGCTGCATGTGGTGTGCAATCTCGATTGAATTTCAAAATATTGATTTGTGATTAAACTTGTGGTTATAACTTTTTAATGACTATCCCGATATCAATAAATATTTGCATGTAGGTAGGTATTGATAATAAGAACAGATTCTCATTAAAATTTTTACAAAATGTGGACGCTATACGGGTTTTAGTGTTTAGTCGTTTGTGGGCGTTAGAGTGGGCGTGGCACCCTGCATGCCAAGTCCTAACACTCTAGCTTTTATAGTTTCCGAGATCTCAGCGTTCATACGGACAAAGGGACATGCCTACCCTTCAGTTCTGCAGTAGGGACAGTAGGGAAGGCAAAAGCTTTTTTGTTTTTTTTTTGTGCCTAAAACGCTGTGACGCTGTTGACGTCAGCAGAGAAGTCGGCGCAGCGTAGAAGACTGCCTATGAAAACGATCGTGCAACAAAGAGAGGCAGATATTCGGAGCTTCCCTCTCTTTCTTTGTCTTATAATTTGCGTGCACTCGGCGCTCTCAGAGACAAATTTCGGCAGGTCCGTTATTTCTTTTGAGTCTCTCCGTTATGTTCGGCTAGCAACTAATGTTTCGGCGGAAAAATTTTCGTGGCGCAGCGACATGTGAGTGCCCTAATATTTTAGGAGCATTATTGTACATCGAAAAAAAACAATTTATACTGTTTTATAAAAGTAAATTATTTGATTATAGTAAAATTAAGTTAATTGAATTTACTTTTAATGATATGCTTACGTATTATAAATTAATATTACAATATAATTTTTTAGTTAAGTTATAGAAATTAAGTTCGTTAAAATTTATTTAAATATTTAAAACATTTTAATAGTACCATTTTTAAAGAATTCATTTTGTATTTTTTACTCAAAAAAGTAAAAATTATGTTGTCGGATATTTTTCGCTTTTGAAAGGGTATAGGTGCAGTGGCAACCGCCAACAGCGAAGAGAAATTAAAAGAAATCATGTAAAGGGGTGAGAGGAATACTTGGTTCATTCTGTTTGAGTTATTGATAGGGAAGCAAGCCTTTTAAATTGTGCGCAGCAGATTTACTTCTTTCGTTTTTATACCCGTTACTCGTAGAGTAAAAGGGTATACTAGATTCGTCGGAAAGTATGTAACAGGCAGAAGGAAGCGTTTCCGACCCCATAAAGTATATATATTCTTGATCAGGATCACTAGCCGAGTCGATCTAGCCATGTCCGTCTGTCCGTCTGTCAGTCTGTCTGTCCGGATGAACGCTGAAATCTCGGAAACTATGAGAGCTAGGCTATTGAGATTTGGCGTACAGATTCCTGAGCTTCTTACGCAGCGCAAGTTTGTTTCAGTAGACTGCCACGCCCACTCTAACGCCCACAAACCGCCCAAAACTGTAACTCCTACAGTTTTGACGCTAGATATAAAATTTTAACTGAAATGTATTGTTCTCATCAATACCTATCGATTGACCCAAAAAAAAGTTTGCCACGCCCACTTAAACGCCCACAAACCGCGAAAACCTGTGACGCCCACAATTTGCATGCTAGATAAAAACTGAAATGTATTGGTGTCGTCAATACCTATCGATTGATCCAAAAATAAATTTTCCACGCCCACTCTAACGCCCTTAACGCCACGCCCTTTTTAACGCCCACAAACCGCCCAAACCTGTGACGCCCACAATTTTCATGCTAGATAAAAAATTAAAACTAAAATGTATTGGCCTCGTCAATACCTATCGATTGATCCAAAAAAAATTAAATTAAATTAAAAAATAACGCCCACAAAGCTTAAATCTGTCTACCGCCGGTAGGTGGCGCATTTTAATCTCGCTTTGCTGCTTGCATATCTCCATTTCCCTTTGAGTAACGGGTATCTGATAGTCGAGGTACTCGACTATAGCGTTCTTCTTTGTTTTTTATATCAAATGGTCCCGCAAAATCAATGCCCATGTGGGTAAATGGCCAGAAAAACGTAGATCTTGCACAGGGCAAGTCTGTAGATGGTACACACTCGGCAAGAATGAATGATGTCTTTCACAATATTCCTCAGCTTAGGGATCCAATACTTGCGAGTCCAAGCGAATCAGCCGCATCATCAATTGGTTACCCCCGTGCATGGATATGCGATGGGTAAAAAGGACCAAAAGTTTTGCAAAAATGCACCTCGCCGGAAGTGTGATTGGATGTTTTGCATCATAGCTTATCTGACTCTCGTAAACGCCCGCTTGCTCTTAAGACACTGTGGCTGTCGACAAAAGGAATTAAATTGGAGATCGTGCTGGAGACTAGAATGTGTTGCCCTTTACCTAAGGCCTTGAATTCTACTGGATATTCATTGCGCTGAGTGAGCACAATCAGCCTCTTTTGGACGTCAGACACCTCTGCGGCAGTGAGTTCTGCCTTTACGTTGACATTTTGATTGGGACACTTCCTTGCAAAACGGAATACTTAACGCTAACTCGTTAAACCCTCTCGAATGCTGAAAAGCGCTCCAAAATGTCAGTTTTTGGGGGTGCTATGTCCACGTTACATCTTATTGGGCGTTGTTCGAGCTCTGTTTCGAGCTGTACCGACGAATTGAGTGGCCACTGCTCTTGGTTGTGAAGCTGCCACTCAGGCCCGTGCCACCAGATGTTGCTGTTCTTGAGCTCATGGACTGAGACATGAAACCACTGTTCTCTGTTGGTAAGTTGATCAAGTCTCGCGACTCTGTTGGCAACGAATGTAGTCCAAGTGCATGCTGGCTTGCCTAGCCATGCAAGCACTATCGTGGAGTCTGTCCAATAATACGTACCGTACTGAGTAGGAGGCATTTCTGAGAGAACTGCTGCAGAGAGTTCGGAGAGAAGCACCGCACCACACAGTTCTAATCGCGGTATGGAAAGGGACTTGACTGAAGCAACTCGGGTTTTGGATGAAGGCAAGTGGGTGATGCAGCCATCAGTCGTTTCGACGCGAACAAAGATGGCAGCACCATAGGCGCTCTGCGATGCATCGCAAAACCCGTGGTACTGTAGTTTGGCCGCTGGATGATATCTTACCCATCTTGGAATGCGAACTTCTTCAGGGTTGGATACCCCTTAAGAAAGTCACGCCACTTTGTGACGAGATCAGTCGGATGAGACTGGTCCCAGCTTAACTCCCGCAGCCAAATTTCTTGCATAAAAATGTTGGCCCAAACAATGAATGGCGATAACCACCCTGCTGGGTCAAACAGTTTGCCTATCTGGGATAAAACCTCTCGTTTGGTGTAATTTGTTTGGAGAGAATAATCGATCGGCAGAAAAAGGAAACTATCAGATGTCGCCAACGGATTCCCAGTGTTTTTGTCATACTGGCGTCTTCCAACTTCAGAAAGTCGGCCTTAATCAAGTGTTATTTTGGAATACCTTGTAATAGTTTCCACTCATTTGAAGTCCACTTGCGCAGCGGAAAGCCTACACTCTTGAGGCGGACTGTTGCGTGTAGTTGCCAGCTAGAACATCATCCACATACATAAAGTTAGAAATTATGTCACTTGCTAAAGGATATTGGTCATCCTGGGCCAGTTGTGGAAGCACGCGTATGGCCAGAAAGGGGGCACAATTAACTCCGAAAGTGACAGTGTCGAGCTCATAATCACAGAGTTTTCCCTCTTTATCGCGGAACAGGATTCTTTGGAAACGTGTATGATCGGAATGGACGAGAATCTGCCGATACATCTTGGTGATGTGAAGATTGAAGACGTATTTGAAGAAACGCCATTTGAGGATCTGGGTGGTCAAATCAGATTGCAGTACCGGACCTGTACGAAGGATACCATTTAAGCTGTACCCGTTTGACGATTTATTGGAGAGGTTAATCACGACACGAATTTTTTGTGGTGGTACTGTCTGGCTTGAAAACCGCGTGGTGTGGAAAGTTAAAATTGCTGGAGTCGTCATTTGGATAGATTAGGTGCATATGCCCTAAATTTAAATACTCCTGAGTAACTGAGTCATACTGGTCTTTCAACCATACTTCCCAGGTTTATTTTGTTAGGTTCTTTAAAGTGCAAAGAAACAACATACCTCCCTGCTTTGTCCCTTGTGGTGGTTTGCTGGAAGTTATCTTCCCATACCGAGCTGGATTCCTTACCCGGCTTCCCTGGAACATCCTCCACCTTTCAGAACTTGGTAAGGATGCCGTCTAGTTGAGATTCGGTGACAGACAACCTTGCTGAGAAGGAAGATATTCTGTAAGTGGGATTCTTCGCGATTGGGCCGCAAAGAATCCACCCAAATATGGTCTCTTGGCCAAGGAGTGTTCCGCGCAAATTTGAAAGGAAAAATAATCGATGGAAGGATATCGGCGCCTATGAGCACGTCAATTTGCGAACTCTGGTAGAAATTCGGATCTGCTAATTGAATGGGGGAGGTCCGTCAACGACCCTTCGGGTATCGTATAGGATGGGAGGTTTCCGGATAAATGTGGTAACACATATGCGAAGGATTAGATTTGTATTTTTGGCCTAATGGGGGAGCCTGTATGGCATTTACAGCGCTTACGAGGATGGGCAGCAACAGTTTGATTTCCTCCCGAAACTTGAGCTTGTATGGATTCATAGGGGAACTTAATTAGGTTGAATAACCGTTCTGATATAAAGGTCGCTCCGGATCCGGAGTCAATCAAGGCACGAGCTCTATGACCGCCGTGCTCAGGAGGATCCTTTGCGTATTCACGCGAGGTACGTTTGGACGTACGACGGAATGGACTGTATCTCTGGCTTAAGGTCCGGTACGGATGCTAACTGGAGTTGTGGAGTAGCAGGAGAGTATTGTGGCGACCTTTGCTCGTGTAGCAATTGTGCGTACTTGTGCAGTCTCTCCACATGTGGGTTCTTGCAAAACAGTTCAGACAGAGCTTTTGTTGTTTGATACACTGTTCCCGGTCGGCAACCGACATATTTAGGAACTGGGGACACTGACGGATAGGATGGTTTTCCCTTGGACAAAGTTTACACGACTGTGGACTTACGGTGACCCTATTCTCAAAGTTATGGATAATCCGCGGCCCACTTTCAGGACGCGGGGCTTTGGATTGAGCGGTCAAATTAGGTTTAAATTCTTCAATTGCCTCAAGGGTTCGATGAGGACCTTGTAAGAAGGTCTTGAATTCTTCCCACCCTGGAATCTCTGATGGTTTGGTGAGTGAATGCTCCCACAGAGCCAATGTCAGCTGCGGCAGCTTTAAGGAACAGTTGGCATAGAAGACTCGACTGGGAGCCTGAAATTGCACTGGCGGAAAGAGACTAGGGTCTTGGATGCTGTCGCTGTTTAATGCGTTTCGGCTTAACGATTTGTAAATTGGTTAGAGAACCACACCTCGTCAATATAATAACAAAAATGTGTAGGTGATACGATATATTACTTGGCTGGACTGTGAAATGGATGTATGTCTTGGAGAATACATGAACTAAGCCAGAAGGGATGGATGCGGAACGCGTGGAATCAGAACGCTGTTTGAGGTTTTCCTTAATTTTGAATTCATTTTTTAATTCATTCGACAAGTACTCGCCGCAAATTTCTTCATGCAGGATATGACCCACGCGGTCTTTTGACATGCCTACTGTCTCAGCTATCTCGCGTCTCTTCAATCGGCGGTCTGCCAATACGAGATCGTGGATTTTTGTCACGTTATCCTCCGTGGTAGCCGTTTTCGGGGCACCTGGGCGTGGCTCATCAAAAACCGACGTGCGACCACGTTGAAACTCGTTAAACCAATTTTTGACGGTCGCCATCGAAGGAGAACAGTCACCGTACACAGCATCCAAGCGTTCTTTGATTTCGCTGCGCGATTTGCCTTCCAAAAACAAGAATCTAATCACAGAGCGATAATGCTCTTTCTCCAATTTTCTAAAATCCGCGGACACGTCCGATTCCACACGCAGTCAAAACAAAACTACGAGTCCGATTCGGCCGAAATTTCGATAGTAGCCGTCTACGAGAATGTACTACACGATAGTAAACTTTTCTTACGATAGTGGCCCCATCGGGTGGTGAGGCTAAGTACTTATCAGACTGCCCTCGTAAATACAATAGAAAGCGGTCGATGGCCTCGATTATTTAATACCCGTTACTAAGCTTAAGGAAACCGAGGGGGTTGAAATTTGCTTAAAGCCACTCTGCTTTTTTCACTAACCCACCTAGCCTATAGCGCCATCTATCTCTTTCTTCTATAGCGCCACTTAGCCTACAGCGCCAACTAGCCTATGGCGCCCCTAGCGGTTTGGTGGAGTTAGTGAAAACAGCTTATTTGCTGCATGTGGTGTGCAATCTCGATTGAATTTCAAAATATTGATTTGTGATTAAACTTGTGGTTATAACTTTTTAATGACTATCCCGATATCAATAAATATTTGCATGTAGGTAGGTATTGATAATAAGAACAGATTCTCATTAAAATTTTTACAAAATGTGGACGCTATACGGGTTTTAGTGTTTAGTCGTTTGTGGGCGTTAGAGTGGGCGTGGCACCCTGCATGCCAAGTCCTAACACTCTAGCTTTTATAGTTTCCGAGATCTCAGCGTTCATACGGACAAAGGGACATGCCTACCCTTCAGTTCTGCAGTAGGGACAGTAGGGAAGGCAAAAGCTTTTTTGTTTTTTTTTTGTGCCTAAAACGCTGTGACGCTGTTGACGTCAGCAGAGAAGTCGGCGCAGCGTAGAAGACTGCCTATGTAAACGATCGTGCAACAAAGAGAGGCAGATATTCGGAGCTTCCCTCTCTTTCTTTGTCTTATAATTTGCGTGCACTCGGCGCTCTCAGAGACAAATTTCGGCAGGTCCGTTATTTCTTTTGAGTCTCTCCGTTATGTTCGGCTAGCAACTAATGTTTCGGCGGAAAAATTTTCGTGGCGCAGCGACATGTGAGTGCCCTAATATTTTAGGAGCATTATTGTACATCGAAAAAAAACAACTTATACTGTTTTATAAAAGTAAATTATTTGATTATAGTAAAATTAAGTTAATTGAATTTACTTTTAATGTTATGCTTACGTATTATAAATTAATATTACAATATAATTTTTTAGTTAAGTTATAGAAATTAAGTTCGTTAAAATTTATTTAAATATTTAAAACATTTTAATAGTACCATTTTTAAAGAATTCATTTTGTATTTTTTACTCAAAAAAGTAAAAATTATGTTGTCGGATATTTTTCGCTTTTGAAAGGGTATAGGTGCAGTGGCAACCGCCAACAGCGAAGAGAAATTAAAAGAAATCATGTAAAGGGGTGAGAGGAATACTTGGTTCATTCTGTTTGAGTTATTGATAGGGAAGCAAGCCTTTTAAATTGTGCGCAGCAGATTTACTTCTTTCGTTTTTATACCCGTTACTCGTAGAGTAAAAGGGTATACTAGATTCGTCGGAAAGTATGTAACAGGCAGAAGGAAGCGTTTCCGACCCCATAAAGTATATATATTCTTGATCAGGATCACTAGCCGAGTCGATCTAGCCATGTCCGTCTGTCCGTCTGTCCGTCTGTCAGTCTGTCTGTCCGGATGAACGCTGAGATCTCGGAAACTATGAGAGCTAGGCTATTGAGATTTGGCGTACAGATTCCTGAGCTTCTTACGCAGCGCAAGTTTGTTTCAGTAGACTGCCACGCCCACTCTAACGCCCACAAACCGCCCAAAACTGTAACTCCTACAGTTTTGACGCTAGATATAAAATTTTAACTGAAATGTATTGTTCTCATCAATACCTATCGATTGACCTAAAAAAAAGTTTGCCACGCCCACTTAAACGCCCACAAACCGCGAAAACCTGTGACGCCCACAATTTGCATGCTAGATAAAAACTGAAATGTATTGGTGTCGTCAATACCTATCGATTGATCCAAAAATAAATTTTCCACGCCCACTCTAACGCCCTTAACGCCACGCCCTTTTTAACGCCCACAAACCGCCCAAACCTGTGACGCCCACAATTTTCATGCTAGATAAAAAACTAAAACTAAAATGTATTGGCCTCGTCAATACCTATCGATTGATCCAAAAAAAATTAAATTAAATTAAAAAATAACGCCCACAAAGCTTAAATCTGTCTACCGCCGGTAGGTGGCGCATTTTAATCTCGCTTTGCTGCTTTCATATCTCCATTTCCCTTTGAGTAACGGGTATCTGATAGTCGAGGTACTCGACTATAGCGTTCTTCCTTGTTTAAGGTGAAAATAATAAAGTCAGGTAAGTGTTACATTAAGTTGAAGATGTTGTGCATTGATCTTATTTTAAAGTATTGAGGTATTCAATGGGTTCCGTTAGCCGAAAGTGGATGATGAAATGTTTTGCGCCAATAAAAATCCTGCAAAGGGTGAAACACAGCTCTAAAAGGTAAATATGCAAATAAACAAATGAAACGCATTTTTTAAGCATATGACCATAATTTTTATCAGGAGCGTTGGCCAAGGATTCGGAGGACCCGGACAAAGGTTTAAGGAAGGCGATGACCAATGTAAAAAGCAAATTAACGTAACATAAAATTAGGCTTACTAACAATAATTGTCCTTTAACAGAACACCTAAATAACATTATTTAATTAAAATATATTTAAAAGTATATACAAATTTATGTATTTTAAATTCTATAAGTAAAAACTCATGGGAAGAATTCTGATTTTCACAAGTGATTTCACTTGGGACGTGTCACTTGCAAGTGATTTCATAAGTGAAAACTCATGGAAAAAATTTTATTTTCACAATTGATTTCACTTGGGACATGTCACCGGCACGTGACAGGCCATACGAAAAATGAGTATAAGGAACAAGTGAAATCCCGTGGGACTTCGAAAAATTTTCATTTGAATTTTCACTTGTGAAAATGCGGACATCCCATACAATTTTCTATATGGAGCGTCACTTGTTCTTCACTTGTGCAAGAGGACATGTCCCACGGGATTCACAAGGTGATTCACAAGTGAAACTTTTTTTTTGGAACTAAAGGGTAGATATACTTTATGGGGTCGCAAACACTTCCTTCTACCTGTTACATTCTTTTCCACGAATTTAGTATACACTTTTACTCTACGAGTATTGGGTTTAAACAACATTTGGTGGCCAATTTGGCGAAACGGGGGTGTGTAGAAAATATATATATAATTTTTTATCGCAAGTGGGAACACTCTTGGAATTACTTAGCTTGTGGAAAACGATGAAAAGAAATCCGGCTCGAAGGACCAAGTGTCGGGACCGTGCCAAGGATCGTACAAGTTTTTCCCAACGAAATAGGACAGAGGCATAGCGTTGACTTTCTTCGTATTTCACTTTTTATTCTCGACTGATCTTAGTCTCTCGGGTATACTAGGAACAGATAGAGCGGTCTTTAACCGGTTCGGAAACATTGACCAGTGATGCCCACACAGCGATGTTACACTCTGCCTTGTTCGACATGAACAGCCACAACACAAAGCGAGTCAAGCCGGTAATATAAGAGAGCGGAACTGCTTCCGTTAGGACGGTCATTATGTTCGGTAAAAAGACTTGGCATCTCCTGCGTTTCTTGGATAGAGAAACACTTATACACAGAGTATGCGATGTGGTCAAGAAAGACGTAGTCAATGCCCAGCATAAATTAGTAGAAACATTCCCGACAACCATTTTCAGTTACGAAACGCATTCTAACTGACATCTTAGACAAATATGAACAAAAATAAATTACGGTGTCAGAAATAACAGGGCTCATTGAGCCGCTCAGGAAAACGTGAAGAATATTATGCAAGACTATTTTTTTCCCAAAATGACTCATATGACGAATGAGGTCGTTGCTAAGTGTAAAATCTGCCAAAAGGCGAACTATGATCGACATCTACAGGAACAGATTCTTGGAGAAACACCGATTCCCTCATATACAGGCGTATTATTACATATTGACATATATTCAACAGATAAAAAAATCTTTCTTACTTGTGTAGACAAATTATGAAAATTTTCAATTGTCCAACCAATTGCTTCCAGAACCATTGTATACGTACAAACCGCGATTTCACAACTTATTAATTTCTATCGACGAACAAAAACAATATATTGCGACAATGAGCCTTCTATAAAATCCGAAACAATTAAGACCCTTCTAAGAAACCAGTTTAACATACAAATCGTTAATGCAGCGCCACATCATAGTACGTCAAACGGACAAGAGGAAAGATACCACAGTACACTAGCAAAAATTGCACGGTACTTAAAAATCGAAAGAGGAATTAAAGACACGGTTGAATTAATACTTCTCGCGACTATAGAATACAAAAAAACCATTGATTCAGTAACAAATTAACGACCCATCGACGTAATACACTCGTCGACCATAGAGCTTAACACAGAAATTAGGGATAAAGTCTTAAATGCACAGAATATTCAACTAGAAAGATTAAACAAAACAAGACAAGACATACATTTTCAGGAAGAAGACAGGGTCCTTGTAAAATCAAATAAGAGATTGGGGAACAAACTTTCAAATTTGTATTCTGAAGAAATTATAGAAACAGACTTAAGGACCACAGTCTTAATAAAAGAGAGGGTGGTCCATAAGGATAATTTGAGGTAAATTAAATAAATCTTATTTTTCTTTTTTTCTCCAACACACTAGGCTTTGCACAATATTACTTCTCGCCGTATCTATAACAGCAATAATTACCGATTACTCGATTTCAAATTACAGACCAATCATAGACGGGGATGTAACTATTTGTTCTCGGAAATAGTAAAGGAAACACAAGAAATGAGAAACCATTTCCCTCAGTCACATATAAGACAAATATTAGAATCAGATTTACGGCACATTAGGACTCTCATAGATACAGTAAATATTCATCATAGACACGCATTAAAAATTGTACTGTAAAATTACTCCAGATTTTGATGACTTCGAGAACATAAAATTCGCACAGAAAGAACTCATAGAATCAGAAAACAAATAAATATTAACGCAAAGACCCAGGAACAAATAAACAGCATAACAAACGCGGTAAACATTTTGGTAAAAACATGCAAAAACAAAACAGATAAATACCAAAAATTTATATGAAAACTTGCTATCAAGAAATAGAATAATTAATTCCGAACTCTAAGCCTTTATGCTGTCACTTATACTTGCAAAAATTGGAATATTTAACACGATTTTAATCTCAAACGATTTAAAAAATGTCGTCAATGATTATTCTACAAATATTACTATTATTGATTTAATGGAAGTCGCTCAAACTAAAGTTCTATTGGATAATAATTTTTTACACTTTCCCAGCCGGACCGTCAGGCATGTGGTGCTTGATTCCACAATAATTTCCTTAGGAAAAATTGGGGGGTTGGCACCACGTAAACTTTTTCAGGGGGATTCCATAAGAATTTCCTATGTAAGGCGGTCGCGAACGTTTCAGAACTGAAAGTTTTGGACAGCTTTAATAAAAGCGAAAATAATGGGGATATGAACCTGCAGCCCTTTTCCATAGGAAAAATGTACATACAGATCCGACTGCGTTATATTAAAATATCCAAGGACATCCTTTTTTTCTCTTTTTTTTTAACATTGATTTTATTTATTGAATCTTCTCTTAATTTTAAGACTAACAATAAGTTTACGAATCGTAACATTAAAATTTAATTAACAGTACACTAAGACTGCATTCTTGTTGCGCGTCCCTCAAGTCGGTCGCTGTGTGGGTAAGTCATTGCGACGGACACGTGATTGGTTGCACAACCTTGTTAGACCTCTCGCCAGGTGGTAGGGTGCAAAGATAGCTTTGTAAAGTACTTTTCTGTTTGTTCTTCGATCACTTCTTTGACTGATAGAATGTTTAAGTCACGATGTATGTTTTCGTTGCGAACGTACCACGGTGCCCCCGGTGATAGTTCTCAGGATCTTCGACTGAGCCCTATGGACTATGCATATATTGTTATTGCTGGCATTCCCCTATAACTGGGAGCCGTACATCCATATACATATATACCATCTACTGAATTTCTGATGTTATCCGGTTGACCTGCTCAATTGTTCCATGCTTTTTACGAAACCCAAATTGATGTGACGGGACTCTTTCCTGGATTCTTAGGTACGTGTTTATCAGAGTAAGTACTCATTTTTCAAAGAGTTTAGATAAGCATGAAAGTAGCCTTGTTGGTCTATACGACGTGGGGATTGTGTGTTCTTTTCCCGGCTTTGCTATCATTATTATAACTGACTTTTTAATCTCACTGGAAAGTAGCCAAGTTTTGCGATGGCATTGAAAAGCTGGATGATAGTGCAAACGCCACAATATGGGAGCTCAATGATCATTTTGGGGATTATGAGGTCGCAGCCCGGGGATTTTTTCGGATTCAGCTGATCTTTGATGATGTTAACGATTTCGTTTAGGTGAAACTCAATTGGCTCATGTGGCGGCTAAGGCTCATATGGTAAAGTCGGCAAAGTGAACTCGCTAGTGGGAGGATTTGGTTGGAAGACGTTTTTAAGGTGGTTAGCAACCTGCCTGCATCGCTGCGCGCCCAGCCGCCTGTGGGATTTAGATTGGGCATCACAGTTTCTTTTGGTGAGCTAAGAGTTGGGTGAGCTCTCCATAGTTAGTATTTAGTACTAGATGTGGACAATTGCTCTATTGGCATATACTTCTTTTTGCTGTAAAGCTTTAGTGAGTTGACGTGAGGCATGTCTTAAGCTTTGCCTAGCGGATGACGATCTGTGGAATTGCCACTCTCGACGTAAGCGTCGATTTTCGAGGACGAGCTGTTCGATTTGTAGGCTTGTCTTCTTCTTCTGTGCATTTGTAGATTGAGGTGCTGAAAGTCGAGCTGCAGAGACGAGTACAGCTGTTCGGAAACGTCTTCTTCTTCTGACTGAAATCATAGTACCCTCTAGAAGTTGTACATTAATCAGAAATTCTTAATCGGAAATAGATAAGTGAAATCGGTATTAATTTTATTGGGGAGAAAACAAATGTCGACAAAAAGGACAAATAGCTAAAAGTATTTCTTTTTTTTTTTTCGCTCAGGAATAATGATTATTTTTTGATTTTTATTATAAAACTCAAAAATAATTATATTTCGGAATTTTTTTTTATCAAAAATAATGGTTTTTTTTTAGTTTTAAAATAAAACCCATAATGATTATGATTCCTGGCTTTAGAGGTAAACAGCCTTTTAAAAAAAAAATAGGTGTTACAAATCAACACCGATTTTTCTTGAAATCCTGTTTGTTCTAATGGTTAATTCACTATAAAATAAGAGACATGTGTTATAGATAAATTGACGGTGATTTTTCTTGAACTTATGGTATTTT
This sequence comes from Drosophila suzukii, assembly GCF_043229965.1. Classification (NCBI taxonomy): domain Eukaryota; kingdom Metazoa; phylum Arthropoda; class Insecta; order Diptera; family Drosophilidae; genus Drosophila; species Drosophila suzukii. The sequence goes on along the minus strand of NW_027255896.1, from coordinate 38,575,313 downwards.
TGTTTGTTTTAAAGGCAAAGTGCCTTACAAGCATGGATAGGTGCCCTAAGAATTTAGGAGATTTTTATACAACAAATCCCGAGGAGCTGCAGAACTTTTCCTGGTATCTTTTTAAGATTTTTTGACTTAGTTTCCCCTTTACCATAATTTGAGAGGGTAAGACAGTAAGGTTAATAGTATGCCGCCCATCTTGTAGAATTGCTAAAAATAACCATAAGATCTGAAAATAGTCATTAAATTGAATCCCGGAAATAAATTTAAAAGTCAAACAACTTACTTTTTGAGACTTTTTTTCTTGGTCGTTGCGAGAATCGAACCCACTAATTTTCGGCTTGCAGTCTCTACCGCTGCACCACAAAATCCTCGCTCTAAAAGACGCCCAAAAACGGGACCATACCTTTTTATACCCGTTACTCGTAGAGTAAAAGGTTATACTAGATTCGTCGGAAAGTATGTAACAGGCAGAAGGAAGCGTTTCCGACCCCATAAAGTATATATATTCTTGATCAGGATCACTAGCCGAGTCGATCTAGCCATGTCCGTCTGTCCGTCTGTCCATATGAACGCTGAGATCTCGGAAACTATGAGAGGTACAATACTGGGATTAGGCACGCAGATTCCTGAGATTCCTGCGCAGCGCAAGTTTGTTTCAGTACAGTGCCACGCCCACTCTAACGCCCACAAACCGCCCAAAACTGTGGCTCCTACAGTTTTGATGCTAGATAAAAAATTTTAACTGAAATGTAATGTTCTCATCAATACCTATCGATTGACCCAAAAAAAAGTTTGCCACGCCCACTTTAACGCCCACAAACCGCGAAAACCTGTGACGCCCACAATTTTTATGCTAGATAAAAAATTTTACTGAAATGTATTGGTCTCGTCAATACCTACCGATTGGTCCAAAAAAAAATTTGCCACGCCCACTCTAACGCCCTTAACGCTTAAATCTGTATACCGCCGGTAGGTGGCGCATTTTAATCTCGCTTTGCTACTTGCATATCTCTATTTAGCTGAGTAACGGGTATCTGATAGTCGAGGTACTCGACTATAGCGTTCTTCCTTGTTTCTTTTCATCTCACTAAAGACATAAAGGTTTGTTTTATAGAACTATAATAAAATTGTTATTTGATTATTATTTCCAAATGAGCTTTCGTTTTGTTTTTTCATTTGCACAAAAAAAAGCAATTTAAAATAACCTGCACATAAATTAAAAATCAATGTGGACTCCTCGAGGGGCGGCTATGCTATCGAACTTATAGTTTTGTAAGCGGTTTTAGATGACTTTTTGTTATACCAAATATGGCGATCTTGCTTAAAACTGAAGAAGTATTGATAGCCCTTCTTCCTCTCTTTTAGGGCGACTTTTCTAATATTTAGAACTAAAACCTTATGAGTGTGCGTTACTTCAGAAAAAAAAACATTTTCTTGTAATTTAGGAGGTAAACTTTATAGTTTGGGGAAAGTAAATTTTTCATCTGGCAACACTGCTCAAACGATTGTAATTAAGGGCAGATCTTTAGGGACAAATTAGTTAATCCATTTTGACATTGCAGGAGCAACACAAAAGAAAAACTTCTAAATACGTAGTTGTTGGTCTACCAGAGCAGATCAAGCGCCTTGGCAGACGGGAAACTTAAGGTCTATTTCACGCTTGCTGTGGCCTTGAACTTACCCGCATGCCATTATGTCTTGTGGAAATTCGATGACATCGCATAGCGTTTATTTAAGTCGTGCAGACTGACTTTGTCATTTGGATCATTGGCTTAAGGCGTATTTTATGATTGTTACTATTGTTATGGTTTAAGACTTTAGCGTTATGGGTTCTAGGGTGGGAGCTATAGTCGAGAGCCGCAACCCGTCCTTCAGGTTGAAGGAGCCCAAGGGAGATGGGGATATGCAAATCGCGTCGACTAGAATATTTGGTTGTATTGAAATATGTGTCAACTCAAAAGATTTCCAACTGCTTATTCTGAAAGTGTTGGTATATAATGCGCAAAAAATGCACATAGTTAATGCCTGTGAGCGGCAAGAAGTAAGTAAGCTTATAATATTAATGTATAATATAAACTTTATTTCATTTTCAGGTTCGAATAAAAAAAAAATTTATACAAAAATATATTTTTAGTGTTTTTTAACATAAAACCTCCTACGCTTGGAAATAACATTTTTTAATTAGTTCAGATTTTCAAATTTATTTTAATAAAATCGAACGACTTTATCATATAGCTGCCATAGGAACGATCGGAAAAGTGGTGGGAAAATAATATGACACAAATTATAGCTTCGGTGTTTTGTGACATATTATCTTGGGAATATCATTTCTTGTATTTTAAGGAATTTTGAATTAAATTTAATAAAAACTGGGTGACTCTAACGTATAGCTGTCAAAGAAACGGTCAGAGAAATAATTACTTTTAAAAAAATTTTGCTTTGTTGATTTTGGTTGTATTTTCTTTTACTCTGGGATATAAAATATTTTAACTTTTCAGCATTACGAATTTAATTTAACACAAATATCACTGAAGTTAGCAACAATCCTTAAGAATTTAACATGGTGTTACTAACGTTAATTATTTCTTATAACTGCAAGATGTGAGGAGTTGAGCAGCAGCAGCAACAGATGGCTTGCCGCTTACGAGATACGCGGCGAATTCGCGTAGTAACGGCGCAGCGAGGAGTGGTTGGAGAAAAAGAGAGTGTGGAAACCAATGTGGGAGAATAAGAGAGTTTGAAGACCAAGGATGGAGAATAAGAGAGTTTGTAGACCAAGGACGGAGAATAGGAGAGTTTGGAGACAAAAGATGGAGTATTAGAGAGTTTGGAGACCAATGAGCGGAAAATGAGAGAGTGGAGACTTGGCGGGCAGAGCAAAAGTGCTGTGTGCAAAAGGGGATAACGGAACTCCACCGGACTTTGGACTCTGCCGTGAACTTTGGACCGGGAGAAGAAGTGCTACATCTCGGCAGCGGAGCGGCACACGGGCGTGCCACCTGTATCACAGGAACCAGCGGGACGGCAGCAGTGGGCAGAACCTCGGTTGGAAGCTGTGCGTAAAGGTCAAGTGGGTCAAAGAGGAGTTACGGACTTTGGACCCGCAGTGGAGAGATTAAGCGGGCAGCTGGATCAGTCGATCACGAGGAGTCAAACCATCATTATCAGTCAAGATACCAAAGTGAACAGTCAGTCAACCGAGTAAACTACAAGGGAGCCAGCCACAAGGCGAATCGTCGGAAGCAGCGCCGTAGGAAGCCTACAAGGAGCAAAATCTCTACGTCGAGACGTTCGGGATTGGGAATTTCCGAGTTGAGACACAAGTGGCTGAGTTAAGGCGTTTGACTTCCAACTTTGGCACGATCACCGACCTGCGACGAGGAACCGTTAGCTCGGGGGAGAAGTTGTCTAAAAGCCTGCGTACCTTGCCCAACCTGGACAGCGGGACCTGGCGCGAAGGACGAGCCGTGGATCGATTTGTGGTTTCAAGAGGCGTTGTCCTGGAGACCCCTGTGATTACCGGCGAAGACCCCGAACAGCAACTGCCCAAAACTCCGAGTGCCGGAAATGCCAAGCTACCAGTCAGGAAGGGCGAGCGATCGACCCGTTGAGCCATTCAATAGGCGTTGTCCTGGAGAAGCCCAGCAGTTCGGCAAGTCCCGGAACGGTGGGTGCCCAAGGACACGCAGGACGAGAAACAGCGCAGAGGTCATCGGACCATCGCCGCGCGGAGCGCAGGAGCGTCGCGGATGTCAAGAACTAGGGTGAAGCCGGGTGGAACGTTCGTCTGCGCTAGGCGTAAAGCAAAGTGAGCGGCTAGGCAGCTTCCTGGCGTTAGCTTTGACTGTTAGCGCGATTTGAGCAAGAACCTAGCGGAACCGTCCGGGACAGAGCAAGGGAAAGGTATTGCCTTGAAAGGCGTTGCCCTGGAGAGCAAGGCTTGTTCACCCTAGTCTGAGATGGATGGCTCGAGGGAAAGCTATCGGTAGCAGTCGTTCAACAGGTAAACAAGAACTCAAAAATCCAAGGGGAAATCAACACAAAGATGGACGAGCTTCTCCAAATGGGGATCATAGAGCATTCAAAGAGCCCATACAGCTCACCCATCGTGATGATGAAAAATAAGACAGGCAAGTGGAGACTGTGTGTCTACTTGAGAAAGATCAACGCGAAGTCAGTGAAGGATGCCTACCCAATGACTACATCCTGGATCAACTAAGGGAAGCGCGGTACATCAGCAGTTTGGACCTGAAGAATGGATACTGGCAGATTTCACTGTAAGAAAATAGCAGGCAATAAAGGGCGTTCACGGTACCAGGCAAATGTATATTTCAATGGTGGGTAATGCCGTTCGGACTTCACTCGGCGTCGGCAACGTTTCAGCGAGTTTTGGACCAAGTAATTGGCCCCAAGGTGTCACCTCATGCATTCGCTTACCAGGATGACACAATAGTGATTGGTCACAGGCTGGAAGAACACAAGAGAATCCTTAGATAAGTGTTCCGGCGTCCAAAGGAAGCAAACCTGAGGCTGAATACAGAAAATTGCCAATTCTTTAAGAAGGTACTGCTGAACCTGGTACATCGAGTGACTAGCGAGGGAATAGGAACAGATCCAGAAAAAGTAGCCGCCATCGCTGAACTGGAACCGCTATCGACCGTCAAAGAGCTCCGGCAATATCTAGGAGTAGCGTCGTGGTACCGCCGGCTTGAACCAGATTTTTCCAGAGTTGTCAAGCCCCTGAATGAGCTGCTGCGCAAAGGCAGCAAGTGGGATTGGACACCAGAGCACCAGATGGCGATTGAGGAAGTAAAGGCAAGACTCGTGGCAAATCCGGTGCTAGCATGCCCGGACTTCAGGAGAACTTTCATCCTGCAAACAGACGCCAGCGACTACGGTATCGGAGAAATACTGAGCCTGGACACCGAAAAGGGTGAAAGTGTAATCTCCTATTCAGGCCGAACACTGAACGGCGCGGAAAAAACTATTCAACAACGGAGAAGGAGTGCATGACGATCGTCTGGGCGACCCAAAAGCTCAGGCCATATCTGGAAAGGTACCACTTTAAGGTAGTAACCGACCACATGGCCCTGAAGTGGCACATCAGCATCGAAAGCCCTTCAGGAAGGATCGCCAGATGGGCCCTGGAGTTACAACAGTACGACTTTGAGATAGCGTACAGAAAGGGTCAGCTAAACGTGGTGGCCGACGCATTATCAAGACAACCACTACCAGAGACGCTACGAGGATTAAGAGAGGCATCGGCGACAATAGCTTCAGGAGGGTGCAGCTGGATCAATGACATGGGCGAAAAGATGAGGACCCAACCGCAGAAGTACCCGGATTATGTTATGGATGGTGAGACACTGTACAGAAACATACCACACCGAGCAGGCAGTGAAGACGTCGCGTCATGGAAGATGTGCGTCCCAAAGTCTCTACGGGAAACAGTGTTGAGGGAAAACCACGACGCACCATCGGCGGGACACGTAGGAAGCCGGAGGACAACTGCACGGTTGGCAGCCCGATATGCATGCATAGAGATGCCCGAGCCCACGTAAGTAAATGCAAGACTTGCATGCGGTTTAAGCCCAATCAAATGCAGGCGACCGGGAAGATGTTGACCTAAGTGCCGGAGGAACCATGGCCAACGGTATGTGCAGACTTGCTTGGACCCCTACCAAGATCTAAGCACGGCAACCAAATGCTGCTTGTCATGATAGAGATTTTCGAAATGGACGGAACTGGTGCCCCTGCGCAGTACGCCAGCAGAGTCGCTCAAGAAGACTTTTAGGGAGCGCATAGTCGCAAGGTACGGGGTCTTGAAGGTGGTCATAACGGAGTGCAGTTTGCAAGCCGTATATTAAAAAGTTTCCTGGCTGAGATGGGTATCAGACAACAATTCACCGCACCATACACACCACAAGAGAGTCCGACCGAACGAGCAAACAAAACAGTCAAGACCATGATTGCGCAATTCGCAGGGCAGGACCAGAGAAAGTTGGACGAGAAGTGGCCTGAGATTTTGCTTGCAGTGAACACGAGCACATCGGAATCCACCGGCCATACACCTGCGTTTCTTACCCAGGGCAGGGAACCGCGTCTACCCAGCAGCCTATATGACAAGGAAACCCTAGGCACTGGACGAGCTACGGAGACCCCGGAGGAAAATGCTAACAAACGAACATAACCTGTCCAAAGCGGGTGAAGGATTCGCTGCAAAACTAGCCCCGAGGTACGATGGCCCTTACCAGGTTGTGGATTTCGTCTCTCCGGTGATCTGCAAAATACGCCACACACATTAAAAGAAAGAACGGACCGTTCAAGTTGGCGAGCTCAAGCAACAACAAAACGAGCAGACAGCAGACACATCAGATGACTAACAAGAGGTACAACAGGATTAAGTGTCAGGAGGAAGCGAGAGTCATCCAGGCGCAGCCTAGGAAGGATATACACTACAACTTCACATTGATCCAGACTGCGAGGCCACAGGATTATGCGTCAGGCCTAAGTGAGAGTCATCCACACGCCTTGCAGAAAGGACAATCATAAGGATAGGTTATAAAGGGTGTGCACTGAACCCGACGACGAGGCAATGGTTTCAGCGTCGGGCGCGAGCCAGAGTCAACCGATTACGCCACGTAGATGCGCGGAAAGAGACAAGCAACACAAGTCGCGCAGTTCAGACACAAACCGTAGCAGCCGGATATTCTATATGGAATGCGCCGGACGAGCTCGTCTAGTTGTTACCCGAGGGAAAGGGGAGGACGGTGCAGAATCAGATCTACACCGCATCCAGCTGTTCACAAAAAACAGAAACACGCATCGCACCAACAGTTAAAAGGGGAAAAAATCTCGGGCAAACCATGGAATGAAAGAGAAGTAAATGCCGGTTCAACCAAAAGTGCAACTCACCGCGGGCTGAAAAGCCCTGCTGCAAACGAAGGCCAAACGCTATTCAAAGCCGCTGGGGCCATAGTACTTAGGTTTAAGGACAACAAACGGCATAGGCTGGTAGGAACTGAGAAATGAAATGGAAAAGAAAGACAACTCAACCAAACTCTGTACGGGCAGATCCAATTGTGCCAATTCACCATTGCCCAGGGAAGGGGACGCCTCGATAGGCGGTCGATTGGCACTAGACGATAGTGCGATCGACAAAAGGAGAAAATATTGCAACGGGCAGGTGGTAACGCTTCACTGTCGGTGTCGATAGTTTGTGAAACATCTATCACGCTCGGATAATGTGACCAAACGGAGGAACCATGGAAAGGAGTGGAACGCAGCAATGAGCAGTGAGCTGGGGATCGATAGCCCATGAGTATCGATGTCCCAGTGGAATCATGTGAAATATACGCGCGGGAGATTTGAAGTTGCTACGAGGAGGATGACCAGCGCTGTAGAAACTCAATGGAGTTAAAAGCGTCGAGGGAGCATCGAGGGAGCAACGAGGAAGCACCGGGGGAATCGGCATGAGCATCGCAAGGACTCGAAGGCTAGGATATGCAATAAAACGACGGAGGCTAGGAACGAGCTTTTAAATGTTTCCCGAAGTAAGGGAGGAATGTGAGGAGCTAAATAACTCCCCACAAATCTAAGCAGCAGCAGCAACAGATGGCCGGCCGCTTACCAGATACGCGGCGATTTCGCGCATTAACGGCGCGGCGAGGAGCGGTTGGAGAAGAAGAGAGTTTGAAGAGCAATGTGGGAGATTATGAGAGTCTGGAGACCAAGGATGGAGAACAAGAGAGTTTGAAGACCAATGAGCGGAATATGAGATAACGAAACTCCACCGGACTTTGAACTCTGGCGTGAACTTTGGACCGGGAGAAGAAGTGCCACATCTCGGCGGCGGAGCGGCACTCAGGCGTGCCAAATGCATCACGGGAACCAGCGGGACGGCAGCAGTGGGCAGAACCTCGGTTGGAAGCTGTGCGTAAAGGAAAAGTGGATCAAAGAGGAGTCACGGACTTTGGACCCGCAGTGGAGAGATTAAGCGGGCAGCTGGATCAGTCGATCACGAGGAGTCAAACCATCATTATCAGTCAAGATACCAAAGTGAACAGTCAGTCAACCTAGTAAACTACAAGGGAGCCAGCCACAAGGCGAATCGTCGGAAGCACCGCCGTGGGAAGCCTACAAGGAGCAAGATCTCTACGTCGAGACGTTCGGGATTGGGAATTTCCGAGTTGAGACACAAGTGGCTGAGTTAAGGCGTTTGGCTTCCAACTTTGGCACGATCACACCCTGGCGAACCGACCTGCGACGAGGAACCGTTAGCTCGGGGGAGAAGTTGTCTAAAAGCCTGCGTACCTTGCCCAACCTGGACAGCAGGACCTGGCGCGAAGGACGAGCGGTGGATCGATTTGTGGTTTCAAGAGGCGTTGTCCTGGAGACCCCTGTGATTACCGGCGAAGACCCCGAACAGCAACTGCCCAAAACTCCGAGTGCCGGAAATGCCAAGTTACCAGTCAGGAAGGGCGACCGATCGACCCGTTGAGCCATTCAATAGGCGTTGTCCTGGAGAAGCCCAGCAGTTCGGCAAGTCCCGGAACGGCGGGTGCCCAAGGACACGCAGGACAAGAAACAGCGCAGAGGTCATCGGACCATCGCCGCGCGGAGCGCAGGAGCGTCGCGGATGTCAAGAACTAGGGTGAAGCCGGGTGGAACGTTCGTCTGCGCTAGGCGTAAAGCAAAGTGAGCGGCTAGGCAGCTTCCTGGCGTTAGCTTTGACTGTTAGCGCGATTTGAGCAAGAACCTAGCGGAACCGTCCGGGACAGAGCAAGGGAAAGGTATTGCCTTGAAAGGCGTTACCCTGGAGAGCAAGGCTTGTTCACCCTAGTCTGAGATGGATGGCTCGAGGGAAAGCTATCGGTAGCAGTCGTTCAACAGGTAAACAAGAACTCAAAAATCCAAGGGGAAATCAACGCAAAGATGGACGAGCTTCTCCAAATGGGGATCATAGAGCATTCAAAGAGCCCATACAGCTCACCCATCGTGATGATGAAAAATAAGACAGGCAAGTGGAGACTGTGTGTCTACTTGAGAAAGATCAACGCGAAGTCAGTGAAGGATGCCTACCCAATGACTACATCCTGGATCAACTAAGGGAAGCGCGGTACATCAGCAGTTTGGACCTGAAGAATGGATACTGGCAGATTTCACTGTAAGAAAATAGCAGGCAATAAAGGGCGTTCACGGTACCAGGCAAATGTATATTTCAATGGTGGGTAATGCCGTTCGGACTTCACTCGGCGTCGGCAACGTTTCAGCGAGTTTTGGACCAAGTAATTGGCCCCAAGGTGTCACCTCATGCATTCGCTTACCAGGATGACACAATAGTGATTGGTCACAGGCTGGAAGAACACAAGAGAATCCTTAGATAAGTGTTCCGGCGTCCAAAGGAAGCAAACCTGAGGCTGAATACAGAAAATTGCCAATTCTTTAAGAAGGTACTGCTGAACCTGGTACATCGAGTGACTAGCGAGGGAATAGGAACAGATCCAGAAAAAGTAGCCGCCATCGCTGAACTGGAACCGCTATCGACCGTCAAAGAGCTCCGGCAATATCTAGGAGTAGCGTCGTGGTACCGCCGGCTTGTACCAGATTTTTCCAGAGTTGTCAAGCCCCTGAATGAGCTGCTGCGCAAAGGCAGCAAGTGGGATTGGACACCAGAGCACCAGATGGCGATTGAGGAAGTAAAGGCAAGACTCGTGGCAAATCCGGTGCTAGCATGCCCGGACTTCCTGCAAACAGACGCCAGCGACTACGGTATCGGAGAAATACTGAGCCAGGACACCGAAAAGGGTGAAAGTGTAATCTCCTATTCAGGCCGAACACTGAACGGCGCGGAAAAAACTATTCAACAACGGAGAAGGAGTGCATGACGATCGTCTGGGCGACCCAAAAGCTCAGGCCATATCTGGAAAGGTACCACTTTAAGGTAGTAACCGACCACATGGCCCTGAAGTGGCACATCAGCATCGAAAGCCCTTCAGGAAGGATCGCCAGATGGGCCCTGGAGTTACAACAGTACGACTTTGAGATAGCGTACAGAAAGGGTCAGCTAAACGTGGTGGCCGACGCATTATCAAGACAACCACTACCAGAGACGCTACGAGGATTAAGAGAGGCATCGGCGACAATAGCTTCAGGAGGGTGCAGCTGGATCAATGACATGGGCGAAAAGATGAGGACCCAACCGCAGAAGTACCCGGATTATGTTATGGATGGTGAGACACTGTACAGAAACATACCACACCGAGCAGGCAGTGAAGACGTCGCGTCATGGAAGATGTGCGTCCCAAAGTCTCTACGGGAAACAGTGTTGAGGGAAAACCACGACGCACCATCGGCGGGACACGTAGGAAGCCGGAGGACAACTGCACGGTTGGCAGCCCGATATGCATGCATAGAGATGCCCGAGCCCACGTGCAAGACTTGCATGCGGTTTAAGCCCAATCAAATGCAGGCGACCGGGAAGATGTTGACCTAAGTGTCGGAGGAACCATGGCCAACGGTATGTGCAGACTTGCTTGGACCCCTACCAAGATCTAAGCACGGCAACCAAATGCTGCTTGTCATGATAGAGATTTTCGAAATGGACGGAACTGGTGCCCCTGCGCAGTGCGCCAGCAGAGTCGCTCAAGAAGACTTTTAGGGAGCGCATAGTCGCAAGGTACGGGGTCTTGAAGGTGGTCATAACGGAGTGCAGTTTGCAAGCCGTATATTAAAAAGTTTCCTGGCTGAGATGGGTATCAGACAACAATTCACCGCACCATACACACCACAAGAGAATCCGACCGAACGAGCAAACAAAACAGTCAAGACCATGATTGCGCAATTCGCAGGGCAGGACCAGAGAAAGTTGGACGAGAAGTGGCCTGAGATTTTGCTTGCAGTGAACACGAGCACATCGGAATCCACCGGCCATACACCTGCGTTTCTTACCCAGGGCAGGGAACCGCGTCTACCCAGCAGCCTATATGACAAGGAAACCCTAGGCACTGGACGAGCTACGGAGACCCCGGAGGAAAATGCTAACAAACGAACATAACCTGTCCAAAGCGGGTGAAGGATTCGCTGCAAAACTAGCCCCGAGGTACGATGGCCCTTACCAGGTTGTGGATTTCGTCTCTCCGGTGATCTGCAAAATACGCCACACACATTAAAAGAAAGAACGGACCGTTCAAGTTGGCGAGCTCAAGCAACAACAAAACGAGCAGACAGCAGACACATCAGATGACTAACAAGAGGTACAACAGGATTAAGTGTCAGGAGGAAGCGAGAGTCATCCAGGCGCAGCCTAGGAAGGATATACACTACAACTTCACATTGATCCAGACTGCGAGGCCACAGGATTATGCGTCAGGCCTAAGTGAGAGTCATCCACACGCCTTGCAGAAAGGACAATCATAAGGATAGGTTATAAAGGGTGTGCACTGACCCCGACGACGAGGCAATGGTTTCAGCGTCGGGCGCGAGCCAGAGTCAACCGATTACGCCACGTAGATGCGCGGAAAGAGACAAGCAACACAAGTCGCGCAGTTCAGACACAAACCGTAGCAGCCGGATATTCTATATGGAATGCGCCGGACGAGCTCGTCTAGTTGTTACCCGAGGGAAAGGGGAGGACGGTGCAGAATCAGATCTACACCGCATCCAGCTGTTCACAAAAAACAGAAACACGCATCGCACCAACAGTTAAAAGGGGAAAAAATCTCGGGCAAACCATGGAATGAAAGAGAAGTAAATGCCGGTTCAACCAAAAGTGCAACTCACCACGGGCTGAAAAGCCCTGCTGCAAACGAAGGCCAAACGCTATTCAAAGCCGCTGGGGCCATAGTACTTAGGTTTAAGGACAACAAACGGCATAGGCTGGTAGGAGCTGAGAAATGAAATGGAAAAGAAAGACAACTCAACCAAACTCTGTACGGGCAGATCCAATTGTGCCAATTCACCATTGCCCAGGGAAGGGGACGCCTCGATAGGCGGTCGATTGGCACTAGACGATAGTGCGATCGACAAAAGGAGAAAATATTGCAACGGGCAGGTGGTAACGCTTCACTGTTGGTGTCGATAGTTTGTGAAACATCTATCACGCTCGGATAATGTGACCAAACGGAGGAACCATGGAAAGGAGTGGAACGCAGCAATGAGCAGTGAGCTGGGGATCGATAGCCCATGAGTATCGATGTCCCAGTGGAATCATGTGAAATATACGCGCGGGAGATTTGAAGTTGCTACGAGGAGGATGACCAGCGCTGTAGAAACTCAATGGAGTTAAAAGCGTCGAGGGAGCATCGAGGGAGCAACGAGGAAGCGCCGGGGGAATCGGCATGAGCATCGCAAGGACTCGAAGGCTAGGATATGCAATAAAACGACGGAGGCTAGGAACGAGCTTTTAAATGTTTCCCGAAGTAAGGGAGGAATGTGAGGAGCTAAATAACTCCCCACAAATCTAAGCAGCAGCAGCAACAGATGGCCGGCCGCTTACCAGATACGCGGCGATTTCGCGCATTAACGGCGCGGCGAGGAGCGGTTGGAGAAGAAGAGAGTTTGAAGAGCAATGTGGGAGATTATGAGAGTCTGGAGACCAAGGATGGAGAACAAGAGAGTTTGAAGACCAATGAGCGGAATATGAGATAACGAAACTCCACCGGACTTTGAACTCTGGCGTGAACTTTGGACCGGGAGAAGAAGTGCCACATCTCGGCGGCGGAGCGGCACTCAGGCGTGCCAAATGCATCACGGGAACCAGCGGGACGGCAGCAGTGGGCAGAACCTCGGTTGGAAGCTGTGCGTAAAGGAAAAGTGGGTCAAAGAGGAGTCACGGACTTTGGACCCGCAGTGGAGAGATTAAGCGGGCAGCTGGATCAGTCGATCACGAGGAGTCAAACCATCATTATCAGTCAAGATACCAAAGTGAACAGTCAGTCAACCTAGTAAACTACAAGGGAGCCAGCCACAAGGCGAATCGTCGGAAGCACCGCCGTGGGAAGCCTACAAGGAGCAAGATCTCTACGTCGAGACGTTCGGGATTGGGAATCTCCGAGTTGAGACACAAGTGGCTGAGTTAAGGCGTTTGGCTTCCAACTTTGGCACGATCACACCCTGGCGAACCGACCTGCGACGAGGAACCGTTAGCTCGGGGGAGAAGTTGTCTAAAAGCCTGCGTACCTTGCCCAACCTGGACAGCAGGACCTGGCGCGAAGGACGAGCGGTGGATCGATTTGTGGTTTCAAGAGGCGTTGTCCTGGAGACCCCTGTGATTACCGGCGAAGACCCCGAACAGCAACTGCCCAAAACTCCGAGTGCCGGAAATGCCAAGTTACCAGTCAGGAAGGGCGACCGATCGACCCGTTGAGCCATTCAATAGGCGTTGTCCTGGAGAAGCCCAGCAGTTCGGCAAGTCCCGGATCGGCGGGTGCCCAAGGACACGCAGGACAAGAAACAGCGCAGAGGTCATCGGACCATCGCCGCGCGGAGCGCAGGAGCGTCGCGGATGTCAAGAACTAGGGTGAAGCCGGGTGGAACGTTCGTCTGCGCTAGGCGTAAAGCAAAGTGAGCGGCTAGGCAGCTTCCTGGCGTTAGCTTTGACTGTTAGCGCGATTTGAGCAAGAACCTAGCGGAACCGTCCGGGACAGAGCAAGGGAAAGGTATTGCCTTGAAAGGCGTTACCCTGGAGAGCAAGGCTTGCTCACCCTAGTCTGAGATGGATGGCTCGAGGGAAAGCTATCGGTAGCAGTCGTTCAACAGGTAAACAAGAACTCAAAAATCCAAGGGGAAATCAACGCAAAGATGGACGAGCTTCTCCAAATGGGGATCATAGAGCATTCAAAGAGCCCATACAGCTCACCCATCGTGATGATGAAAAATAAGACAGGCAAGTGGAGACTGTGTGTCTACTTGAGAAAGATCAACGCGAAGTCAGTGAAGGATGCCTACCCAATGACTACATCCTGGATCAACTAAGGGAAGCGCGGTACATCAGCAGTTTGGACCTGAAGAATGGATACTGGCAGATTTCACTGTAAGAAAATAGCAGGCAATAAAGGGCGTTCACGGTACCAGGCAAATGTATATTTCAATGGTGGGTAATGCCGTTCGGACTTCACTCGGCGTCGGCAACGTTTCAGCGAGTTTTGGACCAAGTAATTGGCCCCAAGGTGTCACCTCATGCATTCGCTTACCAGGATGACACAATAGTGATTGGTCACAGGCTGGAAGAACACAAGAGAATCCTTAGATAAGTGTTCCGGCGTCCAAAGGAAGCAAACCTGAGGCTGAATACAGAAAATTGCCAATTCTTTAAGAAGGTACTGCTGAACCTGGTACATCGAGTGACTAGCGAGGGAATAGGAACAGATCCAGAAAAAGTAGCCGCCATCGCTGAACTGGAACCGCTATCGACCGTCAAAGAGCTCCGGCAATATCTAGGAGTAGCGTCGTGGTACCGCCGGCTTGTACCAGATTTTTCCAGAGTTGTCAAGCCCCTGAATGAGCTGCTGCGCAAAGGCAGCAAGTGGGATTGGACACCAGAGCACCAGATGGCGATTGAGGAAGTAAAGGCAAGACTCGTGGCAAATCCGGTGCTAGCATGCCCGGACTTCCTGCAAACAGACGCCAGCGACTACGGTATCGGAGAAATACTGAGCCAGGACACCGAAAAGGGTGAAAGTGTAATCTCCTATTCAGGCCGAACACTGAACGGCGCGGAAAAAACTATTCAACAACGGAGAAGGAGTGCATGACGATCGTCTGGGCGACCCAAAAGCTCAGGCCATATCTGGAAAGGTACCACTTTAAGGTAGTAACCGACCACATGGCCCTGAAGTGGCACATCAGCATCGAAAGCCCTTCAGGAAGGATCGCCAGATGGGCCCTGGAGTTACAACAGTACGACTTTGAGATAGCGTACAGAAAGGGTCAGCTAAACGTGGTGGCCGACGCATTATCAAGACAACCACTACCAGAGACGCTACGAGGATTAAGAGAGGCATCGGCGACAATAGCTTCAGGAGGGTGCAGCTGGATCAATGACATGGGCGAAAAGATGAGGACCCAACCGCAGAAGTACCCGGATTATGTTATGGATGGTGAGACACTGTACAGAAACATACCACACCGAGCAGGCAGTGAAGACGTCGCGTCATGGAAGATGTGCGTCCCAAAGTCTCTACGGGAAACAGTGTTGAGGGAAAACCACGACGCACCATCGGCGGGACACGTAGGAAGCCGGAGGACAACTGCACGGTTGGCAGCCCGATATGCATGCATAGAGATGCCCGAGCCCACGTGCAAGACTTGCATGCGGTTTAAGCCCAATCAAATGCAGGCGACCGGGAAGATGTTGACCTAAGTGCCGGAGGAACCATGGCCAACGGTATGTGCAGACTTGCTTGGACCCCTACCAAGATCTAAGCACGGCAACCAAATGCTGCTTGTCATGATAGAGATTTTCGAAATGGACGGAACTGGTGCCCCTGCGCAGTGCGCCAGCAGAGTCGCTCAAGAAGACTTTTAGGGAGCGCATAGTCGCAAGGTACGGGGTCTTGAAGGTGGTCATAACGGAGTGCAGTTTGCAAGCCGTATATTAAAAAGTTTCCTGGCTGAGATGGGTATCAGACAACAATTCACCGCACCATACACACCACAAGAGAATCCGACCGAACGAGCAAACAAAACAGTCAAGACCATGATTGCGCAATTCGCAGGGCAGGACCAGAGAAAGTTGGACGAGAAGTGGCCTGAGATTTTGCTTGCAGTGAACACGAGCACATCGGAATCCACCGGCCATACACCTGCGTTTCTTACCCAGGGCAGGGAACCGCGTCTACCCAGCAGCCTATATGACAAGGAAACCCTAGGCACTGGACGAGCTACGGAGACCCCGGAGGAAAATGCTAACAAACGAACATAACCTGTCCAAAGCGGGTGAAGGATTCGCTGCAAAACTAGCCCCGAGGTACGATGGCCCTTACCAGGTTGTGGATTTCGTCTCTCCGGTGATCTGCAAAATACGCCACACACATTAAAAGAAAGAACGGACCGTTCAAGTTGGCGAGCTCAAGCAACAACAAAACGAGCAGACAGCAGACACATCAGATGACTAACAAGAGGTACAACAGGATTAAGTGTCAGGAGGAAGCGAGAGTCATCCAGGCGCAGCCTAGGAAGGATATACACTACAACTTCACATTGATCCAGACTGCGAGGCCACAGGATTATGCGTCAGGCCTAAGTGAGAGTCATCCACACGCCTTGCAGAAAGGACAATCATAAGGATAGGTTATAAAGGGTGTGCACTGACCCCGACGACGAGGCAATGGTTTCAGCGTCGGGCGCGAGCCAGAGTCAACCGATTACGCCACGTAGATGCGCGGAAAGAGACAAGCAACACAAGTCGCGCAGTTCAGACACAAACCGTAGCAGCCGGATATTCTATATGGAATGCGCCGGACGAGCTCGTCTAGTTGTTACCCGAGGGAAAGGGGAGGACGGTGCAGAATCAGATCTACACCGCATCCAGCTGTTCACAAAAAACAGAAACACGCATCGCACCAACAGTTAAAAGGGGAAAAAATCTCGGGCAAACCATGGAATGAAAGAGAAGTAAATGCCGGTTCAACCAAAAGTGCAACTCACCACGGGCTGAAAAGCCCTGCTGCAAACGAAGGCCAAACGCTATTCAAAGCCGCTGGGGCCATAGTACTTAGGTTTAAGGACAACAAACGGCATAGGCTGGTAGGAGCTGAGAAATGAAATGGAAAAGAAAGACAACTCAACCAAACTCTGTACGGGCAGATCCAATTGTGCCAATTCACCATTGCCCAGGGAAGGGGACGCCTCGATAGGCGGTCGATTGGCACTAGGCGATAGTGCGATCGACAAAAGGAGAAAATATTGCAACGGGCAGGTGGTAACGCTTCACTGTCGGTGTCGATAGTTTGTGAAACATCTATCACGCTCGGATAATGTGACCAAACGGAGGAACCATGGAAAGGAGTGGAACGCAGCAATGAGCAGTGAGCTGGGGATCGATAGCCCATGAGTATCGATGTCCCAGTGGAATCATGTGAAATATACGCGCGGGAGATTTGAAGTTGCTACGAGGAGGATGACCAGCGCTGTAGAAACTCAATGGAGTTAAAAGCGTCGAGGGAGCATCGAGGGAGCAACGAGGAAGCGCCGGGGGAATCGGCATGAGCATCGCAAGGACTCGAAGGCTAGGATATGCAATAAAACGACGGAGGCTAGGAACGAGCTTTTAAATGTTTCCCGAAGTAAGGGAGGAATGTGAGGAGCTAAATAACTCCCCACAAATCTAAGCAGCAGCAGCAACAGATGGCCGGCCGCTTACCAGATACGCGGCGATTTCGCGCATTAACGGCGCGGCGAGGAGCGGTTGGAGAAGAAGAGAGTTTGAAGAGCAATGTGGGAGATTATGAGAGTCTGGAGACCAAGGATGGAGAACAAGAGAGTTTGAAGACCAATGAGCGGAATATGAGATAACGAAACTCCACCGGACTTTGAACTCTGGCGTGAACTTTGGACCGGGAGAAGAAGTGCCACATCTCGGCGGCGGAGCGGCACTCAGGCGTGCCAAATGCATCACGGGAACCAGCGGGACGGCAGCAGTGGGCAGAACCTCGGTTGGAAGCTGTGCGTAAAGGAAAAGTGGGTCAAAGAGGAGTCACGGACTTTGGACCAGCAGTGGAGAGATTAAGCGGGCAGCTGGATCAGTCGATCACGAGGAGTCAAACCATCATTATCAGTCAAGATACCAAAGTGAACAGTCGTCAACCTAGTAAACTACAAGGGAGCCAGCCACAAGGCGAATCGTCGGAAGCACCGCCGTGGGAAGCCTACAAGGAGCAAGATCTCTACGTCGAGACGTTCGGGATTGGGAATCTCCGAGTTGAGACACAAGTGGCTGAGTTAAGGCGTTTGGCTTCCAACTTTGGCACGATCACACCCTGGCGAACCGACCTGCGACGAGGAACCGTTAGCTCGGGGGAGAAGTTATCTAAAAGCCTGCGTACCTTGCCCAACCTGGGCAGCAGGACCTGGCGCGAAGGACGAGCGGTGGATCGATTTGTGGTTTCAAGAGGCGTTGTCCTGGAGACCCCTGCGATTACCGGCGAAGTCTCCGGACAGCAACTGCCCAAAAATCCGAGTGCCGGAAACGCCAAGCTACCAGTCAGGAAGAGCGAGCGATCGACCCGTTGAGGCATTCAATAGGCGTTGTCCTGGAGAAGCCCAGCAGTTCGGCAAGTCCCGGAACGGCGGGTGCCCAAGGACACGCAGGACAAGAAACAGCGCAGAGGACATCGGACCATCGGACCATCCTTTCTTGTTTTTTCTCTGTGTGTAGATATGTTATTAAAAAACAAATCAAAATCACAAACACACTTTTAGAATATGATTTTATGCCTGGGTGCTTTTCCGCTAAACTAGCGGGCTATACGCAAAACAATACTTTGCCGAACTTCTGAAAATTTTATTTTCTGTCAGTTTGTCCTGTTATTTTAGGGTCCTCAAAATTTAAAATTTTAAACAGCTTAATATAAAAATCTTTACTTCTACCACTTTTGGAAAAAATCGCTAGGTTGATGGGAAATCAGCTATAGTTTTTTTATACCCGTTACTTATAGAGGGTACTAGATTCGTCGGAAAGTATGTAACAGGCAGAAGGAAGCTTTTCCGACCCCATAAAGTATATATATTCTTGATCAGGATCACTATCCGAGTCGATTTAGCCATGTCCGTCTGTCCGTCTGTCCGGATGAACGCTGAGATCTCGGAAACTATAAGAGCTAGGCTATTGAGATATGGCGTGCAGATTCCTGAGCTTCTTACGCAGCGTAAGTTTGTTTCGTCAGTGTGCCACGCCCACTCTAACGCCAACAAGCCGCCCAAAACTGTGGCTCCTACAGTTTTGATAATATAATCAAAATTTTAACTGAAATGTATTGTTCTCATCAATACCTATCGATTGACTCAAAAAGAAGTTTGCCACGCCCACTTTAACGCCCACAAACCGCTTAAGCCTGGGACGCCCACAATTTTCATGCTATATAAAAAATTTAACTAAAATGTATTGGTCTCGTCAATACCTATCGATTAATCCAAAAAAATATTTGCCACGCCCACTCTAACGCCCATAACGCTTCAATCTGTCTACCGCGGTAAGGTGGCGCATTTTAATCTCGCTTTGCTGCTTGCATATCTCCATTTCCCTTTGGTCGCTTTAGCTGAGTAACGGGTATCTGATAGTCGAGGTACTCGACTATTATTTCTCAAAAACGGCTCTAACGATTTCGGTTTAAACTTTAAAGTGTTTTGCCTTTGGGATCCCTCAACTTTTGACATACAACACATTTTATATTTGTTGGGGAATCTGATATCTCATTATAATAATTTGTTATATCTTTAATAGTCCAATTTGGAAGTTGTCTTATAAACTATTTAGCGTGATCTATTCACTATCATTGTCTGGTCCTTCGAGAGCTGGAATATTTCAGCACCTCAGAACTTTATAAGAAAATCTTCACACCATGGAGCAGCAGACACCTAAACGCCTTACTCAAGCACGTGGTCGTCTTAAGGCGACAGTGACGCGCTTAGTCAATTACATTGATAATCCACCTCCACTGAGAACTCACTCCGGAGTCGATGCCACGCAGGCTCGGCTAAATCAAGCATTTAGGAGCCTTGAGGAGATCACTGACGAAATGCACTTGTACGAAAACGTTCTAGGCGTGTGAGGAGAAGTACCTGCAAATTAAGATTGTCACTGGTAATTTATTTAAAAAAATATATTTGTTATTTATTCGAACTTGGTGTTAAACCTTTTATGTTATTTCACTAATACAAGACACTGTATTTCTTACATTCGAGTTCCGAACTTTCGTTCTCTTTCTCGATCCAAAATGGACTGCCGGCTTGATTCTAAAACCTTATTGAACGAACATCGGCCAGAAGCTTTTTCTTGAGCTTCAAGAACTTTTCCTTTGTTTAGAATAAAAGCTTAGGATAAAATCATGGCATCCTATTGTGAAATTCAAATATGCTGACCGATACAATTGATGATACATTGATCTTGGTTTGTATCTTTTTCTTTCAAAATTTCATCTTGGTTTGTATTTTCTTCTTTAAAGATTTCTCCTTAATTTATATTTTCTTCTTTTAAAATTATTTCTTGGTTTGTAATTTTTTCTAGTTTTGGCCGTTGTTTTTTTATTACAAAAATAAAATTTCTGTATTTTACTTAAAGTATAAATATTAAAAATATAATGATACAAATTAATAATATAAAGGAAATTGATATTTTGGTATTATAAATCTTGTCACGTAGTTCTCTGGCCAGGGTAAATCCTCAATCGGGGCCAATGAACCTATACAAGAAATGTATATAGAAGGGTGGAACCTGTAGAACCTGAGAGGGCGATCGCACTGATTGGTGGTGAACTTTGGGGGGGTCCCGCTGAGAACGCCCTCTGGTGGCAGAGCGAGGTACTGAGAGGGCGATCGCACTGCTTGGTGGTGAACTTGAATGACTCCGACTGGAATTGGCTACGGGGATTCCGCCGGGCGTGGACGGCGGGGCTTATCTACGGGGGTCCTACACTCCGGATATTCTCGGAATCTACTAGGTTTCTACACTCCGGATACTCTCGGAGACTACTAGGTCTCTACACCCCGGATACTCTCGGAGACTACTAGGTTTCTACACTCCGGATATTCTCGGAATCTACTAGGTTTCTACACTCCGGATACTCTCGGAGAAAACTAGGTTTCTACACTCCGGATACTCTCGGAGACTACTAGGTTTCTACACTCCGGATACTCTCGGAAACTACTAGGTTTCTACACTGCGGATATTCTCGGAGGCTACTAGGTTTCTACACTCCGGATACTCTCGGAGACTACGAGGATTCTACACTCCGGATACTCTCGGAGTCTACAAGGACTCTAAGGTGGGAGCTCTCGGCCGAGATGTGCCGCGCGGATGCGAGACCAAAAACGCGCCGTTGATCTGGGTCGAGAAAGGGTAGGAGAAGGAGGAAGGGAGTGTAGGGGTAAAAATAACACACGGGGGTTTTAAGTTTGGCAATTGATAGGAATAGGGGCCCTGGCTGCTGCCCTCACAATGGGTATGCTTGCTTACGTGTATTTTTGGTGCGCTGGTCGGTGTTGCGCAGATCGGCAAGAGCCTAAAACACTAACGAAAAGATGCGGCGTCGGGCGCAGGTTTGAATACGCAAGTCTGACTTGAGTCCCCGGCGGATCGGCGCGTATTTTGTCACGTGTGTGTCGGTAGTGGTGTGCCGGAGGGATGCTCGGACACATGTCCACTCTCGGCGAAAAGTCAAAACGGAAGAGGCCGAGCTTAGGAATCAGAGATCGCACTTCACTCGAGCGTCGCGCTCGCTGAACCAGTTCCCCGCTATCGATGGTGCTATCGATCGCGGGCCCCACGAGTGCAACAACGCGTTAGGGGGCTTTTTCTAGGGTGCGTGTCTTGGCTCAAAATTAATACTAGTTTAATTAGTTTCCTTAGTTCCTATTACTTTAGTTCATAACGCTTGTTATGTGCTAAACAACAAAATTATGCACAAATTAAAATTTAGCAAAGCTGTTTACCTTAAACTTCATTTATTAGCTCTTGTTTTGTATAGGTCACATTTACCGTTAATCATAAGATATTTTATGTAAACTACAAGTAAATCATTAGGAAATAAAATTTTAAAAGTTGATATGTCTCTTAGGTCAGATAATACTAAAATTGTTTTTCGTTTAAAATTTTTGTGTAAAAAAATTTTTGGTTTTGTTAAGAAAATGGTATCTAATAAATTTCGTAATTTAAATCTGAGCAACCGCAAACGATGTTTTCTTAAAATTGTTTCTTCGTTGAAAACTACATTTTTTAAATTGTCAGTGGGAAATTTTACTTCATTAAATAATTTTGAACTTATTGTGAATTGCTTGTTGTTGTTTTTGTTCATCTTGACCATTGCTATCCATTTCCTTAAAGTTCCTATTTCAATAATTTCTCTTTTTTGTCTTTTTGGCATTATTTCTGATAAAGTTAATTTTATGAGTACTAAGTCCATTGAAATTTTACATTCTATGTCTGTTTTTTGATGATTTATTCAAAGATCTTGTTTCAGTGTTAATTAATTCTTCATAAAAACTTAAATTAGTCACGTGAAATAAATCTGCGTATGAACCGTACGTCAATACGTCTTTATTGATTTAAATAATAAGTATTCGTGACTTGTATAGTCAATTATTTCAGAACTTGTTAAAAGTATAAGGTTCAGTATAAGTACTGGTAAAAACATTTTTCTTAAAAAAATAATAAAAAATTGTTGTTTATATTAGAATTTAATAATATCTTTATTAATAATCCTGTTTCTATTGTTGATTATTATTTTGTTAATCATATTTTCCTTTACAACTTGTTTTTTATATCTGGACTTAAGTTTGTTTCGTTCCCCATGTTTATTTTCATAAACAACTTGTCCTACATGATAATCTTTTTCTTTTGTGTATTTTTTAAAATAATGGGAATATTATCATGATCAATTTTATTATAAAGGCTATCAAAAGGTTTTTCGTTTGTTGTGGAATGAATGCTCTGATTATATTTTTGGTCGGCTCTAATAACTATTTCGGAATAATTAGTTAAATTGAACTCTTCTTTTATGCAGCGAGCTATTTCTCTTAAAGTTGAGTGTGCCCTTTCAACTTGTCCGTTTGAAGTACTATGTCTTAGGTCTGCAAAATGCAAAGTAATTCCACACCTCTATGCAAATGATTTAAATTGGTACGAGGTAAAACTCGGTTCGTTATCGGTCATAATTACTTTTGCTTGGGGAAATTGTTGTTCCCATTACCTTAATTTCAATTTTTAACTTCTTTTGAATTTCTTTTACATACATTTTATAAGCGTCTACACAAGTAATAAGTGTTAAATTTTCGCGTAGTATATAACTATATGTCAATTTTCTCCTTCTTTAGTTGGATTAGGGGCTTCCCCGACTGAAATGTTTTATTGGGTGCCTGTTATATTTATTATACCCGTTACTCGTAGAGTGAAAGGGTATACTAGATTCGTCGAAAAGTATGTAACAGGCAGAAGGAAGCGTTTCCGACCCCATAAAGTATATATATTCTTGATCAGGATCACTAGCCGAGTCGATCTAGCCATGTCCGTCTGTCCGTATGAACGATGAGATATCGGAAACTATAAGAGCTACAATACTGGCATTAGGCATGTAGATTCCTGAGATTCCTGCGCAGCGCAAGTTTGTTTCAGAAATGTGCCAACGCCCACAAACTGTGGCTCCTACAGTTTCGATGCTAGAATAAAAATTTTAACTGAAGTGTATTGTTCTCATCAATACCTATCGATAGATCCAAAAAAAAATTTGCCACGCCCACTCTAACGCCCACAAACCGACCAAACCTGTGGTGCGCACAATTTTCATGCTAGATACAAAATCTCAACTGAAATGTATTGGTCTCGTCAATACCTATCGATTGATCCACGCCCACTGTAACGCGCATAACGCTTAAATCTGTCTACCGCCCACATAACCACATATTGAGATCACGGGTAAGTGGCGCTTTTCAATCTCGCTTTGCTGCTTGCATATCTCCATTTCCCTTTGCTCCCATTAGCTGAGTAACGGGTAATCGAGGTAATCGACTTCAGCGTTCTTTCTTGTTTTCATTACAAATCACACAATTTTTGATATATTCTTTTAATATTGTAATTAAGTTTGGACAATAATATATTCAACTGATTTTTTTGTAATTTTCATCTAGCCTTCTATGAGCTCGACTGTGTGTTTCTTCTATTATTATGGCTTTGTCTCCATTGTTTTCTATGTCTTGAAGAAAGATTCTCGTAAAAAGAAATTGGTTAGTGAAATTATTTTTTAAGGGTAATTGAATGTGATATAAGTTTTCTAAAGTACAACAAATTCCTACCGTAATGTTAGGTGGAATACAGTCTTTTAATATGTTTATTAAATTCTCTGGTGTGTCATATTCAATTAAGTGTCGTGTCCTGCCAAAAACTTCCAGTGACTCATGTATTGTAAACCTCCCCGTTGTTAATAACAACAGTTGTTTAAACTGATTTAATGGTTTATTGGCTATTACATTTTCAAAACTACTTTCAGCCGAATGCTGTGTGTTTTGATCTGAGTTTGACTGTTCTGTTTGTTCTACATCACTGTCTGTAATGTTATTTATTTGTATTCGAGATATTAGTAGTAGGCAAAGACGGGTTCTGGGACAATTAGCATATTAATGGCCCCCGCCCCCTTACTAATTAGCATATTAATGACCCCCGCCTCTCACTAATTAGCATATTAATGACCCCCGCCTATTCATTAATGTATGCGGGTTCTGGGACAATTAACATAATCCATAAATTATCTGATTTTAAGGGGTTTAGATGTCATAAAAATGTCACGATCATATCCATAAAGAGTGTACTAAATTGCCCCCCCAACCCCACACCACCATGTGACAATACTGATCACGTGACCTTTTTGCCTCATTATCAGCAATTAATATTCAGCAGGTGTTGCTGTACACGGGAGAAAGGTCGCACACTTTCCCCACATCTCCATGTGACAATATTGATCACGTATCCTTTTCCTTATTATCAGCAATTAATATTCAGCAGGTGTTGCTGTGCACGTGAGAAAGGTCGCAAACCCAAAACATCTAAAGCTGGTTGCCTTAGAGGGACATGTCCGATCATGTTGGGGAATAACGTTTCCTATGATTGTAAAACTAATTTAGAAATCAAAAGAACCCCAAATAAAATAAATCCCACAAGTTAATGATTCTCAGATGTCGAATATTTTCAAACAGACTTTTTTTTCGCCCCAGAATGTTTAACTGGTAAATTTTTTCAAGATCTCTCCTTTCTACAAACGGGTCATAAACATATCATAAAAGGGATTCAAGCAAGAGCTACCCGAACATGCGCACCTGTCTATTACCTGACCGGAATAAAAGGGACACATGCACAAGTCTGAAGGCGCACGCCCATTGACAAAATCATGAGCCTCACGCCAACGACCTCACGGCTAAGTGCGAGCTCTAATACGTTCCCATAATAGGGGTTGAAGTCACGACCGCGCAACAACTCGCAAGTAGCCGACATATCTCAGTCAAGGAAATATTTTCCATTCTCCGTACCTGTAATTTTAACTCGAAATAAAATGTCAGAAGTTTATTTTGTACCATAAAAATACATTTATTCATTTACATTTATTTATTTTGGTATTGCGAACATTTTTTTGTATATATAGAAATTTATTTTCTGCTATGATTCCGGCGATTTGCATAGAAGAAGCAGGCGCACGTTTCCGACGTCATTTCTGGATTACAAAATGTAAAGTGTTCACCATAATTCGTAGTTTTGAGGTCATGTCCACCTCGATTCATGAACATAGTTTTTGTGTTTAGAAGGTATTGAAAATGCTGACCAATTATCTCTCCTTTAAATTGTTCAATAAATTGGTCAATTTCCTCATGAAACTTAATTTGGTTAATTTTGTTTTCTTGCACATCCTTACACATCTAGTCTCAACTTTAAAATAATGTATAAAAATTATTTTATTGTTTTGAAGCTACTTTTAAAAAATGTCAAAATAATGTATGCATTGTTTAGAGCACAAACCCCGCCCTTAAGGTGTGTTTCACAATAGGGAAACCGGTTTCCTTTAAACCTGTTTAATGACGGACAGCCCATTTCCTCGACATTAATGAGCTGACGACTCCCAAAAAACGTCTGTAGAAATCGTTTCTTTTCCACACCTTTACAAATAATTTGTTTTCCGCTTGTATTTGTCCTTAGATACTTTCGAGTTTGTGGAAAACTATTTTCTCCATCGTTCCAAAAAATTTTGTGATGTGTATTGGTTAACCAAATTGCAGTCTTTCGAGATTTTGTATTTAGCAAAGTAAAATCATATGGTGGTTCTATTAAAAAACTATTATTCAAGTTTGGATCTTTTTCGAATACAATTCCAATTTCCTTTAGAATAAAATTATTATTATTATCAAAGAAACCTTGAACATCAATCGAAACAGTATCTTTCAACATTTTTCTAATGTTAAACAACTCGTTGTACTAGTCCGTTTAGTGGGTTATATTCAACTAAACGGTCTTGTATGAGGAGACAATAATCTTGGGTATTTTCATGACTTGGTGTCTTTAGTTCTATTGAAATTCTCACATCAATAGGACCAATTTTACTGATTCATTTTGATATGAAAGATCAACCACAATAATAGGGGTCTTCAATTTAAATTCATTTGGGGTCAAAAATGGTTGTGATTCACGATTAACTAGATTGAAATCTTGTATACATTTCATATAGGTGAGCATACTAATTCTTACTAAAATCAACATTCAGATTATCACCACTTTTAATAATATCGTACATCTTAATTTTTTGCAAAATCGCTCAGAGTTACATGGGGAATTTTCCAGATTTTATTCGTAATTTCCAACTTAAAAGTTTGTTCATTTCTGGTTTGCTCAAACACATCACCAAGATTCTTAGTTAGCATCAACACTAGTTCATGCTTACAATTTAACAAAACTTTTTTATAATCCTCAGTCAATCCCAACAAATTTTTTAATGGTACAGAAAAATTTTAATTGGGGATCCCGTAGAAATTTCGTCTCCACTGCTCCATCCAGAATTTAATAGGTATTGACTTTGAAGATTATCCAGAGATATACAATTTTTAGGGTTCTAGCCATACCGACATAGACTTGACACGTTGGACTCGTTGTATTTAGTTGTTACCTAGCAGTATTTTGATGGTTACTTTCTTTTTAGTCTTGCTTTTGGATGGTTACTTTTTGTATAGTACCTGTACAGTACTTGATTTTGGATGGTTACTATCTGTATAGTATCTGTAAAGTACTTGGTTTTAGATGATAACTAAATGTTAACAAGTATTATGAGTCGCTATAGTCTCTTATTAAGAACTATCAAAGTACACAAGTTAAAGTTTCTAAGATGTGTTAGCCAAACACACTTGCAGTGAACTATCATTACCTGACCGTCATCAAAGTCACATGCCCAAGACCCAAGGACATTGAATAAAATACTTCCCCTTCATTTGTACCTGGAGTTTTAATTACAGTCAGATACAAAATTTGTAGGATTATTCAATATTTCTTTATATATTTTATTATTGTAAACATATTTCATTAAATTCATAATTAATTATATTTTATGTATATTTGTATATAATTAATTTTCTTACTTCAGCCCTCTGTAAGAAACATGTCGCTTATTAATCTTCGTTCCAAGCGTAGATTTTCGCTTGGTTCCCATAGATAGATGTAAAATAGTTCTCACAATGTAATCTTTCTCAGATGCTGAATTATTTTTAAAGCATTCATTTGTTCCATCCGATAATAATATTGTAACATATTTCGAAGGCATCATTAGCTAGCATAGGAGCGCCTATCAATTTAATTTTTGATTGAAGTTTATGATAGAGGTGTTGGGACCTGGTAATATCGGTTTTTGTTTTCAACTATTTTTCTAGTTCTAGTTTTCTAATTCTATTCTATTTGTATACTATTTGTATGAGTAAGGCATCATTGTCTAAGATTCTGAATAAGTTTAATAAACTCTTTAATTATAATACTGATTAGCTGGTTACTATATATTTAGTAGATGTATACAACTTGTTTAGTATCTGGTTTAATATGTTTAATAGATGTATACAAGTTGTTTACTAGATGTATACAAGTTGTTTACTAGATGTTTAGTATCTGGCTAGTATATAATTAGTAGATGTATACAAGTTGTTTAGTATCTGGTTACTATATATTTAGTAGATGTATACAAGTTGTTTAGTATCTGGTTTCTATATGTTTAATAGATGTATACAAGTTGTTTACTAGATGTATACAAGTTGTTTACTAGCTATTTAGTATCTGGTTACTATACATTTAGTAGATGTATACAAGTTGTTGAGTTCTGGTTACAATATATTTAGTAGATGTATGCAAGTTGTTTAGTATCTATGTTTAGTAGATGTATATAAGTTGTTTACTAGATGTATACAAGTTGTTTACTAGCTGTATAGTATCTGGTTTCTATATGATTAGTAGATGTATACAAGGTGTTTAATAGATGTATACAAGTTGCTTACTAGCTGTTTAGTAACTGGTTTATATATCTTTAATATCTGTTTACTTGATGTTTACTATTTATTAGCTGGTTACTAGTTGTTATTAACGTCTACGAGCTTTTATAGTCTTTTGTTAAGAATGATCAAAAATTCTTGATCACTAGACGACTTTCGATGTGAAGTAATAAAAACTTACACTCTGATTTTCAGTGTATTTGCTATGTACGTAAGAAAGAATGCAAAGCCAAAATAGCTCAAGATTGATATATAAATCTTAGAGGAACATGTCCGATTATGTTGGGGGAAGATGTATCCTGTGATTGTAAAACTAATTAAGATATAAATTGTTCACAAGTTGTCTAAAAGCTGTGTAGAAGCTGCTTTGATAAACAATTTTGATTCATAATTACAGATATTAAGAATATATAATAATATCATCCACTTTAACTAGTATATTGTTAAAATAAAACATTTCCATTTTTCATATTCTTTCATCTTATGTAGGTATAATAAATGTAATCTTAACTACGATAGCTAGCCTTACATCCCATAACTATAGTTATTAGCTACAATAAAATGTCTAGAAAGAACAAAATATATGAATGTCCAAAAACCATTTAAAACTAACTATAATTGGGAAAGTAATTGAAATCGCTCCGGCGTAATACAGTAAAAAACAAAAAACACTGTGGTTATCCCATTTTCTATCACCATAACAAATGTGTATACCCACACCTAAATGACCAATTATATCCTTTGTCCAAAAATGTCTGTGACTTTCACTTATAAATTTGTCACCGATAATTTAAATCCCATTAAGCAAACCACCCATTGCTAACCGTACCATAACCCCAGAGTCAACTTGGTTACCTACAATAAACATAGGTGGTGGTGTAAAGGATTGCTAAAATACCTCGACGCAGGCGCAAATGTCATAAAAAATGATCATAAAAATATAATTAGGAAAGTATTTTTTATTTGCGAACCATTTATAACTGTTACCAACAACACAAATAGTTATGTTACAAAGGATTTGCTTCAATACCTTGATGCAGGCGCAAAGGTCAAGGTATTGGAAAAAAATTCATGGAATATTATCCCTTCATAAAAGAGGTCATAAAATATATAATTAGGAAAGTATTTTTTATTTGCGAACAATTTATAAATGTTACCAACAACACAAATAGTTGTTACAAAGGATTGCTAAAATACCTTGATGCAGGCGCAAAGGTCAAGGTAATGGAAAAATTCATGGAATATTATCCCTTGACCAAAAACGAAAGTTTCTTCTATTTGGATAATAAAAAAAATATATATTAATTCAATACTTTGATTTTTCCATCAAAATGCTTGATAAATCTAGTTGTTTGATATTCTCTAACTAATTGAGTAATATGTTTTCATGTGCCTATTTAATTTACCAAAAACAGTATTAGTCTTCTTTCATAAAATCCCTCTAATTCCCCACCGGTGAAATATATGTTCCTCATATTTAATAATGATGGTTTGTCATAGATGGGTACTTGTAATTCATATTTAAGATACTTACATCCTTCTCTAACTAATATCCTTTTATCCATCATGTAAACAGGTTTAGAATTGTATTGCGTGCTTCAACCCCTAGCCACACCCACCACTGTAACAGATTTCACTTTTCCAATGGCTGCCCCAGCTACCTAAACTGTACATTTCTTTTGATTTTCTCTTTTCCTTTCTAAGCAATGTACACAATTTTTAAACTGGTGTTGACCTCCCTCTTTAATGGCATCCTCTACTTTATTTTCTTTATATTTCTGATCTTTTCCTAACAGTAGGTTGTTAAACTTTTATTATTTTATGGGATTATTGAGCACCCGAAATCCCTGATATTAAGTCATAACATGTAACTAGCAGAATATAGTAAAAGACATTAGACTCTAAAAAGATCAGATTTACCTACAATTCAATTTACCATCTACAATCCCTGGAGAAGAGCTTAGTATTTGCAGTTTAATTTTCAAATTTATTGATTTCACAGATTCCCGCTGGTAAATACCAATTTTTAACAAATGGCTGCCAACTCCATACCATTCAGACACTGGTTTACAACCTCATAGAACTGACTCTCAAGGTATCTGTAATGCACAATATATTTCTGTCTCTTTTCTTCTAATCAATATTAAAAAATTTCATAAACTGGTTTTGGAGTTCATTTTATTCTTAGAATTAAATTATTAAAAATTATTAAGCCAACAGAGATAATAATGATTTTGTGATAGTATCCCGTTAATAATACATACATAATTCTTATTTGTATATTTTCAAATTTTTTTATTTTAGAAAATTATTCATTAATCACATTCAAATAATATTCATAATATATCTTACAATTTTTTAAATTTATCAATAATGTTTCCCAATTATTAATATTAAATGACATTGCATCATATCTATTTTTAAGATTAAATATTAAGATGGGGTCGTCCTCGCGAGACATAGCGCTGACCAACTCACATTGCTCTGCCTCACCATTAAATTTAAGATACTCTAAGTCTGATATTGAATCCCTTATACGAAAAATCATCTCCTTAACTTCCAGGAGCAGTCGTGACAGCGGATTATTTTCGATTTCCGCATCGTGAAGATCAATTTGCTGTTGAAACTTGGTTGTCTCCATCATCAGCTCGGTGATTCGATTTTCCACGTTCTCAATATCAAAGAGATGGGAATCGTTATTGTTTTCGCTCTGCAAATCCACCAAGCGCCATTTCAGGATGTCCAACTCTTCTATAGTATCATAATAGATACTACCGAATTCTCGCCGCGACTCTTTGGAAACCTTTAAAATTTCCTTGAAGATTCCTATCTCAACCAACAAATCTTCATTTATTTTAAAATCACAGTGGTTGATTTGCTTGTTGATTTCAGTCATCTTATGTCCTTCGATTCAAATTTTGTACTGTTTTAGGTTTTGTAATCTCATCAACCAGGAAAAGACAGAACGTAGAATCGAGCAGGTACTTTATATCCAAGGATCAAACCCCCTCCCCCAAGAATCAAACCACCATCCTATGCGATTGGCTTAAGTAAAACCATTCCATACTGTGTCAAAGTGAGAAGAAGAATACATAAGAAACCGGAAATCAAAGGCAAAGTAAGATTGAAGGCCAGCATATATCGATATTGGGAACTGTTGTTATATGAGTACGCATACATTTAATTGTATTTAATATAATAGTTGTTGATAATTATAATTTTATAATGGTCATCATTAAGTAGGAGGAGTGGAAAAGAATTTTTATTCTTAATATTTAATCTTAAAAATAGATATGATGCAATGTCATTTAATATTAATAATTGGGAAACATTATTGATAAATTTAAAAAATTGTAAGATATATTATGAATATTATTTGAATGTGATTAATGAATAATTTTCTAAAATAAAAAAATTTGAAAATATACAAATAAGAATTATGTATGTATTATTAACGGGATACTATCACAAAATCATTATTATCTCTGTTGGCTTAATAATTTTTAATAATTTAATTCTAAGAATAAAATGAACTCCAAAACCAGTTTATGAAATTTTTTAATATTGATTAGAAGAAAAGAGACAGAAATATATTGTGCATTACAGATACCTTGAGAGTCAGTTCTATGAGGTTGTAAACCAGTGTCTGAATGGTATGGAGTTGGCAGCCATTTGTTAAAAATTGGTATTTACCAGCGGGAATCTGTGAAATCAATAAATTTGAAAATTAAACTGCAAATACTAAGCTCTTCTCCAGGGATTGTAGATGGTAAATTGAATTGTAGGTAAATCTGGTCTTTTTAGAGTCTAATGTCTTTTACTATATTCTGCTAGTTACATGTTATGACTTAATATCAGGGATTTCGGGTGCTCAATAATCCCATAAAATAATAAAAGTTTAACAACCTACTGTTAGGAAAAGATCAGAAATATAAAGAAAATAAAGTAGAGGATGCCATTAAAGAGGGAGGTCAACACCAGTTTAAAAATTGTGTACATTGCTTAGAAAGGAAAAGAGAAAATCAAAAGAAATGTACAGTTTAGGTAGCTGGGGCAGCCATTGGAAAAGTGAAATCTGTTACAGTGGTGGGTGTGGCTAGGGGTTGAAGCACGCAATACAATTCTAAACCTGTTTACATGATGGATAAAAGGATATTAGTTAGAGAAGGATGTAAGTATCTTAAATATGAATTACAAGTACCCATCTATGACAAACCATCATTATTAAATATGAGGAACATATATTTCACCGGTGGGGAATTAGAGGGATTTTATGAGAGAAGACTAATACTGTTTTTGGTAAATTAAATAGGCACATGAAAACATATTACTCAATTAGTTAGAGAATATCAAACAACTAGATTTATCAAGCATTTTGATGGAAAAATCAAAGTATTGAATTAATATATATTTTTTTTATTATCCAAATAGAAGAAACTTTCGTTTTTGGTCAAGGGATAATATTCCATGAATTTTTCCATTACCTTGACCTTTGCGCCTGCATCAAGGTATTTTAGCAATCCTTTGTAACAACTATTTGTGTTGTTGGTAACAGTTATAAATTGTTCGCAAATAAAAAATACTTTCCTAATTATATATTTTATGACCTCTTTTATGAAGGGATAATATTCCATGAATTTTTTTCCAATACCTTGACCTTTGCGCCTGCATCAAGGTATTGAAGCAAATCCTTTGTAACATAACTATTTGTGTTGTTGGTAACAGTTATAAATGGTTCGCAAATAAAAAATACTTTCCTAATTATATTTTTATGATCATTTTTTATGACATTTGCGCCTGCGTCGAGGTATTTTAGCAATCCTTTACACCACCACCTATGTTTATTGTAGGTAACCAAGTTGACTCTGGGGTTATGGTACGGTTAGCAATGGGTGGTTTGCTTAATGGGATTTAAATTATCGGTGACAAATTTATAAGTGAAAGTCACAGACATTTTTGGACAAAGGATATAATTGGTCATTTAGGTGTGGGTATACACATTTGTTATGGTGATAGAAAATGGGATAACCACAGTGTTTTTTGTTTTTTACTGTATTACGCCGGAGCGATTTCAATTACTTTCCCAATTATAGTTAGTTTTAAATGGTTTTTGGACATTCATATATTTTGTTCTTTCTAGACATTTTATTGTAGCTAATAACTATAGTTATGGGATGTAAGGCTAGCTATCGTAGTTAAGATTACATTTATTATACCTACATAAGATGAAAGAATATGAAAAATGGAAATGTTTTATTTTAACAATATACTAGTTAAAGTGGATGATATTATTATATATTCTTAATATCTGTAATTATGAATCAAAATTGTTTATCAAAGCAGCTTCTACACAGCTTTTAGACAACTTGTGAACAATTTATATCTTAATTAGTTTTACAATCACAGGATACATCTTCCCCCAACATAATCGGACATGTTCCTCTAAGATTTATATATCAATCTTGAGCTATTTTGGCTTTGCATTCTTTCTTACGTACATAGCAAATACACTGAAAATCAGAGTGTAAGTTTTTATTACTTCACATCGAAAGTCGTCTAGTGATCAAGAATTTTTGATCATTCTTAACAAAAGACTATAAAAGCTCGTAGACGTTAATAACAACTAGTAACCAGCTAATAAATAGTAAACATCAAGTAAACAGATATTAAAGATATATAAACCAGTTACTAAACAGCTAGTAAGCAACTTGTATACATCTATTAAACACCTTGTATACATCTACTAATCATATAGAAACCAGATACTATACAGCTAGTAAACAACTTGTATACATCTAGTAAACAACTTATATACATCTACTAAACATAGATACTAAACAACTTGCATACATCTACTAAATATATTGTAACCAGAACTCAACAACTTGTATACATCTACTAAATGTATAGTAACCAGATACTAAATAGCTAGTAAACAACTTGTATACATCTAGTAAACAACTTGTATACATCTATTAAACATATAGAAACCAGATACTAAACAACTTGTATACATCTACTAAATATATAGTAACCAGATACTAAACAACTTGTATACATCTACTAATTATATACTAGCCAGATACTAAACATCTAGTAAACAACTTGTATACATCTAGTAAACAACTTGTATACATCTATTAAACATATTAAACCAGATACTAAACAAGTTGTATACATCTACTAAATATATAGTAACCAGCTAATCAGTATTATAATTAAAGAGTTTATTAAACTTATTCAGAATCTTAGACAATGATGCCTTACTCATACAAATAGTATACAAATAGAATAGAATTAGAAAACTAGAACTAGAAAAATAGTTGAAAACAAAAACCGATATTACCAGGTCCCAACACCTCTATCATAAACTTCAATCAAAAATTAAATTGATAGGCGCTCCTATGCTAGCTAATGATGCCTTCGAAATATGTTACAATATTATTATCGGATGGAACAAATGAATGCTTTAAAAATAATTCAGCATCTGAGAAAGATTACATTGTGAGAACTATTTTACATCTATCTATGGGAACCAAGCGAAAATCTACGCTTGGAACGAAGATTAATAAGCGACATGTTTCTTACAGAGGGCTGAAGTAAGAAAATTAATTATATACAAATATACATAAAATATAATTAATTATGAATTTAATGAAATATGTTTACAATAATAAAATATATAAAGAAATATTGAATAATCCTACAAATTTTGTATCTGACTGTAATTAAAACTCCAGGTACAAATGAAGGGGAAGTATTTTATTCAATGTCCTTGGGTCTTGGGCATGTGACTTTGATGACGGTCAGGTAATGATAGTTCACTGCAAGTGTGTTTGGCTAACACATCTTAGAAACTTTAACTTGTGTACTTTGATAGTTCTTAATAAGAGACTATAGCGACTCATAATACTTGTTAACATTTAGTTATCATCTAAAACCAAGTACTTTACAGATACTATACAGATAGTAACCATCCAAAATCAAGTACTGTACAGGTACTATACAAAAAGTAACCATCCAAAAGCAAGACTAAAAAGAAAGTAACCATCAAAATACTGCTAGGTAACAACTAAATACAACGAGTCCAACGTGTCAAGTCTATGTCGGTATGGCTAGAACCCTAAAAATTGTATATCTCTGGATAATCTTTAAAGTCAATACCTATTAAATTCTGGATGGAGCAGTGGAGACGAAATTTCTACGGGATCCCCAATTAAAATTTTTCTGTACCATTAAAAAATTTGTTGGGATTGACTGAGGATTATAAAAAAGTTTTGTTAAATTGTAAGCATGAACTAGTGTTGATGCTAACTAAGAATCTTGGTGATGTGTTTGAGCAAACCAGAAATGAACAAACTTTTAAGTTGGAAATGACGAATAAAATCTGGAAAATTCCCCATGTAACTCTGAGCGATTTTGCAAAAAATTAAGATGTACGATATTATTAAAAGTGGTGTAAACCTACCAATCGCATTCCGGAGTTGGGATTCATATGTTAACGCCAAATTGGGGTATGGAAGTCAACACAGCTGGAATGTGAAATTGTCGGCTAACCGCAAATAACCAAGATTTGCCATAATTGGATTTACACTAAATGGAGAACTTATCACAAATAACTTATCAAACTTGAAAGTTCACTTGAATTCTGAGTCATATCCATGTGATAATCTGAATGTTGATTTTAGTAAGAATTAGTATGCTCACCTATATGAAATGTATACAAGATTTCAATCTAGTTAATCGTGAATCACAACCATTTTTGACCCCAAATGAATTTAAATTGAAGACCCCTATTATTGTGGTTGATCTTTCATATCAAAATGAATCAGTAAAATTGGTCCTATTGATGTGAGAATTTCAATAGAACTAAAGACACCAAGTCATGAAAATACCCAAGATTATTGTCTCCTCATACAAGACCGTTTAGTTGAATATAACCCACTAAACGGACTAGTACAACGAGTTGTTTAACATTAGAAAAATGTTGAAAGATACTGTTTCGATTGATGTTCAAGGTTTCTTTGATAATAATAATAATTTTATTCTAAAGGAAATTGGAATTGTATTCGAAAAAGATCCAAACTTGAATAATAGTTTTTTAATAGAACCACCATATGATTTTACTTTGCTAAATACAAAATCTCGAAAGACTGCAATTTGGTTAACCAATACACATCACAAAATTTTTTGGAACGATGGAGAAAATAGTTTTCCACAAACTCGAAAGTATCTAAGGACAAATACAAGCGGAAAACAAATTATTTGTAAAGGTGTGGAAAAGAAACGATTTCTACAGACGTTTTTTGGGAGTCGTCAGCTCATTAATGTCGAGGAAATGGGCTGTCCGTCATTAAACAGGTTTAAAGGAAACCGGTTTCCCTATTGTGAAACACACCTTAAGGGCGGGGTTTGTGCTCTAAACAATGCATACATTATTTTGACATTTTTTAAAAGTAGCTCCAAAACAATAAAATAATTTTTATACATTATTTTAAAGTTGAGACTAGATGTGTAAGGATGTGCAAGAAAACAAAATTAACCAAATTAAGTTTCATGAGGAAATTGACCAATTTATTGAACAATTTAAAGGAGAGATAATTGGTCAGCATTTTCAATACCTTCTAAACACAAAAACTATGTTCATGAATCGAGGTGGACATGACCTCAAAACTACGAATTATGGTGAACACTTTACATTTTGTAATCCAGAAATGACGTCGGAAACGTGCGCCTGCTTCTTCTATGCAAATCGCCGGAATCATAGCAGAAAATAAATTTCTATATATACAAAAAAATGTTCGCAATACCAAAATAAATAAATGTAAATGAATAAATGTATTTTTATGGTACAAAATAAACTTCTGACATTTTATTTCGAGTTAAAATTACAGGTACGGAGAATGGAAAATATTTCCTTGACTGAGATATGTCGGCTACTTGCGAGTTGTTGCGCGGTCGTGACTTCAACCCCTATTATGGGAACGTATTAGAGCTCGCACTTAGCCGTGAGGTCGTTGGCGTGAGGCTCATGATTTTGTCAATGGGCGTGCGCCTTCAGACTTGTGCATGTGTCCCTTTTATTCCGGTCAGGTAATAGACAGGTGCGCATGTTCGGGTAGCTCTTGCTTGAATCCCTTTTATGATATGTTTATGACCCGTTTGTAGAAAGGAGAGATCTTGAAAAAATTTACCAGTTAAACATTCTGGGGCGAAAAAAAAGTCTGTTTGAAAATATTCGACATCTGAGAATCATTAACTTGTGGGATTTATTTTATTTGGGGTTCTTTTGATTTCTAAATTAGTTTTACAATCATAGGAAACGTTATTCCCCAACATGAACGGACATGTCCCTCTAAGGCAACCAGCTTTAGATGTTTTGGGTTTGCGACCTTTCTCACGTGCACAGCAACACCTGCTGAATATTAATTGCTGATAATAAGGAAAAGGATACGTGATCAATATTGTCACATGGAGATGTGGGGAAAGTGTGCGACCTTTCTCCC
The DNA here is from genome assembly GCF_043229965.1 of Drosophila suzukii. NCBI lineage: Eukaryota > Metazoa > Arthropoda > Insecta > Diptera > Drosophilidae > Drosophila > Drosophila suzukii. Next base: position 38,537,601 of record NW_027255896.1, on the reverse strand, counting down.
GTGTACAGCAACACCTGCTGAATATTAATTGCTGATATGATCGTGGCATTTTTATGACATCTAAACCCCTTAAAATCAGATAATTTATGGATTATGTTAATTGTCCCAGAACCCGCATACATTAATGAATAGGCGGGGGTCATTAATATGCTAATTAGTGAGAGGCGGGGGTCATTAATATGCTAATTAGTAAGGGGGCGGGGGCCATTAATATGCTAATTGTCCCAGAACCCGTCTTTCCCTACTACTGATATTGCATCTGCTCAACATTTGTTGTACCGGGTTTATATATTCTTTTTGGGGTAAAACTTTCTATGAAAGAATACCATCTTTTCATTTCTATGTTGGCATTTTAATCCGAAATCGTGAAAGATAAAGATTGATGATTAATGACAAAAAGATTCCCAAATTTTTTAAGGCCCATACTATGGCTAGCAGTTCCTTTTTGTTTGTGACATAAAGTTGCTCGGTTTTATTAAGTTTTTTAGAAATGAAAGTAATTGGTTTATTATCCTGTGCTAATACAGCCCCGGATGATAATTTGGTAGTGTATGGATCATCAAATTCTTTAGACCAACGCTTTATAAATAAGTTCTTTATTATATGAAAAACAAAGCTTAACATCATCAGCATACATTAGTACACGAGAGTGATTTACGATAGAAGGAAGATCATTTATAAATTACCGCTCCTATCTTTTTTAAAAGATTAAGACCTATAAGTATGTCGGATTTTATCCCTTCTACTTCATAAAATACTTGTTTTGTGTTAAGTATTGTTATTTATTGATAATATTTTATTATTGTAAACCCATTAATGGTTGAAACTCTCTTGTAAATTGGGACCACTTTTTTTATTTTGATATATAATTTAACAGGATGTTGTTCCTGTGTCAATTAAAACTTTTAATTCTTTTTTTGATTTTTTTGTCTGTTCTTATTAAGTGGGGTAATCCTACTCTGGATTCTGATTTAAAAAATGATCCTTTTCTATATTATTTATTCTCATATTTTTTTTTGAGAATGCTGATTAATTGAACCAGTTGGTTTTTCGGTGCTTATATTTGTTTTTTGCGCTTGGTTTTGATTGCAATTATTTCTTGGATAATAATTATTATAATTTTGTCTGTTACTACTACCCCTTTCAAAATTGTTATTACGCCGATTTTGATACTGGATTGATTCATCTATCTCCATGGGTTCAGGAGTAGAATGTACCTGATTGTTATTGGACTTTAAATTATTATTTTGTCCCCACTGATTGTTGTTATTCTGTCCCTGATTCCACTGATTATTTTTTACCTGCGAAGATCTTTGATTGTATCTCAAATAGTTTGAATTATTGTTATTAGTAATCTTTTGATTAAAAGAATTATTATTTTGTTCTGCGCCATTACTATAATTTGAGCTATAATTTCTATAGCTCATTTTAACGAAATTGTGAGCGAATTTTGCTCTCATATTATTACTTTTCATATCCTGTATAAACGCCATTGCATTAGGCAAGTCTGTTGGGTTCATGAAATACAGAGTCGATGATATTTATTTATTTATTTCGCCAACAGTTTGAAGAAGGGCAAAAGGTAGGAATTTTTTTTGAACACGCTCAATACGATTGATGTGTTTAGAACCAGTCGGACTCCAAACAAACGAAGCATATTCCAATCTGGACCTAATGAACAATGAAAATAGGCTTAGTTTCGTGTACGGAACCATACATAGCGTATGCCTTTGGAATTATGTAATTTATGTGATCAATGAAAGTAAATTTGGTATCAAACATAACTCCTAGGTCCAGTGATTCATTTCTTAAGGAAAGAACATGGGAACTAATGGAATACGAGGTAAGGACATTAATTAATCGTTTGCTGTACCTAACGTAGAAACATTTTGACACGTTCAGAGGCAACTTATTAGGAGAACACCAAGGTCATTTTGAAGAAGTTCACTATCGGAGATTGAGTTCACAGACCTAAATAATAATTAATTTACGGATAAATAACGGCAAAATATCAGTAAAAAACATTTTGGAAAAGTTCAAGTTTAAGGAGTTGTACTGCTAACTTGATATCAACTTAGCAGAACAACTAAATTTTTAAAAAAATAAATTTTAAAAATGGAGCGACAAAATTAATTCTGGCACGGATAGTTTACGGATAAATAACGGCAAAATATCAGTTAAAAACATTTTTGAAAAGTTCAAGTTTAAGGAGTTGTACTGCTAACTTGATATCAACTTAGCAGAACAACTAAGTTTTTTAAAAAATAAATTTTAAAAATGGAGCGACAAAATTAATTCTCTCACGAATAATTTACGGATAAATAACGGCAAAATACCAGTTAAAAACATTTTGGAAAAGTTCAAGTTTAAGGAGTTGTACTGCTAACTTGATATCAACTTAGCAGAACACCTTATAATTTTTAAAAAAATTAAGCGGCAAATTTATTTCTTTAACGAACTATTTACGGATAATTAACGGCAAATTGTCAATAGGAAAAAAGTTTGGATATCAAAAGTTGTTTTGGTAACTTGATGCGTATAATATACTGGGAACCATTGCTGAAGACTCAGCATCATGAGCCTACACGAGCGAAGATAGGTTGAAGTAGCCCAAAACAAATATATATTGGCCATGTTCCAGCTCCTGGTATTGGTGGGCAATATTGTCTACATGCGCTTAATGTAAATCAAAACTGATGCTTAGGGATATGTATGATACTGTCAGGAAAATTGTTTCCGTAGGACCAGCGAGAGATACACAGAGTTGGTCGAGCAGAGAATCCTCGTTCTGGAGACGAATAGCAATGCAACGCAGCTCACGCCGCACAGCAATTAAAACGCCGCCACCTCTGGAGCATCGTGTTTTAACGCAATCTCGATCTTTACGGAACACATGATAAAGATTTGCATCAAAGAATTCATTATCAAAGAAATCCATGTTGAGCCAGGTTTCAACAAAAATGAAGACGTAGTAATCACCATGAGACGTTGTCTGGAAAAGGGATTGATCCATCGTACGCATACCACCGACATTTTGAAAATAAATATTGCAATTTGTATTGTTTGCGCATATCCGGTCATCCATGGTGCTGCTATCCCGTAATTGGTCTAGCATCATGGCCCGAATCAGTAAGAGGCCTCGCTGGGATTCTATCATAATTACTAAAATGATTTGTAAGAACCTTCAGTAATGTAGTAGTACGGATACGAATAGGCTGGTGATCGTCGCTCCAAATATTAGGTGGGCAGTCGAAATTAGCATTCAAAAAATAACTGCACGCAGGTGAATCCACTTCTGGTAATAATGAGCGAGAACGTATTACAGCTGCCGCAGACCATTGTTGTTGTTGATGACGAGAGCATCTCCAGAGAGCACCTTCAGAGAGAGCACTATGAGAGGCTCGCCATCCAGCCAAATGTGTCTATAAAAGTTGTTGAAGAAAGTCGAGTGTCAAAAAGGTAGACACGGAGAACGCATATCCATTTGGCGATGAAGAGTAAGAACCCAGGTACTTAGGGAAAGAGGCGCAAGATGGTGAGAGCGCAACTCCGAGGAGCGCGTCGATATTAGAGCCAGGCGGACGGCGAATGTCGCACAAAGCGGACAACAAAAGCTCCGGCTGATGTTGTTGATTTCGCAACGGGAGAAAGGCGCAAGAGGATGAGAGCGCAATGCCGAGGAGCGCGCCGATAATAGGGTTAGGCGGACAGCGAATGTCGCACAAAGTGGACAACAAAAGCTCCGGCTGTTGTTGTTTATGGTGCGTTAGGAGAGAGACAGAAGATGATGAAAGCGCAGTGAGAAAGGCAAGCAGCTGCCGATGATGTTTCGAAAACGCCTCCGACAAATGAGGAAAGGCTTGCAGAAGATGTCCCGCAAAAGTATCGACGCCAGTGGAGTCGAATACTAGGGGTTTCTTGATGGATGACTTGATGTTGAAGTTTGTCCAGGCTCCGGCCAATTGGATAAGATTCCCTCCCCTACCACACTGGGCCGTTCTCTATGAATAAATCTTTTGACCTTAACTGAGTTCGGCCAGAAATCTTTTTTGAAGACTTGGTCGTAAAGCTGATCGTTGATACAAAGCTTTAAATTTACAACCTTTAAAGCTGTAACGTCAACATCTTTTTTTACAAGTTTTACACAAGTGAAAGAATTAGCATCCCCCTTAAGCTTGGTGGACACATAATTTAAAACAGCACTCGGCTCTGTATCTATTGCAAACTTTCCGACAAGAGCTTCGTCATTAGGAGCCACTCCAACAACATATTTATTGGGCTTTTTGTTATTCCTTCTCTTCTTATTTCGAATTTGTATGAAATTTCCTCTCTCAGTATCCAGAGCATGATTAGAAGGGTCAACGACCGGGGAAGAAGTTGCAGCAGCTGCCGCATATGACTGGGGAGCTGCAGTTACGTTAATAGGCCTCGGTAGACGAGGTTTTAGATTCACATTTAAATTTTGAGTCAATGCATAATCTTTAGGGGGGAACGCCTCCAAGAATTTATTATGAAGGCCCTGATATAAGCGCTCCAAGGCTTTCAATTTATCATCAAATTCGTTAATTTTAGAATTCGAATAATTCGCTACCACACAGCTGTCACATTGCCACAGTATGTTGGTTTTAGTAAAAGTTTGAGCACATCGTCCGGTACGGCTGCGCAAGAACTATGATAAGCGCGACGGCACAAAGAGGAACAGCGCACAGCATCCGAAGCGCGAAGCTGCGTCAATTTAATATCGGTATTGCACTCGGGAGAGCGGGGAAGTAACATAGCGAGAATTTTAAGCACTGAACGCAAAGAAAGCTAGATGACGACCATGATATTGGGCCGTTAAGGCCAGTTACAAAAACTCTTAGTGCACTCTGTCTATGTCTATTATTGATTTCTGAAGTGATTGGCTTATTACGGCCTTATGTCATTACAGTTTTGTTAGTCAGCAATGTTAGTTTCCTGCACTCCTGGTCATAGTATTCCATTACACTTAGTTTTCCTTGTGCTTTATTAGTTCTGTGGTCAAAAAAGCTTGCTTTTCTAGTTCTTGATTCGCGATTTTGCTTGTGCTCGGCGTATCGGTCATTTCTAAATTATTAAATAGATTCAACAAAACTTCTAGATCTTCCAGGATGTGTTATATAATTTATCTTTCAAATTAAATTTTTACTAAAACAATATAATTGTTCTTATTTCTTACGATCTTTCGATTTTTAAGCTTTGTCTTCTTTGATGATGGCGAGGGAATGCCCTTCAGCACTTCCTTCCTTCTTTATTATTATACCCGTTACTCGTAGAGTAAAAGGGTATACTAGATTCGTCGGAAAGTATGTAACAGGCAGAAGGAAGCGTTTCCGACCCCATAAAGTATATATATTCTTGATCAGGATCACTAGCCGAGTCGATCTAGCCATGTCCGTCTGTCCGTCTGTCCGTCTGTCCGGATGAACGCTGAGATCTCGGAAACTATGGGAGCTAGGCTATTGAGATTTGGCGTGCAGATTCCTGAGCTTCCTACGCAGCGCAAGTTTGTTTCAGTAGACTGCCACGCCCACTCTAACGCCCACAAACCGCCCAAAACTGTGGCTCCTACAGTTTTGATGCTAGAATAAAAATTTTAACTGAAATGTAATGTTCTCATCAATACCTATCGATTGACCCAAAAAAAAGTTTGCCTCGCCTACTTTAACGCCCACAAACCGCAAAACCCTGTGACGCCCACAATTTTCATGCTAGATAAAAAATTTTAACTGAAATGTTTTGGTCTCGTCAATACCTATCGATTGATCCAAAAAAAATTTGCCACGCCCACTCTAACGCCCATAACGCTTAAATCTGTATACCGCCGGTAGGTGGCGCATTTTAATCTCGCTTTGCTGCTTGCATATCTCCATTTAGCTGAGTAACGGGTATCTGATAGTCGAGGTACTCGACTATAGCGTTCTCCCTTGTTTTGGTTGTAGTTGTGTTGAATTTTTCAGAAGGAATGCCCTTAAGCTCTTCCTTCCTTCCTTCTTTGATTTATTGAAATATTTCCGTTTTATTATCCTTGGTTTTTCCCGTTGATATGTTTATGTTTTTAAATTATTGTTTTTATTTTATTTTCTTTTTAAATTGTTTTTTTTTTGTTTATTATGCTTTAATTATTATTTTTGGTTATCACTGCATTTAATATTTTGTTTTTGCTGTGTGTTCTTGTACTGTGAATTAATTTATTCAACCCACCTTTATTATATTTTACCAGCTATTTAAATAGATTATTACTTTAATTGATTTTCATTTAAATTTTAAAAACACCATCACTGTCACAATGTTGGGTGTCGTCGATTTGTGGTGAATGTTTTAATTTTTCCAATAAAAATTGTTGGGTTTTTTGCGGCGCGAGTTCCGTTTTTAAATTAACTTGTTATAATTCATATTTTTTAAGAACTTTTTTATGACACCGCCCCAGGTTGGGCGCCAATTAAGATTGTCACTGGTAATTTATTAAAAAAAATATATTTTTTATTTATTCGAATTTAATGTTAAATCTTTTATTTTATTTCACTAATACAAAACACTTTATTTCTTACATTCGAATTCCGAACTTCCGATCTCTTTCTCGATCCAAAATGGACTGCCGGCCAGAAGCTTTTCTTTGAGCTTCAAGAACTTTTCCTTTGTTTAGAATAAAAGCTTCAAATATGCTGACCGATGTAATTTGTTTGGGCTTGGATCGTTTGAACTAGTTAGTTTGAACTTGCAACGCAATTTATTGGGCTTCGAGCGGAAGCTGATGTTTACTTTAATTTTGGTTTGCTTATCTTGGCTGGGAAACCAAGAGCGGTCCCCAAAGCCAAAGGCAAGGGCAAAGACAAAGGCAAATGCAAAGGCAAATGCAAGGCATAGGCAAAGATCGCTTAGATTGAATTTTCAAAATTTTTTATTAATTCCATAAGTGGCCCGGTTTTACGGGTTGGATAACTTGCACGCCCACACCTTATTTTGCTACAACAGCAAAGTGAGTTCAGTCTCAGCGGCCTTCTGAGAACGGAACACCTGCCTTGGCCACGTCGCCGCCTGCTGCAGTATCTTTAACGGAAAACCCGTTGCCGGAAATCCACATCAAACCCTTTGGTGGAGGCTACAAGGAATGGGCTGCCGTTAAGGACATTTACGAGAGCACCGTCCGCATAAAGACCCACCTAGGAATGATACAAAAATTTCACTGCTTTAAGTCTCTCAGAGTTGGTGAACCGGCCAATCTTCTAAGTCATATGTCCATTATGGAATCAGCTTATGATTCAGCATGGAAACGCCTCAATGAACGATATGACCGCCCAAGGCGTAAACTCCTTGCTGGACGCTTTCATGAGACTGGCTGCTGCCCCCAACGGCGAGGTGTCTAAACTACGTAAACTTACTGATGGCGCCAATGAAATCATTCGGGGACTAGATGCGGTTAGAGATACCAGCCGTGACTGCTGGGTGATTCATCTTGTACTGGCTAAAATTGACCCCGACTCGAGGAGGAAGTGGATAGAGGACACCAGAGGCGTTGCGGTACCAACCGTTACAGATTTGTTTAAGTTTCTTGACAATGACTGTGAGGATTTTGAACTAAGCCAAGCTACTTCGGCAATCAAAGCGAATCGCTCACTTATTACAGTTAGCGTGGCAATTGCGGTAAGTGTGGCTCCGCTGACCATCAGTTGTGAAGATGCTCCCAGTTTTAAAGTAAGAACACCGAACAGCGTCGCTCCTTTGTGAAAGAAAAGTCGCTTTGCTTTAATTGCCTACGGCCTGGTCACCGATCTTCACAATGTCAATCGAAACAGTCGAGCAAACACTCCAACGGCCGTCATCATTCTCTTATATATCATGAAAACATGGATGCCATATCAATTGCTCCTGCGGACACTGGACAAGCCAGTCCTCCAACTTCTGGATGTAGCTCAACTCTAGTCCCCAGACGCAAAACCGCAGCTCATCAACACAGTCACCGGGACTCAAACGAAGCACATTGCCCACAGCTTTGGTGTATGTCCAAAACGCTTAAGGGACTTAAACTATTTGCCGTGTGCTATTGGATAGCGGCTCTGAGCTGTACAACGTTCTTGATCGTTCCATCAACGCACTTGGCCTCGAACGTTCACCCCTCAAGGGTTCTAGTTTGCGGAATATCTTCCGTCAAGGCCGAAACTACTATAGGATTGGCAACGCTGCTCATTAAATCAATGGTGTCACTGGATACATTTGTTGTCGCAGCGTCTGGGACGACATTGACAAAAAAGCTTTAAGGATCTACGACAGACTCCAACTAGCCGACATTTCGTTTAACACATCTTTACCTGTAGACATTTTATTGGGAAATGAACCAATTTAGTCTATTCTGTCAGGTGAGAAAAAATATGACACCGATGGAAATACTATTGCCATCAGCTTGATCTTTGGAAGGATAATCTCTTCGATTACAATGCCGCACCGATCAAGCGCCAACATGCTCTTTTTAACGCTTTTGGAAGATCGCGGATAACACTGAGCATACACAAAGAGACCCTTCGCACGAAAAGGTGGAGCAGCACTTTCTAACCATACATTTTCGAGACTCTGACGGCAAATACATCAATAAAACACAAAAGCCAACACTTTGGAGAACAGTGATATGGAGCAGCGCAAACAATATCTATGCCTAGGTCATATGCGTAAGCTGTGGCCAGAAAAATGCAACACATCATCCAAAATTTGGTACATGCCACACCACCCAGTTCTAGGAAAAAAGCTGCGTGTGGTATTTGACGGGTCACTTAAAGACGTAATCGGCCAAGCTCTAAATAAAGCCCTTAATTTTCGACCCAGCATTCAACGTAACCTCTTTCATGTATGCCTTCGTTTTCAAACATTCGGCTAAGATATAGTCGTGTGGAGAGGCGCATACAGTGATCCTTTTCAACACTCTGCACAGTAACCTATGGAAAAAGCTGTGCACTGTTTCTTGCTGTCAGAGTACTGGAACAACTAGCGAGAGACGAGCACCCAATAACCATTGCGGTTAAAATTGAGGAATGCAATGGAATCCCCAAGACGATGTATTGTCCTATGTTACGAAGCCTCACTTTGAACGCAGCCAGATGCTACAAAACGGCAAGTTTTGCCATATGACTCACAAATACTTGATCTTCTAGGTATTCTGGCGCCTGTGGTAGTACAGTTCAAGATCCTTTTCCAAGAACCCTGGCTTCTTGACCTGGACTGGGATTCAAAACTCGCACCGAAGCTGGTTGAGTGGTGGCAGACTTGTCGCGACGATATCAACCACATAACACACTCAAGAATTCCACGTTATGTACACAACGACTGATAAAAAATTTGAATTACATGGATTTTCAGACGTATCTATAAAGGCATCTGTCGTATACAGCCGCGTAAGCAATGCAGACGGCACCTAATTGGTGTCTCTTAAGGCGGCTAAAATACGCGTTGCGCCACTTAAGCAACAAAGACTTCCTCGGCTGGAACTCTGTGGCGCGCTATTGCTCACTCGCCTTCTCCGAGCTGTAAAAGAAGGCTTGCATCATGAGGATATAAATTTATATATATATGTAGGATTTGAATCTGGCGGGCTTATTACACGGCACACTCGAAGCGGGTCAAGTTATATGGCAACTCTTAATCAGTTCGCAATCTAAAATCCTCGATAAAGTACTCGATTCTTTTAATGCCGCCGATACCTACAGGAGTGAGCGGGGAGTCGTCGTTTAGCGTTCGTGAAGACCAGAATACAATTCATGTGACATAAAAGGAACTCTATAAAGTTAATCTAAGCACATCTATGTTTAAACTTTATCCCAATAAAACATTGTGAATCTAACGATTCCTACAATTTGGAGGCTCATCCGGGATTGACCCAAACATTAGAGTGCAGAAGTTTTAACAAACACAACTACAATGATTGCCAAATTTCAAGTCTTGTGAAATGACAATTTGAGACAACTGCGCAGTTAATTTAGCAGTGTGTCCAAAAAAGACGACGACAAAAACCAGAATTCGGCAGATGTGCGTGTGAGAACGCGCAAGGGAAACGCTTAGAGCCAATAGCGACTACAGTCCAGGAGGTAGTGCATCATAGATCCCCAGAGTGTCGGTCTGAGATCCGGCCAGTCACGGTGAACTGGTAACTTGCAGAGACTGATCTGTGGAAGGCGCTGGGAGCAGCGATAGACAGAGGCGAGCGGAGGAAGTCAGTAGCGTGAAACGGGCACTAGAGCAAAGGCGGGTTGACGGAATCTGGAGGGCAAGATTTCCAAGAAGAGCAGCACTGAGTCTGGAGTAGCAGATCTTGGTGGAAGGCAACGACGTCAGCGGACAAGCAACGGCAAGAACTTTTCAAGTTGAATAGTCCAGAAGAAAATCCAATTGGCAGTGCATCGAAAAGGGTGGTAATCAGAAAGCTGACCCAATCAAATTGAAAGTCGGTCACAAGCAGTGAAGGTAGACTGTATGTCTAAAACCAAAATTTGTCATTAACTGAAAAGTTATTCATATAATCTATATTTATAAACATATAATCTTTATGTTACTGTTAAGCTAATATCAATACATTTTAAGGAAATTTCATCTCAAAATGCAACTCGAAGAGATAATGTTAATGCGATGCGACGATTTGCGCGCAAAGCTACTAGAACTTAATTTACCCACAGCCGGTAGAAAACACGTTATACAGGATCGACTACTGGCTCACTTTGGTATGCAGGACGATGATGATAACAACGACTCGGATGGAGTCGAATCTGTAGCTACCGCTCTCGATTGTCAAGTGCAGGCAGCGCCTATAAGCCGTTCTTTGCTTGCACTTAAAGATGTAGAAGGCAGTGATTCAAATTTTCCAGGTACAGGTAGTCCAGATATAGAACGTGGATCCAGGAGTTGGAGAAATGTGCTTTGACTGTGCAGTGGAGTCAGCTTCAACTATTCATTTATTCTAAGCAGTTGCTCAGTGGGGCTGCAAAATCGTACATTCGCAGTCAGGTTGACATTCGCAACTGGGATTTGCTGTTAAAATATCATCTGCTGAGGTTCATCGCAAGCTAGGTCAACGTGCACAGAGAAAAGGAGAGACACTTCAGGAATATTTGTAGGCTTTGATGGAAATAGCCAATGCTAATTCCGTTCACGTGGAGAACGCGGCTACTAAGCCAAAAAGCAAGTTTACGGCTTCCGGCCTTGAACAAAAAATGATTAAATCTTCTTACGCTCAATTCAAAGGACTCGTCGACACAGTAAAATCTATGCATATTGCGCAGACACATTTTTCTCAAGCTGGGCAACGAAACTCTTACCGGGAAATAAAAGTGTTTGACGGGAATAGGCGAGAGTCAAGCTCTAACTTTTGGGAGCATTGTCATACCTGTTGAAATAAACAACATGCACATGAAGGTGGAGTTTCACGTGGTTCCAGATGAGGACATGGGCTTCGAAGCTATTTTAGGCAGAAAACATTAAAACCAGAAACGTTAACATGAAAGTTTCAAACGAAGGCACTGAGTTTATGCGACGGAATGAATCCAAAATTAACGAAGATAAACATATTAATTTCGGGTTCGAGTTTCTGCATGACTTTAAGGGCATGTGTGCAGAACAGGCAGCAGTTTCGGATCACGTTGATTTATCCCATTTAAATCAATCACAGCAGTCTGCGGCCAAAAGTTTGGTTGAAGAGTATGCACCCGAGCGCAACGCAAATGCTCCTGAACAAATAAAAATCATTTTGAAGGATGAAATACCTGTCTATCAGCATCCACGTCGTTTACCTGTCTGTGACCAGAAAACAGTTGACGATCAAGTTCAGGATTGGCTTGCAGAGAAAATCATCCAACCAAGTACCTCAGAATACGCACCGCCGGTAGCTTTGGTGTCCAAGAAAAACGGAAAGAAGAGACTGTGCTGTGACTACCGAAAACTGAATGAGAAAATTATCCGAGACAATTTTCCGATGGCTCATATGGAGACCGTGCTAGACAAGCTGCAAGCGTCCAAGATATTCACTACTTTAGATCTAACAAACGGCTTTTTCCACATTCCGATTGAACTAGGATCTCGATAGTATACATCATTTGTGACCCAATCTGGACAATTTGAATTCCTTTATGTACCATTTGGCATATCAAATTCACCTGCGGTTTTCACAAGATTCATCATGGCAGTTCTAAGGGAGCTCATCGCCACTAACGTAGTCGTTGTGTACAAGTTATATGACACATTATTTAGGGGCTCTTACCCAATTTATAAACAACTTTGAGCCGAGAGCTAATTTCCAAATAACTCTGACAGACCCGAGATAAATCCGTGGTCAGCTATTTCTGCCAAGCAGGCCTCCAAATCATTCCCACCCAGATCAATTTCACGCAGTCCGAATCAAACGGATGCTGTAAACATCCAAACCGATATTGTAAACAATCGGAGCCCCAAGCGAGCCCTGAGTCCGCTAACGTAAACAAAAAGATCCCCAAAGCGGTCCCTAAACTCCGCTAATGTAAACACCAATTTCCGGCCAAGATTGGACTTCGAATTTAATTGGCAAATTGTATCATCCTATTTTCCGACTCTCTTGAGTCATTCTCTTTATCAATTTTTGGGGATAAAATCTCTTAAGCCGAGGTTTGATTATTGATCATTGAACTAGAGAGCAGGCAGTCCGTTTTTGAGATCCGAATCGAGCAGAACAATAATTCGAGAATAAATAGAAGAGCAGTGAAATAAATAAGTTCGACCTATTGAAAAATTGTAATAGTGAATAAGTGATTGTTAGAAATAAAAATAAATTTTTTTAATCAATTCACTAGTGAGAAACTTAATTGGCGCCCAACGTGGGGCCGTGTGATTAAAAAATTCTAAAGCAAAGCTTTTAAATAAACCCCAAAAAAGTTTAAAAGTGAAAAAGGAAATTTTGCGCGGCCAACAACCCGATACAACCGACGAATATATAAAGCCTGTGTTGATAAAAATAAGGAGGAAATTAATAAATGCAATAATCCCCTTAAACTCTATACAACCGGCAAAAAAAAAAAAAAGTTTGTGTTGATCAAAAAATAATAAGGTGGAAAATAATTAATGGAATAATCCCCTTAAAATCTCAAATTACAAAATAGTGTTCGTAACATAAATTCACTGCTCGGACAAAATACAAAAAAATTTAAAAAGTGACAACAAAATTCATCGAAACAAATAAACATTGTAAAAAACAATTTAATTAAAAAAAAAAAATATTGCAAACAAATCTTCGAAATCATCAACAAAAAGACATTTAAAGAATAAAGGCTGAAGGGCAATCCCTCGCTAAGAAATAAACACTGAAGAAAGAAGGAAGACACCAATTTAAAAACCCGAAGAAAGAAGGAAGACCCCAAGATACAAAAAAGGGAAGGACGACCCCAAGCAGGATCATCATCATCTAAGAAAAACGACAACCCCAAGAACAACGACAAGAAAAATAAGGAGGACGATTCGTGAGCGATATAATCTTTTTTTTTATTATTATTATTATTTAATAAGAAATTTGTAAAAAGAAATATAATTATACAAAGTGGAAGAATTAATTTCTGATTTCGAAAATATTCTCAAAATGTCAGAACCTTCAACAAGCCAGAACGGAGCAAATAAAAGACTCCACATAAGTTCGCCTCAAGAACATCATCAGGCGATTACAAACAATACCATGTTAAATATGGAGATTTAATTAAACAAATTGTAAATTTTGAATTGAATCCATTAAAGGAAGAGATCGTTAACGTAAGATCGCAGCTTCCTCATAAAATTAAAACGGTTGAAGATTATCAGATAGAGATTATAGGTCCAAATATAAAGTGACACATCTTATGAGATCATCAAATCTGTTAGGGAATATAAAGGAGAAGAAGATAAATATGTAAGCTGGAGAGAATCGGCTGAAATAGCCATGGGGCAATATGCCAGAGGGAGTGAAAGATTTTATTCCGCCCTATCAATATTAAGAAACAAAATAACGTGAATGGCAAACGATGCCTTAACCCATAACGGTACGGTGTTAAATTTCGATGCCATAATGGCCAGACTTGACTTTGTCTTTAGCGACAAACGTCCTATTCATATTATTGAACAGGAATTAAGTGTTTTGAGTCAGGGAAAATTATCAATTATGGATTATTATGGTACAGTTAATAAAAAGTTAACTCTACTTATTAATAAAACAATTATGACCTACGGGAGAAACAAACCGATAACAGCAGAAATGAATGAAAAACATAGGAAGACTGCTCTTAGAGTTTTCATTACCGGCCTAAACGGCCAAATTTCAGACACAATTTTCTCACTGAATCCACCTGACCTACCGAATGCAATGGTCATAGTTCAGGAGTTGGAAAGCAACAACATGAGGGCGCATTTCGCAAATAGTTTCTCAACCACTCAAAGAAATAATAGTGAGCCAAACACTGGTGAAATGGTCAAACACATTTCAACCAAAAGCAAAGACAACAAAACAACAATTACAATAACCAGCGAAATAGTAATAATTTAAGGTTTAATCATGACAACAACCAGAACAAAAATAATTACGGTTATTATAATCAGAACAAAAATAATTCCTGGAACCAGGGTAGATTTAATAATAACCAACAAAATCAGTGGAACACCTATAGGCAGCCACAAAATAAGCCAGAACCAATGGAGGTAGACGAATCTATCCAGGTTCAGAATAGGGCTAACAACGGCTATAATCAAAACTATAATAAATATCAAAATAATAATTATAGCCAGAACAAGTGGGATCAAACAAAAAAATTTGAGACCCAGAACACTCAGCAAGGACAAGCCCAAAATAAAAGGGTACCAACTGGAACTGTTAACCAACCGGCTAACAAGACAATGAGACTAAACAACATTGAGGAGGCTTACCCTACTTATTTAGAAATGACCCGAAAATAAATAAAAAATTAAAAATAATAATTGACACTGGGGCAACCTCGTGTTATATTAGAACTGGAGTTTACAAAAATAAGAACGAGCTTCCAATACACAAAAGAGTATCCACAGTGAATGGATATTCAATAATTAAATATTATCATATGATAACTATTTTTGATGCACGATATACTTTTTATGAAATAGAAGGGCTAGACTCAGATCTACTGATCGGCTATAACCTATTGAAAAAAATAGGAGCTGTGATTGATACAGCTAAGGGAGTTATTAAATATAACGGAATAGAAGAGAAATTAAATTATGACAACGGAAACAATTTAAACCAACATTCTTTAACAGAAGAAAACAACATTCTTCCATTAAAAGAATTTATATTAAAAAAATACTTTGATGAAAAGGCTCAAACCAGATCCGAATCTGAAATGGGTAATCAAAGCGAATTTAGTTTGGGATATACAAATCCTGAACACGCCGTCGTTGAAATATCCGACAAAAATAAAAGTTTGGAATTTAAAAATTCCGAACACGCCGTCGTTGAAATATCCGACAAAAATAAAAGTTTGGAATTGAAAAATTCTGAACACGCCGTCGTTGAACTATCCGACAATCAAAAAATAAACAACATAAAAATATCATCTGCAGATCAAAGAAAAGATCTGGAGAATAAAATATTAAATATTATAAATGAAGAGCATTCAAAAATAAATATGCAGATTCCTTTTAGGACAGATATACGCGGTGAAATAAACACCGTAAATGATAGAGCCATTTACAGCAAACAATACCCTTATGCTTTATCAGCTTCAGATTTTGTAAATTCTGAAATAAGTCGAATGCTAAAAGAAGAAATTATAAGGCCAAGTAAAAGTCCTTATAATTCCCCTGTACTAGTGGTACCAAAAAAGGGTTTCAATGAAGATGGAACTCCAAAACTAAGACTCGTAATTGACTATAAAAAACTAAATGAAAATACTATACCTGATAGGTATCCAATGCAGGACCCTTCAGTGATTTTATCAAATCTCGGAAAAGCCAAATACTTTTCAACAATTGACTTGGAATCTGGATTTCATCAGATTCTCATGAACGAACCTGACATACAAAAAACCTCATTTTCAATAAATAATGGGAAATACGAATTCCTAAGAATGCCTTTCGGTTTGACAAACGCTCCTAGAATATTCCATCGAGCGATGGACGATATTTTGAGAGAACAAGTGGGTAAAACATGTCATGTTTATATGGTTGACATAATCATATTTTCAAAAACAAATGAGCAACATTACAAAGACCTAATTGTCATTATTAAAATTTTGCTGAACGCAAACAAGAAAATTTCGATTGAAAAATCAAAGTTCTTTAAATTAGAAACAAACTTTCTCGGTTACGTTGTTTCTCACAATGTGATCAAAACCGATCCCGAAAAAATTTCAACAATTGTAAAATACCCGATCCCTAAAAATATTCGAGAGCTTAGAAGCTTCCTAGGCCTTACAGGATATTACAGAAAATTTGTGCAAAATTACGCAAAGATAGCTAAACCTTTAACAAAATATTTAGAAGGCCAAAACGGCAAAGTATGTAAAAAAGCATCACGTAAAACTTTAATACAGTTTGATGATTCAGCTGTAAGAGCTTTTAACGAGCTCAAAGAAAATTTAATTGCACAAGTAGAACTAGTACAACCGGACTATAATAAAAATGTACCCTAACAACTGACGCGTCTGATTTAGCAATTGGTGCGGTTCTTTCTCAGGAAGGAAAACCAATCACATTTATTTCAAAAACTCTAACCAAAACTGAACAATTATACGCGACAAATAAAAAGGAACTTTTAGCCATAGTATGGGCTTTTTAAAACCTTCGTAATTACTTATATGGGGTTAACAACATCAAGATCTATACCGATCACCAAACTCTTTCATTTTCCATTTCTCAAAAAAATCCAAATATCGAAATGAAAAGATGGTATTCTTTTATTGAAAGCTATTTACCCAAAATAATTTATAAGCCAGGAGCAACAAATGTTGTTGCGGACGCTTTATCAAGGATACAAATTAATAACTTAACGGAAAGTAATGAATCGGTCTCAGATCAAAATACTCAGCATTCAGCAGAGAGTAGTTTTGAGAATGTTATACAAGAAACCCGAAAACCCTTAAACCAGTTTAAGCAACAATTGCTAATAGCAACGGGGAGGTATACAATACATGAGTCGATTAATGTATTCGGAAATACTAGACATATAATAGAGTATGATACTCCAGAAAATTTAATATCAATATTAGGAGAATATATTCCACCCAATATAACAATAGAAGTTCACCGTACTCTAGAAGATTTTTATATAATTCAAAAACCACTTAAAGACAATTTTATAAATACATTTTTATACACTAAGACATTTGTCCAGGATGTCGAAGACGCTGAAAACAGATCCGTGATTATCACAGAAACTCATAGAGGGCTTGATGAAAATTATAAGCAAATAACTAGACTCTATTATTGGCCTAATTTATACAAAAAGCTTAAGAAATTTATAAAGAATTGCACAATCTGCAATCAAAACAAATACAACAGACACCCAGTACAGATTCCTATCGGTCAAGCGCCTATTCCAGAAAGAGAAGGTGAAAATTTGCATCTTGACATATATTACGCCCAAAATCTTATATTCATTACTTGTATAGATTCCTATTCGAAATATTTGGTCGTAAAAGAAATCCCTAACAAACTAAATATAGAAAATAAAGTTTCAGAAATTTTACAACAATTTCCCTTAGCCAAATCTTTGATGATAGATAACGAACCAAGTTTCTCTTCATCCCAATTCAAATCCTTTGCTCAAAGAAATGGGATATCTCTATTCTTTGCAGATCCTCGACATAGTACGTCCAACGGACAAATAGAAAGGTCACACTCTACTTTAACAGAAATTGCTCGCTGCATTAAAGATGAGCCTAATTTAGTTGATTATTCCGAAAATATAATTTAACAATTCACTCAATAACCAACCAACGACCTTTTGACATACTATTTAATAAAACCAAACACGAAGATATGCCTAAATTATTGCAACAAGCTCAAGAGAAAATGTTGCATTTCCACAATAAAGATAGACAAAATAAGAATTATCACGTAGGAGAGGTAATTTATGAAAAGAAACATGGGGAAAGAAACAAGCTAAATTCTAGATACAAAAAACAAGTAGTTAAGGAAAATCTCCCTAATAAAGTTATTATAAATAACAGAAACAGTACGATTCATAAAGATAATATATAATAATTTGTTTCAAATTACAGATAATGATTTCAATAATGTACTTATTACTGCTGGTAGCTACAACCAAATCCGAAATTATGGATTACACGAACCATGATTTCCTTCTTTACAAGGATACCAAAGATGTTCTTATTTATGAATCATACGCAGATTTATTTCATATAACTAATATAAGTCTTTATAGAGATATAATTAATCTTGAAACAGAATTTCTGAAGAGTCACGACAGCAACAATTTTCTTTGGGAAATATCCCACGATTTAAAAATTATCCAAATACTTATCTCCCAAATTATACCCAGTAGATCGAAAAGAGGCATTAATGAAATAGGCACTATTTGGAAATGGATAGCGGGAACACCAGATCATGATGATTTCATAACTGTCCAAAATAAAATCGATGATTTAATACAAAATAATAACGATCAATTCGTTATTAATTCTAAAATATTTAAAGAGATAAAATCTTTATCTGAAGAATTCAAAACAGCCTTTTAAGATCAAGAAATTCCGCTTAGAAAATATCGTCTGCGTTTGCTTACTTACGATCTTTTGAATTTAATGGACACAATTACACTAGCCAAAATCGATGTATTTAATACTAAAATTCTAAACAACGACGATATACAAGAAATTTATAAACACGAAAATAGACCTGTAGTTATAACAGACCTTTTGGAAATATCTAAATTTAAAATCGCTTTGCATCAAGATCATATTATAATTTACATAAAATACCCTATTATTACCGATCGCTGTGACGTTTACAATTCAAGATCCATTTCACATGATGATGGAAAATTATTAATTGATAATCACGTCGCAAAATGTAGAAATAAGTACTATGTAATGTCTAATTTTAAGACAGAAATATTTAACAATTATTGCACACTTAACCCAGAAGGTTCTTGTTTCACCAGATTGCTAAATGGAGAAAAATCTTTTTGTAACAAAATCAGAGAAAAAAATAAAAAAGTAGATGTAATCCAAGATGGAGCCATTTTTGTAAATGGAGAAAATACAGTTAATGGCACTCATTTAAATGGGTCATATTTAATTACTTTTAATGGTACCTCTATATTTAATAATATTTCCTACACCAATGTAGACAATAAGATATTGGAATACATCACAGCTCGAAAATATACAGATTTTTTAATATCCGAATATATTATATCTAATGATTCGGAACTCTCATTTGATAATATTATCATACTAAATCCATTTACTCAAATTAAACAAACTCAAATACCAGTTACGTTAATATTAATCATATTAGCATTAATATATTTAATTATTATGATTATAATCAAATTCAGAAAATTTGTAATATTCAAACCATGGCAAATTCATATAGAAATCGAACCAGAAAGCAATATTTCCGATATTGAGATAAATAATACACCGGACAATGAAAATACCCTAGAAGAAAATATCATTGTCGAATTAACCAATCAATTACATTCAATATACCCAACAGTTCCAATGAATCGGGACGATTCAATTTAGAATGGGGGGAGTTCTATGACACATTATTTAGGGGCTCTTACCCAATTTATAAACAACTTTGAGCCGAGAGCTAATTTCCAAATAACTCTGACAGACCCGAGATAAATCCGTGGTCAGCTATTTCTGCCAAGCAGGCCTCCAAATCATTCCCACCCAGATCAATTTCACGCAGTCCGAATCAAACGGATGCTGTAAACATTCAAACCGATATTGTAAACAATCGGAGCCCCAAGCGAGCCCTGAGTCCGCTAACGTAAACAAAAGATCCCCAAAGCGAGTCGCGAGTCCGCTAACGTAAACAAAAAGATGCCCAAAGCGGTCCCTAAACTCCGCTAATGTAAACACCAATTTCCGGCCAAGATTGGACTTCGAATTTAATTGGCAAATTGCATCATCCTATTTTCCGACTCTCTTGAGTCATTCTCTTTATCAATTTTTGGGGATAAAATCTCTTAAGCCGAGGTTTGATTATTGATCATTGAACTAGAGAGCAGGGAGTCCGTTTTTGAGATCTGAATCGAGCAGAACAATAATTCGAGAATAAATACAAGAGCAGTGAATTAAATAAGTTCGACCTATTGTAAAATTGTAATAGTTGTGAGGAGTTGAATAACTCCCCACAAATAGAAGCAGCAGCAGATGGCCGGCCGCTTACCAGATACGCGGCGAATTCGCGTAGTAACGGCGCGGCGGGGAGAACGAGAGAGTCTGGAGACCAAGGGTGGAGATCGAGAGAGTTTGGAGACCAACGAAGGAGAGCGAGAGAGTTTGGAGACCAATGAAGGAGAGCGAGAGAGATTGGAGACCAAGGATGGAGATCGAGAGAGAATGGAGACTTCGCGGGCAGAGCAAGAGTGCCGTATGCAGAAGGGGATAACGGAACTCCTCTGGACTTTGGACTCTCCCGTGAACTTTGGACCGGGAGAGGAAGTGCCACATCTCGGCAGTGGAGCGGCACACAGGCGTGCCACAAGCGGCACGGGAATCAGCGGAACGGCAGCAGTGGGCGGAACATCTATTGAAAGCGGTACATAAAGGACAAGTGGGTCATCCAGGAGGCACGGACTTTGGACCCAAAGTGGAGAGATCCAGCGGGCCGTGCGCAAAAGGGGAATAACGGTGCTTGGAGGCCCTATATAAGGCCGCAGAGCGCTGGCAGCTGGATCAGTCGATCACAAGGAGTCAAACCGTCAAGATCACTCAGATACCAAAGTGAACAATCAAACAACCAGATAACCTACAAGGGAGCAGCAGCAAGTCGAGTCGCCAGAGAAGCAGCGCCGTGGGAGCCTACAAGGAGCGAGATTGCTACGTCGAGACGTTCGGGATTGGGATACCAGGAATCTCCGAATTGAGACGCAGGTAGCTGAGATCCAGAGGGCATCACACGGCTAGGTCAAGGCGGTCGATTAACCCTGTCCACAAAGTCCTGGCGTTACGCCTGGAAAGACATTAACAAGCCAGAAGGGAGAGCGGTCGATCAGTAAGGTCTCGAGTGGAATTGTCCAGGAGAGCCCTACGGATTCGACTTGCGAGGTCCCGGAGCGGCGTGCCCGAACCACGAATATAACAAGCCAGAAGGGAGAGCGGTCGATCGGTACGGTCTCGAGTGGAATTATCCAGGAGAGCCCTACGGATTCGACTTGCGAGGTCCCGGAGCGGCGTGCCCGAACCCCGAGTACCAAAAGCCACACGGAAACGTCCCGGACAAAAAGCAAAAGGGTGAGGCTGGGGTGGAACGTTCGTTTACACTAGGCGTGGAAGCGAAGTAAGGCGCGAGGCAGCTTCCTGGCGTTACCGCCTTGACTGTCCGCGCGGGCTGACCAGAAACCCCAGTGGGACCATCCGGGACAGAGCAAGGGACAGGCGGCGGTGTGTCGAAAGGAGCGATCCTGGAGAGCGCAGCTTCTGTTCACCCTAGTCTGAGAACGGTGACGCTTCCCTAAGCCCGTACGGCCGATACCCCTCGCGAGTCCGAGTCGTTGCCAGCAGTCACCAAGTCACGCGTGAGAAGTGAACCGCGAGCGAGCATCTTCAGGGAGCTGCGAGGATCTTCAGGGAGCGGCGAGGATCTTCAGGGAGCTGCGAGTGTCTTCAGGGAGCTACAGGACTGGAGCACCGAGTCATCAAGGCGAGAGGTCGTAGAGTCCTCCAGGACCGTCGGAAGCACCGAAGGTCACAAGCAACGAGTCAAAGCCAACCAAGCGACTAAGACACTTGTAATAATATACCCGCAATAAAACCCAATACGAACCCGTGAATTCTGTGCTTTCTCACTGAGCTACTGGGCGGTCACGTTAATATAAATTTGGTGGGACGAACACACAATATACTGAGCTAGCCGCACGAATCTCGTAGCGAGCAGACAATAAAAATCAGTTCGTTACATCTGGCGCCCAACGTGATTGTCCCAACAGTGAGAACAGCACAGTAAAAATGGGAAAGAAGTGGATTTACCGCCTCAAGAAGGAAGACTTCGCCCATGTCGCACAGAGGCTCAACGTCGCCCTGGAGGGCAGGCTAGACGACATGAGGAAGGCACTATCGGAATACTACTCCGAAACAGAGAACGATCCACAACTCGTCGACATCTGGGCCGAGCTAGAGGCGACATACTACGACAGAGCCGGCCCAAGCATTACGTTAACGAACGCTGAAGGGGACAACCTGGTGGCAAGCCTGAGCGTTGACAACATACAGAAAGAGGCCCACAGGAGAGAGTCAAGCCAAGAAAAGAAAGCAGCAGCGCTGATCCCGAGACCAAGCCAGTCGGACTATGCAAAGGTCGCTAAGCAGGTCCGCGAATGGTCGTTCAGGTTCGACGGGGCGGAAAAACCATTCGAGTTCCTGGAGCAGGTAGAATGGTCCGCCAACACGTACGGTTTGGAGCTTGATATGATCCCTCGAGCGATGCCGGAGTTGCTAAAAGGAAGGGCCTTGAAATGGTTCATCGCCAACAATAAGCAATGGAGAACATGGGCAGAATTCATTGAAAGCTTCCACACATATTTCCTGCCAAGAGACTTCTTCACCAGGCTGGCGGACCAGGTCCGGCAAAGGAAGCAAGGCTTCAGCGAGTCGTTCAAGGACTACATGATCGACATGCAGACGATGGTGAGGCCACTTAACTATTCTACGAAAGAGACGTTAAGGGTCATTAAAGAGAACTGCACCCCCAGTCTAAGGATCTTCCTAAGGGCATACAAAGTGTCGGACCTGGACACGCTGATGATATTAGCAGACGAGTATGAAGAACTGGAAAAGGAGCGGGAAGCGTTCGCGCAAGAAAACAAATTCTCGAAGAACAAGTCGTCATCGCCAGCGCAGGTAACATGCAGAAGATGCGAAGAGACAGGAATCCAGGAGACGCGGGGAAACGACCAATGGTCGCCACCTAACCGAGTACCACGGCAGCAGGCAACAGGAGCACCACGCGGAGGCCAATGGACACCACCACAACAGCAACAGATGCAACCAGCAAACAATGTTTGGAGGCCACCAAGTACAACACAAAGGCCTCGTGAAACGACACACATCACAGACCCCCAGGAGGCCTGCCGAAAGTGCGGCGGTCATGGACACTGGGCGCGGGGATGTCGGCACCAACGCCTGTTGTTCTGCTGGGTGTGCGGGAGAGTAGGCGTCAGGAGCGTTGAATGCTGCCAGCAGGCGGGAAATGCCCAGCGATCTCAGCCGCAGAGAGGCGAGCGGGGGTCGCAAGATGCTACCTCTCCAAACTAACGGGAAAGCTGATCGAGGAGGAGCAGCAGTTGTCCGCAGCGGTGACGATTGGTGGGGGCACATACAAGGCCACAATCGACACCGGGGCAACAGCAAGCTTTATAAGCAAAGAGCTGGCGGACGACCTGGCTGCCCTCGGAAAGATTACGAGGATACGACGGCAAGTTAGGTTGGCAGACGGAAGATGTGGCGGAATCGATGAGCAGCTGGAGGTGGAAATTGCGTTCGGGAACAAGCGACTGAGCATGAGCCTGCTGATACTACCAGGAGTAGTGGATTCATTGGTGTTGGGATGGAACTTTCTAACACAAGTCGGTACCGAAATTAAGTGCGCTGGACACGAAGTGATAATACCGGCCAGGAATCGTCACAAGGGATGGCTCGAGGAAAAGTTGTCGGTGGCAGTCGTACAACGGGCAAGCGAAGATGACGACACGACGAAATTCCTGGAGGCAGAGCTATCGACTTTCAGCAGCATGAAGGGAACATCAAACATGGCAGAGCATCAGATCACGATGAAAGACGACAAACCAATAAAGCAGCGATACTATCCCAAGAATCCGAAAGTTCAAGGGGAGATCAATGCGAGGGTGGACGAGCTTCTCCAAATGGGATACATAGAACACTCAACAAGCCCATACAGTTCTCCCATCGTGATGGTTAGAAAAAAGACGGGCAAATGGAGACTGTGCGTCGACTTTAGGCAAATAAACGCCAAATCTGTAAAGGATGCCTACCCGATGCCCCGAATAAATTATATTCTCGACCAACTGAGGGAAGCACGGTACATCAGCAGCTTGGACGTAAAGGATGGGTACTGGCAAATCCCACTGAAAGCGGACAGCAGGCAGTATACGGCGTTTACAGTGCCGGGGAAAGGTTTATTCCAATGGAAAGTAATGCCATTCGGACTTCATTCGGCGTCTGCGACTTTTCAACGGGTGCTGGACCGGGTGATCGGCCCAGAAATGTCGCCGCACGCATTTGCTTACCAGGACGACATCATAGTGATCGGGCGCACGCTGGAAGAACATAAGGCCAACCTAAAGGAAGTTTTCCGACGACTAAAGGAGGCAAATCTGAGATTAAACCCGGAGAAGTGTCAATTTTTCAAGAAAGAGCTGTTATATCTCGGTCATCGAGTGACTAGCGAAGGAATAGGCACGGATCCGGAAAAGGTAGCAGCCATCGCCGAACTAGAACCACCATCGACAGTAAGAGAGCTCCGACAGTACCTGGGCGTAGCATCATGGTACCGCCGGTTTGTACCTGACTTCGCAAAAATAGTCAAACCTCTCAACGATCTGCTACGCAAGGGCAATAAATGGGTGTGGACACAGGAACATCAGACGGCGTTCGAAGAGGTGAAGGCAAGACTCGTCGCAGACCCCGTACTGGCATGCCCGGACTTCGACAAACCATTCATCTTGCAAACTGACGCAAGCGACTACGGCATCGGGGCAATCTTGACCCAGGAAACTGAACGAGGCGAAAAGGTAATCTCTTACTCAAGCCGAACGCTCAACGGCGCTGAGAAGAATTACTCAACAACCGAGAAGGAGTGCTTGGCAATCGTCTGGGCAATCCGAAAGCTCAAGCCATATCTGGAAGGTTACCACTTTAAAGTAGTAACCGACCACATGGCACTGAAGTGGCTCAACAGCATAGAGAGCCCTTCAGGGAGGATCGCCAGATGGGCCCTGGAGTTGCAGCAGTACGACTTCGAAATAGCGTACAGGAAAGGGCAACTCATCGTGGTGGCAGACGCTTTGTCAAGGCAGCCACTGCCGGAAACGCTTCGAGGGATCAAGGAGACGTCGGCGGCGGAAGCTTCTGCAGCATGCAGCTGGATTCTGGAAATGCGCGAAAAGATAAGGAACCAGCCGCAAAAGTATCCAGACTACGTGATGGAGGGTAACACCCTGTACAGGAATATACCTCATAGAGCGGGCAGCGAAGATGTTGCAACATGGAAGATGTGCGTCCCGAAAGCGCTGCGGGAAACGGTGCTGAAGGAGAACCACGACTCACCGGCGGCTGGCCATGTAGGAAGCCGAAAGACAATAGCACGTCTGGCAGCCCGGTACTACTGGCCAGGAATGCACAGAGACGCCCGAGCCCACGTGCGAGTATGCGAGACATGCATGAGGTTTAAGCCGAATCAGATGCAAATGGCTGGGAAAATGCTTACGCAGGTGCCAGAGGAACCATGGGCTACGGTATGTGCGGACTTCGTCGGACCCCTGCCGCGTTCGAAACACGGCAACCAAATGCTGCTGGTATTGATAGACAGGTTCTCCAAGTGGACTGAGTTGGTGCCGCTGCGAAGCGCGACGGCCGAATCCCTAAAGAAAGCTTTCAAAGAACGCATAATCGCGAGGTATGGGGTCCCCAAAATAGTCATAACGGACAACGGAGTCCAGTTTACCAGCAAAACCTTCAAGAGTTTCCTGGCCGAAATGGGAGCCAGGCAACAGTTCACAGCTCCATACACCCCACAGGAGAACCCGACTGAGAGAGCCAATAGGACGGTGAAAACAATGATTGCGCAGTTCGCAGGGCAGAACCAAAGAGACTGGGACGAAAAATGGCCAGAAATCATGCTGGCAGTAAACACGAGCGTTTCAGAATCCACAGGTTACACACCGTCGTTCATTACCCAAGGCAGAGAACCAAGACTACCGAGCGCCCTATACGACAGAGAATCCGTAGGGACCGGACGACCGACAGAGACCCCGGAAGAGAATGCTAACAAACTCAGGGAAATCTTCGAGATTGTAAGGCGGAACCTGGAGAAAGCATCCCAGGACCAGGCTAGGCATTATAACCTAAGGAGGAGGCAATGGACGCCAAAGGTGGGTGACGTCGTGTGGGCCAAGGAACACCATTTATCAAAAGCGGCCGAGGGGTTCGCAGCAAAATTGGCCCCAAGATACGACGGACCTTACCAAGTCATAGGTTTTGCGTCACCAGTAATCTGCAAAATAAGACACATAAACACAAAGAAAGAGCGGACCATCCACGTAAGCGAGCTGAAACAGCAACAAATGGAAAACACAGGCGAGCGGCTACAGCAAGCAGACACAACAGATGCAAAACAACATTAAAGTCCAAGGATACCTCCAAGGATGACCAAAGGACACTACGAAAGGATCCCAAGGATACCTCCAAGGATGCCCAAAGGATACTACGAAGGGTGTCCAAGAATACCTCCAAGGATGCCCAAAGGATACTACGAAGGGTGCCCAAGGATACCTCCAAGGATGACCAAAGGACACTACGAAAGGATCCCAAGGATACCTCCAAGGATGCCCAAAGGATACTACGAAAGGAGTCCAAGGATACCCCCAAGGATGCCCAAAGGATACTACGAAGGGTGTCCAAGGATACCTCCAAGGATGACCAAAGGACACTACGAAAGGAGTCAAAGGATACGTCCAAGGATTCCCAAAGGGTACTACGGAAAGAGTCCAAGGATACCTGCAAGGATTCCCAAAGGATACTACGAACAAATTCCAAGGATACCTCCAAGGATACTACAGGTCATCTACAAAGGCGCAATGAAACACATAAAGGACATCAGGAGAACGTTAAGAACACAAAGGGAGCGAACCAGAGCGTCTAAGGTCTCGATTGGGACTGATCGGAGGAAAAGAAAAATCACGCATCAAAAGTCTGCCGAAGGAAGAGGGAAGACGGTACAGAGCAGAGAGCTGTACCGTAGATCTGGGTAGTAAGAAGGAGAGGCCGATGGAAATAGCGGGATTGAGCAAAGAGGAAGGCTCGGAACCGAGGTGTCGTTAAAGGGAGCCCAGGCTCCAGCTGCACAATCAAAATCAACGAGCAATCATGAGCACACGTGTGACAAGAAGCGAAGCGCGCAGGATGATGGCTGCCCACCAGCCGTCCGGAGGATCTAGCCCGGGGCAAGGATGGTCGGCAGCCCGGCCTACCCGAACCTCGCGGCGGATCTCCGGGCGGGGCGTCCCCGATCCGGTAATCAGCTCCGACAGCGACGTCGAGTTGGTGGAGGACCCACGGGTGGAGCAACGGCGATGGCGGCTTCGCAAAGCGGTCAACAGGGCCGACGGCCGCATCCCGACTGGCGCGGCGGAGGTAGAGTGGGCCAGCGAAGAGCCGCCCCAGGACCAGCTGGCTCTCAGTAGCCATGCCGAGGCTGTGGTAGCGGCCACATGGGAATTTCGGCGCAAGTGCGAGGCGCGAAGGCGAGACGAGGAGCGGCGGTTGAAGGAGATGGAGGAGACGCCGGAGTGGCAGGCCCAACTACGGATGGCCGAGGAGGAGGAGGCGCAGCTGTGGGAAAACCCGGGGTACCCACCTACGCCAAGGTATGCGCCCGAACCCTGCACCACGCCGCAAGAAGTGGCAGACGATTGGGCGTCCTCGCCTCCGCGGTGGCTGCCCGAAATCCCGCCCACACCGCGGTACGAGGGGTCACCACGGTGGACGCCAGCGCGACCGCCCACGCCGAGGCACGAGCAGCAGCCACCGCAGCAGCAGCCACCACCGCAGCAGCCACCACCGCAGCAGCAGCCACCACCGCAGCAGCCACCACCGCAGCAGCAGCCACCGCAGCAGCAGCCACCGCAGCAGCAGCAGCCACCGCAGCAGCAGCCACCAACGCAGCAGCAGCCACCGCAGCAGCAGCCACCACCGCAGCAGCAGCCACCGCAGCAGCAGCCACCGCAGCAGCAGCAGCCACCGCAGCAGCAGCCACCACCGCAGCAGCAGCCACCACAGCAGCAGCAGCCACCACAGCAGCAGCCACCACCGCAGCGGCAGCAACCACCGCAGCAGCAACACATCCGGACAGATATCCCGGCGGCCCACGTGAGCCACAGCACCCGGACGTTCGTGGCCGAAGGGGTAAGGTGGCGACAGCAGACGGTCGTCTGGACCTGGCCGGAGGGACCCGCGGAGGAGACGGCAGCGGCGGAAGAACCCCGGATCTGGGAAGAATGTGGTCCCCGGGTGAGCCCGCTGGACCCCAGGACCCGTGGCAGACCGGAGCAGTGGGCACCACCGACGCCGAGCACCGGACCAGCAACGCCAAGGACAGGGCCGTCGACGCCAACGCCTACCGGGAGCGCAGGAACCGCGGAGCATCTGGAGCGAGGACCCTGGGTGTGGCCTGAGCCCGTGAGAAACGGCCGTCCTCCGCTCAAGCGGCAGCACTCGGCGCCCGAAGTGTCCGAGGTGGTGGCCCGGCCGAAGTTGTCGCGGACGGTGTCGGCGCCGGAAGGCCAGCGATGGCGAGAAATCGCGGAGACGGAGTGGCCCGAAGGGATCGCGGAGACACCGGTGGTGCAGGAGGCTCGCATCCTGGGCGGCAGGCGCAGCGTGCGCGTGTGGAGAGAGAGGCGCGCGTTCCGCGTCCGGTTAGGGCTGGCGGGCATGAGAGTGTTCGAGGAGCAAAAATAAAAGTTAAATAAACCGAAAAAAACAGAGTTTAAAAGAAAAAAAAGGAAAAAAAACCGACATCGAACGGGAAACGCGGCTGAAACAGGGGCCAGAAGTAAGGGGCATACATGGCAGCTTCAGCGTCCTGAAATCAATATTGGGTTAATACAGGAAGCAGCCAAGCGACACCAAAATACTTACCTGCAGCGAAGCAAATGCGAAGTCCTCTCCGCACCAGCGTTCGAGTGTTGCCAGCGTAAAGCCAGGCTGAGGACGATTGAAGGGCGAGAGAGAGAGACGAGAGGCGAGAGAGGTCGTGTGGAGAGAGAAAGGATGAAATAGAAAGGAGTGAGGAAATGCGAAAACTTACCTTGAAAGTTGCAAAATCACCATGAGCCAGGGAAGGGGGCGCCTCGATAGGCGATCGATTGGCACTAGATGAAAGTGCGATCGATGGGTACACGTCAAATGGTAATATCGGCCAAAGGTGGAAGTATCGCAACGAGCAGGTGGCAACGCCGCACCGTCGATAGCGAATAAATATCGATCACGCACGAATGGTGTGACCAGGCGGAGGAAACACAGAAAGGAGTGAGACGCAGCAATGAGCAGCGAGCTGGGGATCGATAGCCCAGGAGTATCGATGTCCCAGTGGGAACACAGGAAATATCGGCGCGGGAGATTTAAAGTTGCTACGAGGAGGATGACCCCCGCTGTAGAAACTCAAGGGAGTTAAGAGCGTCGAGGGAGCATCGAGGGAGCAACGAGGGAGCGCCGCGGGAAGCACAAGGACTCAAAGGCTAGGATAAGCAAGGAAACGCCGGAGAGTAGGAACCAGTCTTAAATGTTTCCCGAAGTAAGGGGGGAATGTGAGGAGTTGAATAACTCCCCACAAATAGAAGCAGCAGCAGATGGCCGGCCGCTTACCAGATACGCGGCGAATTCGCGTAGTAACGGCGCGGCGGGGAGAACGAGAGAGTCTGGAGACCAAGGGTGGAGATCGAGAGAGTTTGGAGACCAACGAAGGAGAGCGAGAGAGTTTGGAGACCAATGAAGGAGAGCGAGAGAGATTGGAGACCAAGGATGGAGATCGAGAGAGAATGGAGACTTCGCGGGCAGAGCAAGAGTGCCGTATGCAGAAGGGGATAACGGAACTCCTCTGGACTTTGGACTCTCCCGTGAACTTTGGACCGGGAGAGGAAGTGCCACATCTCGGCAGTGGAGCGGCACACAGGCGTGCCACAAGCGGCACGGGAATCAGCGGAACGGCAGCAGTGGGCGGAACATCTATTGAAAGCGGTACATAAAGGACAAGTGGGTCATCCAGGAGGCACGGACTTTGGACCCAAAGTGGAGAGATCCAGCGGGCCGTGTGCAAAAGGGGAATAACGGTGCTTGGAGGCCCTATATAAGGCCGCAGAGCGCTGGCAGCTGGATCAGTCGATCACAAGGAGTCAAACCGTCAAGATCACTCAGATACCAAAGTGAACAATCAAACAACCAGATAACCTACAAGGGAGCAGCAGCAAGTCGAGTCGCCAGAGAAGCAGCGCCGTGGGAGCCTACAAGGAGCGAGATTGCTACGTCGAGACGTTCGGGATTGGGATACCAGGAATCTCCGAATTGAGACGCAGGTAGCTGAGATCCAGAGGGCATCACACGGCTAGGTCAAGGCGGTCGATTAACCCTGTCCACAAAGTCCTGGCGTTACGCCTGGAAAGACATTAACAAGCCAGAAGGGAGAGCGGTCGATCAGTAAGGTCTCGAGTGGAATTGTCCAGGAGAGCCCTACGGATTCGACTTGCGAGGTCCCGGAGCGGCGTGCCCGAACCACGAATATAACAAGCCAGAAGGGAGAGCGGTCGATCGGTACGGTCTCGAGTGGAATTATCCAGGAGAGCCCTACGGATTCGACTTGCGAGGTCCCGGAGCGGCGTGCCCGAACCCCGAGTACCAAAAGCCACACGGAAACGTCCCGGACAAAAAGCAAAAGGGTGAGGCTGGGGTGGAACGTTCGTTTACACTAGGCGTGGAAGCGAAGTAAGGCGCGAGGCAGCTTCCTGGCGTTACCGCCTTGACTGTCCGCGCGGGCTGAGCAGAAACCCCAGTGGGACCATCCGGGACAGAGCAAGGGACAGGCGGCGGTGTGTCGAAAGGAGCGATCCTGGAGAGCGCAGCTTCTGTTCACCCTAGTCTGAGAACGGTGACGCTTCCCTAAGCCCGTACGGCCGATACCCCTCGCGAGTCCGAGTCGTTGCCAGCAGTCACCAAGTCACGCGTGAGAAGTGAACCGCGAGCGAGCATCTTCAGGGAGCTGCGATCATCTTCAGGGAGCGGCGAGGATCTTCAGGGAGCTGCAGGACTGGAGCACCGAGTCATCAAGGCGAGAGGTCGTAGAGTCCTCCAGGACCGTCGGAAGCACCGAAGGTCACAAGCAACGAGTCAAAGCCAACCAAGCGACTAAGACACTTGTAATAATATACCCGCAATAAAACCCAATACGAACCCGTGAATTCTGTGCTTTCTCACTGAGCTACTGGGCGGTCACGTTAATATAAATTTGGTGGGACGAACACACAATATACTGAGCTAGCCGCACGAATCTCGTAGCGAGCAGACAATAAAAATCAGTTCGTTACATAGTGAATAAGTGATTGTTAGAAATAAAAATAAATTTTTTTAATCAATTTACTAGTGAGAAACTTAATTTACATGGACGATGTAATCATACCCAGTCAAGACTTTGAAGAAGGACTTGCCAAGTTGAAAAATGTCTTGCAGGTTGCTTCTCGGTACGGTTTACGTATCAACTGGAGTAAGTGCCAAATATTGCCCAGTAAAGTACAGTTCCTAGGATACATCATTCAAAGTGGAACCATCACCCCAGTTCCAGAAAAGATTCAAGCTGTGAAAGAGTTTCCCATGCCACATGACAAAAAAGCGATTCAGCGATTCCTAGGTCGGACTTCTTACTTCCGAAAGTTTATAAACGGGTACGCATCCATTGCCAGGCCCTTGTCGGATTTACTGAGAGGCGATTCCAAGTATGAACTTGGAGAGAAACAACAATTTGCGTTTGAAAAGCTGAAGACTGCCCTTATTAGCGAACCAGTACTAAAGTTGTAAAATCCTAACTTACAAACGGAAATCCACACAGACGCGTCCAAGTACGGTTTTGGCGCAGTCATACTGCAGAAGGACCCCGTAGACAGTGCTTTCCATCCAGTCCAATACATGAGCCAAAAGACATCACCGTTCGAGGAAAAGTAACTGGAAGTACTGGCTATTATTGGAGCTCTAGTCAAGTGGCGTGTCTATGCGTTAGGCATAAAGTTCACAATCGTAACTAGTTATAATGCGTTCAAAATGACAATGAACAAAAAGAAAGTTCCTCTTCGCGTAGCTCGTTGGGTTTTATATTTGCAAGGCTTCAACTACAAAATCGAACATTGTTCGGGGACCCAAATGAAACATGCTGATGCCCCGAGTCGAGTCTCATGTTTCTTTTTGTCAGACTCTATTACTCATCGCTTAAAGGAAGCCCAGATTAACGATGATTGGACAACAGCAGTTCGGAACCTTGTAGAAAAGGATGCATACCAGGACTTCTATACACAGAATGACGTATTCTTCAAAGATCCGACTCGTGAGCTGGTCTTAGTACCTTCGTCTATGAAAAATGAAATAATTCAGAGCGCGCATAGCCAGAGGCACTTTTCTGCCAGAAAGACACAGGATATAATCGAAAGGTCGTATTTCATTACCAAGCTCAAAGATAAAACCGATCTAATCGTCGAGAGTTGCATCAGATGCATTATCGTAAATGCCAAAGCCGGCAAGAAAGATGGATTTCTAACTTCAATTGACAAAGGCGACTTACTTTTCATTACATACCACAGCGACCACGTCGGGCCCATGGAAATGACGACCAAGCGATATAATCACATCCTTGTCATAGTAGACGGATTCTCAAAATATGTCTGGCTCTACCCAACTCGTAGCACTGGTGTAGACGAAGTTCTAAACTGTCTGGATAAGCAAGCCGTACATTTTGGAAATCCTTACCGCATAGCGACCGATAGAGGCACTGCTTTCACATCTCTCGCATTCAAGGAATACTGCGAGTCACACAACGTACAGCATCTGCTTATAGTGACAGGTGTACCACGCGGAAATGGCCAAGTCGAAAGACTTCACAAGATCGTCGTACCAATGCTAGCAAAGTTGAGCTATGAAAGTCCATTAGCTTGGTATAAATACGTGGGACGGGTTCAGCAAATTATCAACAGCACTGAGCTGAGAAGCACCAAGATTACGCCATTCAAGCTTTTAACTGGAGTTGATATGCGATTAGCCGGCTGCCATGAACTGAAAGACTTGATGCAGGAGTTTGCGATAAAAGATCTAGATGAAAAAAGAGAGAAGTTTCGCCAAACAGCCAGAGAGAACATCAAAAAGGTACAAGACGAGAATAAGAAAGCGTTTGATTTGAAGCGGAAACAAGAAAGAGTCTATCTGGCGGGCTTATTACACGGCACACTCGAAGCGGTTTAAGTTATATGGAAACTCTTAATCAGTTCGCAATCTAAAATCCTCGATAAAGTACTCGATTCTTTTAATGCCGCCGATACCTACACGAGTGAGCGGGGAGTCGTCGTTTAGCGTTCGTGAAGACCAGAATACAATTCATGTGACATAAAAGGAACTCTATAAAGTTAATCTAAGCACATCTATGTTTAAACTTTATCCCAATAAAACATTGTGAATCTAACATATATACATACATACATATACATATATATTTATATATATTTTTAATAATTGTCTGTAATCCTCGTCATTATCCAGCCGCATTGAAACTAAAGCTGAGACATCTGCGATTGAGTTTCTAACACTTTGAGTTTAATCCTGGTCCGATCTGATTCGCTGCACTGCTTATGTTGTATGCTTTATTCATCGAAGCAGAATGCAGAAACGGATTCCGTCAATCCTCACACTAAAGTTTAAGGAAATCAGCGAGGTCAGCATTTATTGTCTAAGGCAGGCTCAAGGAGGCTTCTCATCCGAACTAAACCTGTTGCAAAAGGGAAAGACTGTGGCAAATTCTTCAACACCTTAAACCCTGCTTCGTGAAGGTGGGCGCCTATCAAACTCGCTTCTACCGGATAAAGTCCAGTCTCCAATTCTTCTGACGAAACATCATTGCATTTCCCTGCTGATATTTTAACTGAACACAGCACTTTTTGTCATCGTTTGCTAACAATTTAGATAGTTTAGTGCCACGTGGTAGGTGCCACGATTCGCAAGCTTACTCATGCTTGTCACTAATGCTTTCGCCAACGCCACAAAACAACTGATCAATACATGGCGAACTTGTCTTTTGGGGTATGTCAAGCATACCCATTTAAAAATACTGGGTGCGACTATGCTGGACCGCTTTTAGCCAAAGTGCACAACGGACAGAATCCACGAAAGGAATAGGGATACATCTGTCTATTTGTCTGCCTAGTGACCTCCGCAATTCACGTGGAGTTGGCTACAGATCTCAGCACGGAGATATTTCTCGCTGCACTTCGCCGATTAATCTCCCGACGAGGCAAGAGTAACCACGTTTTTAGTGACAACCGTCGCAACTTTGTGGGAGCAAAGAAAGTGTTAGACGATTTGTATAAGCTCATCCTGTCACAGTAATATAACACTCAAGTATCCCAAGCGTTGGCCAGCGAGAGTATAAAAACTAGTTTTATACCACCACACGCACCCCACCTGGGCGGAAAATGGGAATCAGCTGTTTGCTCCGCAAAGCTACATCTGCGTCTTGTTATCTGGAATTCACTCCTCATATTTGAGCAAATGCACACCCTTCTGGCTCAAATTAAGTCCGAGGTCAATTCACGCCCACTCTTCGCTACGTCAGACATCGAGGTTTCCTACTTGTTACCCGCACATATGCTGATTGGACGCCCTTGTACATCAATCCCAGAGGGCGATCTTGGCCATATAGCAGTTAACCGAATGGATTACTGGGAAAAAGGTCCAGGCAATGGTACAAGGCTTATGGGAGAGATGGCATCAAGAGTACCTCACTACACTTTAATACGAAGAGGAAGAACGTTGCTACTGGGGATTTGGCGATCATCAAGGATTCAAACACACCCCCTGCCGCTTGGACTTAGGCGCGCATAATTGAAGTTTATCCAGGCAAGGACGAGCTGGTTCGCGCCGTATGGCTGCGAACTTCATGAGGAGAACTTTTTAGGCCCATTTCTTAAATTGCCATTCTGCCTAATGCAGAAACTTAGTTTCAGGGTGGGCAGGTATGTTGAGGAATCTAATAAGTCATTATAATAATTTGGTATATATTACTATTCGAGATAATCTGACCTCACGAATTTCTAGCTCTCTCTCTCTTCCTCTTGACCACGAGCAGTCGACATGAATATAAAAAAGAATTCCAATGTGAAATAATTGTTTATTATTTTTCAGCCCAATTCGAATGCGGTCTGGCAAGCCATCTAGCGTGATCTACTTGTATTCACCATTAAAAGTTATTAATCAACAAAAATTCCCACATATATCGGTTGGGAACATCTAACACTGCCAGAGCATTGAACTTTTTTTTTTGGTATCTAAACTCTATTTTAAGGTCCTGCAAATCTACTCAGCTTAATATAGTTCTACCACATTTGGTACATCTACTATAAATAGCTTAACTTCTTAAGCCCGTAACTTGTGAATTTCTAAATCAACATGCCCATGGTATATGTCGCTGGAAAAATACGCTTTAAAATACTGTGTGCACCTTTCTATAATTAATTGTCTAAATAGCATCGTTTAAAAATTATGGCAAACGGTTTTATACCCGATACTAGTAGACTAGAAGAATATACTAGATTCGTAGGAAAGTATGTAACAGGTAGATCAATTATATATATTCTTGATCAGGATCACTAGTTGAGTCGATCTAGCCATATCCGTCTGTCCGTCTGTCTGTCTGTCCGGATGAACGCTGAGATCTCGAAAACTATAAGAGCTAGGCTATTGAGATATGGCGTGCAGATTCCTGAGCTTCTTACGCAGCGCAAGTTTGTTTCAGCAAACAAAACTGTGGCTCCTACAGTTTTGATAATAGAATAAAAATTTTGACTGAAAGGTATTGCTGTCATCAATATTTATCGAGTGACCCAAAAATATTTAGGTCTGTGAATTCAATCTCCGATAGTGAACTTCTTCAAAATGACCTAGTAAGAGTAGGAAATTGGTGTTCTCGTAATAAGTTGCCTCTGAAGCTGTCAATATGTTTATGTATTAGGTACAGCAAACGATTAATTGATGTCCCTAGTTCGTATTCCATTAGTTCCCATATTTTTCCCTTAAAAATGAATCCCTGGACCTAGGAGTTATGTTTGATACCAAATTTACTTCTATTGATCACATAAATTACATAATTCCAAAGGCATACGCTATGGGCTTGTAAAACGAAATTCAACGCAATTTAAAGATCCGTACACGAAACTAAGCCTATTTTCATTGTTCATTATGTCCAGATTGGAATATGCTTCGTTTGTCTGGAGTCCGACTGGTTCTACACACATCAATCGTATTGAGCGTGTTCAAAAAAAATTCCTACCTTTGCCCTTCTTCAAACTGTTGGCGAAATAAATAAATAAATATCACCGACTCTGTATTTCCTGAACCCAACAGACTTGCCTAATGCAATGGCGTTTATACAGGATATGAAAAGTAATAATATGAGAGCAAAATTCGCTCACAATTTCGTTAAAATGAGCTATAGAAATTATAGCCCAAATTTAGTAATGGCGCAGAACAAAATAATAATTCTTTTAATCAAAAGACCACTAATAACAATAATTCAAATTATTTGAGATACAATCAAAGATCTCCGCAACAGGTAAAAAATAATCAGTGGAATCAGGGACAGAATAACAACAATCAGTGGGGACAAAATAATAATTGGAAGTCCAATAACAATCAGGTACATTCTACTCCTGAACCCATGGAGATAGATGAATCAATCCAGTATCAAAATCGGCCTAATAACAATTTTGAAAGGGGTAGTAGTAACAGACAAAATTATATGAACGCTGTGATCTGGAAACTATAAAGGAATTAGGCATGCAGATTCTAGAGATTCCTGCGCAGTGCAAGTTTATTTCGTCAAAGTGCAACGCTCTCTCAAACGTCCACAAACCGCCCCAAACTGTGGCTCCTAAGTGCTTGACAAAAATGTAAACGGAAATGTCTTGTTCTCATCAATACCTATCGATTGACCCAAAAAAATTTTGGCACGCCCACTCTAACACCCACAAACTTCAAAAAATCGTCCATATGAACGCTGATATCTCGGAAACTGTCAAAGATAGATACATATAAGATATCTAGAAGAGTCATTCCCAATTGGAAAATTAAAAAAAAACATATTTTTTTTACTTTTTTTGCAATATTTTGCATATATTTTTTGTATACACAGTACCTGGCATGTAGGAAATCCGGCTAAACAATGTTATTCAGGTCCATCTCCGCCGGCATAAGAAATTTACTTATAACCATTTCTGAAAAAAACAATAAAAAATGGTTTTTTGTTCAGCCAAAGTAAAAATAAACTGGAACACATTACCTTTACAATGAAGAATCGTTGGATGCTGGGTTTCTCCGCAGTTACACGCCAAGTTATGTCACAGCTAGTTTGTCCGTAAATAGCTTTAAATAATTGTACTGCTCACGCTATGCACGTAACTTCGCACCCTTTATTGAGAGGGACATCTAAATATGTTATACAATTAAAATAATTTAGAAAATGCAAAGCTATATTTTGTAAACGCACAAATTTAATACAAAACCGCACTGAACACAGACAAATCGCGAATCGAAATGACGCCCTGGCGAAAAATAATATTGTGGGTCAAAAGGGTGTTAACTCTTCCCTCTTTAAACGATACTGTCCTCGGTCGCTATTCTGCATTTTCACGATCGCTAATCAAAAGGTGCAATTTAAGCGCAAGTGATTTAGCTCGTGTGAACTTTATTGGGGGCATTGGTTGTGCAATTAATGCTTACTTGTACTTCTGTCAACTTTGGCTAATCTGCATTCCCACGATCGCTAATCAAAAGGTGCAAGCTCAGCGCATGTGGCTTAGGTCGTGTGAACTTTATTGGGGGCATTGGGTGTGCATCGATGCTTACTTCTACTTTGGTCTGGATCTTTATA
Organism: Drosophila suzukii; assembly: GCF_043229965.1. Lineage (NCBI taxonomy): Eukaryota > Metazoa > Arthropoda > Insecta > Diptera > Drosophilidae > Drosophila > Drosophila suzukii. Next base: position 38,499,486 of record NW_027255896.1, on the reverse strand, counting down.
TCATTTTGGGTGTTAACTCTTCCCTCCTTAAACGCGACTGTCCTCAATCGCCAGTAGAGTATAGGTCCGGAATGTAGAGGCTTTTCCTGCGTTTCTGGAATGGAAGCCGATGTACTTTTCGCTGACTTCTGTCTTTGTAAGAGTTCCGTGATCGATCCTGTTATTAGTAGAAGTAGGATGATGACGGATCCGTAACTGAAGGAAGATTCTATAATTGTTTTGCTTCTTTGTTTTTCCAGCGCTTTTGTGTTGTTGATGTAGAGTTCCTTGACCATTTGTAATGATAGAACTTCCTCTATCTTCTTCTTTTCTCCCATTAGTTGGAATAACGGAGGTTCTGGTTCGACCATGTTGATTTCCCTTGACTTGTAAGAAGTTTCGCCAATGGTTACGGTTGAATTACGGTATTGCATTATTAAGGAACCTTGAAGTTGCAAAAGTTTTTCGTCAGGCGAGACTGGGCCATTGAAGTCGTTTAGCAGTATGGTGCCTGGCAGTATTTCCTCGAAATCCGGTATGTGATGATTGTTGATCATCTTACATTCTGGTTCTCGAATGTTTCGGAGAGCGTTTACGCAAGTATCATTGCTTAAATCTAACAAATTTTCTGAAATACAAATTGTCTTATCATTATGGGATTCACAAGGATTTTTAATTGAAAATAATTGTCTCTTTCATTCTAACAAATTTTCGTATTTAATATCATTGATTACTTCGGCTTTTTTATTGCTTTAATTTTTAAAGTTCTACAATTATCCGTTAATATAATAATATTAATAAATATATATATAAATGAGGTCGTTGCCATTTGTGGCTAATTTAACTTAAGCAAATTCCAATAATTATAGCAGCATCTCTCTTTCATTGGTTGCATAGTTCTCCTCGGTTTTTGACGGGGTGCTCGAAATGATCGTTATTGGTCTATGATTCCAATACCGCGCCTATTGCGTAGCTTGAAGCATCGATAGTCAGCTGGAATTCTTTTCCAAAATCTGGGTATGCAACGATAACGTCTCTGGAGACGAGTGTATTTTTAAGTTTCTTGGTCTTAGACTTGGTCTTAGATATAAGTCCTTCTTCGCCTCTATTTTTGCATAGTCTTTTATGAACCGCCTATAATAACTTGTCATGCCCATAAAAGAAAGGAGATCTTTTAATGTTTACGGGACCGGAAATTTTGTAATCGCTTTAATTTTATCTATGTTGGATTTAACTCCATATTCTTATTTTGTGTACCCCAAGAAATATACTTCGTTTTGGCAAAAATTGCATTTCTCAATTTGGACACGCATGTTTGCGTTTGGTAGGGTTCAAAATTCCCTTTCAAGATTTTGACCGTGGTCTACTTCATTTTTGCTAAAGACTATGATATCGTCTACGTATACATAGCATATTTTCCCTATGTATTCTCCCAGTATGTCGGCTAAAGCTCTATGAAAAATGGACGGGGAGTTTTTTAGACCGTGCCGAAGTCTCAAAAATTCATGTTTTCCGCCGTTTACGGCGAATGCTGCATTTTCTATGTCCGTGTCTTTCAATGGTATTTGGTGAAAACCACTCTTGAGGTCTAATATCGAAAAATACTTGTTGTCTCCGTGTTGGGCAATGATTTCGCCAATTTCGGGGATCGGGTACCGATCTGAGATAGTAACTTCATTGAGTTTCCTTCCTCCATTTTTTCGGGACTACCCAGACTGGTGCATTATATGGTTATCTTGAAGGTCTTATAATGCCATCTTTTAGCATCTCTCTTATTTATTTTTCTACCTCCTGTTTTAATAATTTTGGGTATGGGTAATGTTTTTCGTAAACTGGGAAATCGGACGAAGTTCAGATCTCGCCTACTACTTTAGTCGTGTATGCTAACTTCGTATCGGGATCTGCAAAGAGGGTTTTGTGACTTTGTACGATGGTCATATGGTTGACTTGCGGTCCAATTGTATTTAACGCTTGTGTTGCTAATTGGTGAATTTTAATTTTGCGTTTATTTCCAAGAATTAATGTATCGTTCTGTACATCTATAATTGCTCATAGACTTTTCATTGTGTCATTGCCCAGTATACCGTGGAAGGTTTTTAGTGTCTCTAGTAAAAAAATTTCAGTGGTGTATCTGAAATGTTAAGGAGCTTAAGTATTGCATATTGTGTTATTTTAGTGGTACCTCCAACTGAGCTGACGGAAAAATGTTTCTTATTTTGTTTTGGTTTTGGTGCTAATTGGTTTTGAATATAATTTTGATTTGAGCCCGAGTCTATTAAAAACTTTAGGATTTTTCCGTTCCCCGTGGTTACTTATAAGTAAGGTAATGAGGAACGATTTACTCTAAAAAATGAAGCTCTGACATATTCCTGTTGCTCAATATCATTTTGCCATACATATTCTTCCTGAAGCTCGTTTACATTATTTTTTTCCGCCAACTGATAATACTCTTTTTCTGGGTTTGATGTTTGTTTAATTGTTTGGTCTGTATACTTAAAAAAAATCTTTATTGGGATTAAATATTTCTTTTACTAGGCTACTAAGGTTTGCCTCTAGTACAGTTATGATTTTTTCCTCGTTGTCTCTCTCGGCCATGATTCGCGTGTTTGCTTGTACGTTACTGACTGACGAAGGTTCGGGCCTGTCTGCTAAATTTTGTTCGGTAATTTGCGATATATGAGCAATAAAGTTCAGTTAAATTTTTAATATTAATTATTCAGAATTCGGAGTTTTGTTGCCTTAAAGAATTAGAATGCGGGTCTTCGCCTATGCTGTGAAGTATTTTGTCGTGTGTGGTTTTTTCTTAAAAATAATATTCTTTTATAAAAAGTGGGTTATTTGATGGATTCCTTAAAACTATTCTTACATTAGGGTCTACAAATTCCTGTTTACCCCACGATGCAGCGATCTCTCCTGAGTGCGGGTTTACTAGGTGGCCTCCTCTGCACTTTTTTACACGTTCCCTGCGAACGGATACTAGAGGGATCACGACCATTAATTTTTTTTTTGCCCTGATTTGTCCGTTGGATACAAGTCCTGTTCTTAGGAGTGACAATATTGTGGCGTTATTTTTTTCGAACTATACGAGATGCGGTATTTGTTATCCCCGGCGGCTTTTAATCAGTCCCTGTTTGGGCGCCAGCTAAAAGTTAGATTATTATTTTGATATAAAACAAGAAAGGAAGTTAACTTCGGCAAGCCGAAGTTTGTATACCCTTGCAGTTATTATTATTAGGTCTAAAAATACAAGAAATGATATTCCCAATAGTATAAGATAAGATGTCAAAAAACACCGAAGCTATAATATGTTTCATATTATTTTCCCACCAATTTTCCGATCGTTCCTATGGCAGCTATATGATATAGTCGTCCGATTTTGATAAAATTTAATTCGAAGTTCAGAACTAATTAAAAAATGTTATTTCCAAGCGTAGGAGTTATTATATTAAAACACCAAAGAAATAATTTCAGACCATTTTTTTTCCCCTATTATTCCTATAGTTGTCCGATCCGGCTGGTTCCGACTTATATACTACCTGCAAAAGAAATTCGTTCATTTCGTATATCAACATGACAATAAGTATTTGGGAAAGACGGGTTCTGGGACAATTAGCATACTAATGGCCCCCGGACCCCCCTTCCCACCTCATTAACATATGCGGGTTCTAGGACAATTAGCTTAATTCAATAAATTAACTGATTTTAAGGGGCTTCGAAGTCATAAAAATGTCACGATCATGTCCATAAAGAGTATACTTAATTGCCCCCATCGCCCCGACATCCCAATGTGACAATATTGATCATGAATCCTTTCCCTCATTATCAGCAATTAATATTCAGCAGGTGTTGCTGTACACGGAAGAAAAGTCGCACACTTCCCCATGTGACAATATTGATCATGTACCCTTTCCCTCATTATCAGCAATTAATATTCAGCAGGTGTTGCTGTGCACGTGAGAAAGGTCGCAAACCCAAAACATCTAACGAAGGTTGCCTTAGAGGGATATGTCCGATCATGTTGGGGTATAACGTTTCCTATGATTGTAAAACTAAATTAGAAATCAAAAGAACCCCAATAAAATAAATCTCACAAGACATTTTTTTTTTCGCCCCAGAATGTTTAACTGTTAAATTTTCCAAGATCTCTCCTTTCCACAAAGGGGTTATAAACATATCATAAAAGGGATTCAAGCAAGAGCTACCCGAACATGCGCACCTGTTTATTACCTGACCGGAACAAAAGGGACACATGCACAAGTCTGAAGGCGCACGCCCATTGACAGGATCATGGGCCTCACGCCAACGATCACACGGCTGACTGCCAGCTCTAATACGTTCCCATAAGGGTTGAAATTTACCGCGCAACAACTCGCAAGTAGCCGACATATCTCAGTCAAGGAAATATTTTCCATTTTTCGTACCTGTAATTTTAGCTCGAAATAAAAGGTCAGAAGTTTATTTTGTAGCATAATAATACATTTATTCATTTATTTTGGTATTGCGAACATGTTTTATTATGTATTGAAATTAATTTTCTGCTTTGATTCCGGCGATTTGCATAGAAGAGGCAGGCGCACGTTTCTGACGTCAATTCAGGATTAAAAATGTAAAATGTTCACCAAAATTCGTAGTTTTGAGATCATGTCCACCTCGATTCATAAACATAGTTTTTGTCTTTAGAAGGTATTGAAAATACTGACCAATTATCTGTCCTTTAAATTGTTCAATAAATTGGTCAATTTCCTCATGAAACTTCATTTGGCTAATTTTGTTTTCCTGCACATCTTTACACATCTAGTCTCAACTTAAAATAATGTAGAAAAATAATTTTATTGTTTTGGAGCTGCCTTTAAAAAACGTCATAATAATGTATGCATTGATAAGAGCACAAACCACGCCTTTAAGGTGTGTTTCACAATAGGGAAACCGGTTTCCTTTAAACCTGTTTAATGATAGACAGCCCATTTCCTCGATATTAATGAGCTGGTGACTTTTCCACACACTTACAAACAATTTGTTTTTGCGCTTGTAATTGTCCTTAGATACTTTCGAGCTTCTGGAAAACTTATTTCTCCATCGTTCCAAAAAATTTAGTGATGTGTATTAGTTAACCAAATTGCAGTCTTTTGAGCTTTTGTATTTAGTAAAGAAAAATCATATGGTGGTTCTATTAAAAAACTATTATTCAAGTTTGGATCTTTTTCGAATACAATTCAAATTTTCTTTAGAATAAAATTATTAGTAGTATCAAAGAAACCTTGAACATCAATCGAAACAGTATCTTTCAACATTTTTCTCATGTTGTTGTACTAGTCCGTTTAATGGGTTATATTCAACTAAACGGTAATGTATGAGGAGATAGTTAGCTTGGGTACTTTCATGATTTGGTTTCTTCAGTTCTATTTAAATTCTCACATCAATAGGTCTACTTTTCACTGATTCGATTTGATATGAAAGATCAACCATAATAACAGGGGTCTTCAATTTAAATTCATTTGGGGTTAAAAATAGTTGTGATTCACGATTATTGTCACTAGATTGAAATCTTGTATACATTTCATATTAATGAGCATACTAATTCTTACTAAAATCAACATTTATATTATCATATGGATATGACTCAGAATTCAAGTGAACTTTCAAGTTTGATAAGTTATTTGTGATAAGTTCTCCATTTAGTGTAAACCCAATTATGGCAAATCTTGGTTTTTCGAGGTTAGCCGACAATTTCACATTTCAGCTGCGTTGACCACCATACACCAATTTGGGGTTAACATATGAATCCCAACTCTGGAATGCCATTGGTATGTTTACACCACTTTTAATAGTATCGTACATCTTAATTTTTTCAAAATCGTTCAGAGTTACATGGGGAATTTTCCAGGTTTTATTCGTAATTTCCAGTTAACAAGTTTTGTTCATTTCTGATTTGTTTAAACACATCGCCAAGATTCTTAGTTAGCATCAACACTTCTTCATGTTTACATTTTAACAAAACTTTTTTATAATCCTCAGCAAATCCCAACAAATTTTTTAATGGTGTAGAAAAGTTGAAGTGAGGTCCCGTAGAAATCTCGACTCCACTGCTGAGATATACAATTTTTTTAGGGTAGTAGTCATACGGACATAGACTTGACACGTTGGACACGTTGTATTTAGTTGTTACCTAGCAGTATTTTGATGGTTACTATCTGTTTAGTCTTGTTTTTGGATGGTTATTATCTGTATAATATCTGTAAAATACTCGGTTTTAGATAATAGCTAAATGTTTAGTAGTGTTATGAGTTGCTATAGTCCCTTATTACACAAGTTAAAGTTTCTCAGATGTGTTAGCCAAACACACTTGCAGTGAACTGTCATTACCTCACCCTCATCAAAGTCACATGCCCAAGACCCAAGGACTTTGAATAAAATACTTTCCCTTCATTTGTACCTGTAGTTTTAATTACAGCCAGAAACAAATTTTGTAGGATCATTCAATATTTTTTTATAAATTTTATTATTGTAAACATATTTCATTAAATTCATAAAAAATTATATTTTATGTATATTTGTATATAGTTATTTTCTGACTCCATCCCTCTGTAAGAAATATGTCGGTTATTAATCTTCGTTTCAAACGCAGATTTTCGCTTGGTTCCCATAGATAGGTGTAAAATAGTTCTCACAATGTAATCTTTCTCAGATGTTGGATTATTTTTAAAGCATTCATTTGTTCTAACCCATATTAATATTATAATATATTTCGAAAGCATCATTACCTAACATAGGAGCGTCTTTCAATTTAATTTCTGATTCAAGTTTATGATAGAGGTGTTGGGACCTGGTAATATCGGTTTTTGTTGTCAACTATTTTTCTAGTTCTAGTTTTCTAGTTCTATTCTATTTGTATACTATTTGTATGAGTAAGGCATCATTGTTTAAGATTTTGAATAAGTTTATCTGGTTTTCGTAATTCATGATGGCGGTTGAGCTACTTGGACTCTGATTACTAGCTGTTGTTAACTGTTATGAGGTATTATTAGATGGTTACTATCTGCTTAGTTCGGGTCACTCCGCGGAACGAAGAGGGGTAAGGACGCTCGTTTCTGGCACGGGGACGCTGTTTATTGCAGTCGGATCGCGTCGCGACACGGGTGACTATGGGTAGCACGGTGCCGGACCACAGGCGATATGGACTGTGTGAGGAGAGTTACCGAATGCTCGTGTAACCGGGGATCAACAGTGTGTTGAGGTCACGCCGCGGGACAAGGAGGATACTGACACACCTGTCGCTAGCACGGGGACACTAGAGAGCACAGGACGATTCGCGTCGCGACACAGATAGCTAGAGTAGTATGGTGCCGGACCACAGGCGATCGATGAACTGTGTTAGGGTGAGTTTACAAGAGTCTTTAGATTAGATTTGTAACTGACTTTATTGAGCTGTTGGTTAGCGCTTAAATACTATCATGACCCGGAAGTTTTGGGCATGCATTATCTACGTTAAGCATCGGGTTGGGGTTTAACCTGCAAGTGTGTTGACCTAGTTTAGCTGGTCGTCTACGCTGCAATGTCAGCTGCTTGCTGCTGCTGTCCCGCTGAGTCTTGACCGATTGTCCCATACTTGCAGCGTCGGCTCTATATTGTGCTGCTACTGTGCGCCTGATCGCTGTTCCGTATAAGTTGCATTGGTCGTCTGTACTGGTTGCTGACAACTTACAACTCCGTCGTGTTGTGGGTTGCGTGCGTTTGACCCGTGCTGCACAACCTTGCTAGACCGAGCTGAGTACCTTGGTTACGAACATTCTCCCCCCATTGACGGGTTCGTCAATAAAAGCGGAGAGTAGCCAATGTTTGTCAGTTGTCGACATGTTGCTCGTTCCTTATACGGATCTTGTGTTTCAGTTAGCATGTGAGGAGGAGTCTACTCGTCTTCCACAAGGACTGCACCTTCTTTATCCAAATGGTCCTAGCATTTTTCGTCGAGGAAACCAACTATGGATACATAGTCCGATTGGTTTTGTTTGGCGTGACCTACGATTTCCAGCTGATCGTGCTGTTCAAATTCATCCTGAATCCTTTCTCTTATTGGACGACGGGTCCGTCCTGGTTTTTCGGCGTGCTGTCCTGGCTTTGCACCGTAGCGATAGTCCTGTTCTGCGTGCTGACGTGTCATCCTGGTATGATGAATCAGATTCCGGCGTTGAATGCGATATTGGATCTGCCTTTGTCAGTTCTTAATACTTAATAGATTGCTTACTCTACCATTAAATACGTAGATATATTTTTTGCTGAGGTCTCGTTAATCATCTATAAAACTGCGGGGTTCCGTGTGTTGGGTCTCAGTTTGTTGCAATGCTGCTTAACGATCATTGCAAAGTCGTTTTGGACCTTGACGGTTCGATGCGTTATACTTGTGTTCCACCTGTTGGTCTTTACTGGATAATATCCCAGGATTCTTCATGTGGGCCTATTATAGATGGTCTGCATTATCCTCCCAATCGGCCTGTGACGGTCCACGACGGTTCCTTTATCCTTCTTCCTGACAATCGTTTTGCTGTTGTTCGATTGGCTGTGCTTGCCGTTACCTAGCGTGGTCCTCCAGTGCCGGACGCCGATCGCCTGGAGATGTATTATGACTCCACTAGTGATTCGGGTCATGAGTAGTAACCACGTCCTCTTTTTTTTTTTTTTGATTTACTCAAACTAAATATATTTTTACATCGTAATGATTTTTGTATCTTTTTATTTATTATACCCGTTACTCGTAGAGTAAAAGGGTATACTAGATTCGTCGGAAAGTATGTAACAGGCAGAAGGAAGCGTTTCCGACCCCACAAAGTATATATATTCTTGATCAGGATCACTAGCCGAGTCGATCTAGCCATGTCCGTCTGTCCGTCTGTCCGTCTGTCTGTCCGTCCGGATGAACGCTGAGATCTCGGAAACTATGGGAGCTAGGCTATTGAGATTTGGCGTGCAGATTCCTGAGCTTCTTACGCAGCGCAAGTTTGTTTCAGCACAGTGCCACGCCCACTCTAACGCCCACAAACCGCCCAAAACTGTGGCTCCTACAGTGCTAGAATAAAAATTTTAACTGAAATGTATTGTTCTCACCAATACCTATCGATTGACCCAAAAAAAAGTTTGCAACGCCCACTTTAACGCCCACAAACCGCGAAAACCTGTGACGGCCACAATTTTCATGCTAGATAAAAAATTTTAACTGAAATGTATTGGTCTCGTCGATACCTATCGATTGATCTAAAAAAAATTTGCCACGCCCACTCTAACGCCCATAACGCTTAAATCTGTATACCTCCGGTAGGTGGCGCATTTTAATCTCGCTTTGCTGCTTGCATATCTCCATATAGCTGAGTAACGGGTATCTGATAGTCGAGGTACTCGACTATAGCGTTCTTCCTTGTTTTTTTTATTATTCCGTGGTTAGCGTTTTAACTCGACTCATAGGTATTGGAGAAGTTACGCTCTGTTCTGCGACGTTCTCTTGGTGAAACATTCTTGTCTGTTTACCTTTTCTGATGAGTACAAAAATTGCTGCTATCAACAGTAATATTACGAGACCTGCTGCTACGGCGATTGGTTTAATGTAGTTCACCTGCGTATTCGCTGTTGTCTCTGAATCCCCTCTGTCTATCTGCTCTTGTAATTGATGGACTTCTTCCTGCAGATGATTTAGGTTGCTCGTTGTATTGCTGTGTATGGCCGTGTCTTGATGACTCTCCCGTCTTGGTCTCTTGAATGAATGTGAAATAATTGTCGCCGGTTTTTTCTCTATCGTCGACCTTAACGCTGGGTGTCCCTGTAGCGTTACTACTGGACTCCTTGCAATGCAATCCGCATTCGTTGTCACGATTCCAATATTATGCACTTGTATTTTTTATCGTTCCTTTCCGCAAACATAGGTTAGTGTTACTTCCTGTGTCGTAGCGAAGATCCAAGAATTGGGAGCATCAAGGGGATACCATATGCTTGTCGTTTTGATCTTTTCGGGTTTGCAGCTGGTTTTTTGTTCAGCTTGAACGGCTGCCAGGGCACATTGGAACTGCTCGTGTGCTGGACCCAACGTTGTTTGTTTTATATTGCACAGCATTGGTCTTTTTGACATCTTCGTGCATTCGTTCAGCTCCTCTACCGTTAGTGCGAAATGTCGATCTCGATGATCACTAATCGCAAGATATTTGGTCTCTGTCTCCGTTGCGAGTATATGATTTTGGGTGGCTACTAGAGTTGGCGTCAATTGATACACGTCGTACTCTTCTTCGTCTACTAATGGTATTTTAGTATGGAATATGAGAGTATTGTCCAATTCCTGGACTTCTGATACCATCACCTGATAGATATCATGCAAAGTCTCATGCGTAACAGGTAGGCGCCTCCCCTTCGGGAGATGGGCCTGTATGTTTATAAGCTCCTTTTGCAGCTGACTTACGGAGATTAATGCTGGGCTGACTATGCCTCTTTTTAATCCGGTTATGATGTTGATGACTGCCGTCTGTGTACTCTTGATATGCCCTGATATTAATTTTAGCTCTGATGACACCTGCGCTATGTTCCCAGTTCGTATGGTGTTTTCGAGGTCTGTAACGTGTGTTTCCATGTGTCTTATCCTGCGTTCCATTTCATCATTACTCGTTCTCTAATGCTATCTAAGATCGACGTCTGATTCTTGAGTAAATGTGTGTTGTGCAATTCCTTAGCTTGGATTCTGCGGATGACCTCTTCCATATTCTGCGCATACTGAGAGTCTAAAACTCCAAATAGTCCGTTGGCGAGATTTCCTACCAGATTCAGGGCTCCTCTCCGTTGTCGATGATGATTGAATAGCTGTTGACCATCGTATAGCTCGCTGGCCTCTTGTTCGAGTACCTGTATTATTGTTGGACATGACCCGCCTCGAAGGCACCAGGTTGATAATTCTTCAATATTTTGCTTAAATGCAGTGTTTTCCTGTGCTAACAGCCGTAGATCAAAATATGATATGATCGTCCATTCTGCTGACATCAGAGCTATTCCATTCCTTAATTCTACATATGTTCCCGTATTATTAGGTAATGGACCTACTTTTACGGGAAGTTCAGCCATGATTGGGACGGCTTGGGTGGCGTTGGCAACGGCCAGCAGTACTATGAATTGGAACATAACCTTGGGGATCTTCTGACACCCTTTGCCACTTCTTCGGGTGCCCCTTGAGTGTCCTACGGCAACCGTCATTTGTTTTCTTGTCCATTTTGACCGGTTTTGTAGTTCCTGTAGTACTCGTGGCTCCATCTTTTCCAGCAATCCTGTCTGACCTTGTCTACTTGTTTCCATCTTGACACTAGACCCGATCGTACCTCCTTGTTTTGAATGTCGGGAGATGCGGTTATTGGTCCTCCGATCAAGAAGTGTCCTGGAGTCAATGCAGACAGGTCGCGTGGGCTGGAAGAAATAGGAGTAAGAGGCCGTGAGTTTAATATTGCCTCAATGCCGATGATCACTGTTTCTAATTCTTCATATGTCAAATCTGCCGTTGACACCGTGCGGACCAACAAATGTTTTGCTGATTTCACTGCCGCCTCCCACAGTCCTCCGAAATGAGGTGCCCGTGGTGGAATAAAATGGAACTCTGTTCCTAACTGTGAGCATGTTTTAGTAATTGTCTCTCGAGCCTCATCCGAGTATATCGTGGTTTTTAATTCCCGTAGCTCGTTCTTCGCCCCGACAAAATTCGTGGCGTTGTCACAATAGATGCTCCTTGCGACTCCTCTCCTTCCATTATATCTTTTAAGTGCTGCCAAGAACGCTTGAGTGGTTAGATCCGACACCACTTCTAAATGTACTGCCTTGGTGGTGAAACATCAAAAAATGGCTAAATAGACCTTATGTGGTTTCTTTCCTCGGATTTTGTAATGCACAAAAAATGGTCCGCAGTAATCCACCCCACTTATATTAAACGGTCTTGCAATTTGTACCCGATCGGTTGGTAGCGGACTCATGATCTGATTTAACAACCTTGGCCGAGCTCCGCAGCAGGTGATGCAGCGTCGTACTGTCGTTAATGCGAGTTGTTTTCCCTTGATCGTCCAAAATTGTTGTCGCGTGTTTGCCAACAGTGCCTGAGGGCCACAATGCTTAAGCTGCCGATGTTTGTTCTCAAATATGAGCCGTGTTACTTAATGGCCTGCTGGCAGCAACATAGGATGTTTTTCATCGAATGCTAGACTTGAGTTCTGGAGTCGTCCTCCTACTCGTAGTACCTTGGTATTGTCCAGAAACGGGTCTAATGACCGATAAGGATCTGATACTGCTACACAACCGTTCTTCTGTAACTGAGTTATAGTGGGCTGGAATGCTATTCCTTGTATCTGTCGCACTATTCGTTGTAATGCCTTTGCTCGTTGTTCCAGAGTTATTGGTCCTGTTTCTCTCTGAATGCCTGGTCGAAAATTGTTTCCAAAACGCAACATCCAGGCTGTTATTCCTACCAGTATGTCAAATGACGCGTGGTGACTGATTTCCGTGGTCGATTCATCGATTTTGATTAGACTCAGAACGTGATTGGTTATAGTCCGTTGTTCTGGGTCCTTCGTGTCCAGCATATGCTTAGTCTGTTGTTTCCAGACTTCTTGGTTCGTTGTCAGAAATGGCGGACCATTAAACCACAACTCCTTTTGTTTGAGCTGTGTTGCTGAACATCCTCTTGACGCAAGGTCTGCTGGGTTGCCTTCTGATGCTACATGCACCCATTGCTCCGGATTTGATAGTTCATTCGCTTTTCCACGAACGTATGAAATTATGATGCTGTTGCGTTTATCTATGCTAACACTATTGTAGAGTCCGTCCAATATTGGACTTCATCTATCCTTATCCGTAGATCCTTTTTGATTCTTTCTGCTAGCTCAGCTCCTAGCACCGCTGCACATAATTCTAGTCTAGGCAATGTTTGTTTTGCTAGGGGTGCCACTCGTGATTTTGCGCATAGCAGCTTACTTACTATTGGACCGGCGGATGTGATTGTACGAAGATAAGCAGCCGTCCCATAAGCGACTTCTGACGCATCAGAAAATATGTGCAGTTGAATGGCTGCTGGGTCTGCCTGTGGAAGCGCGTGCCTGGCGAGCTCAATGGTAGCCAATACCTGACTATCATTTAGAAATGCTTGCCAATGGGTTGTATCTTCTTTGTCCAATTCAGTATCCCAGTCTAACGATTTTTGCCATAGTTACTGCATAAATAGTTTTGCTGCTGTCGTTATGGGGCATAGTAACCCTAATGGATCAAATACTTTGGCTAATTCAGAGCACACAACTCGTTTTGTGACTGTGCCTTGTTCGTATGGCGTCGCGCGTCCTTCGAGTTTATCTTCCTTAGGATTCCACACTATCCCTAGTGTTTTTATTGTTGCATCCGAGAATTCGCTGAAATCGAGGTCCTCGCCTGGTCGTCCTTTGGAATATCCTTGAGTAAGTCGGGGTGATTTGCGCACCACTTCCTCAACCTTAGTTTTGCCGACCCTGAAATTGCACAATTCTGATCTCGTTGCCGTATCGTCTCCTCCAGCGTGTCGGCTCCCGATAAGCAATCGTCGACATAGAAGTTTTGCTGAATGGCGACCGCGCCTAGCTGCTGGCTTGTCGGCGCTCTCTGTGCCAGATGTTGTAAACATTTTGTTGCTAAGTAAGGCAGTCCCGTAGGTCACCGTATTTAAATGGAAGTATCGTTTTTTTTCTAGTGGGTTTCGTCGCCATACTGTGAGTTGATAGCCCCTGTCTTGAGGATGAACCCAGATTTGTCGATACATTTTTTCTACGTCTTCTGTGAACACGAACCGGTGAGTCCGGAACTGTAACAAGATTGATAGTAAATCACTCTGAACTGTCGGCCCGACCCTTAGAATGTTGTTAAGCCTCTTCCCTGTTGAGCTTTGCGCCGAAGCGTCAAAAACCACTCTTAATTTTGTGGTGGAGCTGTCTGGTTTTAGGACGCAATGGTGGGGAATGAAGTATTGATTCCTTGGTACACTGGAAAGTTGTACCTCCGTCATGTGATTCAAACGTTCATACTCATCCATATAACTCACGTATCCTTCTAGCATTGCTGGATCCCGTTCTAAACGACGTTCTATGCTGGAAAATCTCCGTTGAGCCAAGGCTAATGTTTTTCCTAGTTCCCTTGGATTTTCTGCGAACGGCAATCTTACCATTAGTCGTTGATCCGGACAGAATTGGACGTTTGATAAAAAATGTTCTTCACAAAGCCTCTCTTGGACTGTCATTGCTGGTACATCGGTGTTAAACGTGTCTAGCTTCCAAAATTTTTCCAGGGCTGGAAATGGATCTTCCCGTGTTATTGTCATGACATTTCCTGCCATGGCTGCTGGCACTCGTCGTCTGACTGCGCCGAACACAATCCACCCAAGAGCGGTTTCTTGTAGAGTTGGCTTATCATCCCCCTACTCGATAAGTCCTGGTATTATCAATCGAGAATACACCTCGGCTTCCAGAAGCAAATCTATGCTTCCGGGTTGGCCGAACTCCGGGTCCGCCAACACTACCGTGCTCGGAATACTAAGTCCTTCATCTACGGATTCCGACGGTTGGTTTTTTATCAGTTGTGGTAAGATAAACACATCAATCTCCTTCTGAAAATTTGAACTTAACGATGACAGCAGCACACGTGCCCATGACGAAGATCCCTGCGCCGTTTGTCCAATTCCTAGAATACCTTGTGATGTGCTAAATGTGGGGAGACCAAGTTGATCTGCCATCCTTCTGGACATGAGATTTAGATGAGAGCCAAGATCGATCACAGCGCGACATTTTTCTCGCTTTGCGGTTTGTCCTTGTATTGCCACAATGGCTGTGGCGAGTAATACGTACGTATTTGACACCTTGTTGATCATTGGGGTTTGCTGATTTGGACCTGAAACATCCATTGCTTGCAAAGCTAGATCTCGGGTAGCAATGGCAACAACCGGCGCCGTGGATTCTGCATGTTTGTGTAACATGGAATGATGCCGTTGACGGCAAGAACGACAGGTCATTGGCGACGGGCAACTGTTTGTCTTATGGTAGTTTGACAGACAATTGGCACAGCCTGCAATCTTCGTCATTGCCTGCCGCCGGTCTTCCGGATTCATTCTTCGAAGCATGTTGCAGGATAATGGCCGGTGTGTGCCTATGTTGCAAATTTTACGAATGTTATCTCGTGATACCAATGTTTTGGGTTGAGCATCCAATGTTTCCAACATGCCGGATCGCCGTTCTAAGAAGGCTAAAACACTTTCCAGCAACGGGACTTCTGTCGGTGAATTGGCTGAGTCTTCGAGAGCGGCTTACGTATACTGATCTAGTTTTCGCCGCACTAAGAACCCTATAGTTGGATCCCAGCTCTTTGTGCAGATTTCCAGGTTTTTTAAAGTACTCATTGAATTCTTGATCATGTCATGTAAGGCCCTGAGTTGGCGTGAAGAGCCATCTATAGACTTATAGTCAACGATTTTTGCTATGGCGGCGAATACTAGTATCTTTCCGTTCTGGTACCTGGCCTTTAAACGCAACCAGGTGTCGTCATAGACGTCAAGACGTTCCTCGCTGCGCCACGAAGCGAGCTTTGTAGAATATGTAGTTTTTGGCTGGCCGAGTATGGTTTATTGTGTACTAACTCTACAAACAGGTTATGGAACCGTGGCCAGTCTAGATACTCGCCATTGAATTCCGGAATGCTAATTGGCGGCAGTGCCAAGTTAAGGCTCATTGGCGCATCGTTTTCTCGAAGCAGGTTCATTTCGTATTCCTCATTTAACGTGTGGAATTGGGCTAGCTCTGCTTCTGCCCGAGCTGCGGCCCCACGTGTGCTATCCAATTCATCGTGGACTTGCCTCAGTAATGCCCAATGGAGATCCAAGTGTCTTTGTAGGGCTGGGGTGACGGTTGGAGCGTTTGAGGCTAATGTTAGTGATGATTCCAATTCGTTGCATCTTCTCTGCAACTGTCAAATTACCGTGTCAATTGTGGAGTTTCCCTTTACTTGCTCTCCTGTTGTGATCTTGATGTTGGCTGAGGTTCGTCTGGGGGCCTTCGGTGGATCGCTTCCAGTCGGTATGTTGTCCAGAAAGACCTTTTGATATTTCTCGACCAGCTCTTTAAGTGCTATTGGTCGTGAGGAGTATTCACTTCCCGTGGGCAGTGCCGCTTGCTGGACCTCTTCATCCAGATCACAAAATTGTTGCCATAGCTCCGTTAGTTGTTTTAATCTACCGGCATAAAAGCCTTCTCGGAGGCGTCTGTCGGCAGAATTCTTGCCATAATTCTTAATAAGCTGTTGTATTTTTCCTTGCAGCTCGTTTTGGTCGTCTAACAATCGATTGTGTAAATCGATTCTGGTTTGGTTTGTCTGCTTGATGAATGAAGTCGACATAGTGCAGATATTCAGTAAGTCGGCTACTGCGGTTCTTAAGTTAGGCTTGACAGGTGGTTGTGTAAGAAAGTCTTACCTGTGCAAACCGGCGTGTTTGTTGCCTATGCGGAAGGCGGATGCTGAAGTGTGATCCTTTGTTGGTAAAGGATCACGTCGGGGTCACCAATGCTCTTGCCTAAGTTAGATGGACAAGGTCGGGTTACTCCGCGGAACGAGGAGGGGTATGGACGCTCGTCGCTGGCACGGGGACGCTGTTTATTGCAGTCGGATCGCGTCGCGACACGGGTGACTATGAGTAGCACGGTGCCGGACCACAGGCGATATGGACTGTGTGAGGAGAGTTACCGAATGCTCGTGTAACCGGGGATCAACAGTGTGTTGAGGTCACGCCGCGGGACAAGGAGGATACTGACACACCTGTCGCTAGCACGGGGACACTAGAGAGCACAGGACGATTCGCGTCGCGACACAGATAGCTAGAGTAGTATGGTGCCGGACCACAGGCGATCGATGAACTGTGTTAGGGTGAGTTGACAAGAGTCTTTAGGTGATAGAAGTAATAAGACTTGTGGGTGTTTAGATTTGTAACTGACTTTATTGGGCTGTTGGTTAGCGCTTAAATACTATCATGACCCGGAAGTTTTGGGCATGCATTATCTGCTACGTTAAGCATCGAGTTGGGGTTTCACCTGCAAGTGTGTTGACCTAGTTTAGCTGGTCGTCTACGCTGCAATGTCAGCAGTATGCTGCTTGCTGCTGCTGTCCCGCTGAGTCTTGACCGATTGTCCCATACTTGCAGCGTCGGCACTATATTGTGCTGCTACTGTGCGCCTGGTCGCTGTTCCACATAAGTATCATTGGTGTCTGTACTGCTTGCTGACAACTTACAACTCCGTCGTGTTGGGGGTTGCGTGCGTTTGACCCGTGCTGCGCAACCTTGCTAGACCGAGCTTAGTACCTTGGTTACGAACAATATGTTTAGTAGATGTATACAAGTTGTTTACTAGCTGTTAAGTATCTGGTTTCTATATGTTTAGTAGATGTATACAAGTTGTTTACTAGATGTTATTAGCTGGTTGCTAGCTCTTTAGTATCTGTTTACTTGGTGCTTACTAATTATTATTAGCTGGTTACTAGTTGCTATTAACTTCTACGAGCTTTTATAGTCTTTTGTTAAGAATGATCAAAAATTCTTGATCACTAGACGAAGTACAAGTTTACACTCTGATTTTCAATGTATTTGCTATGTACGTGAGAAAGAACGCACAACCAAAATATCTGAAGATTGATATATAAATCTTAGAGGAACATGTCCGATTATGTTGGGGAAATATTTATCCTGTGATTGTAAAACTAATTTAGAAATAAGTCGTTCACAAGCTGTCTAAAAGCTGTTTAGAAGCTGTTTTGATAAACAATTTTGATTTATAATGACAGATATTAAGAATATATGATTATATCATCCACTTTAACTAGTATATTGTAAAAATAAAACATTTCCATTTTTCATATTTGTTCGTACCCAAAGGTACTCAACATGACCACACCCAACAAATCAAGCAGTAGTCAAGTTGGATAGTAGCAGGCGCTCAGTAGCACCCACTGCATATGAGAATTGCTGATCAGCATATTATATGTCTCACTAACTCGCCGTCTCACCGACTCAACGGAACACTGACCCGCCAATGCAGTCAGCCCATTTTGCAGTGTCAGCCAACTACGCAAAGCCAACTACGCAAACTGCTACCATAATCATTATTCCCTGACCTACTTTAGAATATAGCTTACTTCACTAATCATTACACTAAACTTCCGTGTTCCAAGTAGTATATAAACATGTATCAAATGAAGAATAAATCAGTTATCAACACACCTCGTAACTCCGCGGCTCTACTTTACACCTCCGGGAATAGGGCTCGTAGTACACTATCTCAATTAGCAGCTAAACACGTTAGCTCAACCTCAGCGCAGTTCCGCATCGCCTGTGGTCTGGCATCGTTACCATTGCCGCGACGCGGCAGCTTAATCCAGCTTCACAGGATACGCTTCTTCTTCCAGCGTCACAGGAACTCAGCTTAATGCAGCTTCACAGGATACGCTTCGTCTTCCAGCGTCACAGGAACGTCAGCTTCATCCAGCTTCACAGGATACTCAGCTTCATCCAGCTTCACAGGATACTCAGCATCACCCAGCTTCACAGGACACACCGCGTTATCCGGCTTCACAGGACTCTTTGGTTCCAAGACACACAATATGTCTACTTCATTCATAGAGGAAACAAGTCACACAAGAATCGATTTACACAATCGATTACCAGACACCCAAAACGAGCTGCAAGGGAAAATCCAACAGCTCGTTAAGAATTATGGCAAGGATTCTGCCGACCGATGCCACCGAGACGGCTATTATTCCGGTAAGCTAAATCAGTTAAACGATCTCTGGCAGCAGTTTTGCGACCTAGATGAAGAAGTCCAGCAAGCGGCATCACCCACTGGAAGTGAGTTCTCTTCACGATTAGTAGCACTTAAGCAGCTGGTCGAAAAATATCAGAATATCTTTCTGGACAACATGGCGACTGGAAGCGGGCTTTCGAAGGCCCCAAGACGAACTTCGGCCAACATCAAGATCACAACAAGAGATCAAGTCAAAGGTGATTCCGCAATTGACACGGTGATCCGACAGTTGCAGAGAAGATGCAACGAATTGGAGTCATCATTAACATTAGCCTCGAACGCCCCAACCGTCATCCCAGCCCTACAAAGGCACCTGGATCTCCATTGGGCGTTGCTGAGGCAAGCCCACGACGAATTGGACAGCACACCTGGGGCCGCAACCCTGGCAGAAGCAGAGCAAGCTCAATTCCACACGTTATATGAGGAATACGAAATGAACCTGCTTCGAGAAAACGATGCGCCAATGAGCCTTAACTTGGCACTTCCGCCAATTAGCATTCCAGAGTTCAACGGCGAGTTTCTAGACTGGCCACGGTTCCATGATCTCTTTGTGGAATTGGTACATAATAAACCATATTCGGCCAGTCAAAAACTACATATTCTACAGAGTTCGCTTCGTGAAGCGAGAAACGTCTTGACAGACACAGTCTTCTCACAGGGTGGCTATGACGACACCTGGTTGCGTTTAAAGGCCAGGTACCAGAACGGAAAAATACAAGTATTCGCCGCCATTGCAAAAATTATTGACCATAAGCCTATAGACAGCTCCTCGCGCCAACTAAAGGCCTTACATGACACTATAAAAAACTCGATGAGTACTCTTAAAAAACCTCGATATCAGCACAAAATCCTGGGATCCAATCCTGTGTTTTCTTATCAGAAGAAATCTAGACCAGCAGTCTCTAGCTGCTCTAGAAAATTCAGCGGATGCACCAAAGGAAATTCCAACGTTATGGAGTGTAATGACGTTTATTGAGCGGCGCGCTTGCATGCTGAAGACGATAAGCGCTCAACCTACAGCAACACTCCGCCACCAGTCAGTTCACAACGAAGAGAGCTGTAAGATTTGTCACCTAGGACAACATAATCTTAGAGCATGTAGCCGTATCCAGCAAATGGACCCCAAAGCACGGCGCCAAGCCATTATTCAAGTAGGAGCATGCACTAATTGTTTGTCTACAGCTCATAAGGTTGAAAACTGTGGATCACCGACCACTTGTCGAGTCTGCCAGCAACGGCTTCATTCACTGTTACACCAAGGACCGACTAGCAATCCAGTAACGGGCGCAGTAACCATTGCAGGCTACGACGACGTAGGAGGATATACTCTGCTCGCGACCGCCAAGGTCTCATAACAAGGTCAATTACAAACATGTCGTAATAGATAGTGGATCACAGGTGAATCTTATCTCAAGGAGAATGGCAGATCTGCTATCCCTTAAGGAAAGGTCACCGTTTGAAATATCTGGAATCGGAGGAAAAATATCAACAGCATTTAGATCAACACTAAAGCTCTCATCAGTTACATCAGGGTTTGAAAGACTAATAGAGGTATTTATTATTCCCACAGTCATTACAAACCAACCGTCAGTACATTTTGATACCGATCTTAATATTCCCGGGGGGCTGTCGTTAGCAGATATTGACTTTCGGCAACCTGGACCCGTTGACCTAACCTTAGGGGTTGAGGTGTATTCTCGTGTAATTACCGGTGAATTTCTTGAGCTAGGACCTAATAAACCTTTGGCACAAGGCACAAGGCTTGGTTATGTAATCATAGGTTACCTCAATAAAGAAACCTCGTCTGATACGGAACTCAACCCTATTCTGGTAGAAGACAGAGATGATCTTGTAGGACCGAATGCTGCTTATGCGCCAAAGAAAGGATTCATTTAACGAACTTAGCATTGATGGATCATAAAATAAAGGAACCTGAAGATATATGTAGCCAATCAAGAACCAGCGACACTGACTCGTCCGATCGAGGATCAAGCGATATACATAATAGTTAATTGCAGCACGTTATACTACAAAAGAAAAACCAATTGATACAGAGCCGACTTCCCATCAACTTAAATCCAATAAGAAGCCTGACATTTGTTCAACATTTCTAAATTTAACCAAGAAATTCCTAAGTGTTGTTGCAGAAAGTCCACATACCACAGGCCAAATAACCAAGTTCTACGAGGGCACAATTTCAGTCCCCACGGTAATGTAAATTTTATCGCAACGGGGAGTGTTAAGCAGCATCAAGAAGGTATGAGTGACCTGAATCACAAACATGAACTTCCGCAGTTGAAGGAAGGATCCACCTCGGTCATTGATTTGTTAGGTGTTTCCTATACAATTCGACCAAGGGCTGACCAACATCACGACTTAATTGAGGGTACCCCTCAATGGGGGGAGAATGTTCATACCCAAAGGTACTCAACATGACCACACCCAATAAATCAAGCAGTAGTCAAGTTGGGAACAGTACCAGGCGCTCAGTAGCACCCACTGCATATGAGAATTGCTGATCAGCATATTATATGTCTCACTAACTCACCGTCTCACCGACTCAACGGCACACTGACCCGCCAATGCAGTCAGCACATTTTGCAGTGTCAGCCAACTACGCAAACTGCTACCATAATCATTATTCCCTGACCTACTTTAGAATATAGCTTACTTCACTTATCATTACACTAAACTTCCGTGTTCCAAGTAGTATATAAACATGTACCAAATGAAGAATAAATCAGTTATCAACACATCTCCGGGAATAGGGCTCGTAATACACTATCTCAATTAGCAGCTAAACACGTTAGCTCAACCTCAGCGCAGTTCCGCATCGCCTGTGGTCTGGCATCGCAGTAACCATCGTTACCATTGCCGCGACGCGAACCTCCTGCCAGCAAAGCATCCCCGTGCCAGCGACAAGTGCTCATTACCCGCTTGTCCCGCGGTGTGACCCGGAAGTGTCTACTTCGGTTAGGCACAAACACACACCTTAAAGGCGGGGTTTGTGCTCTTAACAATGCATGCATTATTTTGATGTTTTTTAAGTGTAGCTCCAAAACAATAAAATAATTTTTATACATTATTTTAAAGTTGAGACTAGATGTGTAAAGATATGAAAGAAAACAAAATTAACCAAATGAAGTTTCATGAGGAAATTTTACCAATTTATTGAACAATTTAAATGACAGATAATTGGTCACCATTTTCAATACCTTCTAAAAACAAAAACTATGTTCATGAATAGAGGTGGACATGATCTTAAAACTACGAATTTTGGGGAACACTTTACGTTTTGTAATCCTGAATTCACGTCGGAAACGTGCGCCTGCCTCTTCTACGCAAATCGCCGGAATCAAAGCAGAAAATTAATTTCAATATATAATAAAACATGTTCGCAATACCAAAACAAGGAAGAACGCTATAGTTGAGCACCTCGACTATCAGGTACCCGTTACTCAGTTAAATGGAAATATGCAAGCAGCAAAGCGAGATTAAAATGCGCCATCTACCGGCGGTAGACAGATTTAAGCGTTATGGGCGTTAGAGTGGGCGGTTTTTGGATTAATCGATAAGTATTGACGAGACCAATACATTTCAGTTAAAATTTTTTATCTAGCATGAAAATTGTGGGCGTCACAAAGTGAGCGTGGCAAACTTTTTTTTAAGTCAATCGATAGGTATTGATAAGAACAATACATTTCAGTTACAATTTTTATTTTAGCATCAAAACTGTAGGAGCCGCAGTTTTGTGCGGTTTGTGGGCGTCGCACTCTGCTGAAACAGACTTGTGCTGCGTAAGAAGCTCAGGAATCTGCACGCTAAATCTCAATAGCCTAGCTCTTATAGTTTCCGAGACAGACGGACAGACGGACATGGCAAGAATATATATAATTTATGGGGTCGGAAACGCTTCCTACTGCCTGTTACATACTTTCTGACGAATCTAGTATACCCTTTTACTCTTCGAGTAACGCGTATAATAAATGAACAAATGGATTATTATGCTGCAAAATAAACTTCTGACCTTTTATTTCGAGGTAAAATTACAGGTAAGGAAAATTGAAAATATTTCCTTGAGTGAGATATGTCGGCTACTTGCGAGTTGTTGCGCGGTCGTTATTTCAACCCTTATGGGAACTTATTAGAGCTAACAGTCAGCCGTGTGATCGTTGAGGTGAGGCCCATGATCATGTCAATGGGCGTGCGCCTTCAGACTTGTGCATGTGTCCCTTTTATTTCGGTCAGGTAATAGACAGGTGCGCATGTCCGGGTAGCTCTTGCTTGAATCCCTTTTATGATATGTTTATGACCCGTTTGTTGAAAGGAGAGATCTTGGAAAATTTACCAGTTAAACATTCTGGGGCGAAAAAAAAAATGTCTTGTGAGATTTATTTTATTGGGGTTCCTTTGATTTTTAAATTAGTTTTACAATCATAGCAAACGTTATTCCCCAACATGATCGGACTTTTTGGGTTTGCGACCTTTCTCACGTGCACAGCAACACCTGCTGAATATTAATTGCTGACAATGATGCTAATTAATATGCTAATTGTCCCAGAACCCGCCTTTCCTAACTACTACAATATATACATTGATCGGTTTTCCGAGTGAAGTATTTACATTGATTACATTTTTCTTATATAAGTAAGCCAGTTTTTAATGTGTTATTTAGTATTTTCATATTTCTTAGTTCGAAAATACAGTGGAATTCTTGTAAGTTTTCAATTACAGTGACACACAGTTACATACGTTCACTAGAATGATATGACAGCCGAAATATTCCCGCGCCGCGTCGGTGTGCGGGCTTTCATTAAATTATATGCAAACTTCTTTAGGTGGTAAAAAGGGAGCGACCGCTCCGCCTCAGTGTGCACGTACCTGTATATTTTTCGAGATCACAGTGTTCATACGAACAGATGGACATGGCTAGATCGTCACGTCTAGTGATCCTGACCAAGAATATATATTTTTTCTGGGGTCGCAATAGTTTCCTTCTACATGATACATACTATCCGACGAATCTAGTATACCCTTTAAAAAAAACAAGGAAGAACGCTATAGTTGATCATAGTTTATCAGATACCCGTTATTCAGCTTAAGGGATCAAAGGGAAATGGAGACATGCAAGCAGCAAAGTGAGATTGAAATGCGTCACATACCCCTGATCTCAATATAGACGGTAGACAGATTTTTGGGTCAATCGATAGTTATTGACGACACTAATACATTTCAGTTAAATTTTTCTTCTTGCATGAAAATTGTGAGTGCCACAGGTTTTGGCGGTTTGTGGGCGTTAGGGTTGGCATGGCAAACTTTTTTTTTGATCAAGCGATAGGTATTGACGAGACAAATACATTTGAGTTAACATTTTTTTCTAGCATGAAAATTGTGGGCGCCGCAGGTTTAAGTGGTCTGTGGGCGTGAGAGTGGGCGTGGCAAACTTTATATTGGACGATTTCGATAGGTATTGACGAGACTAATACACTTAAGTTAATTTTTTTTAAGCATGAAAATTGTGGACGCCACAGGTTTGGGCGGCTTGTGGGCTTTAGAGTAGGCGTGGAATATTCGCGAATTAACAAAAAAGGCAAACGGATGAATGAGATCTCTCTCTTAATCGTCTCTCCTGACGCAAGACTCGCCTCGAAAGCCTTTAAGGTTTCTGCGACGGTTGATGTTTGTACTACCCTTTCAATTTCTTATCTTCCATGATTTCCTTCTTTAAATGCATTTTACGGTCCTGGGTACTTTTTTTCAATTTCAATCCAGTACCCTACTGGGTGCGTTTAATGGCTACCAAATCCTTTAACTGCTACTTTTTTCCTACCTTTATTTTTGCATTCTAAGCTTCCTTGTTCTCCGCTTGGATACTCTGAATGATCTTCGTTGCTTTAGTTTTCAGTTTGTCGCGCCCATCATTCAACTCCGAAATCAAATCCTGTATCTGAGCTTGAGCTGGACATCTCCTTAGATACGCATATCTAGTCTTGAAATTTTGGTACTCCTTCGCTCCTTGTTTTTTATGATCTGCTGTACCTTTCCTACATGCTTATACCAGCACCATGGACTTTCAAGGCTTATGTTGGAGAGCATTGGAACAACTATTTTATGCATGCATTCTACCTGTCCGTTTCCCTTAGGTACGCCTGTTGCAATCAGCAAAAGTTGGAGCTTCCTCCTATCGCAGTACTCCTTGAACAGGGAAGATGTGAATGCAGCTCCACAGATTTCGAAAACAAACAGGCTGGCGCTTCAAACAACTTACAACTTCTTCAACACCTAAGCTTCGAGTAGGATGCAACCATACATACTTGAAAAGGGCATGCACAATCACGAAAATGTGACTGTAGCGATTCTTGGTCAACTCCATCGGGCCACCATGATCGACATGTCATGTGTCGTGCTGCTTGATTACGGACTTTTTCTACCGGTGTAAGAAACCCTTCTCGACTATCAGCCCTAACATTCATAAGGATGCACTCTACGCAGCTATCGACCACTCCCGCTCCTTAATCTTTTAGCTTCGGAATATAATATGACTTTTCGATCAAAACCTGACTTTTCTTGAATGAAAATTGTCTTTGCTTGTGATTGTTTTAGATAATTTTTGGCTTCCATTCTATTCGGTTTCGAAATCGAAAAATCAGCTACTGCTAGAATTTTTTCAGCAGCTGGCTTAATGATAGCCTTTTCTTCGACAAAGCAACTACGACATATAACAACTGACATTTACTCAATTTATGCGCAAGCCATTTCCTTGTGCACGCCGTCACCGATACTCTTAATCTTACTCGCAATGATAACATCGTCCATGTATTCGTATACATACGCATATTTGCCATGATGAGCCTGGTAAACACTGCTGAAGAGTTTTGTTATACCGAAGGGGACAAAAAGGAACTGATAATGACCACTCTGAGTTACGAACGAAGTATACTTTTGGCATTCTAACGAAACAGGAACGTGAAAGAAACCATTAAGAAAATCTAGAGTTGTAAAAATTTGTCCACCTTTTAGCTTTTCGATCACACAATCCATTTGAGCTGGACAACACGGGCGCTTCATCCCGGTGTTCTTATATACAAAAACCAATGGCGAAGCGAACTCAGATGAACTAAGCTTGTAATCTCTTCCGCTAGCCATTCTTGAACCTGATCATTGACAATTTTCTGATTGCAATAACCCAAACGTCTTGGGTGTTGGAAAACAGGAAACCAACTGTGAGGTCCAGTAAAAGTGGCCCAAACAAAATTAACATTTTTACACAATTATTTTTTGAGGGTCCAGTGTTGATTAGTGAAGAACCATCCGTGGATATTGCACTTCTAAAAAAAATAGAAACGAGTGCTGTTATAGCTGCTGTTCAAGGACGAAGAAAATAAGAAGCGATGTAGATCTTATTGGGTTAATCCGTATTTATGAGAACGTTTTAAGAAAGGATGATAATCAACAGATGTAAGATTTGACCAAAAAATAGATTACATTATAAATATCTTATTTAAAAATTGAACAACAATGAGTGTGATCCACTTGTAAGAATTGTATGAGATTGACTTTACTCGCCCCCACGAAAAATTGGCAAATCGCTAATATTATTCATCATATTTATACCCGTTACTCGTAGAGTAAAAGGGTATACTAAATTCATCAGACAGTATGTAACAGGTACAAAGAAGCGTTTCCGATATTCTTGATCAGGATCACTTGCCGAGTTGATCTAGCCATGTCCGTCTGTCTGTCCGTCCGTATGAACGCTGAGATCTCTGAAACTACAAAAGCTAGAAACTTGGGATTTTGCATGTAGATTTCTGAGCTTCTTGTGCAGCGCAAGTTTGTTCGAGAGTGTGCCACGCCCACTCTAACGCCCATAAGCCGCCCAAAACGATGGGTCCTACAGATTCAATGATAGAATACAAATTTAAACTGATATGTATTTGTCTCCAATAACTAACTATACCAATTGACCCGAAAAAAGTTTGCCACTCCCACTCTAATGCCCATAACGCTTAAATCTGTCTGCCGCCCGTATAACCATATATTGAGATCGCAGGTATCCGGCGCATTATAATCTCGCTTTGCTGCTTGCATATCTCAATCTCCCTTTGGTCCCTTTAGCTAGGTACGGGATATCTGTTAGTCGAGGTAATGGACTTTAGCGTTCATATTCTTTTGAGCGTCGATGCCGAAAATCTTTAGACTTCCTTATCATCGACTAATGGACTTGTCGACCTCGGTTAAATGTGGGTTGACAGTTCTAAAAATAATGGTATTTGATAATCTAGTGGGTGTTTCATATAAAGGACTTCCGGGCAAGAAGGACATGAGGTCGCTAAAATCTCTTTGAACTTTCACTTGAGACTCCACAGAATTCTACGCATCCTAGCATTCAACCACTTATTAAAAATTATAATTTTAGATAAATACCCGTGCTTATTGATCAAACAAAAAACCTCTTAACGAAATAGGGATTTAGTGACGATCATCGCACCTTCAGCAAACAAAAGTTCTGATATGAACTTTTGTGACGAAAATGTATTATACGATCTACTAGATAAATTAAATTTCTTAATTATAACCGTTACTGGTAGAGTAAACGGGTATACTAGATTCTTCGGAAGGAATGAAACATGCGAAAGGAAGCGTTTCCGACCCCATAAAGTATTTATATTCTTTATCAGGGTCACAAGCCGAGTCGATCTAGCGATGTCCTTCTGTCCTTCTATCTGTCCGTCCGGATGAACACTGGGGTCTCGGAAACTATAAGAGGTAGGCTATTGAGATTTGGCATGCAGATTCCTGAGCTTCTTACGCAGCGCAAGTTTGTTTCAGCAGCGTGCCACGCCCACTCTAACGCCCACAAGCCGCCAAAAACTGTCGCTCATACCGTTTTGATAAAAGAATAAAAATTTTAACTGAAATGTACTGTTCTTATCAACACCTATTGATTGACCCAAAACAAAGTTTGCCACGCCCTTTTTTAATCAGTCGATAGGTATTGACGAGACCAACACATTTTAGCTAAAATTTTATATCTAGCATGAAAATAGTGGGCGCCACAGGTTTGGTCGGTTTGTGGGCGTTAGAGTTGGCGTGGCATATTCACATAACAAACTTGCGCTGCGTACAAGGTAACAGAATCTAAATCTGAGATCCCATTTCTCTATCTTTGATAGTTTCCGAGATATCCGCGTTCATATTTACGATTTTTTGAAGTTTGTGGGCGGTTTTTGGGCGTGCAAACTTTTTTTGAATCAAAACTGTAGGAGCCTCTGCGCTGGGCGGTTTGTCGGCGTTAGAGTGGGCGTGGCACATTGCTGAAACAAACTTGCGCTGCGCAGGAATCTTAGGAATCTGCATACCTAATCGCAGTATTGTAGCTCCTACAGTTTCCGAGATCTCAGCGTTCATACGAACAGACGGGTCAGACGGACAGACGGACATAAAGTATTTAAATTCTTGATCAGCATCACTAGACGAGTCGATCTAACCATGACGGTCTGTCCGTCCGTTTCTACGCAAACTGGTTTCTCAGTTTTAAAGCTATCGGGCTGAAACTTTTCCAACAGTCTTCTTTTTTTTTGCAGGTAGTACATAAGTACATGTATATAAGACGGAACCGATCCGGCTGGACAACTAAATCTTGTAGCTCCCATAAGAATTACCGGTAAAAAAATTCTAAAAATTATATCTTTGGTGTTTTTTAAGATATAATCTCCTACGCTTGGAAATAACATTTTTTAATTAGTTCTGAATTTCGAATTTAAATTTATCAAAATCGGACGACTATATCATATATCTGCCATAGGAACCATTGGAAAATTGGTGCGTCGGTGTTTTTTGACTTATTACTTTATACTATTGGGACTATAATTCTTTGTATTTTCAAGAATTTCGAATTAAATTTAATAACTATGACTGCAAGGGTATACAAACTTCGACTTGCCGAAGCTAACTCCCTTTCTTGTTGTTGGTTATTAATTTTGAAACGAGGCTTTTTGCAACAAGGAGTCGTATGTCAAAAGTTAAGGAATCCCAAGGGGTATACATCCTAGAATTTAATTTGAAATCGTTAGAGCCATATTTAAAAAATTAAGAAATTTAATAAAAAAAACTAAAAATAAAACTTCTTTGGCTCATAATTTTAAAACGGTGGTATTAAACAAATTTTGTTTCAAAGGCGGACAAAGTACTTGAAAATATCTTTCTAGCGACATATATACAAGCGTTGTAGCTTTAATAGTTCACAAGTTTCGGGTGTACAATATTTATCTATTTATACCCGCTTTCTCGCCAAAATTTTCAGGACAAACAAAATACAATTTTCATTTTAAGAAGTCCCCCCAAAATCTTGATATGGGTATTCCTTTTGAACGGAAGTGCATTTTAAGTGAGCGTATTTTAAGTAGCGGGGGGAAATATCACCACCGGCCCCAACAGATCAAATTTTCTAAATTTACATGTTTTCACTTTTACCGCTCTTTCCCCAACCCAAATAATTTTTTTTAAGTCTTGGTAAGAAATCCTTTTAGTTCTCGATACAGGCGAACGATTACAGTAGATTTTCTTTTTTTTTTGGACTGCCGTCCACAGTGATATTAGCCTGCCATTTTTCTCCAAAGTTTCGGCAATGAATTCCCATTGCTTGCTGACAACGTTGTTATTACTATGCTTCAGTTTAGTGAGCTTTGTGCTCATTAATTAGCAAAATTTATCTCAACAGTTGATAACTCTTTAACGCACTTCCGTCCTTGCGAACTTAATTTGGTGGGGTTTGACTCAAAGTGACAGCATACGGTCGTCTATCGAAAGTTCTCGATAGCTCAAGAATATTATAAAATTAAATAAGTATGTTTTTTGTGAGGCTGAGGACTTCCGTCCAAAGACTGCAGCCAAAATGTTGTTTAAATCCAATACTCGTAGATTAAAATGTATACTAAATTCGCCGGAAAGAAGGTAACATGTAGAAGGAAGTGTTTGCGACCCCATAAAGTATATCTAGGCATGTCCGTTTGTCCGTATGAACACTGAGATCTCGGAAACTATAAGACCTAGAGTGTTAGGACCTGGTATGCAGATTTTTGGGCTTCCTCCGCAGCGCAAGTTTGTTTCAGCAGGGTGCCACGCCCACTATAACGCCCACAAACGACTTTAACACTAAAACCCGTATAGCGTCCACATTTTGTAAAAATTTAAATGAAAATCTGTTCTTATTATCAATACCTACCTACATGAAAATATTTATTGAAAACGTGCTAGTCATTAAAAAGTTAAAGCCACAATTTCAATCACAAATCAATATTTTTAAATTCAATCGAGATTGCACACCACATGCAGCAAATAAGCTGTTTTTTCTAACTCCATTAAACCGCTAAGGGCGCCATAGACTAGTTGGCGCTGTAGGCTAAGTGGCGCTATAGAAGAAAGTGAGCTAGGTGGGTTAGTGAAAAGAGCAGAGTGGCTTTAAGCAAATTTCAACCCCCTCGGTTTCCTTAAGCTTAGTAACGGGTATTAAATAATCGAGGCCATCGACCGCTTTCCATTGTATTTCCGAGGGCAGTCCGATAAGTACTTAGCATCACCACCCGATGGGGCCACTATCGCAAGAAAAATTAACTATCGTGTAGTACATTCTCGTAGACGGCTACTATCGAAATTTCAGCCGAATCGGACTTGTAGTTTTGTTTTGAGTGCGTGTGGAATCGGCCGTGTCCGCGGATTGTATAAAAATGGAGAAAGAGCAATATCGCTCTGTGATTCTACTCTTGTTATTGGAAGGCAAATCGCGCAGCGAATTCAAAGAGCGCTTGGATGCTGTGTACGGTGACTCTTCTCCTTCGATTGGTTTAACGAGTTTCAACGTGGTCGCATGTCGGTTTTTGATGAGCCACGCCCAGGTGCCCCGAAAACAGCTACCACGGAGGATAACGTGACAAAAATCCACGATCACGTATTGGCAGACCGCCGATTAAAGACACGCGAGATAGCTGAGACAGTAGGCATGTCAAAAGATCATATCATATCCTGCATGAAATTTTGGGCATGAGAAAGCTGTCGGCGCGATGGATGCCCCGTTTGTTCACTCAGGACAACAAACGCAACCGTGAAACCACTTCAGCGCAATCCGAAGGAGTTTCTGCGTCGTTTCGTGAATGTCGACGAAACATGGATCTACAAGTACACACCAGCGACCAAGGAACAGTCGAAACAGTGAACTTCACCCGGCGAACCTGCTCCGAAGAAGGCGAAGACTGTTCCATTGGCCGGAAAGGTGATGGCCACCGTTTTTTTTGGATTCACAAGGTGTGATCTACATCGACTACCTGAAGAAGGGAAAAACGGTCACAGGGTTGTACTATGCCGAATTATTGGGCCGATACGCCGCCGAATTGCAGAAAATATAGCCCCATTTTTGCGAAGAAAAAAGTGTTCTTCCATCATGACAACGTACCGGCTCACACTTCCGTCCTCGCCAAGGCCAAATTGGTCGAACTGGGCTACAAACTGCTACCCCATTCACTATATTCTCCAGATTTGGCCCCGTGTGACTTCTTTTTGTTTCCAAACTTGAAAAAGTCACTCGCTGGACAGAAATTTGTGTCGAATGAGGAGGTCGTCGCCGCCATAGAGGCCTATTTTGCAGACCTCGAGAAAACGTATTTTTCAGACGGCTTAAAGAAGTTGGAGCATCGCTGGGTCAAGTGTATTGAGCTAAAAGGAGATTATGTTGAGAAAAAAATCACCACTTTTCCAAAATTTTCGTTTTTTTTTGGAGGCTAAGTACTTCTCGGACCACCCTCGTATATGAAGTTTTGTGTTTTGGACGATTTTTAAATGGGTTGAATACTAGTACTTAACAAGATCTTCATCTCAACTGGAGAAGGGAATTTCTTTTTGGCTTGTAACTATCTATCAATGACTCCACTTTAGAAACTTATTTCTGATTCAAAGGCTCGAAATCTACGGCTGTGTTGGTCTTTTCTGAACACCATGAACTCTTGGCGAATATTTTGTGCCAGACTTGGTTACCATCACATCAACGCTGACCTGGTTTTTGTGCCAAAGATTGCGTCAATCGTCATCTGGTATGACATGAAACTCGAGCGACTTCCTAATTGCATCGATAACAACCTCTGTAATAAAGCTTCCGAATAGTAGAATCTGCCTTTCCCCAATCCCTGTCAAAACTTTCTGGCGACCCGTTAGACTGCACACTCCTACCCCTAGCTTCAAGAACACAAACATAGTTCAGCACCTGCGTCCACAAGTCCTTTGAATTCTAAATTCATGTAAGTCACTGATTTCAGTTCCAAAAGGACTCACTCGAAGGTTTCGAAACGACTTTATCATCCTGAACGATCCTGTTTTGATCTGTATTGCTCGGTGTTCTGATTGATCGTATTTGAAACATTTCTTCTTCACAGGACAAGTCCTTTTTATGTGCGACGAATCTCCGCACTGAAAACATTCCCTAATTCAATCAGTTAGCGCTTCTTACTAGTTTATCATCATAATAGTTTACTGAAGTGGATGAACCACGTAATTTTTGATAGGCATCGATTTGTAGCTTAACCTTGAGGTTTCTGTCCTGATATAGCATTGCTTTATTTGACTTAGCATCTGGGATACCCTCATCGAAATACTCGACGAGACTCTTTTCTTCAAAGGAAATGGGATTTTCAATTTCTTTAAATGCAAAAAGAAATTCGTGCAAGGACTCACCCATATGCTTCTGTCGATTTCCCAACCTGCAATGAACTCTTGCTCAGCATGACTTGATTCCAAGCACCCCCAACAAAGCCGATATCAAACTGGCCCACTCTTTGATAGTTCTCTGGCTACGCATAAACATCTTTGCTGCTCCAAAGTGTTCCACCAAACTGTACCTGCACAGTCTTCCAACTCTCCAATCCATTGGAGTATATCTGGTGAATTCGACCCAGAAAACTGCGAGACACTGCCCTCGACATCTATCAATGTAAGCCATGATCTACCCTGTCCCTAATTTCTTCATTCTTGATGCCAACCTGCTGCGTTCGGCCAGTTTATAATATAGTATATACCCCTTCTTCACCATTATTCTCCGTATCTGACTGGTCCTCGTTATTTAGGCCATTCTCTCTATACATACTACACTCCAGATCTTTTCCAGCCCAGTTTGCGGAACTTCACCACCTCTCTGCTTACACCGCACTCTACGTGTTTATGCCATTTTGCAGGTAACGCTGACTTTAAATAGTAACAAGGAAGAACGCTATAGAAGAGTGCCTCGACAATCAGATATCCGTTACTTAGCTAAAGGAACAAAGGGAGATTGAAAAATGCAATCAGCAAACAGAGATTGTAATGCGCCAGCTACCTGATCGCAATATATAGTTATTTGGGCGGTAGACAGGTTTAAACGTTATGGGCCTTAGAGTGGACGTGGCAAACTTTTTTTGGGTCAGCCGATAGGTATTCCCGAGACAAATACATTTCACTTAAAATTTGTTTAGCATTAAAACTATGGGCGCCACCGTTTTGTGTGGTTTGTGGTCGTCAAAGGCGTCGTGTCAAACTTTTTTTGGTTGGTATTGACGAGACAAATACATTTCAAATAAAATTTTTTCTTGCATGAAAACTGTAGGCGCTACAGGCTTGGGGCGGTTTGTGGGCGTTAGCATGGATGTGCTTAACAAACTTGCGCTGCGTACAAGGCTACGGAATCTAAGTCTGAAATTCCAATTCACTATCTTTGATAGATATCCGCGTTCATACTTACGATTTCTTGAAGTTTGTGGGCGGCTTGTTAGCGTTAGAGTGGGCGTGGTACAGTGACGAATCAAACTAGCGCTGAGCAGGAGTCTCTAGAATCTGTATGCCTAATTCCAGTATTGCAGCTTTTATAGAGATCACAGCGTCATACGGACAGACGGACAGACTGACAGATGGCTAGATCGACTCGGCTAGTGATCATGATAAAAAATATATATATATACGATTTAGAAGCATTTAAAATATTCGATTAAAAAAATATTCCGTTACATCAATAACAGAGGTTGCGTGCAGAGCGCTCATTAATTATGATAAATGCCATTTTCATTTTGCGTTAATTAAACAACAAAGGACCAGGTTACCATACGCAGATGGTGGCATAATCACGCACACACCCAAAGGCGAAGGAAAATTATATATACTATAGCGCCGCAAAACGAGACCAATATCATGTCAAAATATCAGAAGCTTGACAGTGCCATGCCGCCCACTGCACACGAAGATGACTGCGCGGGGGGTTTCCCTCTGTATTTTAATGATAATCCTCAAGCTAAGTGTCGAAACCAAAGCTACAATCTCAGGAGCAACGGCGTGGATAGCGGTGCAGTAACAGCCGAGACTAATACAGTCCGGATTTTAGAAGAGCGAACGTGGGAGGTGCCTCTGCTGGGCGACAGCGAAGACAGTGCTAGCAACCAGGTGAGCGCGGGTCATTTATATACAACTGACCGACATATGCACGTTCATATATATAAGGAATTCGATCACTTTTAGCACTCCGATCACGGGCGAATGGATTTTAATATGGAGCTGCAGTGCCACAGCCGTCAGCTGGGATTCCGTGCTAGCCGCAAGAACAAAGCAGAACAGGAGGCCAAATTCAAAATTCTGCTCGCAGCCTTTCTTTGTTGCATATTCATGGTGAGAAAGAAACCGTTGATTTAATTATAATACATTTCATGCCCTTCCACGCAATTATTTCACTTTACGTCAATCGCAGGTCATTGAATTCCTTGGCGGCTACGTGGCCGGTAGTCTCGCCATCATGACGGATGCCGCCCATTTAGCATCTGATTGCATTAGTTTCATCATCGGCCTAGTCGCCATTTCGGTGGGAGGGCGTCCACCAGACGAGCGCATGTCTTTTGGTTACAAACGTTTTGGTAAGTTGTTAGAAACGCTTGTCACCATTCTAATGAGTGTACCTCAGTCTCCTGGTCTCCTGATTGTGTCAACTTCTAACGCTATTTTTCTAAATCTTTATTTTGCTTTTTGGCCTTCCAGAGGTCATCGGAGCAGTGGCCTCTATTTTGGGGATCTGGTTCCTAACCACCTTTCTCGTGGTGGTGGCCGTTCAAAGGATATACTCCCAGGAATTTGAACTGGACGTCAATATGATGATACCCATTTCAGGCATAGGCATTGCAATAAATATCGTGTAAGTAATAAAAAATATTTTCAATTCGATATTGCCGCGCGTTTTAACTAAGGTGAAGCTCATGTGTAACAAATTAAAGAAAATCGGTTCTTTATTTTAATAATTCGCGCTTACATTTATAATGAGAATGCAATATCGTTGAAAAGAATATAACAGTTAAAATAAATAAACAAGCATTTTTTATTAAGTCTATACTAAGTAATTAAAAAGGTCCTTGAAAGAACGGGAGGGGGGGAGGGGGGGGGGGACATGAAAACCTAAAAACAAAGAAGAACGCTATAGTCGACTACCTCGACTCTCAGATACCCGTTATTCAGCTTAAGGGACCAAAGGGGGATGGAGACATGCAAGCAGCAAAGCGAGATTGTAAAGCGCCACCTACCCGCGATCGCAATATACGATTATGTGGGCGGCAGACAGATTTAAGCGTTATGGCTGTTAGAGTGGACGTGCCAAACTTTTTTGGGTCAATCGATAGGTATTGATAAGAGCAATAAATTTCAGTTAAGATTTTTGGAAATAATTCGAAGAGGCGTGCTAGGTGTTAGTTAGCACAATAGGCTACCCAAACTGCCCCAAAATTTCATTGGTTATACCCGTTACTCGTAGAGTAAAAGGGTATACTAGATTCTTCGGAAAGTATGTAACCCATAAAGTATATATATTCTTAATCAGGATCACTAGCCGAGTCGATCTAGCCATGTCCGTCTGTCCGGATGAACGCTGAGATCTCGGAAACTATAGGCTATTGAGATTTGGCGTGCAGATTCCTGAGCTTCTTACGCAGCGCAAGTTTGTTTCAGCAATGTGCCACGCCCACTCTTACGCCCACAATCCGCCCAAACCTGTGACGCCCACAGTTTTTATGCTAGATAAAAAATGTTAACTGAAATGTATTGGTCTTGTCAATACTTATCGATTAATCCAAAAAAGAATTTGCCACGCCAACTCTAAAGACCATAACGCTTAAATCTGTCTACCGCCGGTAGGTGGCGTATTTTAATCTCGCTTTGCTGCTTGCATATCTCCATTTCCCTTTATTCCCTTTAGCTGAGTAACGGGTATCTGATAGTAGAGGAACTCGACTATAACGTTCTTCCTTGTTTTTTTTTCAAATATTGATATTTCTATTTCTTTGTTATAAATATTACCAAAGTGGTTTTAAAATGAGTTGATTAAAATCTTAGGGCGAGCCCGCATGTAACTCTATAAACACTTTTTTGAAATTCAGCCTCCTTTACCAAGTACTCCAATTTTTTCTTTCTCCGCTTTGTGTATTGTAACGGCTTGCCCTCCACATCTTGCTGTCTCGCTCTGTGGCAAACGGCACTTGCACTTAGGCGGGTATTTCTTTGTGTAACCATATTACAATACATATAATAAAGTACAGCTGCGGTCAAAATAATAGTAGTGCCCACAGAGGCTTTTTAGTAACCCCGAAAAATAACTCTAGAAATGTTTTTACAATTTTTTCTTTAATTTTCATTGAAACTTAACTAATAGTAGCTAATAATAATAAACAAAAACTAAGGATAATTCAAAGGATTTTTCCAAAAAAAATAATACTGTGAATTTTTACAAAAAATTGTTCGGTCAAAATAATAGTAGTGAAAAGTTTCAAAATTTTCACAGCCCAAAAAAAAACGTTTATAGGTTGAATTATGTACTGTATATAATTCATCTATGTTTATATTATATTTTAGTATTTTGTTGCATATCCTTTGTTTGCTATAACAGCT
Organism: Drosophila suzukii; assembly: GCF_043229965.1. Taxonomy (NCBI): domain Eukaryota; kingdom Metazoa; phylum Arthropoda; class Insecta; order Diptera; family Drosophilidae; genus Drosophila; species Drosophila suzukii. The sequence continues at coordinate 38,462,719 of NW_027255896.1, read as the reverse complement.
GCACAGCGCTGCATGGAATCAACCAAGTTTTGGCATCTCTTTACAGGAATAGAGCTCCAAGTCCTTTGTACAGCTTCCCAAAGTTGGAAGTTATTGCTTGGTTTTATTTCTGAGATTGCTCTTTTTACGTCACACCATAAATTCTCAATAGGATTGAGATCGGGTGACTGTGCGGTCCACTCCATGACATTTACTTGGTTGGCTGCGAACCACTCTCTAGCATGTTTACTTGAATGTTTTGGATCGTTATCCTGCTGGAACGTCCAAATAAGAGGCATGTCCTCGGAAGCATATGGGAGCATCACGCCGTTTAAAATATTGACGTGTACGTAACGGTCCATGATGGTTTTGACCCAATATATTGGCCCAACTCCATAGTGTGAAAAACTTGCCCAAATCATAATTGATGAACCACCATGCTTTACCGTTTTTAGCGTACACTTTGGAGAAAAAGCACTTAAGGGTGGTCGTCTAAAAAACTGCCGAGAGCCTCGGCCTCCAAACAAAACTATTTTTGACTCATCCGACCACAAAATATTCCTCCACTTTTCCAAAGGCCAATTCAAGTGCTGCCTTGCGAACTTTAAACGTTTGGCGGCATGTTTTTTTGTGAGTAAGGGCACTTTTCTTGGACTTCTTGAAATGAGGTTATTATCTCTAAGCCGTCTTCTTACCGTTTCCAAACTTACATTTAAGTCACATGTTTTTTTCAGAGATGCAGCAGACGCGAAAGGCTCTATTCTTGCCTGTCTTCTTAAGCGATCCACTGATCTTTTGTCCAATAATTTGGGTCGACCACGCGTTTCATTTGCTGGCTCATATTTAACAGCATTTGTAATCATTGTAGAAGAGCAGCCAATAATATTTTGCGTTTCGACATAAGTCTTTCCAGCAGAAATCAATTTTTTTAATCAGATCTCGCCTCTCGGCAGTACAGTGTTTCCCACGGCCCATGTAGCTAGAACTAATTTTAGAGAATAAATTCAAAAATGCTAGGGACTATTAAATAACATCTAAATGTATTGTTAAACAACACAAACCTTGTTAAAAATGGAGTAAATTAAATTATTCTTGATAATTTCTCTGGCACTACTATTATTTTGACTGAGTCAAGCACGCGGGTCATTGCAAATAAAGGCGAAAATAAATACAAAGAGGTATGAGAACCAAAATGAACTGCACATTCTTAGAGAGCAGATAATTACACTTACTTAATAGAAAAAATGAATTAGATTGGCGAAGAAATAGAGAAAATAATGATAAAAAACTCTCTGAGCGAACGACACTAATATTATTTTGACCGCAACTGTATATATATTTTTGATCAGGATTACTAGTCGAGTCGATCTAGTCCGTCTATCCGTCTCTCCCTATGAACGCTGAGATCTTGGAAACTATGAAAGCCAGAAAGTTGGGACTTGGCATGTAGATTTTTCAGCTGGGTGACATGCTCACTCTTACGCCTATAATGCTGATACCTGTTTAGCGCCTACATTTTTGAGGATTTTGGAAAAAGTAAATAATTGATTAAACAAGCTTACATCCAAAAAATTTAAGCTTTAAAACCACTTTTCTAGACTAATATGTTATTCCTAAACACGCTGGTGTCACAAAAAAATATTTTAATCCAATTAATTTACTTATTTATTTAGTCAATTTAATTTTGAAGGTTAACTCGAAAAATATGTATTTTTTTAGGCTAGTGTTGTCCACTTAATCAAAAGTTATTAAAATCAGACCATTTATTAAAAATTAAGTTATTATTAATATTTTTATAAATCTAAGCAATTATACGTATAATAAATCTTAGAACAATCGCCTTGGAAAACTAATAATAATAAGGGTACTGAAAACAATGTCCGTGTATGTGTGTGTATGTAAGCATTTTTAAATGACGGGGGAAATGAGATTCTTGTTAATACAAATTCGTTAAAATACCTACTGATATCCTTTAGCTATGATCTGAACTTAGAACGCAATACTGTGGGCTTCGAACGGAAGAGTTTGGGCCTCGAACGGAAGCTTGTGTTTACTTTACGATTGGTTTGTTTATCTTAGCAGGACGGTCAAGCGCGGCCCTCGAAATTAATAGAAAAGGCAAAGGAAGAATCTTAAACAAAGGCAAAGGCAATGTCACTGAAGGCAAGGACAACATAGCTGAGATTGAATTCAAAAACTTTTTTATAAATTCCATATGTGGAACCGTTTCACGGGTTGGAGAACTCTCCCCCTTCTAAAATGGATCGTCCCGATTCATTATGAACTTCGTTAAAGCGATCTGATAATTCTGTTAAAAAAATTTCTTCGTTAATAGGTTTCTTAAGTTCTTGTTTTTTGGCTAAAAATATATTTTTGTATTTAATAACAGGTAGAGAAAACAAATATATGATGATTCAAATTAATAAAATAAAGGATATACATATTTTGGTATTTTAAATTTTAAGGAATGGATTTGAAATGTTTATATTATTAAAAGAGAGTTCTAAGTTATTTGATAATAGATAATCGGATATTTCATAAATTTGGAAGTGGTTCGTGGTTATATAGCTAAGAATTTATTTTTCTATATTGGTATATGAAACGTTAATAATTGTGGGTGAATGATTAAATGTTATTAAGAATGGTCCGCTTTACTCGGAGTTGCTGACAATATTGTTTCCATTTATTAAAATGGCAACATCTTGTATAAAGTCAATTTTTTTATTTTTCTCTCTTATTTTTTTACAAACTCCTTTTTTACCGTTTAATAATTGGGAAAAACAAGTTTTTTTTAAACTAAAAGTACAATAGTTTATAAAGATAACTTCTTTAAATGTAGACATTTCGTAGTAAGTATTTGCGCATTTTGCGACTTGATTACTTATTAATAATTTACCATCGGATTGGGAAATGGATCGGGCGTTAAATATTTCACATCTGTCTTTTATTATTGGGTATCTTATATAAATTATTAAGAGATATCTATTGAGTCAGCGATAACTACTGGATTTTGTTCGTGTTTTAATATTTCATTATTATCTTCATTATTTAAAATTTTTGTATTAAACACATCCATTTTTGCAAGGGTTATAGTATCAATTTAATTTTGTAGGTCAAATGTTAACAATCGTAAGCGATCTTGATCAATAAAATCCTTTTTAAAATCTTCAGAAAGAGATTCTATTTCTTTGAACAATTTGGAATTGATAATAGATTGTTTATTATTATTTTCCATTAATTCATTAATTTTAATTTGAACTTTAATGAAATCGTCATGATCCGGAGTTCCAGCTAACCATTTCCAAAATTCATTTATTCATTTTATTTTTTGATCTAGCTGATATTAACTGGGATAAAATGAATACCTCTATGTCGTATTTAATTTTTCATTGTGACCTTTTATTTGAATCTCTTTTTATATTATCTGATTCTATATTAATTAGGTTAGGTTAGGTTAGGGCGGCTGTCGGACTATGGTCCGACACACGCATGATCTCGTTTTTCCTTCTCTAGGGTCCCGTATCTAGTAGTTTCGACCTGTGTTAAGCTGATCAGCATGTCTTCCACCCGGAAGATTTTATAAAGGCACTTTTGTTTTTGAGATTAATCTCCGATATTTCGGTAAGACCGTCGATGAAGGGACTTCTTAAGTGTTTAAGTCTGAGTCTGCATAGGGCTGAAATCATTTTGCGAGGCTTTTAGCCTGCCAGCATGTGTGCCAACAAGCCAGTGGCCTGTAAGAGCTCGAATCAACATGCCACACTCTGTGCGGCTGAGTTTGAGTAATTCCGAGATTTTTTTGTTGTTTATCACAGGCCATGTCTGGTGAGAGATACGACACTGTGGTGCGTTTTGCCAATGGGTGTTGGCTAGTTTGTTAAAGTACTTTTTCTTATTTAGCTTGCAAGTTGCCATGGGCATACCGACATTATCCTCTCCTGGGAGGAGAGGCTGGATGGTGCCCTGCCTGGCTAACTCGTCCGTTATGCAGTTGTTTACGATATCCCGGTGACCCGGAACCCATATAAGGCTGATAGTAAACTGGTTAGCCATCTCGTGGAGAGATCTGAGACAGTCTGCTATTGTACGCGAGTTGGTGTTTGTCGAGTAGATCGATTTAATAGTCGCTTGGCTGTCACTATATATGTTTAGGTGTCCTCTTTGGAGGCTAAAGTTCCCTAAACAGGTTAGTGCTTTTTTTTATAGCCTGGACATCCGCCTGAAAGACGCTACAGTGGTCCGGAAGCCTGAATGACTTCCTGATATCCAATTGTTCGGAGTATACACCTCCGCCAACTTGTCTTTCTAATTTGGAGCCATCTGTATAGAAGCCATTCCATTCCTCTCTATCTGGAATCAGGGAATCAAAGGGTGTGTGACTATATTCAATGGATTTTAATAGATCCGTTATATTCGGAATCGATTTATCATGCTGGAGAGTTTTAGCATGGCCATAAAATTTGGCTTTCCACTGCCCTGTGTCTCTCAGTCGAATAGCTGCCGATTTGGCCCTTTCCATGCCTGCTAAGTCCAGGCTAGGGAGGTTCAAGATCACATTCAGCGCTTCATTGGGGGTGGTTCGAAGGGCTCCGCTAATACACAAAGCCGACATTCGCTGTACTTTGTTTAGAGGAGTCAGAATGAATTGTTTGTGCAGAGCGGTCCACCACTGAGCCACTCCATATACTAGGATTGGCTTGACTACCGCTGTGTTCATCCAGTTGACTATTCTAGGGGACATGCCCCATCTTAGCCCAATTGCTTTTTTACAGGAGTAAAGTGCAAAGGTCGCTGTTTTGGTTCTCTGTTGGTTGTTTAAGCCCCAATTGAGGCGCATATCTAGTACTAACCCCAAGTACCTGGCGTGATCGCTAAAAGAGAAATTACAATTATTTAGAATGAGTGGGTTAAGTTGTGGAATTTTGTACCTATTTGTAAATAGAACAAGTTCCGTTTTCGAGGGATTTACACCGAGTCCGTTCGCTATCGTCCATTCCGATAGTATTTTAAGTTTAGCGGTCATAAGATCGCAAAGTGTTTGTGGATATTTTCCATTAAAGATGATGGCGACGTCATCTGCGTATGCCACGACCTTACAACCACCTCCTTCCAGAATCCGCAGTAGTTTATTTAGTGCGATATTCCACAAGAGGGGTGATAGTACACCTCCTTGCGGGGTGCCTCTGTTCACTAGTCTAGTCTGGGTTGAGGTCCCTAGTGTGGCTTTGACCATTCTGCTTATCAGCAATTTATGCATCAACCCCACCATTGGCGGCTCAACGCCTAGTCCTGTGAGAGATTCTGTTATTGAAGGCTTCCTCTATATCCAGGAAGGCGATCAGTGTGTATTCCTTGATGCTGAGTGATTTCCCCATGCTGCTTACCACCAAGTGTAGCGCCGATTCGGTTGACTTACCTTTGGTGTAAGCGTGCTGTGCCTCTGATATTTGTGTTTGGTCTATGGTGGCCCTTATGTGTAGGTTTATCGTTCTTTCAAAGCTCTTTAGCAGGAATGATGTTAGGCTTATTGGCGTAAAATCCTTTGCTGTGGTGTGAGTGGCCTTCCCTGCCTTGGGAATGAAAACCACCTTTGTTTCTTGCCATGCTGTTGGTAGTTCTCCTACCGCTAGGATGGATTGGAAGATTTTCTTCAACCAGTTTATGGCTATTTGTTCTGCTTGTTGGATGTAAGCCGGTGTTATGTAGTCCGGTCCCGGCGATTTGTATGGTTTCAAACTATGAATGGACCATTTCATGTTGCGGTCTGATAGGAGTGGATCTAATTCGATTCCCTCTACTGCTCCTCTTTCAGGAGGATGACCTGTTTGTTGGCTCCCCGGGAAGTGAGCGTCTAGGAGCAGGTCCAAGGACTCTTTACTGGAGTCTGACCATGATCCGTTTTCTTTCTCAAGATAGTATTTTCCCGAGCCTTGCAGCATGAGTTGTTTTTTCTATGTCGGAGCAGAAGGTTTGTCATGCAGTTTGTTTTACTCTTCTAATGGCCTTTTTGTAAGAGGCTAGTTCATACTTGTAGTTCTGCCAGTTAGTGTCCTCATTTCCCGCCTTTGCTCTGTTAAACAGGCATATGCAGTTGGCTCCGAGGATTGATAGTTGTTGGGTCCACCAGGGGCGTTTTTTCCTTCCCCTTGGTTTCCCTGTGGGGCACGCAACCTTGAAGGCAGTGCTGCATGCCTCTGTTTATTTATTTATTTCTATGGTCCGAAAAGGAGTGCTCGTCAGAGACTGCCCAGTCTGTGACTGCACCTACGAGTGAGTCTGATACCAAAGTAAGATCTATGATCGTTTGGCAAGCTTTAGTTATGAATGCAGGGACATTGCCCCTATTGCATAAGAATATGTTCGAATTTAGAATAAAACAAGGAAGAACGCTATAGTCGAGTACCTCGACTATCAGATACCCGTTACTCAAAGGGAAATGGAGATATGCAAGCAGCAAAGCGAGATTAAAATGCGCCACCTACCGGCGGTAGACAGATTTAAGCGTTATGGGCGTTAGAGTGGGCGTGGAAAATTTATTTTTGGATCAATCGATAGGTATTGACGACACCAATACATTTCAGTTAAAATTTCTTTTCTAGCATGAAAATTGTGGGCGTCACAGGTTTTTGCGGTTTGTGGGCGTTTTAGTGGGCGTGGCAAACTTTTAGGTCAATCGATAGGTATTGTTGAGAACAAAACATTTCAGTTAAAATTTTCTATCTAGCATCAAAACTGTAGGAGTTACAGTTTTGGGCGGTTTGTGGGCGTTAGAGTGGGCGTGGCAGTCTACTGAAACAAACTTGCGCTGCGTAAGAAGCTCTGGAATCTGTACGCCAAATCTCAATAGCCTAGCTCTCATAGTTTCCGAGATCTCAGCGTTCATCCGGACAGACAGACGGACAGACGGACAGACGGACAGACGGACATGGCTAGATCGACTCGGCTAGTGATCCTGATCAAGAATATATACTTTATGGGGTCGGAAACGCTTCCTAATGCCTGTTACATACTTTCCGACGAATCTAGTATACCCTTTTACTCTACGAGTAACGGGTATAACAAGGAAGAACGCTATAGTCGAGTACCTCGACTATCAGATACCCGTTACTCAGCTATATGGAGATATGCAAGCAGCAAAGCGAGATTAAAGTGCGCCACCTACCGGCGGTATACAGATTTAAGCGTTATGGGCGTTAGAGTGGGCGTGGCAAATTTTTTTTTTAATCAATCGATAGGTATCGACGAGACCAATCCATTTCAGTTAAAATTTTTTATCTAGCATGAAAATTGTGGGCGTCACAGGTTTTCGCGGTTTGTGGGCGTTAAAGTGGGCGTGGCAAACTTTTTTTTGGGTCAATCGATAGGTATTGATGAGAACAATACTGTTGAGGCCAGAGCCACCCTGTCCTCGACTTTACGTAGCACGTCCCGGTTCTAATAAAACTCGCAGGTTAACATATATCCAATTTATTATTCAATATATAACTGCTGGCTGTATGGCGTTACATATAGCCGTGAGACAAAGAAGTAAGGAAACCGCTTTAAAAATAATCGTAGCAGACGGTGGCTAGTGCTGTACTGAATAAGCGCGGGCGAAGTAAGTGCTCGCGTACCCCACAAGTGCGCTTAAAGCTTGTGTTGAACGGTACAATTCCAGCCACTCATCTGCTGATTGGAACATTACAGCGGGCTCATTATATCTGTCTATTGTAACAGATTTCGGCGGCGACATTCTGCCCCCGGTAAACTTGGCTCTCCTGCGTCTGGGTTACCCTCAATCTTGCCGACGTTCAATACAGCCAGCTTCGTTACGGGTCGTCGTAAGATGCCGTGGGCAGTCTTGATCGTAGCGCTTCTTACTTGCTGGTCCTTAGCTAAGACCACATCGGTGACTATTCCTTTCGGCCACGTGTTTCGTGGTAAGTTCTCGTCCACTATGAGGACGACGCTGCCAATCGTTAGAGGTGGCTGCTTGGCGTACCATTTTCCTCGGCGAGCTAAGTCGGGAACATATTCCCTGACCCATCGTTTCCAGAAATGGTCGGCGAATAGTTGAGTCGATTGCCACATGCATCGAACCGAGAGATTGTTGTCGAAGATGGGCTTATATCCGCTTACTGACCCCAGTAGCAAATGATTGGGTGTGATGGCTTCGTCGTAGTTGGTGTCCAGCGATACGAATGTGAGCGGCCTTGAGTTTATTATAAATTCGATCTCCCAAAGTGCGCTTTGTAGACTCTCGCTAGTAAACTTCATCGCTGGGCAGATGGCGGACAGGACCCTTTTTATGGAGCCTATAAGGCGCTCCCATGCTCCCCCCATATGAGGCGCTGCTGGTGGGTTAAAGCTCCACTTAATTGTGTCGAACGATCTGTACACTTCGTCGAAGTCAACCCTTTGAAGCTCCTCGCAGATTACCTTCTCGGAAGCTTTAAAATTAGTGCCGTTGTCCGTGAATATTTCTCTAGGTGTCCCGCGGCGATTGAAGAAGTTGCGGATACACATAATGCATGACGAGGCGTCGAGGGAGTGAGCTATTTCTAGATGCACTGCCCTGACCGTGAGACAGGTAAAGATTACTCCCCATCGTTTCTCCTTCCTCCTGCCAACGGTCACGAGAATTGGTCCAAAGTAATCGATTCCAACGTAGGTAAATGGGCGTTGATAAGCGGCGACTCTAGCAATGGGAAGTTGGGCCATTAGCGGCGGTTTTGGGGAGGCATTATCGTTTCTGCAGCGCTGACATGCTCGTCGGGCTGACTTATATAAAACTCTTAAGCGTGGTATATAATAAATGCCACGAATCCTATTGATGCAGGCCTCGTGCATGGTGTGGTGCATCTGACGGTGATACCAGTTAACAATTAGGCGTGTTACGTAATGCCCGTAAGGGAGTACTATTTGCTGCTGGGGGCACAAGTTTTCAGCTCTCCCTCGGATCCGTAGCAACTGGTCATCGTCTAGAAACACATTAAGACAAATTAGTTTTGAATTTGCGTTTAGAGCTTTACCTTTGGAGAGTAAACATATTTCTTTTCGGAACTCTGATACTTGCGCGTAGCGTATCAGTGTTGTTTGAGCGCGGCGTATCATCTCGGCGTTAATGCTCGTAATCGGAGGCGTTTTCCGCGCTGTTGCTTTCAGCTTTTCGATGTATAATATGAACGTTGCTACCGCTCGATATAGCCTCCGCCAGTCGGAAAAGTGTTCTACGTTCACGATGGGGTCCAGTGGTGTATTGGCGACGAAAAACACCTGCTTCACTTCGATGTTGGTTGGGGCTCCCAGGTCGGTACAGGTGGGCCAACGAGAGCGTTCCTGGAGAAGATACTCCGGGCCATCAAACCACTTATGCATGGAAGTGAAACTCGAAGTCTTAGTGGCGATGTCAGCAGGGTTTAAGTCTGATGGCACCCAGTGCCATTGGTCGACATTGGTGAGCTCCAACACTTCTCCTACGCGATGCATTACGTACTGCTGGAACTTGCGTGGGTCCATTCGCAGCCATTTGAGGACTGTTTTGGAGTCCGTCCAGTAGTGATGGGAGTTAACTGATAGCCGAGAATTTGTTTGAATTGACTGGCTAAGCTTGGCGCCAGTGACTGCTGCCTGTAATTCCATACGGGGGATGGACAGCGGGCTTAGCGGGGCAACTTTTGTTTTGGCTGCTAGCAGGCTAAGATAAACGGAGTTGCCTTGTTGGATGCGAAGATACGAGACTGCTGCATATGCAAGTTCACTTGCGTCTACGAAGGTATGGAGCTGCACGTCATGGATGTCCTCGTTGGTTCTGAAGAAGCATCGCGGAATCTTAACCGTGGCGATTAGGGTTAATGCCTGCTTCCATCGATTCCATCTTGGGAGCAGGCTTTCTGGAATGCAGTCGTCCCAGTCGGTGGGGGTCCGCCACACTTCTTGTAATAATATTTTCAGCTCTATAGTGTAGCAGGCGATGAGGCCAAGGGGGTCGTACATTGACATAAGTACTTGGAGGAGTTCCCGCTTCGAGGGTGCATCGTTTTCAGTCCATATGTCGCGTTTCAGACGGGAGAATTTGAAGATAAACGTTAGGTCGTCCGTTTCCGGGATCCAGTATAGGCCGAGGACTTTCTCGGCGGTGGTAATTTCGACCTCGGTTGACGATGATTCTCCGCCTAGTTTGCCAAGCACAGTCTTCGAGTTCGATGCCCAGTTGCGAATATAGAACCCTCCTGCAACGTGAATATGGCGAACTTGTGTGGCGATTTCTTTCACCTCCTTATTGTCGTTGCCGCTGTAGATAAAGTCGTCGACGTAGTGGTAATTTTTCACGGCTTGTGCGGCGGCGGGATATTGCTGTTGGAACCTGTCAGCGTTTCTGTCCCGTATGAAGTGTGCGATACATGGTGCGCAGTTTATGCCGAATGTGAGCGCTTCCATCTTGTAGACGCTTGGATGGTGTAGTTCGTCATCTTGGTCGTACCAAAGGAAGCGCTGAACATGGGCATCTTCCGGCTTGACTCGAATTTGGTGAAACATCTCCGCGATGTCACCGATGATCGCCACCTTTCCGGCGCGAAATGAGATAAGCAGATCCACCAATGGTTTCAAGAGGTCGGGACCGGCGTGTATGAAGTCGTTCAGGGATTGTCCCCCTGACTGCGCCGCTGCATCCCAAACTAGACGAACCCTATTAGGTTTGTTCGGGTTTGTAATTATAAAGGTTGGTAGGTACCATACCCTCGCGTGTTCTTCCAATATCTCGGTTGCACTTAGCTTACGGGCATACTTCTTTTGCACGAGATTGTCGATCTCCTTTTGGGTTTGAATCTTTAGTGCTGGTTCCTTGATGAATTTCCGTTGTAGGCACTTCAGTCGTCTAAGGGCGTTTGGGTAACTATCTGGTAGAGCTGCGTTCTCGCTCTTCCACAGCAGTCCAATTTCAAATCTGCCGTCCTCAAATTTGGCTGTCGAGTTCATGATGGCTAGGGCACGGGAGTCAGCTTCAGAATATAGGTGGGCACGTCGAGGAGTCTCTACTGCGAAGGTTTGCTTAATGGCCTCGTGTAAGGCGGTGTCGGCTTCGTAGCATCTACACTCATGAATGTTAACGTGTCCCTCTGCGTTAGATCTTTTGCTCGGAGGGATTTGCAACGTCCATCCCAGTCGAGTTTTGGAAGCAATTGGCTGGCGCCACGCTCCCTCCCGGATTCTAAGAGGTACGGCTAGATTCCAGTTATCCGCTCCGACGATTATAGTTGGTCGCACGTTGGCATATGAGGTAATTGGTAGTCCTTTAAGGTACGGGAACTTCATGGCGAGCTCCTCCATGTTGGCGGACTGTATTGGTAAGTTTAGGCTTCTGACGCTGCGAACGTCTCTCAGTTTAAATTTGGCTCCGTTCTGCTCGTTGATGACACGTAAAGTCGCTGTTTTAGAAGTTTCTTCGACACGGGTTGTATTGTCGGTCCATTTCAGGCAGAGTGGGTGTGGTACGCCTGTCACCCCCAGCTGCTGGAAGATAGTTTCCTCGATCAGCGTTACTGATGATCCTTCGTCTAGAAAGGCAAAGGTGTTAATTTGTTGAGTCTTATAATCGATTTTAATTGGTACGATACGGAAATTAGTTTGATCCGCATGTCTATGGGCGAGAATGTGACCGCTCTCCAGCTCGGGTGCTGTTGGCTGGCGCGGGTGTTCGGAGCGGTAGAGTTGTTCTGCATGCAGTAGGGGATGGTGACGTTCGCGACAGTTGTTTATGTTGCATGTCTTCCTTGAAAGGCACTGGCTGCGGTGCTTGTTGAGGCAATTGAGGCACAAGTGATGGGTGCGGGACACGTCCCATCTTTCTGTCGTGTTCATAGCGGAGAAGTTAGGGCAGGTTTGGATCTTGTGGTCTCCGGCATCGCATATCACGCATTTTCCTCTAAAACGAAGTGGCTCCTCACTCGCCGAATGGTAATTAAGGCGTTCGCTGCGCCCGAAGTAAAGTGGGGATGATACTTGACTAGCTGCTTCGGGGATTGTGTACATCCATTCGCTGAATACTTTCACCACCGGCACAGCGGTTTCTTTTGGGTGCATGGCCCATTGCAATTTTAGCTGCGAAGGAAGCTTTTCCACTAGTTCCTGCACAAGGAGTGGGTTGCTCATGTGGGCGACTAGCTCGCAGGCTTCCATCGTTGAATATATGTTTCTTACGCAGAGTGCGTACTCGATCAGAGGTTCTAGTTTGTCCTTTGGAGGCGGCATTTTCCGTGCTTTATCAAGCATTGTCTGAAGTACATGCTCTGGCCGACCGAAACACATTTGAAGTGTCTGTATGATTTCGGGGACCATCGCTGGTAATAGTAACTTACTTTGCACTAGTTCTCGGGCCCTACCTCTTAGGCTTGACTGTAGGCGCATGAGGTTCTCCGCGTTGGTGTAGCCGGCGATCTCTGTGCTAGTTTGAAAACTGCTATAAAATAATGGCCAAGCTTGGGGGTTGCCATCGAATGCTGGCAACTCCCTTGAGATCGCTTGACGAGCGGCAATCTGCGAAGGTGTTGGTATGCCAGAGGTTAGTATTATTTTGTTGGCTGCGTCTGGTCCCACTAATAAGCTCCCTGCGGCTTGGGCTTCCTTTGGTCTGATCAGCTGTTGCTTAACCGGGGACGGACCATGTGAGGTTAGGTTCGATAAACCGCATGGCGTTTGAGCGGGCTTTTCGCCTAAAGCTGATATACCACCCACTGCCATGCTAGTGGTCGTGACAGTCGTCGACGCGGATTGTGTATTTTTGTTAATGTGTTCCAGAGGGGAAGCTTGATATGACGGGTTGTATGGAAGTTTTGCCAATCCGTTTCCTTGCGTCGGTGATGAGGAGGCCTGAGGTTTGTGGAATGACATCGGCATCGTTGGCACCACCTCTGTGACGACGTCGCGTATTATATTCTCGCAGTCACATTGCCAGCTGTGATCATCATCAACGCCCACGCACTCGCTGTGGTACCAGGAGTGGCATTTGCTGCACTGGTCCATTCGATCACAATCCTCATGTGCACATCGCTTGCAATGGTACACTCCACTTGATAGGTTGTTGTTATCCATGTTGGGAATTGATGTAGGGCAGTTCCCCGAATATTGTTATTTTCACTTGGACGGGGCTAATGGACTATTAAGTCGGGCACCACGTGATCCGCGTGATTAGTTACGTAATTTATTACGATTATTTTTAAAGATTGTGGAGGCCAGAGCCACCCTGTCCTCGACTTTACGTAGCACGTCCCGGTTCTAATAAAACTCGCAGGTTAACATATATCCAATTTATTATTCAATATATAACTGCTGGCTGTATGGCGTTACATATAGCCGTGAGACAAAGAAGTAAGGAAACCGCTTTAAAAATAATCGTAGCAGACGGTGGCTAGTGCTGTACTGAATAAGCGCGGGCGAAGTAAGTGCTCGCGTACCCCACAAGTGCGCTTAAAGCTTGTGTTGAACGGTACAATTCCAGCCACTCATCTGCTGATTGGAACATTACAGCGGGCTCATTATATCTGTCTATTGTAACAGATTTCGGCGGCGACAAATACATTTCAGTTAAAATTTTTATTCTAGCATCAAAACTGTAGGAGCCACAGTTTTGGGCGGTTTGTGGGCGTTAGAGTGGGCGTGGCACTGTGCCGAAACAAACTTGCGCTGCGGAAGAAGCTCAGGAATCTGCACGCCAAATCTCAATAGCCTAGCTCCCATAGTTTCCGAGATCTCAGCGTTCATCCGGACGGACAGACAGACGGACAGACGGACAGACGGACAGACGGACATGGCTAGATCGACTCGGCTAGTGATCCTGATCAAGAATATATATACTTTGTGGGGTCGGAAACGCTTCCTTCTGCCTGTTACATACTTTCCGACGAATCTAGTATACCCTTTTACTCTACGAGTAACGGGTATAATCAAAAAGAGACTCACCTCTGTCGTTGTTGCTTGGGCAACCCCTCTGGGTGTGATGGACGTTGGCATCACAGCCTATTACCAAACCTTCCCTGAGCTTTTCGCATTCCTCTGCCAGCCCTCTGACCAGCGGATCTGGGGGGATTTCCTTTTCAAAGACCAAGTAAGCCGATAGGACCCTTATAGAGCCACGTTGCAGCTCCAGGCTTACTGCGTTGTTGTCTTCGTTGCTGTAATTGCGAAGCTGAAATATACTAAGATGCCTTTTGGCTTATATGCAGGTTCGAATTTTACCTTCTTTGGGTTCAAGCATAAGCTTGTATTCCTTTGTTCCTAGTCCAGCAACCTTGCCTCCTACTACCCAAGGTTCCTCTACAGGGACTAGGTCGGCTCCGCCTTCGGTCAGGCGACGTAGAAGTGCAGCAGACGTTGCTTTACTGTAGTGCAGGTTTATTTGTAGAAGTCTTAGTGACATCTACAGCTGCAACCTCCACCACAGTGACGTCGGCCTCCTCTGTGTTGCTGTGGTCCACGTCCTCGATAGCCGGTCCGAGCCCTCGCATCTCTCTGCTTAGCGACGAATCAGTAGAGTAGCCGTCCTTCAGCCCACCAAGTGCCTCCTCAGCAAGCACCTGCTCGGCTGGGTTGCCGGCAGAGCTGCTAGCGGCGTTGGAGTCGCCCTTGTATACCTTGATATGTATCGCACTGAACCCGAAGTTCAGCACTCCTCGAGCAGTCTCGATCGGAGCAAAAGACTCCTTTTTCAGGACCGCACGGTTGACATCCCCTTCATGCTCCTCCACCTTGACAACTTTCCAGTCCTTCGTGGGGAGGTGCGGGTTGCATTCTTGCAACATGAAGAGGATGTCCTCCGGCGCCTTGATCGCTGCTGGGAGCCAAGTCCTGGCTCGGGGCCAACTGGGGACATCACACCAGTCTAGTGCGACGATGTTCGCCCCTTCGTAGACCTTACCCAGCTTGCTCGTCACCTGTTTGTACAAGTCCGACCGCTGACTGTCGCAGGCCACCACCTTGACGCTGCCCTGGTACCAGCCCGCGTCTTCTATATTAATTATTTCTTTATAAAAACTTAAATTAGTTGCGTGGAATAAATCGTTGTACGATTCATAGGTAAGAACGCCCTTGTTGTCTTTGAACAGAAAAAATTCAAGGTTCGAGTAATCAATTATTTCTGAACTGACCAATATTATGAATGATAAAATATGTGTGTGATTCTGTTTCTTCTTTTATGCAACGTGCTAATTCTGTTATTGTCGAATGTGCCCTTTCACCTCGGATCTGCGTAGTGTTAAGTTAATCCGCACCTTTGTGCACTAGATCTAAATTGGGCCGATGTAAAGCTAGGTTCATTATCTGTCATAAGTACTTTGGCTTGGGGAAAATGTTGAAGTAGTTCCATTACTTTATTTTCGATATTTAATTTATTTTGAATTTCTTTACCTACTAGGAACTTAGAGTACGCATCAATTTTCTCCATCTTTAGTCGGTATTGGGGCTTCTGCAATTGGAATTTTTATAGGGTGTCTTTTAAATTTGTTATCATTGCAAATTTTAGAATTTTGTATGTATTCCTTTAGTTTTGTATATGGATTGGGTCAATAATATAGCCTATTGATTTGTATATAATTTTCGTCTAGTCCCCTATGAGCTCGATTGTGTGTTTTCTCTATTATTATAGCTCTATCTTCGGAGTTTTCTACGTCTTGTAGAAATATTCGCCTAAGAAGAATTTTATTATTAAAGTTACTTTTTAAAAAATTCTTGAACATGATATAAATCTTCTAAACTACAATGAATTCCAACCGTTATGTTAGGTGAAAAAAACTCTCTTAGTATGGATACTAAGTTCTCAACTGTATCATATTTAATTATGTGTCTCGTCTTATCAAAAATTTCCAATGACACATGTAATGTATACATCCCCGTTGTTAATAACAATTGTTGTTTAAATTGATTTAATTGGTTTACGGGTCTCTTGAATTACATTTTCAAAACTACTTTCAGCAGAATGCTCTTGCTTAATTGGTTGGTAATTGGTTTATTATCTTGTGTTAGTACTGCCCCGATAGCTAAGTCTGGGTGAACTATATAATCTGGGTGAACTAATTCAACTTGTGATATTCGATTATCTTTTAGCTCGTTAAAAGCTTGTACAGCTGATATCTCGAACTGTATTGAAATTTTTGTAGAAACTTTTCCATTTTCCCCACCTTGACATTTTGTTATTTGGTTAAGCAATTTTTGCATAGTTACGCTCAAAAAATCTGTTATACCCTGTTAAGCCTAGAAGACTTCGGAGTTCTTGAATATTGTTATCATTATATTTTTGTAATTGTTGCAATTTTTTCAGGCTCCGTTTTAATTACGTTATGTCAAACAATGTATCCAAGAAATGCGGTTTCTAATTTAAAGAATTAAGATTTTTCGAGTAAGAAGTATGGAAACGCGGATTCGGGGACAATTAGCATATTAATGGCCCCCGCCCCGCCTCCTCTTTAACGTATGCGGGTTCTAGGACAATTAGTTTAATCCAATAAATTAACTGATTTTCATGGGCTTTGAAGTCATCAAAAGTCACGATCATGTCCATAAAGAGTAGACTTAACTGCCCCATCGCCCTCGTATCCCCGTGTGACAATATTGATCATGTATCCTTGCCCTCAATATGAGCAATTAATAGTCACGTGAGAAAGGTCGCACACCCATAGTATCAAAAGGTTGTTATCTTAGAGGAACATATCCGATCATATTGGGGAAAGGTGGGATCACGTAGCCTTTTGCCACATTATCACAGGTGTTGCTGTGCACGTGAGAAAGGTCGCGCACCAAAAGTAACCAAAGATGGTTATCTTAGAGGAATATGCCCGATCATGTTCGGGAATAATGTTTCCTATGATTGTATGATTGATAACTAATTAAGAAATCAAAAGAACGCCAATAAAATAAATGTGACAAGTTAATGATTCTCAGATGTGGAATATTTTCAAATACACATTTTTGTTTCCACCCCAGAACGTTTAACTGGTAATTTGTCTAAGATTCTCTCCTTTTCACAAATGGGTAACACACATGTCATAAAAGGGATTCAATCAAGAGCTACCCGAACATACGGACTTGTTCAATTACCTGACCGCAATAAAAGGGACACATGCACAAGCCTGAAGGCGCACGCTCACGACCTCATGGCTGACTCTATTACCTCCCGTAATGGAGGTGGAAATCACGACCGCGCAACAACTCGCAAGTAGCCGACATATCTCAGTCAAGAAAATATTTTCCAATCTTCGTACCTGGTTTTTTAACTCGAAATATAAAGTCTGAAGTTTATTTTGTAGCACAGTAATACATTCGTTCATATATTTTGGTATTGCGAACATGTTTTATTATATATTGAAATTAATTTTCTGACTTCGTTCCGGCGATTTGCCTAAAAGGGCAGGCGCACGTTTCCGACGTCAATTCAGGATTACAAAATGTAAAGTGTTCACAATAATTCGTAGTTTTGAGATCATGTCCACCTCGATTCATGAACAAAGTTTTTGTGTTTAGAAGGTATTGAAAATGCTGACCAATTATCTGTCCTTTAAATTGTTCAAAAAATTGGTCAATTTCCTCATGAAATTTCATTTTGTTAATTTTATTTTCTTGTAGGTCTTTACACATCTAGTCTAAACTTTAAAATGACGTATAAAAATTATTTTATTGTTTTGGAGCTACGTTTTAGAAATGTCAAAATAATGTATGCGATGTTAAGAGTAAAAACCCCGTCCTTAAGGTGTGTTTCGAAATACGGAAACCGGTTTCCTTTAAACCTGTTTAATGATGGACAGCCCATTTCATCGATATTTATGAGATGACGACAACCAAAAAACGTCTGTAGAAATCATTTCTTTTCCACACCTTTACAAATAATTTGTTTTCCGCTTGTAATTGTCCTTAGATACTTTCGAGTTTTTGGAAAACTGTTTTCTCCATCGTTCCAAAAAACTTTGTGATTGCAGTCTTTCGAGATTTTGCAATTATCTAAGTAAAATCATAAGGTTGTTCTACTAAAAAGCTATTATTCAAGCTTGGATCTTTGTCGAATACAATTCCGATTTCCTTTAGAATAAAATTATTATTATTATCAAAGATACCATGAACATCAATCGAAACAGTGTCTTTCAACATTTTTCTAATGTTAAACCACTCGTTGTGCTAGTCCGATTAATGGGTCATATTCAATAAGAGACGGTAAGCTTGGGTATTTTCATAACTTGGTTTTTTAGTTCTATTGAAATTGTCACATCAATAGGACCAGTTTTCACTGATTCGTTTTGATATGAAAGACCAACCACAGTAATAGGGACCTTCAATTTAAATTTATTTGGGGGCAAAAATGGTTGTGATTCACGATTATAGAACCTAGATTTAAATCTTGTATACACTTCATATAGGTGAGCATATTTATTCATACTAAAATCAACATTCATAGTATCATATGGATATGACTCAGAATTCAAGTGAACTTTCAAGTTTGATAATTTATTTGTGATAAGTCTTTGACTTTGAAGATAATCCAGAGATATAACATTTTTTAGGATAGTAGTCAACCGACAAATTGTGTTCTATCAATCTCACATCCATTTATTTCGTACTTAATTTTATCCAAAATGTAAGCATACAATTATGTTAAAAAGAGTGGTAACATTATCAGTTTTAGGTCCATTTGGTGAATCTTTTCTAATAATTCCTTGAAAACTAAGGTATCTTTCGTGAGTTGGAAAGTACTTCGAGTTTCATCGTTTGATTTAAATGTTTGATTATACGATGAATAAGTATGAAACTCTTTCTTTGAAATACTCTCATCTGAGTAAACCTTTTCTCAAACATTATAAATTTCGTTCATTGTTTTCCATTGTTCGAATCTTCAATCCTAACGACTTTAAAAATAGTTTATTTTTCAAAGTAAGTGAGCTTCTTTTTACTGTCAATTCTCTTTCTATAGCTTTACAATTAGTAATGCTTGGCTGAGGACTTCAGCTACGTCTTTTATTATAAATAATCATTCTATTAACCGAATGTGCATGCGAATCGAAACGTTTTCACCACGTAAATTCACCAAATCACCGTTTTGATCAACTATGCGTGTGCTTATTTCGTCACAGTTAATTGGTAAATAAATTAGGTTATGTGGTGTCACTGTCCTTTTATACCCAGGCGGAACATTAATGCCAAACTCATGTAATGTATGATTCGGTGTGTTTGTGCCTAACCGAAGTAGACACTTCCGGGTCACACCGCGGGACAACGGGGTAATGAGCACTTGTCGCTGGCACGAGGACGCTATGATGGCAGGACGATCCCGTCGCGGCAATGCTAACGATGGTTACTGCGATGCCGGACCACAGGCGATGCTGGAGCTGCGCTGAGGGTGAGCTAACGTGGTTAGCTGCTAGTTGAAAGAGTCAATATTTTTATATCGACCCATAAAAAAATAAGATCTTAATGGAATTGTTTTTGGCTTCACTGGGGTCTACCGTCATTATGGGAGATTGCATGATATCACATTCCTTTAATCGATTTGATTAATTTCTTCAGGTATTCATATTTATGTTGATATAACCTTTTGGAATTTTAATCCATTGGGACACTCTATTAAACTCTATTAAACATAACATTAGTTTTACCACAAATCGAAGGCCCAACAATAAGAGCCCTTATAATGTTCGGTAAAAGAGCACTATGTCATGGCGGTAGATTTTTCTCGTTTTCATCGTTATTATTTCTAAGTACCTTTTTTTTGTTTTGACTTATTAAACGCATCTTTCAATGTAATGTACCTCATTCAATGAGAAATCTTTGATGATTAAACATCAATAAAATGGTGAAACGTATTTTTAATTGTAAACACGGTGGTGGTCTTGTCGATAAACTAATCAACAAATTACCGTTTGAAGCCCATATTCCGGGATATAATTTTTGTGGACCGGGTACAAAGTTACAGAAACGGTTGGAAGGAACAAACCCATTGAATGAAGCTTGCAAAGAGCACGATATTGCATGTTCTCAAAACAAGGCATTGAGTGAACGACATAGGGCAGACTCCATATTAATTGACAAGGCCTGGTCGCGTGTCAAGGCACCAGATAGCAGTCTTGGTGAAAAAGCAGCATCATACTTTGTTACAAATATAAAGAAAGCCAAGAAAAAAATTGGGTATGGTATTGAATAAAACGGAAAAGAAAGGGAGGAAAAAGATAATGAAGAAAAAAATGAAAAAGACAAACCTTTCGGCTGTTATTAATGTTGCTACTAAGACATTAAAGAAAACAAAACCCATTAGACATTATAAGTGCAATTAAAGTTACACGTAAATCAATTCATCAATAAATGGGTTCTAAGAAAAAGTAAAGTACCTCGAGTAATTAATGTACCCAAAACGTCACAACAGGAAAATTGACCATTATCAAAGACCACTATCAAATATCGACTTTATACATTTTGCTAAGAAATATATCCCACATTTTAGAGGGGTGTTTATAAGAGATCTACTCCCAGAAGCACCAAAAAGTCGGGAGTGTGGTATAGTAAACATAGATAATTTCCGATCAAGGGGTACACATTGGGTTGCATATAATAAAAATAAAAATAATATACATTATTTCGATAGTTGTGAAATACTTGGGATATAGAAGACAATACAATTACGATAGAGATCAAGACTTTGATACATACAATTGTGGACACCTCGCTTTTATATTTTCTTCCGTAGCAGATGTGGCGTCAAAACCGTTATATTTTAATGGTTAATTTACAATTGATGGTTTGAAAATCAATGTATGGGTACGTGTATGTGTGAACTCTGTATAATATAAAAAGTAGACCTGCACGCGTTCAAATCGAACGTAGTCTAGAGGACAAAAACTCATAACAGCTGGTGACCAGCTTATAACAACTAGTAAACCACTACTAAACAGCTACTAAACAGATAGTAACCATCTAATAACACCAACTACGAAACAAGTACTGAACAACTGCTTAACAGGTAGTGAACAACTAAATACAGCCAAATACAACGTGTAACAACTGTACCAAGTCCAGAAACCTCAACAACCATCATGAATCATTAAAACCAGATGAACATTGTAACTAAAGAGTAATTAAAGAGCCAAATTTAATATTCATTAAAGTAATGACAATTTGTATTTAGAAATAAGTAGAAAATAATCATTAAAAATATTAAGATTTTAATCATATAACAATAA
Source organism: Drosophila suzukii (assembly GCF_043229965.1). Classification (NCBI taxonomy): domain Eukaryota; kingdom Metazoa; phylum Arthropoda; class Insecta; order Diptera; family Drosophilidae; genus Drosophila; species Drosophila suzukii. The sequence continues at coordinate 38,441,552 of NW_027255896.1, read as the reverse complement.
ATACACTTCTTAAAATATAATGAAGAAAATATATCGAACCTTTTTTATTCGGAAATGGTATATAAATATTACAGATTATGGCGTTCCCTAAACAGTATATGTTTAGTAACTGAGGAGTGACTACATGAATTTCGCAAATTTTAAATCTTTCACCTATAAAGTTTGAAAAATATACTACAATGAATATTTTGTCACAGTTAACCAAAGCTAGATTTGCTTTGCAGCGAAAATTCGATCTCGAACATGTCAAAAATCATATGAATTTACAATTTTAGGAAACTTTTAAACCCATTACTGAACCATTACATGAACTTGTTAAGGAAAATAAAAAACAAAAGATTTTTAATGCAAAAGATAGTTAAAAGTAAAGCGGAATTGAACAAATTCAAAAAGACAATGGTGATGAGAGAGAGCTTTACGATTTCTACTTAACAACTAATGAGAAAGATCTGCAGTCTAATCGAAATATAACTCCACCAAGATTATTCGATGTTAGTGATTCCTGTAATGAATTCTTTTCACAGACGAGTATAGAGGAAGATATAGAGGATGAGAAAAAGGAGACGGAAAAGAGTGAAGAAGAAGGGACAACACCTTTACCAATGTATACAGGAGAGGCCGATATAAAATTTTCTCAGTATTAGAGGAATTGCGTGAGGAATGGATTATATTTTAATGAATATAAATAGGAAGGGCAAATATGTCTTACATTTCGACAAGTTCGTAAATTTATCTGTTGATAAGGAACGAACAGAAAATTGGAAAAGACGTGTTAAGTCTACTGAGGGATTATTCAACGATGAGGACGGTAATCTAAATGCTCAAAATAAACGTATCAAAATCGGAACTTAACCTTTAGACAACAATGATCTAGCAACGAAACAATATACTGATGAGATCCTCGGAAAGTTGGAGAAATATTTAAGAACAATTATAACTCAAAATATTAATCGTCGACTCAAAAAAATGTCAAGCTTAGAAAGTAAAATTGTATTGTATAATAAAAGGGCAGACAGCGCTGACCAAATTTTGGACAAAATTCTGGAAAAGATTGATACCATTGAGGACTATATATTTCAATATGTAACAAAACCGATATCATGACCGAAAAAAACCACAATTCAGTAAGAAGGTGTCGCTTTTCGTAAATGAGTTGCACGGACCATCTCCAAAAAACTTTCAACGAAGACGGGTGATTACAAGGGGTATAAACGATCATGGAACACGAAAAAACCTGGAAACTGATGATGGCACTGAATTCTTTAATTAGAAATTTAAGGTATTAATGAAAAGTTATAGGATAAATCATTATTCAACCTTCAGTACTCTAAAAGAAGCAATAGTTGAACGTTTCAATAAAACTCTTAAAGAATTAATGTGGCGTGAGTTTAGTTTCAATGGAAAATATAAGTGGATAGATATGTATAAGCAACTAAATTATAAATATAATAATAGAGTGCATAGAACAATAAAAATGAGTCCAAGTAATGTCAATTCTTCCAATGAAAAACAAATATTACAAACATCATATAATCACCTGAAAATATTTGTTGCACGTAAATTCCGTAAAGGGGACCACGTTAGTATAAGTAAATGTAAACAAGTCTTTGAGAAAGAGTATACACCAAACTATACAACTGAAATCTTTAAAATTAGAAAGATGAAGAATACATACCCTAAAACATACTTACTTGAAGATTTAGATGGTAGCCCGATTCAGGGCGGATTCTATCAAAAACACGATTCCCCCACACATACCAAGTTGAAAAAGTTGTAAGGCGAAAAGAAAATAAAGTTTTGGTTAAGTAGCTGGGGCTTTCAAGGACTAGCTGGATAAATAAGGAAGACATTTTGTAGTGAAACAAATGATTTATTTAATTAGTTTTTATTTATATATTTATCTTATCTTATATTATTCAATTATTATTATTAAATATTAATATTTTTGTACAATGTTTTAAAGTAAAATTAAAAATAATAAAAATACTTTTTAGAAACTCAAAATAATTTTTATTTATATTTTCCAACGTCTCGATCATAATAAAACAGCTCCAATTCAACTGATTTATAAAAATTCTCTTTCAATATGTTTTTTTTTTTAATTTAAGGCTTTCTTGTGATTCTCCTTTGTTCACAGAATTTTTTTGTATCATCTCACCCAAGCAAATGAATTACATTCTAACCATTCAACATTTTCTTAAATGTCTTTTTCGATTCATCTCTGATGTTTTATTGATGTGGTACCATGGTCTTCTTTACTTAACACTAAAAATTGTGTGTTCGTTAACATTACGTTTTCTTTTGTTACCTTTGCCACAAAGAATTTTTTTATTTACTTTAACTGAAGTTATTTTGTAGATTTCAATTTATAGAGTTCAACTGTAAGATTTCGTGAACTCACTCCCTTTGCTTTATTATGTGAAGATTCAACTTGATTTATTCTATAACAATAAACATTTAAGCACAGACCTACAAAATCCGTCATGAGTTTACCGTTAAGCTCATCTTAAAAAAAACCCTACACATTTTTTTAACTCTTTTGAAGTTAATGAGCACTTGTCGCTGGCACGAGGACGCTATGATGGCAGGACGATCCCGTCGCGGCAATGCTAACGATGGTTACTGCGATGCCGGACCACAGGCGATGCTGGAGCTGCGCTGAGGGTGAGCTAACGTGGTTAGCTGCTAGTTGAAAGAGTCAATATTTTTATATCGACCCATAAAAAAATAAGATCTTAATGGAATTGTTTTTGGCTTCACTGGGGTCTACCGTCATTATGGGAGATTGCATGATATCACATTCCTTTAATCGATTTGATTAATTTCTTCAGGTATTCATATTTATGTTGATATAACCTTTTGGAATTTTAATCCATTGGGACACTCTATTAAACTCTATTAAACATAACATTAGTTTTACCACAAATCGAAGGCCCAACAATAAGAGCCCTTATAATGTTCGGTAAAAGAGCACTATGTCATGGCGGTAGATTTTTCTCGTTTTCATCGTTATTATTTCTAAGTACATTTTTTTGGTTTTGACTTATTAAACGCATCTTTCAATGTAATGTACCTCATTCAATGAGAAATCTTTGATGATTAAACATCAATAAAATGGTGAAACGTATTTTTAATTGCAAACACGGTGGTGGTCTTGTCGATAAACTAATCAACAAATTACCATTTGAAGCCCATATTCCGGGATATAATTTTTGTGGACCGGGTACAAAGTTACAGAAACGGTTGGAAGGAACAAACCCATTGAATGAAGCTTGCAAAGAGCACGATATTGCATGTTCTCAAAACAAGGCATTGAGTGAACGACATAGGGCAGACTCCATATTAATTGACAAGGCCTGGTCGCGTGTCAAGGCACCAGATAGCAGTCTTGGTGAAAAAGCAGCATCATACTTTGTTACAAATATAAAGAAAGCCAAGAAAAAAATTGGGTATGGTATTGAATAAAACGGAAAAGAAAGGGAGGAAAAAGATAATGAAGAAAAAAATGAAAAAGACAAACCTTTCGGCTGTTATTAATGTTGCTACTAAGACATTAAAGAAAACAAAACCCATTAGACATTATAAGTGCAATTAAAGTTACACGTAAATCAATTCATCAATAAATGGGTTCTAAGAAAAAGTAAAGTACCTCGAGTAATTAATGTACCCAAAACGTCACAACAGGAAAATTGACCATTATCAAAGACCACTATCAAATATCGACTTTATACATTTTGCTAAGAAATATATCCCACATTTTAGAGGGGTGTTTATAAGAGATCTACTCCCAGAAGCACCAAAAAGTCGGGAGTGTGGTATAGTAAACATAGATAATTTCCGATCAAGGGGTACACATTGGGTTGCATATAATAAAAATAAAAATAATATACATTATTTCGATAGTTGTGAAATACTTGGGATATAGAAGACAATACAATTACGATAGAGATCAAGACTTTGATACATACAATTGTGGACACCTCGCTTTTATATTTTCTTCCGTAGCAGATGTGGCGTCAAAACCGTTATATTTTAATGGTTAATTTACAATTGATGGTTTGAAAAGCAATGTATGGGTACGTGTATGTGTGAACTCTGTATAATATAAAAAGTAGACCTGCACGCGTTCAAATCGAACGTAGTCTAGAGGACAAAAACTCATAACAGCTGGTGACCAGCTTATAACAACTAGTAAACCACTACTAAACAGCTACTAAACAGATAGTAACCATCTAATAACACCAACTACGAAACAAGTACTGAACAACTGCTTAACAGGTAGTGAACAACTAAATACAGCCAAATACAACGTGTAACAACTGTACCAAGTCCAGAAACCTCAACAACCATCATGAATCATTAAAACCAGATGAACATTGTAACTAAAGAGTAATTAAAGAGCCAAATTTAATATTCATTAAAGTAATGACAATTTGTATTTAGAAATAAGTAGAAAATAATCATTAAAAATATTAAGATTTTAATCATATAACAATAAATACACTTCTTAAAATATAATGAAGAAAATATATCGAACCTTTTTTATTCGGAAATGGTATATAAATATTACAGATTATGGCGTTCCCTAAACAGTATATGTTTAGTAACTGAGGAGTGACTACATGAATTTCGCAAATTTTAAATCTTTCACCTATAAAGTTTGAAAAATATACTACAATGAATATTTTGTCACAGTTAACCAAAGCTAGATTTGCTTTGCAGCGAAAATTCGATCTCGAACATGTCAAAAATCATATGAATTTACAATTTTAGGAAACTTTTAAACCCATTACTGAACCATTACATGAACTTGTTAAGGAAAATAAAAAACAAAAGATTTTTAATGCAAAAGATAGTTAAAAGTAAAGCGGAATTGAACAAATTCAAAAAGACAATGGTGATGAGAGAGAGCTTTACGATTTCTACTTAACAACTAATGAGAAAGATCTGCAGTCTAATCGAAATATAACTCCACCAAGATTATTCGATGTTAGTGATTCCTGTAATGAATTCTTTTCACAGACGAGTATAGAGGAAGATATAGAGGATGAGAAAAAGGAGACGGAAAAGAGTGAAGAAGAAGGGACAACACCTTTACCAATGTATACAGGAGAGGCCGATATAAAATTTTCTCAGTATTAGAGGAATTGCGTGAGGAATGGATTATATTTTAATGAATATAAATAGGAAGGGCAAATATGTCTTACATTTCGACAAGTTCGTAAATTTATCTGTTGATAAGGAACGAACAGAAAATTGGAAAAGACGTGTTAAGTCTACTGAGGGATTATTCAACGATGAGGACGGTAATCTAAATGCTCAAAATAAACGTATCAAAATCGGAACTTAACCTTTAGACAACAATGATCTAGCAACGAAACAATATACTGATGAGATCCTCGGAAAGTTGGAGAAATATTTAAGAACAATTATAACTCAAAATATTAATCGTCGACTCAAAAAAATGTCAAGCTTAGAAAGTAAAATTGTATTGTATAATAAAAGGGCAGACAGCGCTGACCAAATTTTGGACAAAATTCTGGAAAAGATTGATACCATTGAGGACTATATATTTCAATATGTAACAAAACCGATATCATGACCGAAAAAAACCACAATTCAGTAAGAAGGTGTCGCTTTTCGTAAATGAGTTGCACGGACCATCTCCAAAAAACTTTCAACGAAGACGGGTGATTACAAGGGGTATAAACGATCTTTGGCAAGCTGATTTGCTTGAATTGGGAGCCTTTTCAAAATCGAATGATGGGTACCGATACTTGTTGACTGTCATAGACAAATTTTAGAAATATGCTTGGGGTAAGGTATTAAAATCAAAAAATGCAAATTATGTTTCCCACGCCATGGAGAGAACATATAAATCGGGTCATGGAACACGAAAAAACCTGGAAACTGATGATGGCACTGAATTCTTTAATTAGAAATTTAAGGTATTAATGAAAAGTTATAGGATAAATCATTATTCAACCTTCAGTACTCTAAAAGAAGCAATAGTTGAACGTTTCAATAAAACTCTTAAAGAATTAATGTGGCGTGAGTTTAGTTTCAATGGAAAATATAAGTGGATAGATATGTATAAGCAACTAAATTATAAATATAATAATAGAGTGCATAGAACAATAAAAATGAGTCCAAGTAATGTCAATTCTTCCAATGAAAAACAAATATTACAAACATCATATAATCACCTGAAAATATTTGTTGCACGTAAATTCCGTAAAGGGGACCACGTTAGTATAAGTAAATGTAAACAAGTCTTTGAGAAAGAGTATACACCAAACTATACAACTGAAATCTTTAAAATTAGAAAGATGAAGAATACATACCCTAAAACATACTTACTTGAAGATTTAGATGGTAGCCCGATTCAGGGCGGATTCTATCAAAAACACGATTCCCCCACACATACCAAGTTGAAAAAGTTGTAAGGCGAAAAGAAAATAAAGTTTTGGTTAAGTAGCTGGGGCTTTCAAGGACTAGCTGGATAAATAAGGAAGACATTTTGTAGTGAAACAAATGATTTATTTAATTAGTTTTTATTTATATATTTATCTTATCTTATATTATTCAATTATTATTATTAAATATTAATATTTTTGTACAATGTTTTAAAGTAAAATTAAAAATAATAAAAATACTTTTTAGAAACTCAAAATAATTTTTATTTATATTTTCCAACGTCTCGATCATAATAAAACAGCTCCAATTCAACTGATTTATAAAAATTCTCTTTCAATATGTTTTTTTTTTTAATTTAAGGCTTTCTTGTGATTCTCCTTTGTTCACAGAATTTTTTTGTATCATCTCACCCAAGCAAATGAATTACATTCTAACCATTCAACATTTTCTTAAATGTCTTTTTCGATTCATCTCTGATGTTTTATTGATGTGGTACCATCTTCTTTACTTAACACTAAAAATTGTGTGTTCGTTAACATTACGTTTTCTTTTGTTACCTTTGCCACAAAGAATTTTTTTATTTACTTTAACTGAAGTTATTTTGTAGATTTCAATTTATAGAGTTCAACTGTAAGATTTCGTGAACTCACTCCCTTTGCTTTATTATGTGAAGATTCAACTTGATTTATTCTATAACAATAAACATTTAAGCACAGACCTACAAAATCCGTCATGAGTTTACCGTTAAGCTCATCTTAAAAAAAACCCTACACATTTTTTTAACTCTTTTGAAGTTATATAAATTAATTCCTTCATCTGAATAGTCCGATGTATCAATTTTTGCTTCAAGATCATTACGAACATCTTTATAAAAATTCTCAATTTTTATTGTACAGACTCAGTATCCAAATAATTTATGAGTAACTTTTCCTGAAACTTTGGCTCATATATTGATAGTGTAAATCATACATTTTCCATTTCGATAAGTCTAATACTGCAAGTCCTAAAAACATTGGCTTATTAAATAGAACGTACAATCTTTTCACTATGAAAATTGGATTTTGAAAGTAAAGTTTTGGCACAAAGTGCTTTTCGTCCAGTCTTCGTGCTATCCGGAGCTTCCCATGTACTAATAAGCCTAATATCGACCCTGCGCTCGGGATCTTCCATTGTTTTTCCGTAAACAGAACTATTCATTAATTTAAAAAAATCTTTTTCAAATTTAATTTTTGCATTTTGCCCAAGTAAAGTATTTAGATCAATGTAATTCTTCAACCAAGGTTTTGTAAGAACTGAACACCTTTATGGATCTTTTTCAGTACTAACCCATTCTGTGTACATTGTTGCAAATTCCGATAATGTATTACATAATTTTTCTATTTTCCCAGGTCAGCAATTAATTTTTGTACCTTATTCCAGACAATGGAAGACCATTATGAAGATCATGTAAACGGTATGGGTACATTAAGTCCACTTCCAAAAAATAACTGTATATGCTATCAATTGGAATGTTATGAATATCAAAATTATCTATGTCTATGGTAGACATCCACTTAAAGTCTTTATATGGTAAAGGTTGTTACATTGTCCAACCGTACAAGTTATTCGCATCAACACATTAAAAATGAAGACTCCTTCGAGGAATCATAATCTGCTTTTGTATATCTATGAAAACACGTCGAATGCTTCTTTGAATAAATCTATACATATCTATATCTGTCAGCAATTCAAGTTGAACATTTGTAGTTTTCAGCATTGCCTGACTTGGTGTCGTAAAATACTAAACTGGGTCAAGTGAATAAATTTTAATACAAATTTTTCGAAAGTTTTAAAAAATGTCAGTTGAAAGGAATACATCAGTTTTCAAATATAATTCTTAATAATCTTTAAGAGAGAACCAAAAGCACACTTTATATAATACGCATATGATAATGGAATATGTTCATTAATATTAAGTAATTTTGGGCTCACTTGAAATTTTTGAGCTTTATAAATAATTTTCTTGGTATGTTCATGAAAGATACATTCTAAATCAGAATCTGTATTCATGATCGTCATTGTACTTTGAAAACGTATTAGAGCTAGCAGTCAGCCGTGAGGTCGTTGGCACGAGGCCTATGATCTTGTCAACCTTCAGTCTTGGACAGGTGCGCATGTTCGGGTAGCTCTTGCTTGAATCCCTTTTATGACATGTTTATGATCCATTTGTGGAAAGGAGAGAATCTTACAAAGTTTACCAGTTAAACGTTCTGGGGCTAAAACAAAAATGTGTGTTTCAAAATATTCTACATTTGAGAATCATTAACTTGTGAGATTTATTTTATTGGGGTTCTTTTGATTTCTAAATTAGTTTTACAATCACAGGAAACATTATTCCCCAACATGATTAGACATGTTCCTCTAACATAACCATCTTCGACTACTTTGGGTGTTCGACCTTTCTCACGTGCACAGCAAGACCTGTGTTAATGAGGCAAAAGGGTACGTGATCACACTGCTTATGACTTCAAAGTCCATTAAAATCAGTTACATAATTGGATTATGCTTATTGTCTTAGAACCCGCATACGTTAATGAGTGGCAGAATCCGCGTTTTCATATTACTCGAGTGAAATTTTTATATTACCTCTTTGTAAAATATTAATTGTTTTATTTAAATCAGCACAATGTTGTCCAATAGTGTTTGAAAAAATAAAATTATCATCCATAAAGACCCGGCAAGTTTTTCCTACTTGTTATACCCGTTACTCGTAGAGTAAAAGGGTATACTAGATTCGTCGAAAAGTATGTAACAGGCAGAAGGAAGCGTTTCCGACCCCATAAAGTATATATATTCTTGATCAGGATCACTAGCCGAGTCGATCTAGCCATGTCCGTCTGTCCGTCTGTCCGTCTGTCCGGATGAACGCTGAGATCTCGGAAACTATGGGAGCTAGGCTATTGAGATTTGGCGTGCAGATTCCTGAGCTTCCTACGCAGCGCAAGTTTGTTTCAGTAGACTGCCACGCCCACTCTAACGCCCACAAACCGCCCAAAACTGTGGCTCCTACAGTTTTGATGCTAGATAGAAAATTTTAACTGAAATGTAATGTTCTCATCAATACCTATCGATTGACCCAAAAAAAAGTTTGCCACGCCCACTTTAACGCCCACAAACCGCAAAACCCTGTGACGCCCACAATTTTCATGCTAGATAAAAAATTTTAACTGAAATGTATTGGTCTCGTTAATACCTATCGATTGATCCAAAAAAAAAAAAATTTGCCACGCCCACTCTAACGCCCATAACGCTAAAATCTGTATACCGCCGGTAGGTGGCGCATTTTAATCTCGCTTTGCTGCTTGCATATCTCCATTTAGCTGAGTAACGGGTAACTGATAGTCGAGGTACTCGACTATAGCGTTCTCCCTTGTTTTATTTAAATCAGCACAATGTTGTCCAATAGTGTTTGAAAAAATAAAATTATCATCCATAAAGACCCGGCAAGTTTTTCCTACTTGTTCCCTTAGGATATCATCCATGGCTCTTTGAAAAATTTCGGGTGCGTTTGTTATCCCAAAAGGCATTCGTAAAAATTTACATTTTTCGTTATTAATATAAAATGCTGTTTTTCCAATATCTGAATTCTTCATTAAAATTTGGCGAAATACAGATTCTAAATCAATTGTTGAGAAGTATTCAGCCTTTCCTAAATTAGCTAATATTACAGACGGGTCTTGCATCTGGTATCTATCCTGTATAGTGGTTTCGTTAAGTTTTTTGTAATCTACCTGTTCATACCCAAAGGTCCTCAACATGACCACACCCAACAAATCAAGCAGTAGCCAAGTTGGGAACAGTACCAGGCGCTCAGTAGCACCCACTGCATATGAGAATTGCTGATCAGCATATTATATGTCTCACTAACTCACCGTCTCACCGTCTCACCGACTCAACGGCACACTGACCCGCCAATGCAGTCAGCACAATTCGCAGTGTCTGTCGAGCCAACTAAACAAACTGCTACCATAATCAAAACTCCCTGACCTACCGCCCTACTTTAGAACAAAGCTTACTTCACTAATCATTACACTTAATTTCCGTCTTCCAAGTAGTAAATGAACATGTACCAAATGAAGAATAAATCAGTTATCAACGCATCTCATAACTCCGCGGTTCTACTTCCGACCTCTGGGAATAGGGCTCGTAATACACTATCTCCACTAGCAGCTAACCTACGTTAGCTCAACCTCAGCGCAGTTCCGCATCGCCTGTGGTCCGGCTTCGCAGTAAACATCGTTAACATTGCCGCGACGCGATCGTCCTGGCAGCAAAGCGTCCCCGTGCCAGCGACAAGTTCTCATTACCCCCTTGTCCCGCGGTGTGTCCCTACTTCGGTTAGGCACAAACATTGGTGACCCCGACGTGATCCTTTAACAACAAAAGATCACACTCAAGCAACCCCCTTCCCACCAAAGGCTGAACCTCTGACTGGCGAGAAGACCCCTTAAGTTCACTCTGGAAACCATAGCTTATCCAGCTTCACAGGGTACTCAGCTTCATCCAGCTTCACAGGATACTCAGCTTGATCCAGCTTCACAGGATACGCTTCTTCTTTCAGCGTCACAGGAACTTCAGCTTAATCCAGCTTAACAGGATACGCGTCTTCTTCCAGCGTCACAGGAACTTCAGCTTCATCCAGCTTCACAGGATACGCTTCTTCTTCCAGCGTCACAGGAACTTCAGCTTCATCCAGCTTCACAGGATACCCAGCTTCATCCAGCTTCACAGGATACTCAGCTTAATCCAGCTTCACAGGACTCACAGCTTCATTTAGCTTCACAGGACACGCTTCTTCTTCCAGCGTCACAGGAACGTCAGCTTCATCCAGCTTCACAGGATACGCTCCTTCTTCCAGTGTCACAGGAACGTCAGCTTCATCCAGCTTCACAGAACACTCAGCTTCATCCAGCTTCACAGGATACTCAGCTTTATCCAGCTTCACAAGATTCTTTGTTTGCAAGACACACAATATGTCTACTTCATTCATTGAGGAAACAAGTCACACAATAATCGATTTACACAATCGATTACTAGACACCCAAAACGAGCTGCAAGGGAAAATCCAACAGCTCATTAAGAATTACGGCAAGGATTCTGCCGACCGACGCCACCGAGACGGCTATTATTCCGGTAAGCTAAATCAGTTAAACGATCTCTGGCAGCAGTTTTGCGACCTAGTTGAAGAAGTCCAGCAAGCGGCATCACCCACTGGAAGTGAGTACTCTTCACGATTAGTAGCTCTTAAGGAGCTGGTCGAAAAATATCAGAATATCTTTCCGGGCTTCCGAAGGCCCCCAGACGAACTTCGGCCAACATGAAGATCACAACAAGAGATCAAGTCAAAGGAGATTCCGCAATTGACACGGTAATCCGACAGTTGCAGAGATGATGCAACGAATTGGAGTCATCATTAACATTAGCCTCGAACGCCCCAACTGTCACCCCAGCCCTACAAAGGCACCTGGATCTCCATTGGGCGTTACTGAGGCAAGCCCACGACGAATTGGATAGCACACCTGGGGCCGCAGCTCTGGCAGAAGCCGAGCTAGCTCAATTCCACACATTATACGAGAAAATGACTCGCCAATGAGCCTAAACTTGGCACTTCCGCCAATTAGCATTCCGGGGTTCAACGGCGAGTATCTAGACTGGCCACGGTTCCATGATCTCTTTGTGGAATTGGTACATAATAAACCATATTCGGCCAGTCAAAAACTACATATTCTACAGAGTTCGCTTCGTGGTGAAGCGAGAAACGTCTTGACAGACACAGCCTTCTCACAGGGTAGCTATGACGACACCTGGATGCGTTTAAGGGCCAGGTACCAGAACGGAAAAATACTAGTATTCGCCGCCCTTGCAAAAATTATTGACCATAAGCCTATAGACGGCTCCTCGCGCCAACTAAGGGCCTTACATGACACTATAAAATACTCGATGAGTACTCTTAAAAACCTCGGTATCAGCACAAAATCGTGGGATACAATCCTGTGTTTTCTTATCAGAAGAAAACTAGACCAGCAGTCTCTAGCTGCTCTAGAAAATTCAGCGGATGCACCAACGGAAATTCCAACGTTATGGAGAGTACTGACGTTTATTGAGCGGCGCGCTTGCATGCTGGAGACGATAAGCGCTCAACCTACAGCAACACTACGCCATCAGTCAGTTCACACCGAATAGAGCTGTAAGATTTGTCACCTTGGACCACATAATCTTAGAGCATGTAGCCGTTTCCAGGAAATGGACCCCAAAACACGGCGCCAAGCCATTATTCAAGTAGGAGCATGCACAAATTGTTTGTCTACAGCTCATAAGGTTGAAAACTATGGATCACTGACCACTTGTCGAGTCTGCCAGCAACGGCATCATTCACTGTTACACCAAGGACCGACTAGCAATCCAGTGGCCGGCGCAGTAACCATTGCAGGCTACGACAACCCTAGAGGATATACTCTGCTCGCGACCGCCAAGGTATCATTACCATGGGCCAACCGGTCAACTACAAACATGTCGCGCAGTAATACATGCTGGATCACAGGTGAATCTTATCTCAAGGAGGATTGCAGATCTGCTATCTCTTAAGGCAATGTCGCCACCGATTAAAATACAACAGGAGATTAACGTGTTGTGAGAAACTCCTTGTGTTGGTAGTTTTATTATTCCTTATCTTTTGGTAGTTTTAATATTCTTTATTTATTTGGTTTTTGTATTTAGGAGCAGCGTTAATGCCGCTTCCAACGTCAAGTTGTTTCTGATTTTACAATTTGCCTTAGGATCTAAGTAAGCCTAATTCTCGTAGCTGCGCTGCTTACAGTTGGGCGGCAGAGAGACGGCTATGTATATCTTATGTATATAAAGTGTATTTAATTATGCTCTCTTTGGCTGGAGCGCGAGGGTATGTGTATGTAATTGAGTTTGGCTGAGCGGCCGGCGTGTGCAACAGAATGCTGACACTTGCACTTTCTTTGAGCGCGCCGATCGACTCATGTTTCGGCCACTTAGGTTTTTGACGGACAGACGGACGGACGGACATGGCTAGATCGACTCGGCTAGTGATCCTGATCAAGAATATATATACTTTATGGGGTCGGAAACGCTTCCTTCTGCCTGTTACATACTTTTCGACGAATCTAGTATACCCTTTTATTCTACGAGTAACGGGTATAAAAATACAGATTGACAAGTGTAACTTCATGAAAAAGGAAACTGAATTTCTAGGACATATCCTTTCAAAAGAGGGCATTAAGCCAAATCCAAATAAGACCGCAATCATAGAAAAATTACTGTTATCACGAACAGAGAAGCAAATAAAAAGCTTCTTAGGTATAACAGGTTATTACAGAAAATTTATTAAAGATTATGCTAAAGTAGCACAGCCAATAACCAAGTATTTGAAAAAAAATGTTAAAATAAATCTAAAAGACCCCACCTATGTCGAAGCATTTGAAAAATCAAAACATTTAATCAGTTCTCACCCAATTTTAAGATATCCCAATTTTGAAAAAAAATTTACATTAACTACAGATGCATCAAATTATGCAATTGGATCTGTCCTATCTCAAGACGGTCATCCAATCTGCTTTGCATCAAGAACGCTAAACAATCATGAAAAAAATTACTCAGCAACAGACAAAGAATTCCTAGCAATACTATGGAGCGTCAATTATTTCAGACCATACCTTTACGGGAATAAATTCAAAATATTAACTGACCACCAGCCAATAAAATTCTTACACTCAAAACATAAAGGTAAAGATATTTTACCCAGACACCAGAGATGGTTATTAAAATTAGGAGAATATCAATTTGAGATAGATTACTTGAAAGGAAAAGAGAACAGAGTGGCAGATTTTCTTAGCAGACTGGAAGACAGCGACCTCACGAACAAAACCGAAAACGAAAGAGACAATGAATACAAAGATAATATTTCAGACATGAACATGAGAGCAAACATTGAAGATAATCTCTCAACATCAACAGTACACTCAGCCGAAGAAAATTTACACAATCATTTTTATATAAAAGAGGAAATAGTTAACAAATATAAAACACAAATAATTATTACAGACAGTATAACAGACGAGTATAAAACAATACATGGAAAATCAATAATATTTAAAGCAAAACATGACTTTCCAACAATGGGAGATATTTTCAGGAAATATATACACAAAGGAAAAGTCGGAATCTATTCAGAATTATCGTATCAAGAGTATAACATAGTACAAGAAAAACTAATAGAAATGTTTTCAGACAACAAACAATTAGAATTCATAAAATGCACACTCAGAGCTCAAGATATTGAACATGAAACAGAAGCAGTAAGACAAATTTCGTTTTATCATGTAAGAGAAAGGAAACATATAACCAATTGAAAAACAAGATTTACTTTCCAAAATTGTTAGAGTTGGTGCAAATGGTTATAAATCAATGCGATTTTTGCAAAGAAATAAAATATGATAGAAATCCTATTAAAAATAAATTCAGTAAAACGGAAACCCCATCAGATAAAAATCAGATAATACACTTGGATACATATGTAATAAAAAATATACACATTTTTTAACGACCATAGATAAATTTTCAAAGTTCGCAGCAGTATACCCATTAAATGATAGAAATCATATCACTATAGTAGAACAATTGGAGGAACATTTTACGAAAATAGGCAAACCAGGTAAAATAATAGCTGATAACGAATTTGATTCATTCAGGATTAAAGAACTACTAAGACAAGAAGGGATAGAATTAAACTTAACAAAACCGAATAGTCACACTGGCAATTCAGATGTAGAAAGACTACACAATTCACTAGCAGAAAAGTTTAGAATAACATATAAAACGGAAGCGTCGAATATGTCAGTAAAACAAATTATGCAGAGAGCAGTGAGAAATTACAGTGAAAGATATCACTCCACAATCAAATGTACCCCCAGCGAAGCCTACAACAATAAGATAGAATTGACAAAAATAAAAGAAAATATAGATAGCGCTAAACAAAAAATGTTAGAAAAGCACAACGGCAACAGGGAGCATTATGAAGAAAAACGAGAAGAGGGTTTTATAAAGAACTACAAGGCAGTCAGACACAAAGAAGCTCCGAAATTCAAAAAAGCAAATCTCGGTAATATTGACCCAATAAATATTAAACGCCCTTATAAATTTACAGAAAATACTAACGACGACTATGTTGCTGACGACAATACTAATGACAATGGCAATAACAACAACAGCGGGAACACTAACGATTCAAGAAATACCTGATCAGGACGGGTATGCGCAAATAGAGATGAAAAATCAAGATATAATTATCACAACAGATATAGTAGTACATATAATAAACTTAAAAGATATTGACAATATTTTGAACGAAATAGGAAAAAACATAGAAATGACAAACAATGACAACAAACACATATTACAATCGGAACTAACTGAAACAAAAAACAAATTGTATACCCTATATGGAAACCACAATCGCGAAAGAAGAGGATTAATTAATGTAGTAGGTAGTTCAGCAAAATGGTTGTCTGGAACAATGGACGATAAAGACAGGAAAGAAGTTGAGAATCATATCTCTACATTTAAAGAAAACATGCAGGAAACAGATGAAGCATTAAACAAGCAAATTTACATAAATACGTATTTCAATGATACAATAAAATACATTGAACAAATAGTTTAATCAGATAGAGAGGCAATAGAGAGACAATTGAATGCATTTAGCGCATTCGAAAATAACAGATACCAGGAGAACTTAGATTACGACCAACAGATAAAAATTCAGTTAATAAAAAAAAAGATTGAACATTTGCAGGATAACGTTGCTTCTGCTAGATACAATATATTACATCCCAGCATATTAACAGATCACGAAATAAAAAAATACAATATCGATTTCAACAAACTAAACCATATAAAGTTAGCTACGGCTATGTTCAGAAATAATCTTTTAGTATTCGCAATAGAAATACCAAAAAACTTTATAACAGTAAAAATACAACAGATAATACCGATGCCTAATGAAGAAAACTTTGAAATAGATCAGGAATCAGAACTGATATTTAACTATAAAAATTCAACATACACCTATAAAACAAATAAAAAATTAAAAGAAATGCGAAAAAGTAAACATTGTGTATTTAAGAAAAGTTGCAAACTGATACAAAGAAATGAAATGCAAATATTAGAACTAGACGAAGAAACCGTAGTAATTAAGAATGCTAAAAATGAAACATTATATCAAAATTGTAACAGCAATGAAATTAAAATGAAAAAAAATATTCTAATACACTTTACAAATTCTACAATAGGTATAGAAAATAATTTTTTTACAAATTCATACGAATTAGATAAGAAAAGAATTTTATATGAGAAATCAAACCAAACTCAAAATTTTACTAAACAAATCACTTTTGAGAAAACATTGGAAAATAATAAGATTAACTGGTCGAACATAAGAAAATTAAAAACACATAAAGACATAAATTATTTTTTTAATGCAACCATACTTTTGTTAATAATTGTATTATTTGCTTACATTATTTTAAAACACAAGAAAATTAAAATTCAGCTCAATAACAATAGAATTCAGGAGAATTCTTATCTAAAAGGGGGAGAAGTTACGTATAACCCCACTTCACTTCCCACATATGTCCAAAACCCAATTTCTTCTTTACCACCTCTTAATAATAAAGTACAAGAATTGCTTAACTCATTAAATGCTAAATAAACAATATATTAAAGTAATACAGCAAACAGGAAATGCACAGGTTAACGATCTGGCACATGTCAACCAAAATAAGTTCTAAGAAAATATAAAATCCAAATAAGCAATATAACACAGTAAAGAGGAAATCCATAGTTCATCGATCGTTATTAAATTCAGGCTAACTAGAGGCCAACGATCTTACACATGTCGACCAGAATAATTCGTAAGAAAACCTAATAAGCACTTCTGTAAACCTAAATTAAGTTTTCTTTAAAACATTATCAATAAAGAATATTCAGTTGATTTTTGCCCACCAAACCCGCTTGACGTGTTTTACTTACAAATAATTAATTTTTTTAAAACTTCGCAACTCCTTAAACAAAATTGGCGCAGTCGGTAGGATCGTTTTTAATTAAAGAGGGTCCAGTGATTATTCAAATCGAACTTAACGTGAAGAGAAAAAAAAATATAACAAAAAATTTTTTGTGATAAATAAAAAATACAAAAAGTCAGCGAACAGAAGCGAACTAAAAATCAGTCCGCTAAGTGAACGTGGTGCAGTGCATAGAAAAGTGCATTGATCAAAGCAAAACCAGACCAAGCAGCGCAACAGCATTAAATCCAACTAAAAATCAGTGGATTAATGCCTGTAGAGATCGAACTAAAATCGACTTAGACAGCGCTAAGAAGGAAATCAACTCAACCTGGATATAAGAAGGCAGCGAAGGATCGCTTCATACGACAATAGCAGGATGGCTCACGATAACGGCCAGATGCCCCAAGCGGATCTTTTGGAACAATTGGCCATAAGGGAAAGACAGCTGGAGAAACTGCAACAAGCGTATGTACAGCTCCAAGGAAATGGAAACAACCCAGCCCAACAAGAGCGGTTGTTCAAAAACATCAATCGTTTGGCAACCTTTACGGGAACCGGGGAAATCTCCATCAACTCCTTCTTCAGTAGCGTGGAGTACCTGTTACAGACGGTAGAGGACCCACAACTCAAGAGAGAAGCCACAAGGACAATATTCTACAGGACAATTCAGGGTCAAGCAAAGGATGCAGTAATAAATATCCCGGAGCCGGACAACTGGGACCTGATAAAAGCCACCTTGAAGTTAAGGTACAGACCAGACACGGAGCCGCACCAAATCTACAAGAGGATATGTGACCTGAGAGTGAATTCGGTGAGCGAGATTGCAGTAGAAATTCAAAATATAAAATATAAAAATGATGAATTAATTGTGTATCATATGAATGATAATTTTATAGATTTAAGTAATGTCGAAAGTTTATTAGTTAACACAGCCAAAGAAATGATACAAGGCACTTTACTAGACAAGATCTACGAAGTCAGAGATTTAAGCACTATATTAAAGATAATGATGCAACGCAGATATGAGAATAGTTGCATTAGGTATCAGTATAGGAAAGGTAGACCTAATCAAAACAATTACAGGAACAACAACCAGAATACCAATCAACAATATAATCAGCAAAACAATACAATGCAAAATGTACATCGAAATTATCAGAGCAACAATTCAGGACAAGTTAGACAGAACAATACCCCTCAGAATTTTAGAGGCAATAACTCCGGACAAAGTAGACGATATCAAAATAATCAGTGGAATCAACAAGCAGGATCACATCAGTCTAGGCAAAATAGGCCAGCGAATGTGGTACCTATGGAGGTAGATAACATAGAATCCAACCAACACCAAAACTTTACCGACCAAAGCAGATACGAAAATGACAACTACAACAGTGACCATAACTCGAACAGTAAACACGATAATAATCAAATGGAAAACTATCCACAGGCAGAAATCAATAATACGGTTTTTTTTACGAAGCCGCCTCGGATGGGTTACCACTAATAGAACTTAACATAGACAAACAGAAATACGTGGCCTTAATAGACACAGGAGCCACCTTGAGTTTAGTTAGCGACCAGATTAACGGTTACAGAAAAATGAGACTAAATACGCCCATACCATACACTACAATTAACAGCAAAGACGTAATAGCGTACAAAATTCATACCACAGCCCCAAAAGAATTTAACTTACCAAATAACGCAAGAGTACGATGGAAATTAGCCCCGCTTAAGGGAAGAAAATACAATTTTATCATAGGGATAGACCTCCTTAATTTTTTGAATGCATTTATAAACATTGAGAGGAAGGTTTTAATTTTAAATCAAAAAGAAAACGTAATTATAAATAATCCATATCAATACGAAGAAGTTTCTGTATTAGAAAGTAGCAGTAAAAACTTAGAGAATTTGAAACTCGACCACTTAAACGAAGAAGAAGTCAGAGAAATTAAAGTCATTGTACAACGATTTAGCAAACTTTTTTTTAAGGAGGGAGCCCAACTAACTAGTACGACAGAAATTGAACACGAAATACGGACCAATACAGAGGAACAGTTAAACTCAAAACCTTATAGATACCCACCACAACACGAGGAAGAAGTTAGGAAA
Organism: Drosophila suzukii; assembly: GCF_043229965.1. Classification (NCBI taxonomy): domain Eukaryota; kingdom Metazoa; phylum Arthropoda; class Insecta; order Diptera; family Drosophilidae; genus Drosophila; species Drosophila suzukii. Next base: position 38,421,894 of record NW_027255896.1, on the reverse strand, counting down.
CAAATAAAAGAAATGGAAGAACAGGGTATAATTAGAAAGAGTAATTCAAGATACTCTAGCCCACTTATAGTAATCCCGAAGAAGATCGACATCTCAGGAAAGAAAAAGTTTAGGATAGTAATAGACTACAGGAAGTTAAATGAAATAACCATAGACGACAAATTTCCGATTCCGAACATTAATTCTATTTTGGATAAACTAGGAAGAGCTCTATACTTCACTACAATAGATTTAGCCAAAGGCTACCATCAGATCTTAGTCCGAGAATCAGACAGAAAAAAAACGGCATTCGTAACGCCACATGGACTATATGAGTTTATAAGAATGCCATTTGGGTTGAAAAATGCCCATGCCACATTCCAAAGACTTATGAATGAAATACTTAGGGATCACATTAATAAAAAATGCGTCGTGTATCTAGACGATACACTTATTTTCAGCACCTCATTAAGAGAACATATTCAAGCTATTAACGAAATATTCCAAATATTAGAAAAGAAAAATTTTAAAATACAGATTGACAAGTGTAACTTCATGAAAAAGGAAACTGAATTTCTAGGACATATCCTTACAAAAGAGGGCATTAAGCCAAATCCAAATAAGATCGCAATCATAGAAAAATTACTGTTACCACGAACAGAGAAGCAAATAAAAAGCTTCTTAGGTATAACAGGTTATTACAGAAAATTTATAAAAGATTATGCTAAAGTAGCACAGCCAATAACGAAGTATTTGAAAAAAAATGTTAAAATAAATCTAAAAGACCCCACCTATGTCGAAGCATTTGAAAAATTAAAACATTTAATCAGTTCTCACCCAATTTTAAGATATCCCAATTTTGAAAAAAAAATTTACATTAACTACAGATGCATCAAATTATGCAATTGGATCTGTCCTATCTCAAGACGGTCATCCAATCTGCTTTGCATCAAGAACGCTAAACAATCATGAAAAAAATTACTCAGCAACAGACAAAGAATTCCTAGCAATACTATGGAGCGTCAATTATTTCAGACCATACCTTTACGGGAATAAATTCAAAATATTAACTGACCACCAGCCAATAAAATTCTTACACTCAAAACATAAAGGTAAAGATATTTCACCCAGACACCAGAGATGGTTATTAAAATTAGGAGAATATCAATTTGAGATAGATTACTTGAAAGGAAAAGAGAACAGAGTGGCAGATTTTCTTAGCAGACTGGAAGACAGCGACCTCACGAACAAAACCGAAAACGAAAGAGACAATGAATACAAAGATAATATTTCAGACATGAACATGAGAGCAAACATTGAAGATAATCTCTCAACATCAACAGTACACTCAGCCGAAGAAAATTTACACAATCATTTTTATATAAAAGAGGAAATAGTTAACAAATATAAAACACAAATAATTATTACAGACAGTATAACAGACGAGTATAAAACAATACATGGAAAATCAATAATATTTAAAGCAAAACATGACTTTCCAACAATGGGAGATATTTTCAGGAAATATATACACAAAGGAAAAGTCGGAATCTATTCAGAATTATCGTATCAAGAGTATAACATAGTACAAGAAAAACTAATAGAAATGTTTTCAGACAACAAACAATTAGAATTCATAAAATGCACACTCAGAGCTCAAGATATTGAACATGAAACAGAAGCAGTAAGACAAATTTCGTTTTATCATGTAAGAGAAAGGAAACATATAACCAATTGAAAAACAAGATTTACTTTCCAAAATTGTTAGAGTTGGTGCAAATGGTTATAAATCAATGCGATTTTTGCAAAGAAATAAAATATGATAGAAATCCTATTAAAAATAAATTCAGTAAAACGGAAACCCCATCAGATAAAAATCAGATAATACACTTGGATACATATGTAATAAAAAATATACACATTTTTTAACGACCATAGATAAATTTTCAAAGTTCGCAGCAGTATACCCATTAAATGATAGAAATCATATCACTATAGTAGAACAATTGGAGGAACATTTTACGAAAATAGGCAAACCAGGTAAAATAATAGCTGATAACGAATTTGATTCATTCAGGATTAAAGAACTACTAAGACAAGAAGGGATAGAATTAAACTTAACAAAACCGAATAGTCACACTGGCAATTCAGATGTAGAAAGACTACACAATTCACTAGCAGAAAAGTTTAGAATAACATATAAAACGGAAGCGTCGAATATGTCAGTAAAACAAATTATGCAGAGAGCAGTGAGAAATTACAGTGAAAGATATCACTCCACAATCAAATGTACCCCCAGCGAAGCCTACAACAATAAGATAGAATTGACAAAAATAAAAGAAAATATAGATAGCGCTAAACAAAAAATGTTAGAAAAGCACAACGGCAACAGGGAGCATTATGAAGAAAAACGAGAAGAGGGTTTTATAAAGAACTACAAGGCAGTCAGACACAAAGAAGCTCCGAAATTCAAAAAAGCAAATCTCGGTAATATTGACCCAATAAATATTAAACGCCCTTATAAATTTACAGAAAATACTAACGACGACTATGTTGCTGACGACAATACTAATGACAATGGCAATAACAACAACAGCGGGAACACTAACGATTCAAGAAATACCTGATCAGGACGGGTATGCGCAAATAGAGATGAAAAATCAAGATATAATTATCACAACAGATATAGTAGTACATATAATAAACTTAAAAGATATTGACAATATTTTGAACGAAATAGGAAAAAACATAGAAATGACAAACAATGACAACAAACACATATTACAATCGGAACTAACTGAAACAAAAAACAAATTGTATACCCTATATGGAAACCACAATCGCGAAAGAAGAGGATTAATTAATGTAGTAGGTAGTTCAGCAAAATGGTTGTCTGGAACAATGGACGATAAAGACAGGAAAGAAGTTGAGAATCATATCTCTACATTTAAAGAAAACATGCAGGAAACAGATGAAGCATTAAACAAGCAAATTTACATAAATACGTATTTCAATGATACAATAAAATACATTGAACAAATAGTTTAATCAGATAGAGAGGCAATAGAGAGACAATTGAATGCATTTAGCGCATTCGAAAATAACAGATACCAGGAGAACTTAGATTACGACCAACAGATAAAAATTCAGTTAATAAAAAAAAAGATTGAACATTTGCAGGATAACGTTGCTTCTGCTAGATACAATATATTACATCCCAGCATATTAACAGATCACGAAATAAAAAAATACAATATCGATTTCAACAAACTAAACCATATAAAGTTAGCTACGGCTATGTTCAGAAATAATCTTTTAGTATTCGCAATAGAAATACCAAAAAACTTTATAACAGTAAAAATACAACAGATAATACCGATGCCTAATGAAGAAAACTTTGAAATAGATCAGGAATCAGAACTGATATTTAACTATAAAAATTCAACATACACCTATAAAACAAATAAAAAATTAAAAGAAATGCGAAAAAGTAAACATTGTGTATTTAAGAAAAGTTGCAAACTGATACAAAGAAATGAAATGCAAATATTAGAACTAGACGAAGAAACCGTAGTAATTAAGAATGCTAAAAATGAAACATTATATCAAAATTGTAACAGCAATGAAATTAAAATGAAAAAAAATATTCTAATACACTTTACAAATTCTACAATAGGTATAGAAAATAATTTTTTTACAAATTCATACGAATTAGATAAGAAAAGAATTTTATATGAGATATCAAACCAAACTCAAAATTTTACTAAACAAATCACTTTTGAGAAAACATTGGAAAATAATAAGATTAACTGGTCGAACATAAGAAAATTAAAAACACATAAAGACATAAATTATTTTTTTAATGCAACCATACTTTTGTTAATAATTGTATTATTTGCTTACATTATTTTAAAACACAAGAAAATTAAAATTCAGCTCAATAACAATAGAATTCAGGAGAATTCTTATCTAAAAGGGGGAGAAGTTACGTATAACCCCACTTCACTTCCCACATATGTCCAAAACCCAATTTCTTCTTTACCACCTCTTAATAATAAAGTACAAGAATTGTTTAACTCATTAAATGCTAAATAAGCAATATATTAAAGTAATACAGCAAACAGGAAATGCACAGGTTAACGATCTGGCACATGCCAACCAAAATAAGTTCTAAGAAAATATAAAATGCAAATAAGCAATATAACACAGTAAACAGGAAATGCATAGTTCATCGATCGTTATTAAATTCAGGCTAACTAGAGGCCAACGATCTTACACATGTCGACCAGAATAATTCGTAAGAAAACCTAATAAGCACTTCTGTAAACCTAAATTAAGTTTTCTTTAAAACATTATCAATAAAGAATATTCAGTTGATTTTTGCCCACCAAACCCGCTTGACGTGTTTTACTTACAAATAATTTATTTTTTTAAAACTTCGCAACTCCTTAAACAAAATTCGAGGGTATGTGTATGTACTTGAGTTTGGCTGAGCGGCCGGAGTGTGCAACAGAATGCTGACACTTGCACTTTCTTTGAGCGCGCCGATCGACTCATGTTTCGGCCACTTAGGTTTTTGACCGAGCCTTTTGTTTATATAAACACTGCAACAAAGTGTTACAGTGTGTTTGTTTCAAGTACTCTTGGTACATTAGATATTCGATATAAGTGCATACTACATCTCCCTCCTTTTGAAAAATAACGTAATATTATGAAGTTATTTTGTTAATATATTTTACTTAAAGAAATATTTATTTTTTTTGTGTTTAATCTTTTTTTTTTAAATTTCTTATTTATTTTTTTTTTTTAAAGAGAATGGAATTGGGAATAATATACGTATTAACAGAAGAAGTATTTCTAAGTCATGGAGTGTAAAAGTATTTCTAAGCATGGCCATGCTAAATGCAATTATGAAATAAATGTTTTTAATCTATCTTTATGTACTATTTGTTATACCCGTTACTCGTAGAGTAAAAGGGTATACTAGATTCGTCGGAAAGTATGTAACAGGCAGAAGGAAGCGTTTCCGACCCCATAAAGTATATATATTCTTGATCAGGATCACTAGCCGAGTCGATCTAGCCATGTCCGTCTGTCCGTCTGTCCGTCTGTCCGTCTGACCGTCTGTCCGTCTGTCCGTCTGTCTGTCCGTCCGGATGAACGCTGAGATCTCGGAAACTATGAGAGCTAGGCTATTGAGATTTGGCGTACAGATTCCTGAGCTTCTTACGCAGCGCAAGTTTGTTTCAGTAGACTGCCACGCCCACTCTAACGCCCACAAACCGCCCAAAACTGTAACTCCTACAGTTTTGATGCTAGATAGAAAATTTTAACTGAAATGTATTGTTCTCATCAATACCTATCGATTGACCTAAAAAAAAGTTTGTCACGCCCACTTAAACGCCCACAAACCGCGAAAACCTGTGACGCCCACAATTTGCATGCTAGATAAAAAATTTTAACTGAAATGTATTGGTGTCGTCAATACCTATCGATTAATCCACAAATAATTTTGCCACGCCCACTCTAACGCCCATAACGCTTAAATCTGTCTACCGCCGGTAGGTGGCGCATTTTAATTTCGCTTTGCTGCTTGCATATCTCCATTTCCCTTTGAGTAACGGGTATCTGATAGTCGAGGTACTCGACTATAGCGATCTTCCTTGTTTTAACTGAAATCCTCATCATCACTTTCTGGTGGTAAATCTGGAAACTCAAATTTTTCCGGACGTGAGTGATCGTACTTTGATGTTGATTTGGATGTGCTGGGTTTCATATCAATCCAATCAGTGGTTTGGGATTCCATTGTTCTGGTTGTAATAGGATTCGCTTTTTGTTCATTTTTAAAATTCCATGATTTATTACGTTTTTTATTTTGATAGTAACTTAATTCTTGACGAATTTTGAGCCATTTTTCGATATTCTTATTCAAAATTGCTAAAAATTTTATATTTATTAATTTATTTCCTCTATCATTGTTTATCAATTTCTGGTAGCTGTTAGTATGCATTAAAATTACTTTGCTTAAATTATGTTTATTTGTAATCATTTTTTAATAGTTTTCCAAAAATTCCAGAAAGCAATGAAGTTATTAGAATCGGTAGAAATCCCCCTTTTTGAATAAGGACTTTTCTCTTAGAGTTTAATGTACGCTTTGGGCACGAAAGGTAGCGCAATGCATTTTTATACTTTTTTAGAGCATTAAGATGGGATTTAGAAACTTTATGGTACAATCTCTACTATTGTTTTTACCAGGTCACTATTACTATTGCTCATAATTGCCTTACGTAGTCTATTGTCGGCCTTTTTGAGCACATACAATAAATGTTTATTCGCTTTCAAGCGATTTAGGCTCTTTTTGTAAACCATTTTCATTTGAATAGCACACAGAATATTCTGAATTAAAAATGTCAGATCTAAATCTTAAGAGATCGTTAATTCCCTGAGTGAGATCAATAAGTAGATATCCGTGAGGTTGCTCCGTTACTTCTTTATATATTCTAAATAGCTCCGTTGGGATTTCTGGGTAAATTTGTCTTGCTAAACATTGAAATTGAAGCTTATCACGAGGATTTTTGAAAGCAACAATGTATTTGGTATTTAGTGAAATATCTCTGGTGTGCGAAAATTTATGAAATATGTTCTGAGTTACCACTGTTACTGATAAATTCCTATGGTGTGATCCTTTTGTAAACAGCTCACACACATTTTTATTAAAGGCTCCCATCATCAAGTCGTCCAATATATTCATATATTCCTTTAAAATATTCAATCTTTTCGAAATTGGGCTTGGCACTCTCCTCTGCATAACACCAAATAATTCGATCTATTGAAAAAAAAGTTTGTCACGCCCACTTAAACGCCCACAAACCGCGAAAACCTGTGACGCCCACAATTTGCATGCTAGATAAAAAATTTTAACTGAAATGTATTGGTGTCGTCAATACCTATCGATTGATCCACAAATAATTTTGCCACGCCCACTCTAACGCCCATAACGCTTAAATCTGTCTACCGCCGGTAGGTGGCGCATTTTAATTTCGCTTTGCTGCTTGCATATCTCCATTTCCCTTTGAGTAACGGGTATCTGATAGTCGAGGTACTCGACTATAGCGATCTTCCTTGTTTTTTATTTTTGTTATTTATTATAGTTATGATATCTGTATCTCCTATTTGTTCTACCCTATAAGGACCTGTATATTTCGAATCTAACTTATGTCCTGTTTCATTTTTCAATAAAACCTGATCTCCTATTTTTAAATCGAAATCTAAACTAGTTTTGTCGTAACTAATTTTCTGTTTTAGCTTATGAGATTCTAGCATTAGTCTAGCTCTCTTAATTGCCTGTTCTAATCTAAATTTGGATTCCTTAGCATAATCTTCTATATTATAAAGGGGTTTTATTTTATCTATGCTATTAAAGTGTTTTGGTAGATTTGAAGTTTTACCGAAAACTAGCTCATATGGACAATAGTCATGTGCCATAGATGGGGTTGTATTAAAACAATAGACGAAGTATCGTAGCCATACATCCCAATCTGTTTTGTCAACTGAGATGTATGAACGAATGAACTCATTTAGTGTTCTGTGGCTTCGCTCCACGGTACCTACAGTCTGGTGGTGGTGTGCAGTTGAAGTTATGTTTTTAATATGTAAGTATTTACATAGATCTTCAATAATTGAATTTTTATATTCTGTTCCCATGTCCGTAATGAACGTCTTCATTGGACCGTACTTTAGAATAAAATCTTCAAATATAGCTTTTGCTACTGTATTTGCACTTTTATTTGGTATAGGTATAGCTACTAGGTATTTAGTTAAATCGCAGATGAGTGTTACTGCGTATTCGTTTTCATCATTAGATTTTGGAAGTGGACCAATAGTATCTACAATTACTATATTAAAAGCTCTTTGTGGAGTTTCGGTTATAGTTAGTGGGGTCTTAGTATGTTTAGTCGTTTTCGACTTTTGGCATTTAGGACATTTCTTTATGTACTCTTTTATGTCTTTGGACATATTTTTCCAGTAATAGTGTCTCTGGACCTTGGCCAAGGTTTTTGTAATGCCTGTATGACCACCTTGTATTGGATCATCATGGAATGTAGACAAGATAGCGTATATTTCTTTATTATTTTTGATTACGGTCACCGGGTTGAGTAGCGCTACTCTCAATGATTTCAATATATTATTGCCCGTCATTTTAAAATTATCAATTGAAACATGTTCAAAGATATTTTCCCATGGTGACACATTGAGTTGGCTGACTTTGTGAGTACCAGCCTGCATTTCAAGCCTTTGAAAGAATTGACCTAAGTCAATGGTTCCATTAGTATACAAATCGCTAACATCATAACTTGCTGTAATTTTCTTTCCGTGCTTAAATAAACACATTTTATTATTTACATGCAAGGTCACTACTTTACGTACTTCATCATTGTTAATGACTTCATATACGATGGGCTTTGAAGCTTTTTCTATAGATTGCTTATGCAATTATATTTGATCTTTTCCTGCGCAGGATTTCTGTCTACTTTGGTTTCTGGTAGTGACTTTCAGAATTTTATTACTTGGTTGTATATTTGTTAGGTCTGTGATTGTTATTCTGGAGAGCGCATCGGCTACATAGTTGTCTCTACCCTTTAGATACTCCACCGTAAAATTATATTCCTCCAATTCAAGTCTCATTCGTGTTAGTTTGGAACTTGGATTTACCATTGAAAATAAGTATGTCAGTGCTCTATGGTCTGTTTTGACAGTGAAGTGTCTACCATAAATATTTGGTCTGAAGTGTGTTATTGCCCAATGAATGGCTGCTAATTCTTGTTCTGTGGTGCTCTTGTTGCTTTCACCTTTCGTAAAGGATCTTGATGCGTATGCCACTGGAAGCTGTAGTCCGCTTTTGTTTTGAGTTAGGACTGCTCCACAAGCGTATTTGCTAGCATCTGTGATTATGCAAAATTCTTTGCTAAAATCTGAGTATTGCAACAGAGTGGGATTTATTAATGCTGATTTAAGATGTTCGAAGTCGTTTTGACATTGTGTTGTCCATTCGAATTTTACATCTTTCTTACATAATCTTGTTATGTGACGGGAGTATTCAGCAAAATTCTTTATAAAACGTCGGTAATAATGGCAAAATGCAATCAATCTTCTAGCGCTGTCCGCATCATGTGGGACTGGATAATTTTGAATGACGTCGTATTTTTTGTCGTAGGGCAAGATTCCTTTATCTGTGCATTTATGTTCTAAAAAAGTGACTTCATGCATGAAAAGTGAACATTTTTCAGGATGCAACTTCAAGTTGTGTTTCCTACATTTCTCGAAAACATCAGTTAAGTTCTTGAGCATGTGTTTTTCGGAACAACCTATGACTATTAAGTCATCCATATAAAGAAATGCTTGCGAAGGTTCTAATCCACAGAAAGCTATAGTCATCATTCTCTGAAAAGAGTTTGGCGCTATTTTTAAACCGAATGGTAATCGCGTGAAGCGGTACGAACCATTGTTTGTTGAAAAAGATGTTATATCCCGTGAACTTTTTTCCAGTTCAATTTGATGAAAACCTGACATTAAGTCAAGGCATGAGAAATATTTTGCTTTACCTAGTTGATCTAAAATATCATCGATTCTAGGGAGTGGAAATTTATCAGACAAGAGTTTTTTATTAATTTGACGATAGTCAATTACTAATCGCCATTTTTTATTTTCCGAATTTGGAAGTGACTTTTTTGGTACTAACAAAAGTGGGCTATTATAAGGTGATACAGAGGGTTCCACTATTTCATCACTGATGAGTTTTTGGACTTGTTTTTGAATTTCGTCTTGTTGACTATGAGGATTTCTATAATTTTTTATATATACGGGTTCATCATCAATTAATCTCAGCTTTTGTTTATAAAAATTATTGGTAGTGATCGATTCGGTTTCTAGTCCGAACACATCACTATACTGGGTGCATAATGCTGTAAGTTGTTTATTGAATTGAGGCGGGAAGTTTTTTGCAAAGGGATAATACAATTTTTTGTCTGTCTTCTAAGTCCGTTTTTACTATTTCGTAGTTTGAAAGTGGTTCATGATGAATGTTTTTGATATAGACTACTTGATCTGTGTTTGTAGTATTTAGTAATCTTATATATGCATTTTGGACTGTTGCTATGGTATTTGCGATATAGATACCATGCTGAATTTCTTGATTCGGAATTAATACACTGTCTTCTTCTGAATTTATTTCGATTTTTCGGACGACTTGGGATCTTGCTGGCAGAATTAGGGAGTTGTTGCCAGAACTGTATGCTATTGGAACATAAATTGAATATTTTAGGTTATTTGGTCTTATTATAAGCCAGTCGTCAGACGGCTTGAAGTCTAATTGACAGTTGTATCTTTTGATAAAATCGATTCCTAGTATTCCATCACATGGAATAGCGAATTGCATATTTACGATATGGAAATCATGTTGAATTATGTACTTAGAAGTTTGAATTTTAATAGAAGTTAGAAGCCTTTTGATTTGGTAACTTCCTGACTTATACCCTGTATGTTTATGATGTGATTATCTTGAATGTTTTGAAAAATCAAAATTTTCCTTCAATAAGGATATTTCCGCACCTGTGTCTAGTAAGAGAACTAATTCTTTTCCTGTTGCTACGTTCGTGAAAGTGACAAATGTATTTTGACTGAGATTTAAAGTGTGAATTTTGATGTTGTTTACTGTCGTGTATCTAAAGGTGGTTGGGAGTTTCCCGAATTTGTTTGTGCCACTCTAACATTGTTATTGTGGTTATTGTTGTTTCCTCCACGGCTGTTTCCGCCGCTGGTGTTTCCACCACGGTTGTTGTTTCTGTAATAATTGTTATTTTGGTTATTTCTGGTATAGCCATTGTTTTGATTATATCCGTTATTCTGATAATATCTGGTATTGTTATAATTACCTCGATTATTACCTCGTCCGCGATTTCCACCGCGCTGCGGGTAATTTTTGTAATATAGGACAGTGTTTGGCTGTCCGGTTGCTTCTGTGCAACTGTTTACAAATTTGGATATGGCTTCATTCATTGTATTGAAGGTACCGGCTTGCATGATAGTCTTTACCTTATCTATTGTGCAATTTTTAGTCATTGCTTTCACTGCATGCCGAGTGGAATAACGTCTGGCTAACTCTAGGGATAAGCCATCTGTTATAAATGCACCTTCTAAGGATTTCGTCATCTGCTCAACCTCTTGTGTGTACTGGTTGGCAGTTTTATTGCGTTGTTGTAGGCTCATCAGTTTTGCTGACAACACTTCTACAATTTCGCCTTTGACGTTGTTTTTTAATCTGGAAATGACTTCAGCTATTGTTGTTTCATCTCCGATTAGATTTCTGGCGACACCTTTTAGCTTTGTTTTTATAATTGAAGCTGCTAATTGTTCGTGTTCGCCTTTTATTGATTCTATTATTTCTAATGCATCCATAAAACTTGTTATGTTTTCAGATTTACCATCGAAAACTGGTATAAGCTTGGATGCTGTGTTAATGAAATCAATATTAGATTGTGTAATTGTGATATTGTTTCTTATTTTATTTTCTATTATGGAATTATCATCAGAATCTGTAGAATTATCTAGATCTGACATTAAAACAGCTGGAATAGTAAGATTATTTAAATCTTGCTATTCTATTTTAGGATTTGTTTCTGTAAGGTCTTCTGATTCTATTTGGTCACTGTCAGTTTGTTTTGTTGATTCCGATTCATCACCAGTTTCAACTGCTAGGGAAGTGTTAAGTATAGTTGGTACCGATATGTCCAACGTAAACTTTTGTTTAATTGATATTAAATTAGATCGTAGTCTGATCAAAAATTTTGATACTTGGGACCAATGATCTTGATTTAATTTTTCTCTCTGGCCATATATTAGTATTCGTGCTTCATTAAAACATTTTACTAGAATTTCCACATGTTTTTTAATGCTATTTTTTTGAATTGGCCTGTTTTGAGTAAGTGACTTATATGATTTGTCAAAGTCAACTTTTATGTTATTCAGCTGCTTATATAATTCATTCCATTCCATTATATTGTGGAGATGAATTATTTCTTGAAGACCATCACTACTATTGTTCTACCTAGTATTGGGTGTTCGTCTACTACTGATCTAACCTGTACCCCTGGGATGGTTGATAGGACAATTGCCTTTTGGGTGCTTGTGCAATGAATTAGTGGAGAGGCATCTAAATTAAATGTTTCAATATATAAGTTTTCTAACTCGTAAATGCTTACTGAAGTTGGTGCAACTAATTGCAGAATTCTTTCTTTAAAATAAATGTCCCTATCATATGTGTTTGCAATTGCTTTTAGAGTAGCCATTTTTAATTAATTTATTTTTATTTATTTATTTGTATTTTATTCCATTTTCTTTAATTTTTAAAATTTTAGAGTAAAAGGGTATACTAGATTCGTCGGAAAGTATGTAACAGGCAGAAGGAAGCGTTTCCGACCCCATAAAGTATATATATTCTTGATCAGGATCACTAGCCGAGTCGATCTAGCCATGTCCGTCCGTCCGTCTGTCCGTCTGTCTGTCCGGATGAACGCTAAGATCTCGGAAACTATGAGAGCTAGGCTATTGAGATTTGGCGTACAGATTCCTGAGCTTCTTACGCAGCGCAAGTTTGTTTTAGTAGACTGCCACGCCCACTCTAACGCCCACAAACCGCCCTAAAATGTAACTCCTACAGTTTTGATGCTAGAATAAAAATTTTAACTGAAATGTATTGTTCTCACCAATACCTATCGATTGACCCAAAAAAAAGTTTGCCACGCCCACTTAAACGCCCACAAACCGCGAAAACCTGTGACGCCCACAATTTGCATGCTAGATAAAAAATGTTAACTGAAATGTATTGGTGTCGTCAATACCTATCGATTGATCCAAAAATAAATTTTCCACGCCCACTCTAACGCCCATAACGCTTAAATCTGTCTACCGCCGGTAGGTGGCGCATTTTAATCTCGCTTTGCTGCAGTGGCAGTCTACTGAAACAAACTTGCGCTGCGTAGGAAGCTCAGGAATCTGCACGCCAAATCTCAATAGCCTAGCTCCCATAGTTTCCGAGATCTCAGCGTTCATCCGGACAGACGGACAGACGGACAGACGGACAGACGGACATGGCTAGATCGACTCGGCTAGTGATCCTGATCAAGAATATATATACTTTATGGGGTCGGAAACGCTTCCTTCTGCCTGTTACATACTTTTCGACGAATCTAGTATACCCTTTTATTCTACGAGTAACGGGTATAAAAATACAGATTGACAAGTGTAACTTCATGAAAAAGGAAACTGAATTTCTAGGACATATCCTTTCAAAAGAGGGCATTAAGCCAAATCCAAATAAGACCGCAATCATAGAAAAATTACTGTTATCACGAACAGAGAAGCAAATAAAAAGCTTCTTAGGTATAACAGGTTATTACAGAAAATTTATTAAAGATTATGCTAAAGTAGCACAGCCAATAACCAAGTATTTGAAAAAAAATGTTAAAATAAATCTAAAAGACCCCACCTATGTCGAAGCATTTGAAAAATCAAAACATTTAATCAGTTCTCACCCAATTTTAAGATATCCCAATTTTGAAAAAAAATTTACATTAACTACAGATGCATCAAATTATGCAATTGGATCTGTCCTATCTCAAGACGGTCATCCAATCTGCTTTGCATCAAGAACGCTAAACAATCATGAAAAAAATTACTCAGCAACAGACAAAGAATTCCTAGCAATACTATGGAGCGTCAATTATTTCAGACCATACCTTTACGGGAATAAATTCAAAATATTAACTGACCACCAGCCAATAAAATTCTTACACTCAAAACATAAAGGTAAAGATATTTTACCCAGACACCAGAGATGGTTATTAAAATTAGGAGAATATCAATTTGAGATAGATTACTTGAAAGGAAAAGAGAACAGAGTGGCAGATTTTCTTAGCAGACTGGAAGACAGCGACCTCACGAACAAAACCGAAAACGAAAGAGACAATGAATACAAAGATAATATTTCAGACATAAACATGATAGCAAACATTGAAGATAATCTCTCAACATCAACAGTACACTCAGCCGAAGAAAATTTACACAATCATTTTTATATAAAAGAGGAAATAGTTAACAAATATAAAACACAAATAATTATTACAGAAAGTAAAACAGACGAGTATAAAACAATACATGGTAAATCAATAATATTTAAAGCAAAACATGACTTTCCAACAATGGGAGATATTTTCAGGAAATATATACACAAAGGAAAAGTCGGAATCTATTCAGAATTATCGTATCAAGAGTATAACATAGTACAAGAAAAACTAATAGAAATGTTTTCAGACAACAAACAATTAGAATTCATAAAATGCACACTCAGAGCTCAAGATATTGAACATGAAACAGAAGCAGTAAGACAAATTTCGTTTTATCATGTAAGAGAAATGAAACATATAACCAATTGAAAAACAAGATTTACTTTCCAAAATTGTTAGAGTTGGTGCAAATGGTTATAAATCAATGCGATTTTTGCAAAGAAATAAAATATGATAGAAATCCTATTAAAAATAAATTCAGTAAAACGGAAACCCCATCAGATAAAAATCAGATAATACACTTGGATACATATGTAATAAAAAATATACACATTTTTTAACGACCATAGATAAATTTTCAAAGTTCGCAGCAGTATACCCATTAAATGATAGAAATCATATCACTATAGTAGAACAATTGGAGGAACATTTTACGAAAATAGGCAAACCAGGTAAAATAATAGCTGATAACGAATTTGATTCATTCAGGATTAAAGAACTACTAAGACAAGAAGGGATAGAATTAAACTTAACAAAACCGAATAGTCACACTGGCAATTCAGATGTAGAAAGACTACACAATTCACTAGCAGAAAAGTTTAGAATAACATATAAAACGGAAGCGTCGAATATGTCAGTAAAACAAATTATGCAGAGAGCAGTGAGAAATTACAGTGAAAGATATCACTCCACAATCAAATGTACCCCTAGCGAAGCCCACAACAATAAGATAGAATTGACAAAAATAAAAGAAAATATAGATAGCGCTAAACAAAAAATGTTAGAAAAGCACAACGGCAACAGGGAGCATTATGAAGAAAAACGAGAAGAGGGTTTTATAAAGAACTACAAGGCAGTCAGACACAAAGAAGCTCCGAAATTCAAAAAAGCAAATCTCGGTAATATTGACCCAATAAATATTAAACGCCCTTATAAATTTACAGAAAATACTAACGACGACTATGTTGCTGACGACAATACTAATGACAACAGCGGGAACACTAACGATTCAATAAAAAAATACCTGATCAGGACGGGTATGCGCAAATAGAGATGAAAAATCAAGATATAATTATCACAACAGATATAGTAGTACATATAATAAACTTAAAAGATATTGACAATATTTTGAACGAAATAGGACATAGAAATGACAAACAATGACAACAAACACATATTACAATCGGAACTAACTGAAACAAAAAACAAATTGTATACCCTATATGGAAACCACAATCGCGAAAGAAGAGGATTAGTTAATGTAGTAGGTAGTTCAGCAAAATGGTTGTTTGGAACAATGGACGATGAAGACAGGAAAGAAGTTGAGAATCATATCTCTACATTTAAAGAAAACATGCAGGAAACAGATGAAGCATTAAACAAGCAAATTTACATAAATACGTATTTCAATGATACAATAAAATACATTGAACAAATAGTTTAATCAGATAGAGAGGCAATAGAGAGACAATTGAATGCAATTAGCAAATTCGAAAATAACAGATACCAGGAGAACTTATATTACGACCAACAGATAAAAATTCAGTTAATAAGAAAAAAGATTGAACATTTGCAGGATATCGTTGCTTCTGCTAGATACAATATATTACATCCCAGCATATTAACAGATCACGAAATAAAAAAATACAATATCGATTTCAACAAACTAAACCATATAAAGTTAGCTACGGCTATGTTCAGAAATAATCTTTTAGTATTCGCAATAGAAATACCAAAAAACTTTATAACAGTAAAAATACAACAGATAATACCGATGCCTAATGAAGAAAACTTTGAAATAGATCAGGAATCAGAACTGATATTTAACTATAAAAATTCAACATACACCTATAAAACAAATAAAAAATTAAAAGAAATGCGAAAAAGTAAACATTGTGTATTTAAGAAAAGTTGCAAACTGATACAAAGAAATGAAATGCAAATATTAGAACTAGACGAAGAAACCGTAGTAATTAAGAATGCTTAAAATGAAACATTATGTCAAAATTGTAACAGCAATGAAATTAAAATGAAAAAAAAATATTCTAATACACTTTACAAATTGTACAATAGGTGTAGAAAATAATTTTTTTACAAATTCATACGAATTAGATAAGAAAAGAATTTTATATGAGAAATCAAACCAAACTCAAAATTTTACTTAACAAATCACTTTTGAGAAAACATTGGAAAATAATAAGATTAACTGGTCGAACATAAGAAAATTAAAAACACATAAAGACATAAATTATTTTTTTAATGCAACCATACTTTTGTCAATAATTGTATTAATTGCGTACATTATTTTAAAACACAAGAAAATTAAAATTCAGCTCAATAACAATAGAATATAGGAGAATTCTTATCTAAAATGGGGAGAAGTTACGTATAACCCCACTTCACTTCCCACATATGTCCAAAACCCAATTTCTTCTTTACCACCTCTTAATAATAAAGTACAAGAATTGTTTAACTCATTAAATGCTAAATAAACAATATATTAAAGTAATACAGCAAACAGGAAATGCACAGGTTAACGATCTGGCACATGCCAACCAAAATAAGTTCTAAGAAAATATAAAATCCAAATAAGCAATATAACACAGTAAACAGGAAATGCATAGTTCATCGATCGTTATTAAATTCAGGCTAACTAGAGGCCAACGATCTTACACATGTCGACCAGAATAATTCGTAAGAAAACCTAATAAGCACTTCTGTAAACCCAAATTAAGTTTTCTTTAAAACATTATCAATAAAGAATATTCAGTTGATTTTTGCCCACCAAACCCGCTTGACGTGTTTTACTTACAAATAATTTATTTTTTTAAAACTTCGCAACTCCTTAAACAAAATTCGAGGGTATGTGTATGTACTTGAGTTTGGCTGAGCGGCCGGAGTGTGCAACAGAATGCTGACACTTGCACTTTCTTTGAGCGCGCCGATCGACCCATGTTTCGGCCACTTAGGTTTTTGACCGAGCCTTTTGTTTATATAAACACTGCAACAAAGTGTTACAGTGTGTTTGTTTCAAGTACTCTTGGTACATTAGATATTCGATATAAGTGCATACTACATCTCCCTCCTTTTGAAAAATAACGTAATATTATGAAGTTATTTTGTTAATATATTTTACTTAAAGAAATATTTATTTTTTTTGTGTTTAATCTTTTTTTTTTAAATTTCTTATTTATTTTTTTTTCAAGAGAATGGAATTGGGAATAATATACGTATTAACAGAAGAAGTATTTCTAAGTCATGGAGTGTAAGTAGTAGGGAAACGCGGATTCTGGGACAATTAGCATATCAATTAGCATTTAGAAATCAAAAGAACCCCAATAAAATAAATCTCACAAGTTAATGATTCTCAGATGTGGAATATTTTCAAATACACATTTTTGTTTCCGCCCCAGAACGTTTAACTGGTAAATTGTCTAAGATTCTCTCCTTTCCACAAATGGGTCATAAACATGTCATAAAAGGGATTCAAGCAAGAGCTACCCGAACATGCGCACCTGTCAATTACCTGACCGCAATAAAAGGGAACATGCACAACCCAGAAGGCGCACTCTCATTGACAAGATCATGGGCCTCACGCCAACGACCTCATGGCTGACTGCTAGCTCTAATACGTTCCCATAATAGGGGTTGAAATCACGACCGCGCAACAACTCGCAAGTAGCCGACATATCTCAGTCAAGGAAATATTTTCCATTCTCCGTACCTGTAATTTTAACTCGAAATAAAAAGTCAGAAGTTTATTTTGGTACTGCGAACATGTTTTATTATGTTATTTAATCATTTTCATTCTTTTTTCTAGATTATAGTATTTATTCATAATGTTGAGTGTCTCCCTTTTGTAATCCGAAATTCGATGGCATTCACAAGTATCAACTCCCTCAGTGGCTGCATCATTGCTCCACACGCAGGTGTCCATATGATTTCCATGAATAGATGTTTATACCCGTTACTCGTAGAGTAAAAGGGTATACTAGATTCGTCGGAAAGTATGTAACAGGCAGAAGGAAGCGTTTCCGACCCCATAAAGTATATATATTCTTGATCAGGATCACTAGCCGAGTCGATCTAGCCATGTCCGTCTGTCCGTCTGTCCGTCTGACCGTCTGTCCGTCTGTCCGGATGAACGCTGAGATCTCGGAAACTATGAGAGCTAGGCTATTGAGATTTGGCGTGCAGATTCCTGAGTTTCTTACGCAGCGCAAGTTTGTTTCAGTAGACTGCCACGCCCACTCTAACGCCCACAAACCGCCCAAAACTGTGGCTCCTACAGTTTTGATGCTAGATAGAAAATTTTAACTGAAATGTAATGTTCTCATCAATACCTATCGATTGACCCAAAAAAAGTTTGCCACGCCCACTTTAACGCCCACAAACCGCAAAAACCTGTGACGCCCACAATTTTCATGCTAGATAAAATATTTTAACTGAAATGTATTGGTCTCGTCAATACCTATCGATTGATCCAAAAAAAATTTTGCCACGCCCACTCTAACGCCCATAACGCTTAAATCTGTATACCGCCGGTAGGTGGCGCATTTTAATCTCGCTTTGCTGCTTGCATATCTCCATTTAGCTGAGTAACGGGTATCTGATAGTCGAGGTACTCGACTATAGCGTTCTCCCTTGTTTTATATTACCTCGTTCACATTCAAAGAGTTTTGATTGTATGAACTGGAGCCGTACATAGTGTGGATTGAACAGAATTCCGTCAAATACATTCAAAAAGTTATTTATTTTAACTGAATGCATGTTGTCTATCTAAGTCAACAATCTCGTCTTACCCTTTTAAATATGCTTACACGATTTATAAGGAAATTTCTACAGGTTTTCATCTTCTTCTTTTACCCAAAAATATACATTCTCGAAATTCAACAAATGAAAATCTTTGATTTTTCCTCTTCTTTTACCCAAAAATGTGCATTCTCGAAATTCAACAAATGAAAATCTTTGTTTTTTCCCAAACTCGAAATGATTTTTTCCAAACTGTCCCCTATTGGCTACCTGAGTATGATGGTGTGTCAAAAAATTACCTTTCCTTTCCCACCTGCAGCAAAGTATGTGCGACCTCTTCTTACCAACACTCCCCTTTATTCTATGATTTTGTGTCTCCTTTATCGGTTTGATGGTGTCCTATTGGTTACACTTGTATCAAATATTTTTCATAATCAATACTTCTCATCTCTTCTAACCAATGAATAGTCGATATAACCTACTAGAATTACCTTAGTTTTTGAATTTAAAAAAATCTTAAGTATGCACCTCTCATCTTCAATATTATCGTACACGCCCACTTCAAACACTAAACAATAGTTAGTCTACCAAAATAGTCTTGAAGTGGGATACTCTGCTACGTCAAACACAACTTGAGTAAAAGTGAAAAAAGTGATCGTGAAAAAAGAATTTTACCAAAACGAATAAAATAAAAATGAATAACCAAAATCAGTTTTGTCAATCCTGCAAGTGTTTCTTGCTAAAGAATAAGTGGGCAAATCATGTCCGTTCGGAGTTGCATAAGCGAAATGCAATTCAACCCCTTGACGGAAGAGTCAAAAAAATTTCTGAGGGATTCAAGGGAAGAATACTACATTACATGTATGTAAACGATGGATCGGACTTGATCTTACCAGAGAGTTTCTTGAGTGAAGCTGGATTGTCCCTGCTACCTCATCTCAGCATTCTGTTAGAAAGTTATACTTCAGCAAAAGTAAACTTTGAACTGTTTGCAGAGTATATACTTTTTAAAGAAGAATCTGAAGAAATTGATATGAAAAGTTTTCAAAGTAAAATGACGATCATGAATAAAGATTCTGACTTAGAAAATATCTTCCATGAACATACCATGGAAATAATTTCAAAAACACAAGAATTTCAAGAGAGAGATAGTGGATGGTCTCTTATAAAATTGGTTCGCTTGGAAATGAATGTGAATCATTATACACCGATGGCTGGTTCATCTTTCATAGCACTACCTCGTTTCCTTTTAACGAAAAAAGCAATAGTTAACGTTTGTAACGAAAATGATCATTATTGTTTTAAATGGGCTTTGATTTCTGCCTTAAAAATTGTTAACAGGCCGCAAAGATGTTCGGCATATAATATTGATATATCGCTGGAGATAATTCGTATAAGTGATGAAATAATATTAGATTTCACAGGGTTGACTTTCCCCCTTGAAATAAAATGTAAAAAAATTTTTTAAAGAATAATACTCATATGAGTTTAAACGTATTCGGATATAATGAAGAGACGAGGGAAATAATTGGACCGCTTTTTCAATCGGAAGTGGAAAAGCCTCTTCATATCAATATGATGTTTTTGGAAGAAGGTGGAAATGGACATTACATGTACATTAAAAATATTTCAAGGTAAATTCTTTTATACATTTTTATCTCTTTTAAGCAATTAACTAATTTGTATATATTTCTCTTTCAAAGACTAATGACTGCTCAGAGAGGAAATCAGAAGAGGGCGCAATATTTCTGCAATGTGTGTTTGAATTTTTCCGGAACCCAGGAAGCTGCATTAAAACACAAGACGCTCTGCAGTAGGAAGGTTTCAAAGATGCCGCACCCCCAGAACAACACACTGGAATTTACCCAAGTTCAACATCAGCTTCAAGTTCCATTTGTTGTCTACGCGGATTTTGAATGCATTCTGGATCCGAAAAATCTTGAAGTGAGCCCCAAATTATTTAATATTAATGAGCATATTCCAATATCATATGCGTATTATATAAAGTGTGCTTTTGATTCTAGACTAGATAAATTTGTTTTAGAAACAGGAAAAAATTCGGGAGTAAGTTTTGTAGATTCATTGATAAAAAATTTAAGTAAATTAAGTGATGACTACTTAAATAAAATAGTTCCTATGAGAATGACTTTGGATGACCAGCAAATATTTGATAATTCATTGAGTTGTTCTATTTGTCAGAAAGATTTAGGGACTGATAGGGTTAGAGATCATTGTCATTTCACAGGTCGCTTTAGAGGTGCAGCCCACTCTAAGTGTAACTTGGATTATAAAGCTAACAAATTCATACCAGTATTTTTTCATAATTTTTCGAAATACGACTGTCATTTATTTATTCAAGAGTTGGGAAAGATTCCCGGTGAAATTTCCGTAATACCAATAAATAAGGAAAACTATATTTCTGTCTCAAAGAAAATAAAAAGTTTAAGTGGAAATAGTTTTGAAATTCGTTTTCTCGATACATATAGATTTATGCCATCAAGTTTAGACACCCTAGCTTCTAATTTAGTTGATGATCAATTGAACACTGTTAAATCATTTTTCAGTAATGATATAGAATTTGGACTAATGCGTAAGAAGGGTATATTTCCCTATGAATATTTAGACTCCGCTAGTAGACTCGAGGAAACTTCCCTCCTACCAAGGGAAGCATTCTATAGTAATTTAACGGAAAGGGAATGCTCTCAGGAAGATTATGATCAAGCTCTTAAAGTTTGGTCGCATTTCTCTTGTTCCACTCTTGAAGATTATTTAGAATTATATTTAAAAACTGATGTATTTCTTTTAACCGACATTTTTGAAAACTTCCGAAAAATTTTTATGCAAATTTATTCACTTGACCCAGCTCAGTATTTTACGACACCAGGTCTATCTTGGGAGGCAATGTTAAAATCTACAAATATTCAACTTGAATTGCTGACAGATATAGATATGTATAGATTTATTCAAAGTAGCATTCGAGGTGGTTTAGTTCAATGTTGTCATAGATATACAAAAGCAAATAACAAATATTTGTCAGATTATGATTCCTCGAAGGAGTCTTCATTTTTAATGTATGTGGATGCGAATAACTTGTATGGTTGGGCAATGTCACAACCTTTACCATATAAAGATTTTAAGTGGATGTCTACCACAGATATAGACAATTTTGATATTAATAATATTCCAATCGATAGCAAATACGGTTATTTTTTGGAAGTGGACTTAATATATCCATACCGTTTACATGATCTTCATAATGATCTTCCATTTTGTCCGTCAAACTGTCTGGCCTCAAAAGAGGATAAGGTAAAAAAATTAATTGCTGACCTGGGAAATAAGAAAAATTATGTAATACATTATCGGAATTTGCAACAATGTATACAGAATGGGTTAGTATTGAAAAAGATCCATAGAGGTGTTCAGTTTTTACAAAAGCCTTGGTTAAAGAAGTACATTGATCTAAATACTTTACATAGGCAAAATGCAAAAAATAAATTTGAAAAAGATTTTTTTAAATTAATGAATAATTCTGTTTACGGAAAAACAATGGAAGATCCCGAGCGCAGGGTCGATATTAAGCTTGTTAGTACATGGGAAGATCCGGATACCTCGAAGACTGGACGAAAAGCACATTGTGCCAAAACTTTAATTTCAAAATCAAATTTTCATAGTGCAACTAAAATAAATGATAATTTCTATGCAATTCAAATGAAAAGATTGTCCGTTCTATTTAATAAGCCAATGTATTTAGGATTTGCAGTATTAGACTTATCGAAATGGAAAATGTATGATTTTCACTATCAATATATGAAGCCAAAGTTTCAGGAAAAGTTACTCTTAAATTATATGGATACTGATTCATTTATCTATACAATAAAAACTGAAGATTTTCATAAAGATATTCGTAATGATCTTGAAGCAAAATTTGAGATATCGGACTATTCAGATGAAAGAATTAATCTATATAACTTTAAAAGAGTTAACAAAAAAAGTTTAGGGTTTTTTAAAGATGAGCTTAACGGTAAACTCATGACAGAATTTGTAGGTCTGTGCTCAAAGGTTTATTGTTATAGAATAGATCAAGTTAAATCTTCACATAATAAAGCAAAGGGAGTGAGTTCACGAAATCTTACAATCGAAGACTATAAAAACGTTTTATTAACTGGGGCCTCACTATATGGTAATAGAACAATGTTTAGATCAAAAGCACATAAAATAACTACAGTTAAAGTAAATAAAAAAATTCTTTGTGGCAAAGATAACAAAAGAAAACGTAATGTTAATGAAACACAATTTTTAGAGTTAAGTAATGAAGACCATGGTACGACATCAATAAAACATCAGAGATTAATTGAAAAAGATATTTTAGAAAATGTTGAATGGCTAGAATCAAATTCATTTTGCTTGGGTGAGATGATACAAAATAATTATGTGAACGATGGAGAATCATAAGATAGCCTTAAATTTCAAAAGGAACATATTGAAAAAGAACTATTTTATAAATCAGTTGAATTGGAGATGTTTTATTATGATCGAGACTTTGGAAAATATAAATGAAAATGATTTTGAGTTTGTAAAAAGAATTTTTATTATATTTAATTTTAATTTAAAACATTGTAAAAAAATTAATATTAAACTTAATATAAGATAAGATAATATGTAAATAAAAATTAATTAAATAAATCATTTATTATACTACAAAATGTCTTCCTTGTTTATCCAGCTAGTCTTTGAAAACCCAAGCCACTTAACCAAAACCTTATTTCCTTTTCGCCTTACAATTTTTTCAACTAGGTATGTGTGGGGAAATCGTGTTTTTTTCAGTTCTTCTTTATAGAATCCGCCCTGAATCGGGCTACCATCTAAATCTTCACGTAAGTATGTTTTAGGGTATGTATTCTTCACCTTTCTAATTTTAAAGATTTCAGTTGTATAGTTTGGTGTATACCCTTTCTCAAAGACATGTTTATATTTACTGATACGAACGTGGTCCCCCTTACGGAATTTACTTGCAACAAATATTTTCAGGTGATTATACGATGTTTGTAATATTTGTTTTTCATTGGAAGAATTGACTTTACTTGGACTCATTTTTATTGTTCTATGCTCTCTATTATTATATTTGTTAGTTAATTGTTTATACATATCTATCCACTTATATTTTCCATTGAAACTAAACTCACGTCACATTAACTCTTTAAGAGTTCTATTGAAACGTTCAACTATTGATGCTTTTAGAGTACTGAAGGTTGAATAATGATTTATCCTATAACTTTTCATTAATACCTTAAATTTGGAATTAAAGAATTCAGTGCCATCATCAGTTTTTCAGGTTTCTTGGTGTTCCATGACCCGATTTAAATATTCTCTCCATGGCTTGGGAAACATCATTTGCATTTTTTGATTTTAATGCCTCACCCCAAGCATATTTCGAAAATGTGTCTATAACAGTCAACAAGTATCGGTACCCATCATTAGATTTTGAAAAGGCTCCCATTTCAACAAAATCTGCTTGCCACAGATCGTTTATACCCCTTGTAATAACTCGTCTTCGTTGAAAGTTTTTTCGAGATGGTCCGTGCAACTCATTTACGATTTCTCGCTTAATCATATTCTTCTAATAGGCTGAAAAGCAACACCTTCTAACTCAATTGTGGTTTTTTTCGGTAATGATATCGGTTTTGTTACATATTTAAATATATAGTCCTCAATGGTTTTAATCTTTTCCAGAATTTTGGCAAAAATTTGGTCAGCGCTGTCTGCCCTCTTACTATTCAATTCAATTTTATTTTCTAAGGTTGAAATTTTTGTGAGTCGACGATTAACATTTTGAGTTATAATTTTTCTTAAATCTTCTCCCAACTTTCCCAGGATCTCATCAGTATATTGTTTCGTTGCTAGATCATTGTTGTCTAAAGGCTTAGATCCGTTTTTGATACGTTTATTTTGAGCATTTAGATTACCGTCCTCATCGATGAATAATCCCTCAGTAGAATTAACACGTCTTTTCAAATTTTCTGATCGTTCCTTATCAACAGAAAAATGTCCAAACTTGTCGACAGACATGATGTTTATAAATGTAAAACATATTTTTCCTTCCTATTTATACTCATTAATATATCATCCTTTCTTCACGCAATTCCTCTAATATTGAAAAAATTTCGTTTTTGTGGCTGGTGTTACCCGCTTCTTTTGATGCTACTAAAATTTCCAATCAATCGACTAACTCATTTACATTATTCCAATATACATAGTTTGGATTTGATTTCTGAAGTGTCATGTAACCAAAGCCTGTTTTTGAGCGAAGTGGAGTAGACGTTGTAGGACTGAAATCTTTGTCTATCAACTTCTTAATAATATGGCTATATTTGTATGCTCGTGTACCCTTGATTCCGTTATTAGGTTTAAAGCCTACTCTATGTATATTCGTTTCTAAAATACTTTTTTTATACATTTTTAAGTCTTGATCATCATAGTTTTCAGGTTTACTAAGAAAAATTAGAGAGTACAGACCAGGAGTCAGATCACAACTCATTCCACTAGAAAATGTTATTTTATTATTTTTAATTTTTAATTCTTTATCTCCCAAAGTTAATGAATTGTATCGGCCTCTCCTGTATACATTGGTAAAGGTGTTGTCCTTTTTCCGTCTCCTTTTTCTCTTCTTCTATATCTTCCTCTATATTCGTTTGTGAAAAGAATTGATTATAGGAAACACTATCATCGAAAGACCTTGGTGGAGTTATGTTTCGATTAGACTGCGGATCTTTCTCATTAGTTGTAAAGTAGAAATCGTCAAGCTCTCTCTCATCATCATCGTATTTCTTAATTTGCTTCATTTCACGCTTTACTTTTATACTATCTTTTACATTAGAAATCTTTTGTTTTTTATTTTCCTTAACAAGTTCATATAAGGGTTCAGTAATTGGTTTAAAAGTTTCCTCCAATTGTAAATTCGTATGATTTTTGACTTGTTTGAGATCATCGAATTTTCGCTTCAAAGCAAATCTAGCTTTGGTTAACTGTGACAAAATATTCATTGTAGTATATTGTTCAAACTTTATAGGTGAAAGATTTAAAATTTCCGAAATTCATGTAGTCACTCCTCAGTTACTAAACAAATACTGTTTAGGGAACGCCAAGATCTGTAATATTTATATACCATTTCCGAATAAAAAAAAGATTCGATACATTTTCTTCATTATATTTTAAAAAGTGTATTTATTGTTATATTCTTAAAATCTCAATCTTTTTAATGATTACTGACTTATTTCTAAATACAAATTGTCATTACTTTTATAAATATTAAATTTTCCATCAACCATTTCATTGATGATATCATCTTGAAGAGAGGTGTACCTTTCCGGCATGTACAGAATGTGCTCCTCCAACTCGAGAGCAATAGATTCTCCAACCTTTGTTGTTTTGCGCTCCGCCTTGAGGATCGGGAATCTTACATTTTCAGGCATCCTTGTCTTCGATAGCAGTGTCTTTTTATTAAATTTATTGAACTCTTTAACTACAATGTTCATCTGGTTTTCCTGATTCATGATGGTTGTTGAGTTTTTTGGACTTGGTACAGTTGTTCCACGTTGTTTTTAGCTGTATTTTGATGTTTACTGCCTGTTTAGCAGTTGTTCAGTACTTGTTTCGTAGTTGCTTACTACTTGTTTTAGCTGGTTAATAGCTGTTATTATATGGTTATTATCTGTTTAGTAGCTGTTAACTAGTTGTTTACTAGTTGTTATAAGCTGGTCACCAGCTGTTTTGAGCTGTTATGAGCAGTTATAGGCTTTTTTTTTTTTTTTTAAGAATGATCAAAAATTCTTGTCCTCTAGATGACGTTCGATGTGAAGTAGAAACTTAGACTGTGAATTTGAACGCGTGCAGGTCCACTTTTTATACCATACAGAGTTCACACATACACGTACCCATACATTGATTTTCAACCCCCCAAATGTAAATTAACCATTTAAATATACCGGTTTTGACTCCACATTTTCTACGAAAGAAAGTAGAAAAGCGAGGCACAGGTGTCCACAGTTGTATGTATCAAAGTCTTGAACTCTATCGTAGTTGTATTGTATTCTATGTCCCAAGTATTTCACAACTTCTCTAGGTGGCTGAAGATTTCCAAAACTGTCGAAATAATGTATATTATTTTTATTTTTATTATATGCAACCCAATGTGTACCACTTGATCGGGAATTATCTAAGTTTACTATACCACACTCCCTACTTTTTGGTGCTTCTGGGAGTAGATCTCTCATAAACACCCCTCTAAAATGTGGGATATATTTCCTAGCAAAATGTATAATGTCGATATTTGATAGTGGTCTATTGGGTAGCAGAGAAATTAGTTTTTTCGCTTCTTAATTCCTTTCCCCTTACTATAGGGCTTAAGAAAGAAACCATAACCCTTTCTATAGGGCTTGAGATATAATCCTTCTCCTACAGCAACACTTTCAATTTTCCTATTGTGACGTTTTTTCTCCTCCATATCTTCCTTAGCCATTCTCGCATTGTTAATTGTTTTTGCAATTGCTGCACTACCACTTGCTAAACTACCAAGAGCGCTGAGGGCTGTCAAGATCGGCACGATTGGTAGAAAACCTCCAATTTTGGGTACATTAATTACACGAGGTACTTTAACATTTTTCTTAGAACCCATTGATTGATGAATTGATTTACGTGCAACTTTAATTGCACTCATAATGTCTAATGGTTTTTGTTTTTTTAATGTCTTAGTAGCAGCATTAATTACAGTCGAAAGGTTTGTCTTCTTCATTTTATTCTTCAATATCTTTTTCCTTCCTTTCTTTTCCGTTTTATTCAATCCCATACCAAATTTTTTCTTGGCTTTCATTATATTTGTAACAAAGTATGCTGCTGCTCTTTCACCAAGACTGCTATCTGGTGCCTTGACACGCGACCAGGCTTTGTCAATTAATATGGAGTCTGCCCTATGTCGTTCACTCAATGCCTTGTTTTGAGAATATGCGATATCGTGCTCTTTGCAAGCTTCATCCAATGGGTTTATTCCTTGATCACCACGTTCCAACCGTTTCTGTAACTTTGTACCCGGTCCACAAAAATTATATCCCGGAATATGGGCTTCAAACTTATCGACAAGACCACCACCGTGTTTACAATTAAAAATACGACTGATGGGATTATAAAAACGTTTCCCCATTTTATTGATGTTTAATCATCAAAGATTTCTCATTGAATGAGGTACATTAGGTTAAAAGATGCGTTTAAAAAGTCAGAAACAAAAAATTGTAGTTAGAAATATTAACGATGAAAACGAGAAAAATCTACCGCCACGACATAGTGCTCTCTTACCGAACACAATAAGGGCTCTAATTGTTGGGCCTTCGAATTGTGGTAAAACTAATATTATGTTAAATCTAATAGAGAGTCCTAATGGATTAAAATTCGAAAATGTTTTTATATTTTCAAAAAGTATATATCAACCTAAATATGAGTACTTGGAGAAATTAATCAAACCGATTAAAGGAATGGGATATCATACATTCTCCCATAATGAGGGTGTACTAGACCCCAGTGAAGCTTAAAACAATTCCATTATGATATTCGATGACGTAGCTTGTGAAAAACAAGATAACATAAGATCTTATTTTTGTATGGGTCGACATAAAAATATCGACTCTTTTTATTTATGTCAAACGTATAGTCATATACCTAAACATCCGATTCGTGACAATGCCAACTTTATTATAATGTTTAAGCAAGATGATTTAAATATGCGGCATATATATCGGGACCATATTAACACTGATATGAATTATGAAACATTTGTGAAAATTTGTCAAAAATGTTGGGAGGACAAGCACGGATTCCTATTAATTAGCAAGGATAACGAAATGGATAACGGAAGATACAGAAAAGGATTTGATCAATTTATTATGATTTAAGGAGTAATTTCAATATAAAGCTTGGTTAGATACTTACAATCCCACAGTTTATCAAGAGATTTCAATATGTCTAGATCACTTGCATTATCCTAGAATGGAAATAGTTCCATTATAAATACAAACTTTTTTCCACCTATCGAATTGAATGGTCGATATGAGTGCGCTCTTATCGATTTTAATATGTATAATTCGATTCCAAATATTGATGAAAAAAATAACCTCTTCCACATCGGTGACAAGGTTATTACAATTCCAACTGGATCATATGAATTGAATGATATCACCGATTTCTTTTACAATAAACTAAAAGACTATAACCTAGAAAATACATTTAAAATTCAAAGTAATAATAATACACTTCAAGTTGAAATAACTACCATGCGAGAGTCAGTTTACTTTAATAAGGAAAGATCGGTTGGACAGCTAATTGGTTTCCATCAAAAAGTACTAGAACCACATCCTACAAAAACCTATCGATCAGATCAGACCGTGAACATATTAAAAATTAATACAATTCGTTTGGAATGTAATATAATCAGCGGTTCATATGTAGATAATACACCGAATCATACATTACATGAGTTTGGCATTAATGTTCCGCCTGGGTATAAAATGACAGTGACACCACATAACCTAATTTATTTACCAATCAACTGTGACGAAATAAGCACACTATCTATACGCATAGTTGATCAAAACGGTGATTTGGTGAATTTACGTGGTGAAAACGTTTCGATTCGCATGCACATTCGGTTAATAGAATGATTATTTATAATAAAAGACGTAGCTTAAGTCCTCAGCCAAGCATTACTAATTGTAAAGCTATAGAAAGAGGATCAAAAGTAAAAAGAAGCTCACTTACTTTGAAAAATAAACTATTTTTAAAGTCGTTAGGCTTGAAGCTTCGAGTATAATATAAAAGGTGGAAAGGAAAACAATGAACGAAATTTTAAATGTTCGAGAAAAGGTTTACTCAGATTAGAGTATTTCGAAGAAAGAGTTTCATACTTATTCAACGTATAATCAAACATTTAAACCAAACGATGAAATTCGAATTACTATTCAAAATCAAGACTTGTACGTGGTTCCTCACGAAAGTTACCTTAATTTTCAAGGAATTATTAGAAAAGATTCACCGAATGGACATACAACTGATAATGTTACCATTTTTCTTAAAAATAATTGTATGGCTTACTTTTTGGATGAAATTAAGTACGAAATAAATGAATGTGAGATTGATAAAACACGATTTGTCGGTATGACTACAACCCTAAAAAATTATATATCTCTGGATAATCTTCAAAGTCAAAATATATTAAATTCCGGATGGAGCAGTGGGGACGAAAAATCTACGGGACCCCACTTTAACTTTTCTGTACCATTAAAAAATTTATTGGGATTTGCTAAGGATTATAAAAAAGTTTTGTTAAATTGTAAACACGAACTAGTGTTGATGCTAACTAAGAATCTTGGTGAATCTTGAACAAACCAGAAATGAACAAACTTTTAAACTGGAAATTACGAATAAAATCTGGAAAATTCCCCATGTAACTCTGAGCGATTTTACAAAAATTAAGATGTACGATATTATTAAAAGTTGTGTAAACCTACCAATCACATTCCAGAGTTGGGATTTATATGTTAACCCCAAATTGGGGTATGGAAGTCAACACAGCTGGAATGTAAAATTGTCGGCTAACCGCGAAAAACCAAGATTTGCTATAATTGGATTTACACTAAATGGAGAACTTATCACAAATAACTTATCAAACTTGAAAGTTCACTTGAATTCTGAGTCATATCCATATGATAATCTGAATGTTGATTTTAGTAAGAATCAGTATGCTCACCTATATGAAATGTATACAAGATTTCAGTCTAGTTACTATAATCGTGAATCACAACCATTTTTGACCCCAAATGAATTTAAATTGAAGGCCCCTATTATTGTGGTTGATATTTCATATTAAAACGAATCAGTGAAAACTGGTCCTATTGATGTGAGAATTTCAATAGAACTGTAGACACCAAGTCATGAAAATACCCAAGCTTACTGTCTCCTCATACATGACCGTTTAGTTGAATATAACCCATTAAACGGACTAGTACAACGAGTTGTTTAACATTAGAAAAATGTTGAATGATACTGTTTCGATTGATGTTCAAGGTTTCTTTGATAATAATAATAATTTTATTTTAAAGGAAATTGGAATTGTATTCGAAAAAGATCCAAACTTGAATAATAGTTTTTTAATAGAACCACCATATGATTTTACTTTGCTAAATACAAAATCTCGAAAGACTGCAATTTGGTTAACCAATACACATCACAAAATTTTTTGGAACGATGGAGAGAACAGTTTTCCACATACTCGAAAGTATCTAAGGACAATTACAAGCGGAAAAGAAATTATTTGTAAAGGTGTGGAAAAGAAACGATTTCTACAGAAGTTTTTTGGGAGTCGTCAGCTCATTAATGTCGAGGAAATGGGCTGTCCGTCATTAAATAGGTTTAAAGGAAACCGGTTTCCCTATTGTGAAACACACCTTAAGGGCGGGGTTTGTGCTCTAAACAATGCATACATTATTTTGACATTTTTTAAAAGAAGCTCCAAAACAATAAGATAATTGTTATACATCATTTTAAAGTTGAGACCAATTTATTGAACAATTTAAAGGAGAGATAACTGGTCAGCATTTTCAATACCTTCTAAACACAAAATCTATGTTCATGAATCGAGGTGGACATGACCTCAAAACTACGAATTGTGGTGAACACTTTACATTTTCTAATCCAGAAATGACGTCGGAAACGTGCGCCTGCTTCTTCTATGCAAATCGCCGGAATCAAAGCAGAAAATTAATTTTTATATATAAAAAAAATGTTCGCAATACGAAAACAAATGAATAAATGTATTATTATGGTACAAAATAAACTTCTGACATTTTATTTCGAGTTAAAATTACGGAGAATGGAAAATATTTCCTTGACTGAGATATGTCGGCTACTTGCGAGTTGTTGCGCGTTCGTGATTTCAACCCCTTTTATGGGAACGTATTTGAGCTAGCACTCAGCCGTGAGGTCGTTGGCGTGAGGCTCATGATTTTGTCAATGGGCGTGCGCCTTCTGGGTTGGGCATGTGTCCCTTTTATTGCGGTCAGGTAATTGACAGGTGCGCATGTTCGGGTAGCTCTTGCTTGAATCCCTTTTATGACATGTTTATGACCCATTTGTGGAAAGGAGAGAATCTTAGACAATTTACCAGTTAAACGTTCTGGGGCGGAAACAAAAATGTGTATTTGAAAATATTCCACATCTGAGAATCATTAACTTGTGAGATTTATTTTATTGGGGTTCTTTTGATTTCTAAATTAGTTTTACAATCATAGGAAACATTATTCCCCAACATGATCGGACATGTTCCTCTAAGATAACCATCTTTGAATACTTTGGGTGTGCGACCTTTCACACGTGCACAGCAACACCTGTGATAATGAGGCAAAAGGGTACATGATCACACCTTTCCCCAACATGATCGGATATGTTCCTCTAAGATAACAACCTTTGGATACTATGGTTGTGCGACCTTTCTCACGTGCACCTTTCTCACCTGACTATTAATTGCACATAATGAGGGGAAGGATACATGATCAATATTGTCACATGGGGATGTGGGGGCGATGGGGGCAATTAAGTATACTCTTTATAGACATGATCGCGACATTTTTATGACTTCAAAGCCCATTAAAATCAGTTAATTTATTGGATTATGCTAATTGTCCCAGAACCCGCATACGTTAATGAGGGGGGGAGGGGGGGCCGGGGGCCATTAATATGCTAATTGTCCCAGAACCCGCGTTTCCCTACTACTAGTGTAAAAGTATTTCTAAGCATGGCCATGCTAAATGCAATTATGAAATAAATGTTTTTAATCTATCTTTATGTACTATTTGTTTTTTATTTTTTTTTATTTATTATAGTTATGATATCTGTATCTCCTATTTGTTCTACCCTATAAGAACCTGTATATTTCGAATCTAACTTATGTCCTGTTTCATTTTTCAATAAAACCTGATCTCCTATTTTTAAATCGAAATCTAAACTAGTTTTGTCGTAACTAATTTTCTGTTTTAGCTTATGAGATTCTAGCATTAGTCTAGCTCTCTTAATTGCCTGTTCTAATCTAAATTTGGATTCCTTAGCATAATCTTCTATATTATAAAGGGGTTTTATTTTATCTATGCTATTAAAGTGTTTTGGTAGATTTGAAGTTTTACCGAAAACTAGCTCATATGGACAATAGTCATGTGCCATAGATGGGGTTGTATTAAAACAATAGACGAAGTATCGTAGCCATACATCCCAATCTGTTTTGTCAACTGAGATGTATGAACGAATGAACTCATTTAGTGTTCTGTGGCTTCGCTCCACGGTACCTACAGTCTGGTGGTGGTGTGCAGTTGAAGTTATGTTTTTAATATGTAAGTATTTACATAGATCTTCAATAATTGAATTTTTATATTCTGTTCCCATGTCCGTAATGAACGTCTTCATTGGACCGTACTTTAGAATAAAATCTTCAAATATAGCTTTTGCTACTGTATTTGCACTTTTATTTGGTATAGGTATAGCTACTAGGTATTTAGTTAAATCGCAGATGAGTGTTACTGCGTATTCGTTTTCATCATTAGATTTTGGAAGTGGACCAATAGTATCTACAATTACTATATTAAAAGCTCTTTGTGGAGTTTCGGTTATAGTTAGTGGGGTCTTAGTATGTTTAGTCGTTTTCGACTTTTGGCATTTAGGACATTTCTTTATGTACTCTTTTATGTCTTTGGACATATTTTTCCAGTAATAGTGTCTCTGGACCTTGGCCAAGGTTTTTGTAATGCCTGTATGACCACCTTGTATTGGATCATCATGGAATGTAGACAAGATAGCGTATATTTCTTTATTATTTTTGATTACGGTCACCGGGTTGAGTAGCGCTACTCTCAATGATTTCAATATATTATTGCCCGTCATTTTAAAATTATCAATTGAAACATGTTCAAAGATATTTTCCCATGGTGACACATTGAGTTGGCTGACTTTGTGAGTACCAGCCTGCATTTCAAGCCTTTGAAAGAATTGACCTAAGTCAATGGTTCCATTAGTATACAAATCGCTAACATCATAACTTGCTGTAATTTTCTTTCCGTGCTTAAATAAACACATTTTATTATTTACATGCAAGGTCACTACTTTACGTACTTCATCATTGTTAATGACTTCATATACGATGGGCTTTGAAGCTTTTTCTATAGATTGCTTATGCAATTATATTTGATCTTTTCCTGCGCAGGATTTCTGTCTACTTTGGTTTCTGGTAGTGACTTTCAGAATTTTATTACTTGTTTGTATATTTGTTAGGTCTGTGATTGTTATTCTGGAGAGCGCATCGGCTACATAGTTGTCTTTACCCTTTAGATACTCCACCGTAAAATTATATTCCTCCAATTCAAGTCTCATTCGTGTTAGTTTGGAACTTGGATTTACCATTGAAAATAAGTATGTCAGTGCTCTATGGTCTGTTTTGACAGTGAAGTGTCTACCATAAATATATGGTCTGAAGTGTGTTATTGCCCAATGAATGGCTGCTAATTCTTGTTCTGTGGTGCTCTTGTTGCTTTCACCTTTCGTAAAGGATCTTGATGCGTATGCCACTGGAAGCTGTAGTCCGCTTTTGTTTTGAGTTAGGACTGCTCCACAAGCGTATTTGCTAGCATCTGTGATTATGCAAAATTCTTTGCTAAAATCTGAGTATTGCAACAGAGTGGGATTTATTAATGCTGATTTAAGATGTTCGAAGGCGTTTTGACATTGTGTTGTCCATTCGAATTTTACATCTTTCTTACATAATCTTGTTACGTGACGGGAGTATTCAGCAAAATTTTTTATAAAACGTCGGTAATAATGGCAAAATGCAATGAATCTTCTAGCGCTGTCCGCATCATGTGGGACTGGATAATTTTGAATGACGTCGTATTTTTTGTCGTAGGGCAAGATTCCTTTATCTGTGCATTTATGTTCTAAAAAAGTGACTTCATGCATGAAAAGTGAACATTTTTCAGGATGCAACTTCAAGTTGTGTTTCCTACATTTCTCGAAAACATCAGTTAAGTTCTTGAGCATGTGTTTTTCGGAACAACCTATGACTATTAAGTCATCCATATAAAGAAATGCTTGCGAAGGTTCTAATCCACAGAAAGCTATAGTCATCATTCTCTGAAAAGAGTTTGGCGCTATTTTTAAACCGAATGGTAATCGCGTGAAGCGGTACGAACCATTGTTTGTTGAAAAAGATGTTATATCCCGTGAACTTTTTTCCAGTTCAATTTGATGAAAACCTGACATTAAGTCAAGGCATGAGAAATATTTTGCTTTACCTAGTTGATCTAAAATATCATCGATTCTAGGGAGTGGAAATTTATCAGATAAGAGTTTTTTATTAATTTGACGATAGTCAATTACTAATCGCTATTTTTTATTTTCCGAATTTGGAAGTGGCTTTTTTGGTACTAACAAAAGTGGGCTATTATAAGGTGATACAGAGGGTTCCACTATTTCATCACTGATGAGTTTTTGGACTTGTTTTTGAATTTCGTCTTGTTGACTATGAGGACTTCTATAATTTTTTATATATACGGGTTCATCATCAATTAATCTCAGCTTTTGTTTATAAAAATTATTGGTAGTGATCGATTCGGTTTCTAGTCCGAACACATCACTATACTGGGTGCATAATGCTGTAAGTTGTTTATTGAATTGAGGCGGGAAGTTTTTTGCAAAGGGATAATACAATTTTTTGTCTGTCTTCTAAGTCCGTTTTTACTATTTCGTAGTTTGAAAGTGGTTCATGATGAATGTTTTTGATATAGACTACTTGATCTGTGTTTGTAGTATTTAGTAATCTTATATATGCATTTTGGACTGTTGCTATGGTATTTGCGATATAGATACCATGCTGAATTTCTTGATTCGGAATTAATACACTGTCTTCTTCTGAATTTATTTCGATTTTTCGGACGACTTGGGATCTTGCTGGCAGAATTAGGGAGTTGTTGCCAGAACTGTATGCTATTGGAACATAAATTAAATATTTTAGGTTATTTGGTCTTATTATAAGCCAGTCTTCAGACGGCTTGAAGTCTAATTGACAGTTGTATCTTTTGATAAAATCGATTCCTAGTATTCCATCACATGGAATAGCGAATTGCATATTTACGATATGGAAATCATGTTGAATTATGTACTTAGAAGTTTGAATTTCAATAGAAGTTAAGCCTTTTGATTTGGTAACTTCCTGACTTACACCCTGTATGTTTATGATGTGATTATCTTGAATGTTTTGAAAAATCAGAGTTTTCCTTCAATAAGGATATTTCCGCACCTGTGTCTAGTAAGAGAACTAATTCTTTTCCTGTTGCTACGTTCGTGAAAGTGACAAATGTATTTTGACTGAGATTTAAAGTGTGAATTTTGATGTTGTTTACTGTCGTGTATCTAAAGGTGGTTGGGAGTTTCCCGAATTTGTTTGTGCCACTCTAACATTGTTATTGTGGTTATTGTTGTTTCCCCCACGGCTGTTTCCGCCGCTGGTGTTTCCACCACGGTTGTTGTTTCTGTAATAATTGTTATTTTGGTTATTTCTGGTATAGCCATTATTTTGATTATATCCGTTATTCTGATAATATCTGGTATTGTTATAATTACCTCGATTATTACCTCGTCCGCGATTTCCACCGCGCTGCGGGTAATTATTGTAATATAGGACAGTGTTTGGCTGTCCGGTTGCTTCTGTGCAACTGTTTACAAATTTGGATATGGCTTCATTCATTGTATTGAAGGTACCGGCTTGCATGATAGTTTTTACCTTATCTATTGTGCAATTTTTAGTCATTGCTTTCACTGCATGCCGAGTGGAATAACGTCTGGCTAACTCTAGGGATAAGCCATCTGTTATAAATGCACCTTCTAAGGATTTCGTCATCTGCTCAACCTCTTGTGTGTACTGGTTGGCAGTTTTATTGCGTTGTTGTAGGCTCATCAGTTTTGCTGACAACACTTCTACAATTTCGCCTTTGACGTTATTTTTTAATCTGGAAATGACTTCAGCTATTGTTGTTTCATCTCCGATTAGATTTCTGGCGACACCTTTTAGCTTTGTTTTTATAATTGAAGCTGCTAATTGTTCGTGTTCGCCTTTTATTGATTCTATTATTTCTAATGCATCCATAAAACTTGTTATGTTTTCAGATTTACCATCGAAAACTGGTATAAGCTTGGATGCTGTGTTAATGAAATCAATATTAGATTGTGTAATTGTGATATTGTTTCTTATTTTATTTTCTATTATGGAATTATCATCAGAATCTGTAGAATTATCTAGATCTGACATTAAAA
Organism: Drosophila suzukii; assembly: GCF_043229965.1. NCBI lineage: Eukaryota > Metazoa > Arthropoda > Insecta > Diptera > Drosophilidae > Drosophila > Drosophila suzukii. The sequence continues at coordinate 38,384,437 of NW_027255896.1, read as the reverse complement.
CAGCTGGAATAGTAAGATTATTTAAATCTTGCTATTCTATTTTAGGATTTGTTTCTGTAAGGTCTTCTGATTCTATTTGGTCACTGTCAGTTTGTTTTGTTGATTCCGATTCATCACCAGTTTCAACTGCTAGGGAAGTGTTAAGTATAGTTGGTACCGATATGTCCAACTTAAACTTTTGTTTAGATTAGATCGTAGTCTGATCAAAAATTTTGATACTTGGGACCAATGATCTTGATTTAATTTTTCTCTCTGGCCATATATTAGTATTCGTGCTTCATTAAAACATTTTACTAGAATTTCCACATGTTTTTTAATGGTATTTTTTTGAATTGGCCTGTTTTGAGTAAGTGACTTATATGATTTGTCAAAGTCAACTTTTATGTTATTCAGCTGCTTATATAATTCATTCCATTCCATTATATTGTGGAGATGAATTATTTCTTGAAGACCATCATTAGTATTGTTCTACCTAGTATTGGGTGTTCGTCTACTACTGATCTAACCTGTACCCCTGGGATGGTTGATAGGACAATTGCCTTTTGGGTGCTTGTGCAATGAATTAGTGGAGAGGCATCTAAATTAAATGTTTCAATATATAAGTTTTCTAACTCGTAAATGCTTACTGAAGTTGGTGCAACTAATTGCAGAATTCTTTCTTTAAAATAAGTGTCCCTATCATATGTGTTTGCAATTGCTTTTAGAGTAGCCATTTTTAATTAATTTATTTTTATTTATTTATTTGTATTTTATTCCATTTTCTTTAATTTTTAAAATTTCAATACAGCTATATTTATACCCGTTACTCGTAGAGTAAAAGGGTATACTAGATTCGTCGGAAAGTATGTAACAGGCAGAAGGAAGCGTTTCCGACCCCATAAAGTATATATATTCTTGATCAGGATCACTAGCCGAGTCGATCTAGCCATGTCCGTCCGTCCGTCTGTCCGTCTGTCTGTCCGGATGAACGCTGAGATCTCGGAAACTATGAGAGCTAGGCTATTGAGATTTGGCGTACAGATTCCTGAGCTTCTTACGCAGCGCAAGTTTGTTTCAGTAGACTGCCACGCCCACTCTAACGCCCACAAACCGCCCTAAAATGTAACTCCTACAGTTTTGATGCTAGATAGAAAATTTTAACTGAAATGTATTGTTCTCATCAATACCTATCGATTGACCTAAAAAAAATTTGCCACGCCCACTTAAACGCCCACAAACCGCGAAAACCTGTGACGCCCACAATTTGCATGCTAGATAAAAAATGTTAACTGAAATGTATTGGTGTCGTCAATACCTATCGATTGATCCAAAAATAAATTTTCCACGCCCACTCTAACGCCCTTAACGCTTAAATCTGTCTACCGCCGGTAGGTGGCGCATTTTAATCTCGCTTAGCTGCTTGCATATCTCCATTTCCCTTTATAAGCAATGTATGAATTAATTCTAAGTCTATGGGGTTTGACTCTACCTTATTAATAACATTTGCAGTGGAATCCACTGTTTTTATACCCGTTACTCGTAGAGTAAAGGGTATACTAGATTCGTCGGAAAGTATGTAACAGGCAGAAGGAAGCGTTTCCGACCCCATAAAGTATATATATTCTTGATCAGGATCACTAGCCGAGTCGATCTAGCCATGTCCGTCTGTCCGTCTGTCTGTCCGGACTCCGGATGAACGCTGAGATCTCGGAAACTATGGGAGCTAGGCTGAGAGATTTGGCGTGCAGATTCCTGAGCTTCTTACGCAGCGCAAGTTTGTTTCAGTAGAGTGCCACGCCCACTCTAACGCCCACAAACCGCCCAAAACTGTGGCTCCTACAGTTTTGATGCTAGAATAATGCTAGAATTTTAGCTGAAATGTAATGTTCTCATCAATACCTATCGATTGACCCAAAAAAAAGTTTGCCACGCCCACCCTAACGCCCATAAACCGCCCACAAACTTCAAAAAATCGTAAATATGAACGTGGATATCTCGGAAACTATCAGAGATAGAGAATTGGGATTTCAGATTTAGATTCCGTAGCCTTATACGCAGCGCAAGTTTATTACGCGAATATGCCACGCCCACTCTAACGCCCATAAACCGCGAAAAAATTTTAACTGAAATGTATTGGTCTCGTCATAACCTATCGATTAGTCAAAAAAAAAAAATTTTCCACGCCCACTCTAACGCCCATAACGTTTAAATCTGTATACCGCCGGTAGGTGGCGCATTTTAATCTCGCTTTGCTACTTGCATATCTCTATTTAGCTGAGTAACGGGTATCTGATAGTCGAGGTACTCGACTATAGCGTTCTTCCTTGTTGTATCTATTAAACCCATCTTTGGGGTTGGTATTCTTAATATATATCTTGGTCTGTCAAATACTTTGGATTTTTGAATCAATTCGTAAATGTTGTTAATGTTATTCATAAACAACTAATTTAATATTATTAATTTTGATTTGACTTTTTTGTTTTTGACCAATTATTATTATATTTTACATATTGCCTATTTTGTGTATGGTTTTCAGGCCATACTCTAATCGGGCAACTTTTATGTCGCTCAATTTTTACAATTGTTTTTATAAAATAAATGAAAAACAAGGAAGAACGCTATAGTCGAGTACCTCGATTATCAGATACCCGTTACTCAGATAACAAACTTTAAACAAGGAAGAACGCTATAGTCGAGTACCTCGACTATCAGATACCCGTTACTCAGCTATATGGAGATATGCAAGCAGCAAAGCGAGATTAAAATGCGCCACCTACCGGCGGTATACAGATTTAAACGTTATGGGCGTTAGAGTGGGCGTGGAAAATTTTTTGGATCAATCGATAGGTATCGACGAGACCAATACATTTCAGTTAAAATTTTTTATCTAGCATGAAAATTGTGGGCGTCACAGGTTTTCGCGGTTTGTGGGCGTTAAAGTGGGCGTGGCAAACTTTTTTTTGGGTCAATCGATAGGTATTGATGAGAACAATACATTTCAGTTAAAATTTTTATTCTAGCATCAAAACTGTAGGAGCCACAGTTTTGGGCGGTTTGTGGGCGTTAGAGTGGGCGTGGCACTGTGCCGAAACAAACTTGCGCTGCGTAAGAAGCTCAGGAATCTGCACGCCAAATCTCAATAGCCTAGCTCCCATAGTTTCCGAGATCTCAGCGTTCATCCGGACGGACAGACAGACGGACAGACGGACAGACGGACAGACGGACAGACGGACAGACGGACATGGCTAGATCGACTCGGCTAGTGATCCTGATCAAGAATATATATACTTTGTGGGGTCGGAAACGCTTCCTTCTGCCTGTTACATACTTTCCGACGAATCTAGTATACCCTTTTACTCTACGAGTAACGGGTATAATAAAATAAGTTAGCCACGCACTTTGTTCTCTCTCCCTTGCTCTCATTTCTCGGCTCTGCTTTTGTTTCAGCCAGCGCCAAGAATGAGAAAGCAACACATAAAATAGACAAATAACATTTATATTTATGTATGCTTGCTAAACATACACAATTTTAAGGCACATTCTGTATTTCAAAATATTTGGTTGAATAGCTTTGTTTGAAAGAATTCTATTTGCCGCGGATATTAGATTGCAATTTTTTACATCCACACTTGCATAAACACATACATGTATGTATGTCGTTTTCTGGCTCTAGTGTCAAGGCTTGTCCTAACTACTTTGGTTTGAGAGCATTGGACTGAAAACGGAAAAGTTTTTTTGGGACAATCTATAGGTATTTATTAAGCTAATTCATATTCTTTGAAAGAGATAAATAAAGATGTACAGGTCTTTAAAGGTTTTTGCCCGTCAATGGGACAAATAGATAAAGGGTTCATTATTCAATAGAATAAGTTAGCCGCGCACTTTGCTCTCTCTGAGCGGCGGCAGGCCTTTTTTCTTTGCCGCTAAGTTCGGCCGGCAACTATTTACATACACACACATACACGCGTAAAAACATTTCGCATTGTCTGGATCTGACGTCTTAGCTTTTTTCTTTGGAGGTTTGTGGGCGTTAGAGTGGGCGTAGCAAAATTTGTTTTTGGTCAATCGATAGGTATTGTAAGGTAATTTTCTATCTAGCATCAAAACTGTAGGAGTTACATTTTAGGGCGGTTTGTGGGCGTTAGAGTGGGCGTGGAAGTCTACTGAAACAAACTTGCGCTGCGTAAGAAGCTCAGGAATCTGTACGCCAAATCTCAATAGCCTAGCTCTCATAGTTTCCGAGATCTTAGCGTTCATCCGGACAGACGGACATGGCTAGATCGACTCGGCTAGTGATCCTGATCAAGAATATATATACTTTATGGGGTCGGAAACGCTTCCTTCTGCCTGTTACATACTTTCCGACGAATCTAGTATACCCTTTTACTCTACGAGTAACGGGTATAAGTATGCATCGCAGTGCAATTAAAAAAATTTTTGCAACGCAGTGCAAAAATACAAAAATTATGCGCTCTTGGTAGCGCTGTCGGTTCACACTTCCTTGGTACCGGTGCTGGCTGCACAGGTGTACTTCATGGTGGGGCACCGGTGCTGGCTACACAGGTGTACTCGCAGAACGGGGAGCACAGTGGATCCTCGCAGTCATCTGGGCACGTCTTCTTCAGCTTCGGGATGGCAACTTTTTCTGGAGGAGGCAATGTGCTTTTATTTTTGGCAATATTTGGGATTACAGGGTGGTCTGATTCTTACGTTCTGATAGCAAATTTTTTAGGTATTCAACTTCGGCATGTATTTTTACCGAGTCGTTCCAGTTTATTGCTTTGCCGCTGTTGAGCAGCTTCAGTATATGAGCCTTTCTGGCTTTCAATCTTTTGACCACGCCACTTCTTTTGGCTCACATCACACTCTACTCACTACGTTTCTTCTCTTGTTCTTGTAAGCTGTTGTTGTTGCCGTTTTTGCTGTTGTTACTGTTGTTGCCTTTGTTGTTGCTGTTGCTGCCTTTGTTGCTGTTGTTGCTGTTGTTTGCTGCTGTCGCCTTTGTTGCTGTCTCCTTATTTCTTGAAGTCCAGATCCAGGTCCAGATTCTTTGGGACCATAGTCACGGTCGCCATGTTGTGAGAAACTCGTGTTGGTAGTGTTGGTAGTTTTATTATTCCTTATCCATTTAGTGAGAACGCATCTTTTGGTAGTTTTAATATTCTTTATTTATTTGGTTTTTGTATTTAGGAGCAGCGTTAATGCCGCTTCCAACGTCAAGTTGTTTCTGATTTTACAATTTGCCTTAGGATCTAAGTAAGCCTAATTCTCGTACCTGCGCTGCTTACAGTTGGGCGGCAGAGAGACGGCTATGTATATCTTATGTATATAAAGTGTATTTAATTATGCTCTCTTTGGCTGGAGCGCGAGGGTATGTGTATGTAATTGAGTTTGGCTGAGCGGCCGGCGTGTGCAACAGAATGCTGACACTTGCACTTTCTTTGAGCGCGCCGATCGACTCATGTTTCGGCCACTTAGGTTTTTGACCTAGCCTTTTGTTTATATAAACACTGCAACAAAGTGTTACAGTGTCTTTGTTTCAAGTACTCTTGGTACAGTAGATATTCGATATAAGTGCATACTACAAACGAATTGGAATCATCATTAACATTAGCCTTCAACGCCCTAACCGTCACCCCAGACCTACGAAGGCACCTGGATCTCCATTGGGCGTTACTGAGGCAGACCCACGACGAATTTGACAGCACACCTGGGGCCGCTGCTCTGGCAGAAGCAGAGCTAGCCCAATTCCGCACATTATACGAAGAATACGAAATGAACCTGCTTCGAGAAAACGACGCGCCAATGAGCCTAAACTTGCCACTTCCGCCAGTTAGCATTCCGGAGTTTAACGGCGAGTATCTAGACTGGCCACGGTTCCATGATCTCCTCGTGGAATTTCATTACCATGGGCCAACCGGTCAACTACAAACATGTCGCGCAGTAATACATGCTGGATCACAGGTGAATCTTATCTCAAGGAGGATTGCAGATCTGCTATCTCTCAAGGAAATGTCACCGATTGAAATATCTGGAATCGGAGGAAAATTATCAACAGCAACCAGATCAAAACTAAAGCTCTCATCATGTACATCAGGGCTTGAAACACTATTAGACGTATTTATTATGCCCACAGTCATTACAGACTAACCGTCAGTACCGATTGCAACCGGTCTGAATAGTCCCGAGAGACTGCCGTTAGCAGATCCTGACTTTCGGCAACCAGGACCTATTGACCTAACCTAGGGGTTGAAGTATTTTCTCGTGTAATAACCGGTGGACTTCTTGAACTAGGACCTAATAGACCGTTGGCCCAAGGCACAAGGCTTGGTTATGTAATCACAGGTTTTCTCGATAAAGAAACCTCATCTGATACGGAAATCAACCCTATTCTGGTAGAAGACAGAGGTGATTTTGCAGGACCGAACGCTGCTTATGAGCAAACAAAAGATAAAAATCTGATGAATATAGAACCGACTTCTCATTAATTTAAAACCTACAAGAAGGCTGACTTTGGTTCAACATTTCTAAACTTAACCAAGAAATATCTTAGTTTTGTTGCAGAAGGTCCACATACCATAGAGGTGCCAAATGATCAAGTTCTACGAGGGTACAATTTCAGTCCTCACGGTAATGTCAATTTTATCGCAAAGGGGAGTGTTAAGCAGCATCAAGAAGATGTGAAGGACCTTAATCACAAACATGAACCACCGCAGTTGAAGGAAAGATCCACCTCGTTCAATGATTTGTTAGGTGCTTCCTATACAATTCGGCCAAGGGCTGACCGACATCACGACTTAATTGAGGGTACCCCTCAATGGGGGGGAGAATGTTCGTACCCAAAGATGCTCAACATGACCACACCCAACAAATCAAGCAGTAGCCAAGTTGGGAACAGTACCAGGCGCTCAGTAGCACCCACTGCATATGAGAATTGCTGATCAGCATATTATATGTCTCACTAACTCACCGTCTCACCGACTCAACGGCACACTGACCCGCCAATGCATTCAGCACAATTCGCAGTGTCTGCCGAGCCAACTACACAAATTGCTACCATAATCAAAACTCCCTGACCTACCTACCTACTTTAGAATATAGCTTACTTCACTAATCATTACACTTAACTTCCGCCTTTCAAGTAGTATATAAACATGTACCAAATGAAGAATAAATCAGTTATCAACGCATCTCATAACTCCGCGGTTCTACTTCCGACCTCTGGGAATAGGGCTCGTAATACACTATCTCCACTAGCAGCTAACCTACGTTAGCTCAACCTCAGCGCAGTTCCGCATCGCCTGTGGTCCGGCTTCGCAGTAACCATCGTTACCATTGCCGCGACGCGATCGTCCTGGCAGCAAAGCGTCCCCGTGCCAGCGACAAGTGCCCATTACCCCCTTGTCCCGCGGTGTGTCCCTATTTCGGTTAGGCACAAACATTGGTGACCCCGACGTGATCCTTTAACAACAAAAGATCACACTCAAGCAACCCCCTTCCCACTAAAGGCTGAACCTCTGACTGGCGAGAAGACCCCTTAAGTTCACTCTGGAAACCATAGCTTATCCAGCTTCACAGGATACTCAGCTTCATCCAGCTTCACAGGATACTCAGCTTAATCCAGCTTCACAGGATACGCTTCTTCTTTCAGCGTCACAGGAACTTCAGCTTAATCCAGCTTAACAGGATACGCGTCTTCTTCCAGCGTCACAGGAAATCAGCTTCATCCAGCTTCACAGGAGTCGCTTCTTCTTCCAGCGTCACAGGAACTTCAGCTTCATCCAGCTTCACACGATACCCAGCTTCATCCAGCTTCACAGGATACTCAGCTTAATCCAGCTTCACAGGACTCACAGCTTCATTTAGCTTCACAGGACATGCTTCTTCTTCCAGCATCACAGGAACGTCAGCTTCATCCAGCTTCACAGGATACGCTTCTTCTTCCAGTGTCACAGGAACGTCGGCTTCATCCAGCTTCACAGAACACTCAGCCTCATCCAGCTTCACAGGATACTCAGCTTCATCCAGCTTCACAAGATTCTTTGTTTCCAAGACACACAATATGTCTACTTCATTCATTGAGGAAACAAGTCACACAAGAATCGATTTACACAATCGATTACTAGACACCCAAAACGAGCTGCAAGGGAAAATCCAACAGCTCGTTAAGAATTATGGCAAGGATTCTGCCGACCGACGCCAGCGGCATCACCCACTGGAAGTGAGTACTCTTCACGATTAGTAGCTCTTAAGGAGCTGGTCGAAAAATATCAGAATATCTTTCCGGGCTTCCGAAGGCCCCCAGACGAACTTCGGCCAACATCAAGATCACAACAAGAGATCAAGTCAAAGGAGATTCCGCAATTGACACGGTGATCCGACAGTTGCAGAGAAGATGCAACGAATTGAAGTCATCATTAACATTAGCCTCGAACGCCCCAACTGTCATCCCAGCCCTACAAAGGCACCTGGATCTCCATTGGGCGTTACTGAGGCAAGCCCACGACGAATTGGATAGCACACCTGGGGCCGCAGCTCTGGCAGAAGCAGAGCTAGCTCAATTCCACACATTATACGAGGAATACGAAATGAACCTGCTTCGAGAAAATGACTCGCCAATGAGCCTAAACTTGGCACTTCCGCCAATTAGCATTCCGGGGTTCAACGGCGAGTATCTAGACTGGCCACGGTTCCATGATCTCTTTGAGGAATTGGTACATAATAAACCATATTCGGCCAGTCAAAAACTACAAATTCTACAGAGTTCGCTTCGTGGTGAAGCGAGAAACGTCTTGACAGACACAGCCTTCTCACAGGGTGGCTATGACGACACCTGGATGCGTTTAAAGGCCAGGTACCAGAACGGAAAAATACTAGTATTCGCCGCCCTTGCAAAAATTATTGACCATAAGCCTATAGACGGCTCCTCGCGCCAACTAAGGGCCTTACATGACACTATAAAAAACTCGATGAGTACTCTTAAAAACCTCGGTATCAGCACAAAATCCTGGGATACAATCCTGTGTTTTCTTATCAGAAGAAAACTAGACCAGCAGTCTCTAGCTGCTCTAGAAAATTCAGCGGATGCACCAACGGAAATTCCAACGTTATGGAGAGTACTGACGTTTATTGAGCGGCGCGCCTGCATGCTGGAGACGATAAGCGCTCAACCTACAGCAACACTACGCCATCAGTCAGTTCACACCGAATAGAGTTGTAAGATTTGTCACCTTGGACCACATAATCTTAGAGCATGTAGCCGTTTCCAGGAAATGGACCCCTAAACACGGCGCCAAGCCATTATTCAAGTAGGAGCATGCACAAATTGTTTGTCTATGTTTGTCTGTGGATCACTGACCACTTGTCGAGTCTGCCAGCAACGGCATCATTCACTGTTACACCAAGGACCGACTAGCAATCCAGTGGCCGGCGCATTAACCATTGCAGGCTACGACAACTCTAGAGGATATACTCTGCTCGCGACCGCCAAGGTATCATTACCATGGGCCAACCGGTCAACTACAAAATTGTCGCGCAGTAATACATGCTGGATCACAGGTGAACCTTATCTCAAGGAGGATTGCAGATTTGCTATCTCTTAAGGAAATGTCACCGATTGAAATATCTGGAATCGGAGGAAAATTATCAACAGCAACCAGATCAAAACTAAAGCTCTCATCATGTACATCAGGGCTTGAATCACTATTAGACGTATTTATTATGCACACAGTCATTACAGACTAACCGTCAGTACCGATTGCAACCGATCTTAATAGTCCCGAGAGACTGCCGTTAGCAGATCCTGACTTTCGGCAACCAGGACCTATTGACCTAACCTTAGGGGTTGAAGTATTTTCTCGTGTAATAACCGGTGGACTTCTCGAACTAGGACCTAATAGACCGTTGGCCCAAGGCACAAGGCTTGGTTATGTAATCACAGGTTTTCTCGATAAAGAAACCTCATCTGATACGGAAATCAACCCTATTCTGGTAGAAGACAGAGGTGATTTTGCAGGACCGAACGCTGCTTATGAGCCAACAAAAGATAAAAATCTGATGAATATAGAACCGACTTCTCATTAATTTAAAACCTACAAGAAGGCTGACTTTGGTTCAACATTTCTAAACTTAACAAAGAAATATCTTAGTTTTGTTGCAGAAGGTCCACATACCATAGAGGTGCCAAATGATCAAGTTCTACGAGGGTACAATTTCAGTCCTCACGGTAATGTCAATTTTATCGCAAAGGGGAGTGTTAAGCAGCATCAAGAAGATGTGAAGGACCTTAATCACAAACATGAACCACCGCAGTTGAAGGAAAGATCCACCTCGTTCAATGATTTGTTAGGTGCTTCCTATACAATTCGGCCAAGGGCTGACCGACATCACGACTTAATTGAGGGTACCCCTCAATGGGGGGGAGAATGTTCGTACCCAAAGATGCTCAACATGACCACACCCAACAAATCAAGCAGTAGCCAAGTTGGGAACAGTACCATGCGCTCAGTAGCACCCACTGCATATGATAATTGCTGATCAGCATATTATATGTCTCACTAACTCACCGTCTCACCGACTCAACGGCACACTGACCCGCCAATGCAGTCAGCACAATTCGCAGTGTCTGCCGAGCCAACTACACAAATTGCTACCATAATCAAAACTCCCTGACCTACCTACCTACTTTAGAATATAGCTTACTTCACTAATCATTACACTTAACTTCCGTCTTTCAAGTAGTATATAAACATGTACCAAATGAAGAATAAATCAGTTATCAACGCATCTCATAACTCCGCGGTTCTACTTCCGACCTCTGGGAATAGGGCTCGTAATACACTATCTCCACTAGCAGCTAACCTACGTTAGCTCAACCTCAGCGCAGTTCCGCATCGCCTGTGGCGGTGTGACCCGCGGTGTGACCCGGAAGTGTCTACTTCGGTTGGGCACAAACACTATCACCAGTCTGTGTTTGGGATTGCCATCTTCATTCTGTCCTTTCTTGGGTACCACTAACACTGGTGAGTTGTAAGGGCTTCTACTTGGTCTTATAATATTTACCTTAATCATTCTATTGATTTCAGTATTAACGAAATCTGAAACTGATAAAGCATAAGGATATTGTTTACTATAAATAGCCCTGTAATTTTCGGTGTTTGTTTTACTTCGAATATCGGCTCGAAATGGAATTTGTAAATTTATTTATTAATGTTCTTTCTCGATTATGACAATTATTTTTTTCTACAGTACTTCTATTCGATTGGTTCTTGACATTGTTGTTTGTTATTGTTTCATTTTGTTTCGCTTGGACCGTTCATTTCCAATATGTTTTAGTTTTTTTGTTGACGGATGAATCGACATTCGGGTATTTAGGATTTTTAGATCTTAAACAAGTAACTTTTTTGCTGACGGAAATTTCATCGTCGGCGTGCTCAGGATTTATTGATCCCAAACTATTTAATTTTTTATTGACGGATATTTTTACGTCGGCGTGTTTGGACTTTTTTGTCTCCAAACTATTTAATTTTTTATTGACGGATATTTCTACGTCGGCGTATTCAGGATTTTTTGATCCCAAACTTTGTAATTTATTATTGACGGATATTTCTACGTCGGCATGCTCGGGAGTTATTGATCGCAAACTTTTCTCGCTCCTTTCACAAATATAGAATCTGTGTTTTCGTTGCTTTTACAATCAAAATATTTTTTTAAAATAAATTATTTTAAGGGAATTTTATTATTGACTTCGAATATACTTGTTTCGTTTTTTCCTCACTATCATAATATATTAACTTTTCTGTCTTACCTTTATACTCCAACACTCCCTTTCCTATGTTTATTATAGCTCCGATTTTCCTAATAAATTAAGTCCAATTAATAGGTCAGATTCCAATCCTTCTATTTCATAAAACAAATGCCTTGTCTCAAATATATTTATATAGTGATAATAATAAATAATTGAACACCCATGAACTGTGGATACTTTTTTATAAATTGATAATTCATTTTTATTCTGAAGAATTCCCTTTTTAATATAACAACCAGTGGCTCCCGTGTCTATTAGAATATTTAGCTCTTTTTGAGTTTTTCTGTCCACTCTTTTTAAATAAAACATTCCCCTGTAGGGGTCTGATCTAAAAATGATCTTCATCGATATTTTGTAATTGTTACCTTATTATTCTTCTGGATCCCCTTTTTGAGCTTGAGTTTGCTCCCTGAATTGGTTTGTGCAATAATAGTTTGAACGATTATTGTTTTGATAATAATTATTATTATATCTTCCTCGATTAGTATTTGTCTGCCAATTATTACTAGGCATATTTTGAATTCGGAGCGATGGATCAAGGTCAATAGGCTCGACAGTTTGTTGTTTTTGATTTGTATTCTGATTAGTGTTTTGCCAAAAATTATTATTTTGTGGACAATTATTATTTTGGTTATAATTGCAATTATTTCCTGTTCCCTTAGTATTAGTATTTTGTTTGGAAATTATTGGATTAAAATGCATAATACCTGTTTGTTGGGGCGGTGCGGCTTGATCGATTAAATAGTTGAAGCCCCAAGATCGAGTGGTACCCAAAAAACACGGGAGTACTTTTGGGGTTTTTACGCGACGTGCATATTCGTACACTTTGAAACATGAACTGCTTAAGCCTAACTTAACTTAAGCGCTCCAGAGCAGAGCGGAGACTTAAGGGAGACATGGAGAGGGAGAGCGGACGGCAGTGCGAGCGCGCGAGATGTAGACATCTGGATAAAACTGCCGCTCGACACTGCCTCCTGAAATTAAACGCCCTTTTGACGTAAACATTCTCCCCCCCCTTGCGAGGACACCCGTAGCAAGAACCTCAGGATAGTAGGCTCAGGAATATGTTGGAAGTATAGACCGGTCGTCCGTATGTAGGAGAGTGTGGTGGGCCTTTCCACACTTGTGGCAGTGATGACCACTGCGGCAGGAGTCCTTGGAATGATTGTGAGCCAAGCAATTGGAGCAGTACTTCTGGATATGTACTTCCTGAAGCCGATTCTGGGGGCTTAGCCGTAGAAAGTGGTGGCACTTCCGTAGAGGATGGATCTTTTGGCAGACTCGGCATTGGTAGGATTTAATACCTCGAGTACGTCTGCCATCCAAGGCGGGGTATGGAACCCAATATTCGGATGGAGTATTCTTAGGAGGAACTTTTTGTACGGAAACTTGCGTTGAACAGGACGAAATGATGTGTGGAACTGAGGCGGGTACTGGCCTTGGAGGGTCGGATGGAATCGTCGGAGTAGTAGGACCGCTGTTTCGATGCAGCAATGTGTGATGCCGATCTTGGCAAGTGAGACAGTTGTGAGCGCTTGTGCAATCTCGGAATTGATGGCTACTTGCAAAGCAATTGGAGCACAACTGCTTCCTTTGGATATAGGCTAAGCGATCTTCTACCGTCATCTGTAGGAAGCGTGGACATATACGCACGGGGTGGTTCTTCTTCGAACACAGATCGCAGCCTTTGGTTATCGGAACTAACCTTGTGTTGAAGGAATTTATTTTTGGAAATTCTGCCTCTCGATTTGTGTCTTTGGATCGGAAGCTATCGACGGCCTCAAGAGTTAGATGGCGCTCCGTCAAATATGAATCAAGCTCAAGCCACGTAGGAATTTCGGCTTTATTTTGGATGGATTGCTCCCATAATAAGAGAGTGAGCTTTGGTAGTTTTGTCGAGCACATATAAACCAGGATAGGGTCCCAATTCTCAATATTAACACCGGAAAATTTTAAGGAAGTTAAGCAACCTTGAAAAGTGCGTTGAAGTTCCTTTAAGGCTGCTCCCGACTCCTGTGCTATGGATTGCACATTGAAAAGTGTTTTCAGGTGACTGTTTACCTGCAATCTCTTATTTTCGAAACGCTCAGTTAGGTTATTCCAGGCTGAGCGAAAGCCATCATTGGTGAGTGGGGATCTTGAAACTATGGAATGAGCTTCGCCACTTGTTTTTGAATTTAAGTGGAATAATTTTTCAACGGGCGTTAGACTCGGATTGTCTATGTATATTGCCGTGAAAAGTTCCCGGAAAGTCGGCCAGCGAAGATAATCGCCAGAGAAAACCTCTGTGTCGATAGGAGGGAGCCGACAGCCATGAGACGTGAAATTTTGGGACGGAGTTACTGGAGCTTGAGGTATTTGGAAGGAGCTCTTTTGGATTTGTTCCATCAGCTGCGCGGCAAATATTTCGTAAGTGGAGTACGTTTGGTAATACTTGGACTTTAGTATGGACTTTGTGTCTGCGGCGCTCTCGCCTGCAGCTATAATGCAGTCGGAGCATATGTCGTATGCTGCCTTTACCGTTTGCCACAAGGAATTGAGGTGATCGCGACGGATTTTACAGGCGGATAACGTTGGTGTAGGAGCACCTGGAGCGTTCACAGTGGCCTCAAAGTGGATCAGACAGTCAGCTGTGGCCATAAATCGCGTTAAAGCGGATTTTACTGATGTTGCCATGACGTTAAATAATTTAGAATTTTAATTCTGATGTAAGGAAACAAATTGGAATCAAATTGGAATTTAGGAACCAATTAAGATTGTAAATATATACGGTCACACTGTCGGATAGGCAATAAATATTTATTATATCGGATGGTCGGACTTATGTAAGGAATTACGGACTTTAATATTGTTTGTTTGAAAGGAACACTTTTTGTGAGCTCTTGACCCACTGTGCACTGGCGATATACGGTATACATATGTATGTACACTGTACGTATGTATATATGTGGGGTGCGAATAGCAGAATAACGTTGCGGGAATGGGAAAGACTTCGCTTATGTTTGTATGTCGGTGCGTTTGTTTGTCACCTGCACAACTAAATTGCAAACGATTTGCTGGAGTAAATTTGTGGATATTGTCACTTTGATTTGAATTTTAGAAATAGTTTAGCCGTATTTGTAGGTCGAGAAAAGTAGTTGGAGTGGACTGTATTAGATTGTTTTTGTAAATATACACATGCAGCTGGAACACAGTAAAAAATAAAGAGTGCAAATCTTAGGGAAAAATTTTATGAACGGGAATTTTTTACTGCGGCTGAGTTATATTTTACACACGATTGGAATTGAAAATATATTTGACAAATATTTTCGTTGAATAGTAGCACTGAAATATTTACTGGAATTGTTTCAAGTGTGCAACTGTGGGCAAAGGAAACTGGAATATTGTCGGGCACAAGTAACGGAATTGAAATACATATATTAAATGCCGTTGCGTCGGATTAATCTCTTTTGGATTTAGACAATATATCATACAGAAAGTTAGTCGAAATAGGGTTCGAAAAACTGTCTGTATGACCGGCAATTATAGTAAGCGGAACTTATCTGGAGTGTTTCAAGCCTGCTGGGACAAAATCAAAGGAAACTCCAGGAGAGGAAAGTCCAAAGATTTTGAAATCCGGCTAGAAGGACCAAAATGTTGGGGCGGTGCGGCTTGATCGATTAAATAGTTGAAGCCCCAAGATCGAGTGGTACCCAAAAAACACGGGAGTACTTTTGGGGTTTTTACGCGACGTGCGTATTCGTACACTTTGAAACATGAACTGCTTAAGCCTAACTTAACTTAAGCGCTCCAGAGCAGAGCGGAGACTTAAGGGAGACATGGAGAGGGAGAGCGGACGGCAGTGCGAGCGCGCGAGATGTAGACATCTGGATAAAACTGCCGCTCGACACTGCCTCCTGAAATTAAACGCCCTTTTGACGTAAACAGTTTGCAAATTGAGCACGGAAATTGTTTGATTCCAATTCCTGGACCTTTGTCAAAGCATTGGGCAAGTCCGGTGGATTTAATGAGGAAAGATTTTCTGATATTGAACCATTTAATCCAGAGATAAAAATTCGTAGAGAATTGCTCCTTATTGTTTTGTTTGTTTCCTTGGTAATCGCGTTGTCCTTTCCGCTCGTCATTATAGATTTTTTTATTAGTAAAGTCATTTTTTATTGACTTCACTATAGTATTCAGTTCCTGTCATTCTACCCTGTCTGAGGATACTTAAATCGAACTCAAGAACATAGATTGTTCGTTTGTCATTATATTGTTGAACGTTGATGCACTAAGAGCAGTACAAACAAGTGGCCCAAACGACACCAAGCACGTGCTTGTTACGCTCGGGCCCATTTTTATTTCGGGCAAATACGGTTCGCGAGGAAGGTACATAGAACAAATAAAGACAGGACAAAACATAGATCAACAAGATTAAAGCAAATGAGCTAAGATTTTAGTTTTTAGTATAGGGATAGAAGTTGAGGAACAAATTAAATAATACAGGTTGTTATAATTATTAGAAAGAACGCGAAAGGGCTCATGCTGACCAAAATTAGATGAACATCGTGGCAAGTTAATAGGATGGTAGTTTCGCATTAGTCTAACAGGAACATTGAAACTTAGGCGGCTTACCAAATCTACAGAATCAATATCGCCTCTGATAAGATTATTCATAAAAATAGTACCAAGCATAATTCTTCGGCTTACTAGAGTAGGCAGATTAATTAATAGCAATCTACTCGAGTAAGAAGGCAACCTGACGTTTTGATCCCAGTTCAAACCACGTAAGGCAAAAAGAAGAAATTGTTTCTGTACGGACTCTATACGGTCAA
Source organism: Drosophila suzukii (assembly GCF_043229965.1). Classification (NCBI taxonomy): domain Eukaryota; kingdom Metazoa; phylum Arthropoda; class Insecta; order Diptera; family Drosophilidae; genus Drosophila; species Drosophila suzukii. The sequence goes on along the minus strand of NW_027255896.1, from coordinate 38,367,838 downwards.
TGTGCACTTGATACTGAGGACTCCAAACGGAAGAACAGTATTCTAAATTAGGTCGGACAAGTGTGGTTAATAATAATTTGGTAGTGTATGGATCATCAAATTCTTTAGACCAACGCTTTATAAACCCAAGAACACTCATAGCTTTATTTACAGTAGAGGTTATGTGGGAGTCAAATTTAAGTTTAGGATCTAGGAGAACACCTAAATCGTTTACTGAGTATATTCGGTCCAAGGACATGTTCTGAAGAGAGTAACTCATGAACGTTGGCCTACCCCTATAAAAAGTCATAACGTTGCATTTAAGATAGTTTAAATTCAAAAGGTTGTACTGACACCATTCCTGGAATCTATTTATGTCTGACTGCAAGCAGAAACCAGATTCAATATTATTATATGAAAAACAAAGCTTAACATCATCAGCATACATTAGTACACGAGAGTGATTTACGATAGAAGGAAGATCATTTATAAACAGAGTAAACAGCAAAGGGCCTAAATGACTGCCCTGAGGCACTCCAGATGTCACGTTGATCATCTTGGAAACAGCGTTTTTGAATAAAACCCTCTGAGATCTACCATTCAAATAACTTGAAATCCAAGCTAACAGATTATTCGGAAACCCAAGCAGATCTAATTTGAATAAAAGAAGAGAGTGGTTAACAGAGTCAAAGGCCTTACTAAAATCTGTAAATCTTAAATCCATCTAGTACAAAAGATGTCAATTCGAGCAGGCTAGTGGTGGTCGATCTACGCTTAACAAAACCATGTTGACACGGCAATATTAAAGAGGAGCACAAATGTTGCAACTGAGATGTAAAAATGCGTTCAAATGTTTTAGGAATTGCAGACAATTTGGAGATTCCTCTATAGTTCTGAGCATTAACCTTCGCACCCTTTTTGTGGAGTGGAATAATAAAAGAATCTTTCCAAATAGTAGGAAAAACAGATGATGAGATAGACAAATTAAAAAGTTTAAGAATGGGTTTACAAATAGTTCGGGCACAAAACTTAAGAACACACCCAGGGAGTCCATCTGGCCCCGGAGAATAGGTTGGCGTTATAGTTCCTAAATCCCTTAAGAGAGAACTCTCGGTGATTACAGGAGAAAAAATACAATTTGCCCTGTTTAACTGATTAGGGTAGGGTTATAAAATTGCCTCGGATCCTTTGAAAATTCAAATTTACATCGGTTCAAATACATGGAATAGCAATGACTGTTAAGTACATTAAAATTAGTACGAGCCACCACATATCTTGAAAAATCGGATGGCCTACCCGACTTTTTGTACTTTTTATAGAAGTTTGTTTTTAGGTTTCTAAGTCTTTGCAACTGATTGGTAAACCAAGGTGGCCTGTCTAACTTAGGAGGAAAACTGTCAGGAACACATTCACTGAAAAAAGAGTTTAGGACACTATAAAATAGTTCCGTAGCACTTTCAATATCCAAGCAGTTATATAAATTTGTCCAGTTATATTGTGAAATCAAGTTGTTGAGTTTACTAAAGTCACATTTACGAAAGCATCTACATTTATTTGGAGAAAGTGAAGGAGAGAGGGTATCAACGCTGGGAAGACAAATTGTAAGTTCTAATGTGGGATGATACTGGTCTTCAGGCATAACTAGTGGGTCAATTCTAGATACAGTGACTTTAGACGGTTCTAAAACAAATACTAGATCTAATTGTCTGTTTAGTGAATTACGTATAAAGCTAACTTGCTGTAATGATAATTCTAACAGACCGTCAACGAAGTCATGGTCAGATAAAGGGGTAGAGACAAGTGAGTCAGTGGAAAGGGACCAAGAAATGTCAGGGAGATTGAAATCACCCAAAACAATTAAAAGATCCCTTTCGGAAAGATGAGATAAAACAGTTTTTATTGCAGACAAATGTTGCTCATAAATTGTTAAGTCGGATCCAGGTGGAATATAAGAACAAGTTACATAAATAGAGAAAGATTTCAAAGAAACTTTAACACCAACGAATTCTATGTCATTGGGATTAAGAATGTATATTCTCTCCGATGATAAAGTAGAGGTAACGGCAACCAGCACCCCACCCCCCCTACGAGGAGAGCGATCAGTTCTATACGTATTAAAATTTTTGGACAGAACTTCGGAGTCTGATATCTCCGGTTTCAGCCAAGTCTCAGTAAAGGCCAGAATGTCTTCAGAAAAGGCAGAGGAGTCAGCATAAAGCTTAGGTAGTTTTATATTGAGTCCCCTAACATTTTGATAGGCCAAAAATAAACTGCTCAGTTTTTTGGCGCAGGTACAGTCGTGGAAGGCCTATTATTAGTTCTCCGTCTGTTTCGAACAAATTCTTTAATGACCAATTCATCATTAAGCCAAAAACTTTTAGAATTTAGTACATTAAATACTTCCGGAGGAGCAGATATTTTAAATGAAGATATCATACGAACATATGGAAATTTAAACTCCTCCACTGTGATGTTTTGAGATGGGAATTCCTGTTGTATAAATTCCAAAACATCTGCAGATGTGGTTTCAGGTGTTAAACGAGACACAAATAATTGCTTCCTATATGGAACAACCGAGAGGCTCTTTCTTCCACCATTAGCAATCTGAACATCGTTCGTCTGATTATCAAGACTAGGGACTCCTATAGAGCTAACTTCACCAGTAGGCACAGAAAGCTGCATAGGGTTTGACCCCTTAGGCTGACTAGCAGAAACAGGGACTCCTCCAGAGCTTTTGGTACCTATGGGTACTGCTGTCAGAGAAACTTTAGGTCCCCCAGACCCAGTAGATGCCGACATAGCTGCCGTTACCGATCGGGTACAAATATTTGGAGCTAAGTTGGGATTTGGAACTGATGCCTTTACGGGAGCAGATTTTGAAGGAGCGGTCTTTTTGCGTTTAGGTGACCCTACTGACATTTTTTTATTATCAAGGTCCGCCTTAAACTCTTTAAAATCAGCAACTACGCTCATAAGCTTATCAAAAAGTTTCATAAAACGATCATTGGTCAGCGCAACATAGCCATCCAAATCACGGTGTATTTCAACGCAAGAGGCACAAGTCCACGAAAAACCAATACGCAGATCAATATAATCTTTTACTCTGCCAACAAGTCCAGTACATTTTGGATGAATGACTGTATTGCAGAGACGACAGTAAATAAAAACATCATTAGGTGACGATCCAAACTCACAATCTTTCTTGGAACAAAAAAGACCCATTTTTACGTATTTAAATTTAAGAAAAAAAGTTGTTTATAAAACCAAAGAATCAAAAGAATTATAAATACCTCACTTAATTTGACACTGGGATCAAACAATAAAAATGTAGACACACAAAAACACAAAAGTATAAGAGCGCGAAGAGACTGCGAAAGCGAGAGAGCGCGACAGAGTGGCTGTCGACTGAGCGTGGCTTGCGAAACACAAACAAAATTTACACGACAACAGTTGCGACGACAAGAAACGGGAGAGAGAGAGACTACAGATTATGGGAAACAACAACAAAAGCTATTGAAACAAATGCACCGCAGCTTACAGAAGTTACAATTACAAAATACACAGGTTAAAAACAGAGTTAGGTTTTGTTAAAATTGCTACAATAAAATAGACAATTAAACATAAACAGACGATTTAAAACACAAGCACGGCTGGTTATGTTGGACTAAGACACAAAGCAAGGCACCAGTAACACAGATATTAATGACAAATTGACAAAAATCACAGAGCACAAGATAAACACAACCGGTCACAAGCGACGCTAAATCGATATACAGTCCAATCTAGCTGCTCCCATGATTTTGTTTCGTAAGATTGTTAACGCGATAAAATACTGCTGACTCTGAATTTTATAAAGGCTCATTGCAGTTTCTGCAGCCTGTTGGTTCTTGGACGTTGATGCACTATGGTCAGTACAAACAAGTGGCCCTACGACACCAAACAAAGCTTGTTACGCGCGGAGCCCATCACCGTTTTGGGCGAGTAAACATAATCGCGGACAAAGAAAAAGACAATGTAACAATAGACAATTAAAAATACAGGTCAATACGAATAGACAAAATACATCAAGTAAAACTAATTAGTTACTAGGGAGGATAGTATTATTGATTTAAAGATAGGAAGTGAGTCAGTAGTAGATATTAGATGATATAATCTATTATAATCATTGCAAAGTACTCTAAAAGGTTCATGCATTGCGTAATTAGAGATACAGTGATTTAATACTAAAGGAATATAGTTTCTAGTGAATCTATTTGGCACATTAAAATGCAGGCGACCCAGTAACTCGGGACTCTCTACATCACCATGAATAAGATTTCTAATAAACGTAATACCAAGCATAGTTCTACGGTTAGCTAACGATGGTAAGTTAATTAGAAGTAGTCTACTAGAGTAGGATGGTAGTATTAGGCTTGTATCCCAGTTAAGTCTCCGTAAGGCAAACATTAAGAAGTTTTTTTGCACAGACTCAATCCGGTCTATATGCACCCCATATTGGGGACTCCAAACAGGAGCGCAGTACTCAAGAATTGGTCGGACTAATGAAATAAACAAGGTCTTTGTGACATAGGGATCATCGAATTCCTTCGACCACCTTTTGATAAATGCAAGCACGCCCCTGGCTTTATTTACCATAGTAGTAATGTGATCGGAAAATTTAAGTCTAGGATCCATGTAGACTCCAAGGTCGTCAGCATGCGTTATCCTATCTAACGCACAACCACTCAAAGTATACGTTGAGTAGTGGGGGCTGACACGAAAAAAGGTCATTAGTTTACACTTAGAACCATTTAAATTCAATTCATTATTCATGCACCATGTTTGAAATGCATTTAGATCCGATTGTAAAGCTAAACTTTGTGCGGGGTCATTATATTGCAGGCACAACTTAACGTCATCTGCGTACATAAGAACCCGTGACTTCGTTAAGACTAATGGAAGGTCATTTATAAATAATGTAAACAGGAGCGGACCGAGATGACTTCCTTGTGGTACACCGGAAGTAACTCGGATTAGGGATGACAAAGAGTTTTTAAAAATGACCCTTTGAGTCCTATCATTCAAATAACTTAAAATCCACCTAAGAAGATCACCTGAAAACCCTAAAAGGTCCAATTTCCGGACTAAAATCGGGTGACTTACAGAATCAAACGCCTTACTAAAATCAGTGTAGACCACATCAGTCTGACGATTCTTTCTAAAACCTCCTATAACAAATGAAGTAAACTCCAAAAGGTTGGTTGTCGTTGACCTACGTTTTATAAATCCGTGTTGACAAGAGGAAATAAGGGACCTACAACTGTGTTGTAAATGAGGCGTAATAATGTTCTCAAAGAGCTTCGGTATAGCTGATAGCTTTGAAATACCTCTGTAATTACATGCGTTCAATTTACTCCCTTTTTTATGAAGCGGGATAACAAACGATTCCTTCCATCTGTGTGGGAAATCGGATGTTTCTAAAGACAAAGTAAACAGTTTGTGCAATGGTCTACACAAAGTCTCAGCGCAATACCTAAGCACACATCCAGGGACTCCGTCAGGACCCGGAGAGTAGACTGGTTTGACCCTTTGCAATTCTAAAAGAAGTGAGCTTTTACTTATAACAGGACAACAAATAAAGTTTGATTTAGGAATGACATATGGGTAAGACTGATCTGGAGGACTTGATGTTGAATAGGTGGCTTGAAAAAACTGTGCAAAAAGATCGGCTATGGCTTGATCAGTGCTAGCAGCCGAATTTTCAAATTTAAGTGATGATGGGTAACTAGAAGATTTACGCTTTGTGTTAACAAAATTATAAAACTGTTTTGGATCCAGTGTAAACTGGACCTTGCAACGAGCTAAATAGTTTTTATAACACTGAGCGTTAAGCACGGTGAAATCGGACCGAGCACTTAAGTATCGGGAAAAGGCAGCTTGTGAACCTGAAGCTCTAAACTTTTTGTAGAGTCTAGACTTTACATTTTTAAGTCGTGCCAGCTCTTTGTTAAACCACGGAGGTTGGTTTGAAATTTTAGGACAATACGTAGGAACGCATGTATCAAAAACTTCGTTTAATATGTTATAAAATATATTAACCGCTTCATTTATATTAGTACTTAAGTACAGATTGGACCAATCCGAGCAAGCTATAAGGCTATTAATGAGTGCAAAGTTCGCTTTACGAAAGCAGGGGATGCGTTTAGCTATTTTTTCAGATACTTCATACACTTTTGTACCCGTGTCAATAGTCAGCTCTAGCGTTGGGTGATAAGGGTCTTCTGGTAAAGTAATTGCAGAGGTTCTAGCTATGCAGACACAATCTGGACTGGAAACAAAGCATAGATCCAGTAATCGTCCTAAGAAATTTAATACATGATTTACTTGAGACAATGAAATATCAAGCAAACCGTCAAGAAAATCATGCTGCGTTGAAGGTAACAATATATTTGAGGTTTCGACGGTGGACCATGTCGCCCTAGGTATATTAAAGTCACCTAAAACTATTAACTGATCCCTATCTGATAGTTTACTTGAAATAAACTGGATAGCGGACAGATGATTCGCATATGTCGGGAATTCCGATGATGGCGGAATATATGAACATGTTATGTATATAGAAATACCCGGAAGGGATAGTTTTATACATAGAAATTCAATGTCATTTATTTCGTCGGACGTTATTACTTCAGACGTTAATTCTGAGTCAACTGCAATTAAAACTCCACCTCCACGTCGGGACGGACGATCAAGCCTGTAAGTTGTGTACTTACTTGGAAAAACTTCGGAACTTAGAACTTCCGGTTTTAACCAGGTTTCAGTAAAAACAATAACATGGGAAGACAAGGAAAAACTATCAGTATACAATTTGGTCAACTTACTTTGTAAACCTCTTGTATTCTGATAATAAAGCTGAAGAAAAGAATCTAGTTTTTTGAGATAGATGAGGATGTAGATGTGGATGGCTCTTTAAAGGGATTTCCAACTTCCTTTGAACGAATTTTCTTTTTTTTAGCTTCGTACTCTTTAACAAAAATGCCAACAGGCCAAAAATTGGCTGAGCACATAGTTGCAAAATGAGCACAGGGAACACCGATCTTAAAAGATGATACTTCCCTAGCATATGGAAAATTAAATCGTTCAACCTTTAGATCATCAATCTGAACTTTGTTACGGATATAGGCCGTAATGTCCAGCGATGAAAGGTCAGGACTTAGCCGAGAAACAAAAATTTGTTTCCGCTGCGGTACACAGGTGACTGTTTTAGGTACCACGCATGTGACAGGTTTAGGTACTACGGCATTTACGGCTGCACTACCAGTTTCATTCGGTACTCCGGACGTTAATTCAACATGCGGCGTTGGAATTATTAAAGTATTGCTTATAGCAGATTTTTCGGGCGTCTCATGCGGCAAAATCTCGCGTCCTTTGCATTCGGAAACCGAATCTTTTTTAGCTTTCGATCTCAGTACCATTTGTGCGGCGGCTGAGATCGACTGCTGTGCTGCAGACCCCGGATCGCCAGAGAGAGTTACACTAGCGGCTACCGTGGGTTGTCTATCGACCGCGATCTTTTTACGCTTAGGAGAATCGGGCTCAGATAGCATACGGCTAGTGAGCTGCGACTCAAGCGCCACAAGCAGATCCGTATTTTTACGGCTGTTCCGGATTAATTCCGTAACAGTGCTTTTTGTAAGCCGCCTTATAGAGAGTGCCTGGGTTTCATAAGCAATGCATTCATCACAATAGTAGCGCAAGCCACTTCTCATGTCGATTGCATCGCGTACCAGGCCCGAATAGCCAAGGCATTTTGCATGAAAAATATTCTCACACGAATGGCACGGAATGCTCTGTTGTCCAGCCGAAATTAACGACTTGCATTTCTTTAAATTGCAGACAGCCATTATCGCGATATTCCGAACCACAGTGCCAAGAGAATAAAGCTACGCAAGTAAAAGAGAGAGTTAGAGAGCGGGAGAGAATGAGCGGGAGTAAGTAAGCTGGGGGAGCGTAAGTTTTAGATGTTCCAAAAACAAAGTTATAAGCGGGAGTGCGGGAGAGCGGGTAACTACCGTTTAGACACTTACCGCTCCAAACAGCGTTTGGAAGAAAAGAAGAAGGCAATTAGAAAAAAAACTATAACAACAAACACTGCACAGAGATTAGACGTGCAAACTAATTTTGTTAATTTAAACACAAAACAATCACTAAGCACTCGCGAAGCGAACGGATGTTGTTAGGGACATAAAAAGTTATATAGACGTATGAAAATATGAATTAAACCCCGATGGTTTATGGACAAAAAGAACAAAAATTCGGAGCGCAAGACAAAAACACGACCGTTCACTGAAAGTTCTCTCTTTCTTATCTCCCGGTACACTTCGGTAATGATTTTATTACTTCAAGAGTGGTTTCACATTTTACATTTGGGTCAACTTTTTGAATTTTGTAGTTCTCTACTATGTTTGCATCTGTAGCTAACTTTTCCTTTAAGCCATCTATTTTCTTGCTTACTTCGTTCAATTGAATATTAATTAATCTACTAATTAGTAACACAGTTAAGTTACTGGCTGTGGCTAGGCCTCCTGCAGAAAAATAAGCTGAACCTCCAGTTGCCATTGTTAAATTTAATTCACCGAAACTATCTATTACATTTTTCAGATTGTTCTCTTTATTTTTCAAAATTTTTTTGTGCTAAATTTATTATTTGTTAAAGACCTTATTTAAAGTAAAATTTTAATTATCCTCACGATACTCTCCGATGGGTTCTTTCTTCAGTTTGTGCGATGATCTTCCTTCTTCACTGTTTGCGAGGGAATGCCCTACAGACCTTCCTTCCCTCTTTAGGTTTCTTTGGGATTTTTATGGTTGCTTGTTTATTGGTTGGTTTTTGAATTCTTTTAAACTATTTTTTGCCGTTTTGAATTTGTTTTATTTTAAAAGTGTTCTCGATGTTTATGAGTTTGATCTTCAGTCAACCATTTAATCAACTTAAAGTTTATTTTGAATGGATTTTTCATTTATTGTTTTCCATTTAAAATTTATCACGACCACTGTATCTTTGTTTTGTGTCGTTGGTAGATGTTTTAACTTTTTCACTAAAAATTTGAGTTCTTGGCTGCGCGAGTTCCGTTTTTAAATTAAATTTTTATATTTCATTAAATTGTTTTTTTTTTAACTTTTGATTGACGCAGCCCCACGTTGGGCGCCAATTAATTTTATTCGTTGTCGTTGATTAAAAAAAATATAATTTTAGTTTTTAAATTTTATTTTTTGGTGTTTGACTTTAATTCACAATCTCACTTATACATCAAGACACTTTTACTTTGCTTATGCCCTGAATGGCCGCAAGGTTCGGAAGTGCGTAGCTACCTTGGGTATGAAAGCGCTTTAGGTTATGCGCTAGGCAGAAGCATAGGAGGTGTTCGATGCTCTTCTCGTCGTTTATCTATTTGCAGCTGCGGCAGAAGTCGTGGTTACTGAGTCCCAGCCTTAGCGCATGAATCCCTACAAGACAGTGGCCCCTGAGGGCATTTAGGAGAGTGGAGATGTCCTCCCTACTACATTGTAGGAGAATTTTTGTTCTTTTCGAGTTGTAGTTTGGCCATGTGAGTCTAGAATTATGACATGTTGAGATTGAGTTCCAACGGTTGTTGGAAAGTGTGTACAGTCTCTGCCTGAGATGGAGCTTGGAGGTATCCATGGGCATACCCACCGTGTCCTTATCGCGAAGGATGTCGGCGGTTGTCCCTTGTCTTGCTAGCTCGTCTGCTATGCAGTTGCCCTCAATATTGCGGTGTCCAGACACCCAGATGAGGTTGATTCTCAGATGAGTGGTCATCTCGTTAAGAGATTTGCGGCATTCAGAGATTGTTTTTGAGTTTGTTGTGTAGGAGTCGAGGGCCCTGAGGGCTGCTTGACTATCCGAGAAGATGAAAATGTCTATCTCGTGATGTTCTGATGTGTCCAGGTGGGCCATGGCTTCCTGAATTGCCTTGACTTCCGCTTGGAAAACACTACAGTGGTCTGGTAGGCGGAATGAGACTTTTAGAGGAGAGAAGACTCCCCCACCTATTTGGGAGTTAAGCGTGGAGCCGTCTGTGTATATGTTGACGGCGTTTTCGAATTGGTGTGGGAGGTTGTCCCAGTCTGTACTGGTGGGTATGAAGATCTTGTATCTTCTTTCGAAGTTGACTATAGGTGGAACGTAGTCTGTACTATGTGGTATGGATATCTGGTTTGTTAGGATACTGGAGCAGTAGAACCTGTTGTCCACGTCGCTGCTTCGCGTAGCCTCAGCGCTGTTGTAGATGCCCAGCTTTTGGCAATTAGGTCCAGGGGTTGGAGGTCGAGAATTGTGTTTAGTGCTTCAGTGGCGGTGGTGCGGAGCGCCTCACTGATGCAGAGCTCTGCGCTTCTTTGCATCTTGTGAGGGATCCTGAGGGTACAATTCTTTTTTAGGGAAGGCCACCATTTGATGTTTCCATAAAGGAGAATGGGCCTGACTATTGCAGTGTATAGCCAGTGAACTATCATGGGGAGAAACCCCACTTCCTCCCTATGACTTTTTTACAAGCGAAGAGAACTATGTTGTCTGTCCAGTGGAGCTTTTTGTCAAGAATGACACCTAAGTACTTTGCGTGATTCCTAAGGGTTAGGCGCTTTTGGTGTAGTTTTGGGAGAGTTAGATTTGGTACCTTATACTTCCTTGTAAAGAGAACTAGTTCGGTCTTTTCTGGGTTAATTCTCAGTTCACAGACAGCCGTCCACCTTGAGAGGGTGGATAGGGCTGTCTCCATTAGGTTGCAAAGAGTTTGCGGGAACCTACCCTGCAGAAGGATAACCACGTCAACCGCGTAGGCTACCACTTTAGTGCCTAGAAGTTATAGTAGTTTGTTGACCACTATAACCCATAGAAGAGGTGATTTTTATTCTTAAGCTTCCAGAACTTTAATGTTTGTTTAAAATAAAAGCTTATGCTGAAACTGTCGCATCTTGTTGTGAAATGATTTAATGCTGACCGATGCAATTAGATTGAAAATCGGAACGCAATGTGATCTTAACTTAGAACGCAATACTGTGGGCTTCGAACGAAAGAGCTTGGGCCTCGAACGGAAGCTTGTGTTTACCTTACGATTGGTTTATTTATCTTAGCAGGAAGGTCAAGCGCGGCCCTCGAAGTTAATGGAAAAGGCAAAGGCAAAATCTTAAACAAAGGCAAAGGCAATGTCGCTGAAGGCAAGGGCAATATAGCTGAGATTGAATTTGAAAATTTGTTTATAAGTTCCATAAATGGAACCGTTTCACGGGTTGTATAACTTACATGCATCGCGGACGGAGAAAATGAGATTCTTTAAAACGCAAAATCTTTATAATACCTACTGATATCCTTTTGCTAAAAAATATTTCAATTGCATTTCCTTAACAGATTTCAAATATTTCCTTCAAAGGTCAAAACTGATTTCAGATAACAAACTTGAAATTGCATTCCTATGTTTAAACAATTAAAAATGTTTCAACATATAGAATGACAGTATTCATTCTCACTTTTCCTCTAGATTAATAATAATAAAACTAATATAATTATTGACCAGCACCAAAGGGAAAATCCAAAAATATCGTTTATAGGGAAGTCTAGCTAAAATTGTAAAAGTTATTTAATAAAATGATTGCATTGTGGAATAGGACTCTTGGGGAAACCAGTAAAAAGAAAACTCGCCAAAACCTCTAAATCTATGGTGTTGTGGAAATGAGGAATATCTTAAATTTAGTTTATGTAGCAAAGATAAAAGCCAGTAAAAAGTATAGGACCTGTTTATGACATCTTCGCAGGCGAAGCTGCGGGCGACCTTGCTAGTCTATACTGAGTTAATAAAAGTTCCTCTAAAAAAATTAAAGCAGCAAAAACGGCGTGTCATAAAAATCTAAAAAGAAACAGAAAGTCTAACATAATTCGCTTCCCAATATTTCCATTTGTTTTCGATTTTCTATTTTTACGTTTGTCTGTGTCAGTGCTGAATTATGGAACTAAAGGGAAAGGTCTCTATATCATGCTGTCTCGCTCGGACGTCCTCACAGCCGTATGGTATGATTCACTCTGCGTGTTCGTGTAACGATTTTTGTAACGTAACGTAACGTTCCTCTTGAAATTGTTTCTTTTTCTTTCAACTTAACTTAAAGTGAAGAAGAAGGCCGACAGAAATAACATCCCTAACAAGAAAGCAATCTTACTTCGGCACGACGAATTTTCTATTTATGTATAGAGCTTTCCGATTTTTGGAAAAGAAAACAATTATTACAGATTTATTAAGATATTGTTCGATTGGAATTTACTACCGTATATGTTAACCGAAATCGAAATATAACGGTCTTTGTATTACTTAAACATTAATTATTGTTGATCGTTCTTGTGGCAGCTATATGATTAAGTCGCCCGCTACGTTTTTAATTTTATTCGATATTCTGAAATATTAAAAGAATGATTTTCCGATTATTCTAAAATTCCGATAATTCAAAAATTTTATTTGAAATTCTGAAATTTTAAAAGAATGATATTTCCAAGAGTATAAGTTAATATGTCAAAAAACACCTTGTTTTTATAGTTTTCCGATCTGGCTACGTTTTTCGGAAAGGTTTCATCCCGAAATCTTTAAAACTGAGAGACTAGTTTGCGTACAATAGGACAGACGGACGTGGCTAGATCAACTCGTCTAGTGATCCAGATCAAGAATATATATTCCTTTTTTTCGGAAACGTCTCCTTCACTACGTCGCAAACTTCTGACTGAAATCATTATGCCCTCTGCAAGTGTATAAAAAACTTAAGTTTAATTTTAAGTTTCAATCATTTTTAAAAGATTTTTAGATTTTTTTTATATTGAATCGCAATTTACTGCATCATGTAAGATGTAACGAGCGGTGGAGTAGGGAGCTAACAGAAAGCTTCTAAAATCAAAGTTCAGCTTAAAATTGTAACGGCAAGGTGTTCCAGGCAAGGTGTAGAAAGTGAAATTCGAGCGCACGCGCAAATGGTCCGGCTTGGCTCGTCAGCTATGGTAGTGATGTTCTTGATCGGTCTCGCTGATGCCCTTTATAAATGATAACTTAATAATTCGCGTACCAAGACAAGCTATAGTGGAAAAGGAGACACACAAAAGTTCTGCTGGAAAAAATTGTACCTCTCATTTGCTGCCAACTACTCCCTCTCGGGCCTCCCTAGGTGTTCCAGAGGTCCTCTGTTCGCCCACCCTTCCAATGATCGCTCTCATCCTCTGTGGACATTGTCCAAGCGAACTTTTCAACCAAGTGCTACCCTGCATAGCAATTAAGCTAGCTGCGGCCAACTCCAAGCTTTGTAGAACATTAGAACTAGAACAAAAACAATAAAAAATTCGAAGAGCAGAAATAAATATATAAACATTTGACAAAATATAGAATAACATTTTACGTAGCGACATCGATATAAATTACTCTTAATATGGCAAGTCGGTGAATAAATGAAATTCAAAAATAGAAACAAATGGAAACCGTGCAACTAAACGCGATTAAACTTTTAGATCAAGCTCTTCCAGGCTGGGTTGGACGTTATATCGGCATTTTCTTCGCTCTCCTGGTCGTTCGCATTTCTATTCCTTTTCCTATATTTCCTCCGTTATTTACTCCTATTCACTCTTGGGCAAGTTTTTTCATTTCTCTTCTGATTCTTTTTCGAAAATTGAAATGCATAAAATTTGACTTACCGCTTACTTAAAATCCATCGACGAAAGCTCTTTTCTCGGGATAAGGAAAAAAGAAATACACATGTCGACACAGAAAAAAAATACGCCTTTCGGAGGCCAGAATTTTCCAAGTCGACCACAGAACTTGTACGAACTCTTTTCTTTCGGATGACCAATATTTTAAAACTTCCACATATTCACAATAACAAAAATCGCTTTTGGAATCTTACATAACTTATTCTAATTTTTCCTACTTTTCTTACTCCTTACTTCGTTGTTTTTCAGCAGCTAATCGCGTTTTGTGGCTTTAAGCACGGCGACCTATTAAGTTATTCTTGATTTCTTTATTAACACGAGTATCCGAAATCACAAGCTATTACTACTTATTTTTTCCCTATGCTGCGGAGCGCGACGAAAACGACAAGATAGGTTTCGCGATTACGATAGAATAAAAGCTTATGTTCGATCTCAACCCCGCCTCTCTTTGACCTCGAACCTTGTACTGCCCACTTGTATATCTGCACTAAAGCTCTGTTGTTATATGTAGGGAGTTGCAGCTTAAGCTGGAAATAGCCAACCGATAATCTCTTTCTTTGTGGGCTATATCAAATTTGGATCAAGGATCAGACTAGGTTAAGTTAGGTTAGGCTATGACGTGATAATATTCTACAACAATTGTAAAACGCCTTCCAGAAGGCTGTCACTGCAAATTCTCCAGGCTGGCTGCCAAGTTGCGTTTGCGCTGTCGTCTCTTGCCAATCACAATCGTCTCTCAGGTATCTTTTTCCCAGCGCCTTCTCGGGGACTTGGAATCCGCTTTAATTCGTTTGCATGACCTAAGATTTGTTAAAGTGTAAATTCAATTTTGTTTTGATAGTTAGTATCTATCTACAAGTATGTTTATAATCGGACCATCCATTAAAAAATGATAAGCAAATAAAGGAATCACCGCTAGGTGACGCTACGGTGGGGTTTTCAATATTGGGAACAGTCGCTTTGCTGCTTGCATGTCTCTACTCCCTCGAGCTCCTCTTAGCAGAGTAACGGGTATCTGATAGTCGAAATCCTCGACTACAGCGTTCTCTCTTGTTTCTATTTTTTGTAATTTTGGGATGCAAGAATAATTAAAGAGTCAGAAGAGTTAACTCTTAAAGGGTTAACATAAAACTTACTATTAAAGTAAAGAAGAAAGGAAGTTAACTTCGGCAAGCCGTAGTTTGTATACCTTGCAGATATAATTTTTAGTAATTTAGTAATTCTTAAAAATATGTCGGAGATAGGGGTCTCTTCGCCGCTTCGAGACTTGATTTATCCGTCATGATTTTGCTTTCACTTTGGTTTTTTTTACTGTGATATAAAACCCGAGATACTCTATTCCTGTCTTAAAGAATGTGCACTTCTTTATGTTGAATGAAAATCCGGCATCTGACAAGGCTTTAAGCACAACTTTCAATCTTGTAAAAGCTTCTTCTTTGGAGTTTGCGACTATCAACACATCATCAATATAAACAATTGCATAGGAGTATGCCAAATCACCTAAGGCTCGTACTATTGCTCTTTAAAATTCTGACGAAGCGTTCTTCAGACCAAATGGCATAGCAATGAACTCGTATTGGCATTCTGGAGTCACGAAAGCTGTTTTCTTGATGGTACCTGATAAATTCCGCTGGCCATGTCCAAGCTGCTAAAGTATTTACTACCACGTAACCTATATATCTGATCTGATATTAATAGCAATGGATACTTATCAGACACCGTATTCGCATTCAATCGCGAAAATCAATGCGCAGTCTATCACTGCCATCTTTCTTTTTAACTAAAAGCATAGGACTAGCGAATGGAGAGCTACTTGGGCGGAAGACATTGCTTTCAATCATTTGTTGAATTTTGTCCCTGTGTGGCATGCCAGTTATGAATTTATCTGAGATATATTTAATATTAACTTATCATTATCAGCTAGTTCCACATTATCGTTAATCAGATTTTCTAAGATGCTTATCGAAGTTCATTACTAACTACATTGACAATTTGATTCATATACATTGTGAATTTGTTTGCATCTATCATGACACCAAAACATAGCTCCAATATTTCTCGACCAATTATAATATCGTACTTAAGGTAGTTATCCATTACTACATGAAAAAGGACTTCTACATTCAATTCGGAAATATTTAAAGTTGCCAATATTTGGAGCATCTCATCAAAGTATTTCCGCTTGGTTTCATAAAGAAGCTTTTTAAGATCATCCGCCGCTCGTCGATATGCACTTTTGTCGACAGGATCTTAAGATCTCATATATCTGCGACGTAGGAAGGTCCATAATCTCAGGTTTTAAAGGAGCCTGAGGTGGACTGGAGGAGTTTGAGCTTGAGGTTGAGGACTTTGCAGCGATATGGACAAATAGCTCGACGGCGTCGTTGATGGCGTCAGGAGAGCGTAACACCATATTTAGGTTCACAAGCCGGTTGACTGCTTCTTGAAAGCGTGGAAGGCTCGCATTCCGAGGAAGGATGCAAGGCCTTCGGGAAGTTTTTTGCGCAGCGACTCTTAGTTTCACTATCAATGGGATGTAATCAGAGCTTAGTTCAAGACTTTCTGAGATGGAGAGACTCCCGGCCCTAATCCCTCTGTAGACAGCAAAGTCAATGGCGGTTGGCGTTCTTTGACTGTACGGATAGTGTGTAGGCCCTCCGGTTGCAAGGACCTGGACATTTGATCTTTGAATATATTCTGCTAGTGCTCTTCCGCGGGTGCTTGAGTTACGGGATCCCCAGAGACGATGGTGAGCATTCCAGTCTCCTGCGATTATGAAATTGGTTCCCAGATCGTCGAAGAGTTTTTCAAAGTCGTCAGCAGTACATTAAAAGTTTGGTGGACAATAGATAAACGCAATAGCTGTTTCACCAAGGTCTGTTTTAACTTTGACGGCGACACATTGAACATTTGGGCTTTGTAGACTATAGAACTGGTAACATTGAAGACAGGATTTTATTAAAATTGCAGAGCCACCGCGTTTCCGATCAGCCGGATGGGTTGCTTGATGTATATCGTATCCGTGCAACTTGTAGTACGACCTCGAGCAGAAGTGTGTTTCACTAACCAACATAATGTCAATATTATGACATTTTACAAAGAGCTCAAGCTCAAGGGCTTTGTTGGCAAGTCCGTCAGCGTTCCACACACCAATGTTGAGGCCGATTTGACTCATGGTTGTGCAACATTGACTGGGAGAAACTCAGCGAATGCTTGAGCAGTTGCAGGAGAATTTTGAGGCAAAAGTTTTGAGACAAGTCCCATCATAGACACCATCATTTGGAACAGCTTGTCCATCTCAGCTGACTTGCCTTCCTTGATGCCCCTTCCCCGGATGCCTTACCGATCCAACACGTAAGCCCAGAAGAAGTTTGTCTTCATATCTAAAAGCTACGTCCTAGAAAAGCGCCGGGCTTTGATGGCATCGATAGCAGAATTGCCAGGGCTTTGCCTAAAAAGGGAATCCTGTTCCTTGTTCTCCTGTTCAACTCAATGCTACGTATCCACCACTTTCCCTCTCAATGGAAGTGTGCTGTGATAACGATGATACCAAAACCACGAAAACCGGAGAACCTTGTCCAGTCTTACCGACCGATAAGCTTGCTACCCACATTCTCTAAAATATTCGAAGGAATATTTCTTAGCAGAATCATGGGAGTAAGAAGCGTGCAGGATGCCATTCCCGACCACCAGTTTGGTTTTAGGCATCATCATGGAACCCCAGAGCAAGCACATCGAGTTGTCCAGCATATTTAAGATGCTTTTGAAAACAAGCAATACAGCTCTGCCATTTTTCTCCATGTTAAGGAAGCTTGCGACCGCGTGTGGCACGATGGCTTACTTTATAAGTTGAAGTCCCTACTGCCGACTAGCCATTTCCTCCTACTAAAATCATACCTGCTTGACCGAAGTTTCATGGTCGAGGTGAGAGGTGAAAGGTCAAGAATCAGAATCGTTCGAGCTGGCGTTCCCCAGGGAAGCGTTCTGGGCCCCGTTTTGTACACTCTGTTCACTTCAGATCTGCCGTGTCCTAACAAGCCGGGCACGATTCTGGCTACATACGCTGACGACACTGCCTTTATTGCGAACGCCTCTTGCCCAATCGAAGCGTCAAGGATTACCCAAGAATTCCTCGACTCTAACGGGAAGTGGACAAATAGGTGGAACGTATCCATAAATGGAAGAAAGTCGCAACACTGCAAAATCACCTTGAGAGGAAAGATCCTTCCCAGAGAAAAGCTTCTCGACATCACCATCCCACAATCACTCCATGCGCAATATTTGGGTTTGATCCTGGACAAGCGGCTCACCTGGAAGCAGCACACTACCAAAATAGCAGCTACATGTAGAGCTAAGCTGAGAAAACTCAACTTAATGCTTAAGCCAACGAGCAAGCTCACCCTTGGCAATAAAATTTTGCTGTTCAAAACAATTGTGGTGCCCTCGATGACATATTGCATCCAACTATGGGGCATGGCCTCCGACTCGAACGTAATGAAAGTCCAAAACCGTGCGCTGCGAATGATTGCAGACGCGCCGCGGTACGTCAGGAATGACGCCCTAACAACTGACCATCATGTTCCCTCAGTCAGGGAGCAGATAAATCGGCACTCTAGTCGGTACAATGATCGCCTCACTGCACACATAAACCACCTAGCAGCTTCCTTGGCCCACCCAAGAACTAGAAGAAGACTGAAGCGAAGGCACCCCGGTGATCTGTGGACAAAAGGACGTCAGGTCTCTCGAGTCCTAAATCAATAAAATTGATTTTGTTCAATTATTGTAAATATTGTTAATCCCCTTTTCTGTTATGTTTCCATTTTAACTATTTCTCTTCGTACACAACGTTTTATAGCCATTAGGTTGGCTGATCAACGTTAAATAAATGATTTTGTTATACTAAAAAAAACCCAATATTTGTAAGTTACTTATAACAATGTTATTACCTATTCCTCTTAGAACTATCGCATTAAAAATCGTTTTCCAGCCAGCTTGTTGCAGAGTTTTTCCTTGACCAAAGAGTATTCGACACCCGAATCGAAGAAGAAGATTAAACCCTCACCCATTTACTTCATAATACCAGTTGGCTCCAACACTGCACACATGTCGACTCCCTTCTCGTTTTTGTAGTTGTGCGTCGAAGTCGTTCCCTTCGTACATGCAGATGCAATGTGACCAGGATTCCCACACTTGAAGCAAGCAACCAACTCCTGACCTCTCTCGTCCAGTGAAAGGTTTGCCAGTATGCTGAATTGGTTTTGCGTCGTTTCTCTCTTCTCCCTTCTTCTTGCGGCATTTAAACGCTTTATGTCCCATCTTGCCGCAATAATAACATTTGATTTGCGCCTGCGCCTTAAACCTCTTCCTGTCCGGTCCTTGATCCGATCCAGAGTTGTCGCTTACTTTAGTGAACGCAAACGCCTTTAAGAGTTGCTGCAGTTCATTCCTAGTTTTTATGTTTGTAGTGAAAAACGGAACTTTGCAGCCTGGGATCGATTTGGGACGTGTGGGCCAACACTAAAGAAAGAAACAGCTACCTGCTCTTGGCTCATTTCTTTCCACATCGTCAGCAGTGACGTCACCAGCCTGCTGCCATATACTGATAAGGACTTGTTTGCATTCGGCCGTCCGTTGAGAATGTTGAGCAATACGGCAGACGGTGGCTCGATGCCTTCATAGCGGTGTAAAAACAAATACTTTAATTTCAGCCATGACATTCCAGCGAAGCAAATTTGGGACTTGCTAAGCGCCATGACTAGTGCTCCGCCCTCCAGTGGACACTCGGATATGATCACATCCACGGTTTAACACCACGCTGCGGCATGATTTCATGATTTTCCTTTCACTTGGGTTTTCTGTGTTGCCCGTTCGAAGGTTCTCGAAAGAATCAATGAAATGTAAACACTTTTTTACTCTGGACAACTCTATCGTGTCCTTATAAATTGTCATTCTTTTAATTTATTCTCTACTCCCTTTAACTTCATTCTCTTTGTTGCAACAACAATTGCGCCACACTCGGCTAAGGTGAGTTCCCACCTAGCCACGCTCTTGAAACTCTTAAACGGTCTTAGAAGGTATCTCAACTCTTTATTTCTTTTGACAGGTTTCTCTCCGTTACATTGACTTTATTTTACATAAAGTATAAATATTATTGATTCTCTCGACAAATACAAAAAATGATATTCCCAATAGTATAAGATAATATGTCAAAAAACACCGAAGCAACACTAAAATTTGTTTCATATTATTTTACCACCAATTTTCCGATCGTTCCTATGACAACTATATATAAAGCTATAATTAAAAAGATAAAAATATATCTAAAAATATAATTTTAAAAAAATGTTTTTCAGAATTTCAAAAGAAATTTATATCTGTTATTTTGGAGAAATGGCAAAAGAAACAAGAAAGTACGCTTTAGTCGAGTGTCTCTACTATCAAATTACCGTTAAGGGAGATGCCATACGAGGATTGCTATTTTTATTTCTGGCATAATAATGAATATGGGAATATTCATCATCAAAAAAGGGTTTTCGTTTTTTAAAGTATTCTCCAGCAAGATTTTTACATTTTTGGATGCGCTTAAGGCAATTGTCGAAGCACTTTTTCCACTCCGATTCAAACACCTCCAAAACTCGGTTTTGAATCGCTTCAACAGTATCTTCTGGCGCCTAAAATCTTTAACAACGCATTTTTCTTTTGATGTGCGGGAATAAAAACAAATCATTGGTGCCAAGTCAAACCTGTACGACGGACGCATCAATTAAAATTTTTTCTCGTGTTAAAAAATACGATGGTTTGAGCTGATGTGTGAGAGCTCGCAATGTCATGGTGCCCAATGTTTCGTCTGTTCTTGTTCGTTTTTCGAATTTTGTCCGAAGACTTCAGGCAAACAAACAGTGGTGTGGTGCTTCGAAGTGCTTTTTCCATGTACAACTTTCATTGGATTTGGCTCGACTTTTGTTTCGTCACCTTTAACGATCTTATAAACGTCTTTTGAAAAACCGCGATTGTATTTTTCCAAAATCTTTGCACCCATCCATACGAGCCCTTTTTTTGAAAGATTCTTAATTTATACAAGATCCAACGAGAACAAACCTTTTTTATGGCTAGGTGTTAATGCAATATCGAATGTATGCTGGAAGAAATGCGCAGGGAAATGCCCTCTATCTCACGGCATTGCACATGTCGATCTTGCATTATCAGTTCACGCACGGCATCAATGTTCTGTGGCACAACGACTGCTTTTGGAAAACCTTTACGTCTTTTATCTTCAAGAGAGCGTCAGCAACGATTGAATTCATCAAACCAGTTTTTCTTGTTCTTCTTCGATGAACTCATGTTGATAATCAATGTCGAACGTTGTGAAAAATGATTGCACAAAATTGTTCACGAGTTAATTGCATTTTTCTGCCGAGGTAAGTTTTTGATTAATCTGTAATCAATATTATACGTGGTGGTCGCACATGAAAATTGTATGGAGCTTTTATCGAGCTCTATCTCACGACATGCCACATGACGATCTTGCATTATCAGTTCAAGCACGGCATCAATGTTCTCTGGCACAACGACTGTTTTTAGAAAACCTGTACGTCCTTTATCTTCAAGCGAGCGTCAGCTACTATTGAATTCATCAAACCGCTATGCAAATTTTTAAGTTCTTCGATGAACTCATGCTGATAATCAATGTCCAAAATGGTGAAAAATGATTGCACGAAATTGTTTACGAGTTAATTGCACTTCTCTGCCGAGGTAAGTTTTTGACTAATCTGTCATCAATATTATACGTGGTCACACAAGTAAAATGTCCAAAGGCCAGAAACTTAAATAGCAGCCTAAGTACAAAAAGCAAAGAGTCTTTTTCTGAGATTCTAAGGTGTTACCTAGCGGCGATTACCATATTTGTTCAGAGCTTTTATATAAATGGACCGAATTGAACAACCTGTATATAGGTAGACAAGTATTAATAAACAAAAGAAAATCTCATTTATAGCTTTACAAAATCTTCAAATCAACAATGACAGACTTTGGCATTATGAGCGTAAGTCAAGCAAAGGGTATTGACTAAGCCAATACATTTTATTCAAAATCTTTAGTTTAGCCTCAAAATTGTGGGCTTCAGAGGTTTGGGCGGTGTGCGCGCGTAAGAATGGGCGTGGCAAAGTTTTCTTGGGTCAATCGATATGAATTAACGGAACAAATTTTCGTAAACTTAAATTTGTATTCCAGCATTAAAACTGCTGTTACTTCCGCCTGTTAAATTTCCGACGAATCTAGTGTACCCTATTACTATTCGAGTAAAGGGTATGAAAATGCAACTGATGAGAAATGAAAGAGACGAGAAAAACCGCGCGCTTCCTTGCATGATCCCGTTTATCATTTTCATTTTTATACCCTTGCACGGGGTATTATGATTTCAGTCAGAATTTTGCAACGCAGTGAAGGAGACGTTTCCTACACCATAAAGTATATATATTCTTGATCAGCATCACTAGACGAGTCAATCAAGGCATGTCAATGCAAACTAGTCTATCAGTTTTAAGGCTATCGGGCTGAAACTTTCCCAAAAGTGTTCTGTTTTTTGAAGGTAGTATATAAGTCGGAGCCAGCTGGGTTGGACAACTATATCTTATAGCTCTCATAGGAATAACCGGAAACAAAAATTTAAAAAATGCTTTCTTTCGTGTTTTTATACCCTTTACTCGTAGAGTAATAGGGTATACTAGATTCGTCGGAAAGTATGTAAAAGGCAGAAAGAAGCGTTTCCGACCCCATAAAATAAAACAAGGAAGAACGCTATAGTCGAGTACCTCGACTATCAGATACCCGTTACTCAGCTAAATGGAGATATGCAAGCAGCAAAGCGAGATTAAAATGCGCCACCTACCGGCGGTAGACAGATTTAAGCGTTATAGGCGTTAGAGTGGGCGTGGCAAATTTATTTTTGGATAAATCGATAGGTATTGACGACACCAATACATTTCAGTTAAAATTTTTTATGTAGCATGCAAATTGTGGGCGTCACAGGTTTTCGCGGTTTGTGGGCGTTTAAGTGGGCGTGGCAAACTTTTTTTTAGGTCAATCGATAGGTATTGATGAGAACAATACATTTCAGTTAAAATTTTTTATCTAGCATCAAAACTGTTGGAGTTACAGTTTTGGGCGGTTTGTGGGCGTTAGAGTGGGCGTGGCAGTCTACTGAAACAAACTTGCGCTGCGTAAGAAGCTCAGGAATCTGTACGCCAAATCTCAATAGCCTAGCTCTCATAGTTTCCGAGATCTCAGCGTTCATCCGGACAGACAGACGGACAGACGGACAGACGGACAGACGGACAGACGGACAGACGGACAGACGGACATGGCTAGATCGACTCGGCTAGTGATCCTGATCAAGAATATATATACTTTATGGGGTCGGAAACGCTTCCTTCTGCCTGTTACATACTTTCCGACGAATCTAGTATACCCTTTTACTCTTCGAGTAACGGGTATAAATATTCTTGATCAGGATCATTAGCCGAGTCGATGTCCGTCTGCCGGTCCGTCCGGATGAACGCTGAGATCTTGGAAACTATAGGAGCTAGGCTATTGAGATTTGGCGTGCAGGTTCCTGAGCTTCTTATGCAGCGCAAGTTTGTTTCAGCAGAGTGCCACGCCCACTCGAACGCCCACAAACCGCCCAAAACTGTGGCGCCTACAGTTTTGATGCTAGAAGAAAAATTTTAACTGAAATGTATTGGTCTCGTCAATACCTATCGATTGCCACGCCCACTCTAACGCCCATAACGCTTAAATCTGTCTACCGCCGGCAGGTGGCGCATTTTAATCTCGCTTTGCTGCTTGCACATCTCCATTTCCCTTTGGTCCCATTAGCTGAGTAACGGGTATCTGATAGTCGAGGAACTCGACTATAGCGTTCTTCCTTGTTTAATATAAAAACTCCTACGCTTGGAAATAACAATTTTTGATTAGTTCTGAATTTCGAGTTTAATTTTATCATAGTCGGACGCCTATATCATATAGCTGCCATAGGAACGATCGGAAAATTGGTGGAAAAATAATATGAAACAAATTATAGCTTCGGTGTTTTTTAACATATAACCTCCTACGCTTGGAAATAACATATTTTTGTTAGTTCTAAATTTCGAATTTAATTTTATCAAAATCGGACGACTATATCATATAGACGCCATAGGAACGATCGAAAAATTGGTGGGAAAATAATATGAAACAAATTATAGCTTGG
Source organism: Drosophila suzukii (assembly GCF_043229965.1). Taxonomy (NCBI): domain Eukaryota; kingdom Metazoa; phylum Arthropoda; class Insecta; order Diptera; family Drosophilidae; genus Drosophila; species Drosophila suzukii. The sequence goes on along the minus strand of NW_027255896.1, from coordinate 38,343,881 downwards.
GTGTTGTTTAACATATAACCTCCTACGCTTGGAAATAACATATTTTAATTAGTTCTGAATTTCGAATTTAATTTTATGAAAATCGGACGACTATATCATATAGCTGCCATTGGAACGATCGGAAAATTGGTGGAAAAATAATATGAAACAAATTATAGCTTCGGTGTTTTTTAATATAAAACCTCATTAGCTTGGAAATAACATTTGTACACCCTTGCAGAGGCTATAATGATTTCAGTCAGAAGTTTGCAACGCAGTGAAGGAGACGTTTCCGACCCCACAAAGTATATATATTCTTGATCAGCTATCGGGCTGAAACTTTCCCAAAAGTCTTAAATTTTTTGCACGTAGTATATAAGTCGGAACCAGCCGGATCGGACAACTTTATCGTATAGCTCCCAAAGGAATAATAGGAAAAAAATGTAAAAAAATTATATCTTTGCTGTTTTTTAACATATTACCTCCATTCCTTGGAAGTAACATTTTTTAATTAGTTTTGAATTTCGAATCAAATTTGATCAAATTCGGAAGACTATATCATATAGCTGCTATAGGAACGATCGTAAAATTGGTGGGAAAATAATATAAAACAAATTATAGCTTCGGTGTACCTTAACATATAACGTCCTACGCTTGGAAATAACATTTTTTGCTTTATTCCGAATTTCGAATTTAATTTCATCAAAATCGGACGACTATATCATGTAGCTGCCATAGGAACGATCGTAAAATTGGTGGGAAAATAATATGAAACAAATTATAGCTTCGGTGGTTCTTAACTTATAACCCCTTACGCTTGGAAATAACATTCTTTAATTCATTCTGAATTACGAATTTAATTTTATCAAAATCGGATTACTATATCATATAGCTGCCATAGAAACGATCGCAAAATCGGTGGGAAAATAATATGAAACAAATTATAGCTTATAACCCCTTACGCTTGGAAATAACATTCTTTAATTCATTCTGAATTACGAATTTAGTTTTATCAAAATCGGATTACTATATCATATAGCTGCTATAGGAACGATCGCAAAATTGGTGGGAAAATAATATGAAACAAATTATAGCTTCGGTGTACCTTAACATATAACTTCATACGCTTGGAAATAACATTTTTTGCTTTATTTCGAATTTCGAATTTAATTTCATCAAAATCGGACGACTATATCATATAGCTGCCATAGGAACGATCGTAAAATTGGTGGGAAAATAATATGAAACAAATTATAGCTTCGGTGTTTTCTGACATATTTATTGGGAATATCATTATTTGTATTTGTATACCCGTTACTCGTTGAGTAAAAGGGTATACTAGATTCGTCGGAAGGTATGTAACAGGCAGAAGGAAGTGTTTCCGAACCCATAAAGTATATATATTCTTGATCAGGATCACTAGCCGAGTCGATCTAGCCATGTCCGTCTGTCCGTCTGTCTGCCCAGATGAACGCTGAGAACTCGGAAACTATAAGAGCTAGGTTATTGAGATTTGGCGTGCAGATTCCTGAGCTTCTTACGCAGCGTTTATTTCAGCAGAGTGCCACGCCCACAAACCGCCCAAAACTGTGGCTCCTACAGTTTTGATGCTAGAATAAACATGATGCTAGAATAAATGTATTGTTCTCATCAATACCTATAGATTGACCCAATAAAAAGTTTGCCACGCCCACTTTAACGCCCACAAACCGCCCAAACCTGTGACGCCCACAATTTTCATGATAGATACAAATTTTTAACTGAAATGTATTGGTCTCGTCAATACCTATCGATTGACCAAAAAAGGTTTGCCACGCCCACTCTGACGCCCATAACGCTTAAATATGTCTACCGCCCACATTTCAATCTCGCTTTGCTGCTTGCATAGCTCCATTTCCCCTTGGTCCCTTTAGCTGAGTAACGCGTATCTGATAGTCGAGGTACTCGTCTATTGCGTTCTTCCTTGCTTTTAATGTGTATTTATTTAATATATAATGTTTACGTCAAAAGGGCTTTCAGTTTCAGGAGGCAGTGTCGAGCGGCTGTTTTATCCAGATGTCTACATCTCGCGCGCTCGCACTGCCGTCCGCTCTCCCTCTCCATTTCTCCCCTAAGTCTCCGCTCTGCTCTGGAGCGCTTAAGTTAAGTTAGGCTTAAGTAGTGCTCTTTTCCAAGTGATTTAATAAACATCTACGCACGTCGCGTAAAAGCCCCAAAGAACTCCCGTGTTTTTTGCGTACCATTCGTTCTGGGGACTTTAGCTATTTTCAGCGATCAAGCCACCCCGCCCCAACAGTCTGAAACTCGATGTAATGGGTACTTGTCCGCGACTGTGTTCTTATTTAAAGCACCGAAATCAGCACAAAAGACGATCACTACCGTTTTTCGTTTTAACGAGCATCATCGAAAGGTGAACAGCTGGGGCGAAAAATATTAGAATTCAGATGCTCATCGATTTTCTAAAGAAAATGCTCTTTCTCATCTTCGCTAAGTCTACATGGCCTTCGGTGCACTGTCTTTTGTGGAACTATTTCTTAATTTCCAAGTGTCCTGTTGATACACGAGTCTGTGGTATTCCGTTCAAAAACCAATCAGAATAGCGTTTTAAAATATTTTGTATTGCCGTCTTATCGGAATTTCTCAATCTATCTACAAGATTTTCATCATGAAAAAAAGTTTCGACATCAACTCATTTTGTTTTAGCAATACTGAGTTTTTCTGCGTCTATTGTACAATAAAGCCCTGACTTAATATTTCGGCCAATCAAAACATCGTATTTAGAGTAGTTGTCTATTACAACATGCAATGAAATCTCTAGACCATACTGTTCAACATTTACATCAGAACGAATTAGCAATGTGGTACAGATGGAGTCGTTACCTACCATTTTGTTTTACAATAACTACTGTGATGCGCTATCTTCTAGCACCTTGCTTAAGGTTATCACCAAACCGCTAGAACACGGTCGGCAAATATGAGGTCGACTGTCATACACCAGGGAGAGGCGTCTGCTTCAGCGCCGTCGGAAACAAATTTGGGCAAAGTATCATGTGCAGCCTTATCGCTCGCTGCCAGAGTCTTTTTAGTAGGTCTATCAGGTCCGATTCTGGGCTTCCAACGCCGCCATATATTTTGCAAAAGTATTATCTGTAGGCGAGGCCGATCCCACTTCTGATGTCGCAGGGCTTATTTGATTTTTTCATATTTTATGGTTTTTTAAGTTTTGCTTATTTGCTCTGCGCCTTCTGAAACAACTTCCCAAAAGTCAGCTTTCGACTTTTTACTTTCTACTGCATTCTCGTACACTGTTAGTCCTCTCTCTATAATAAGTTTATCAGCGCTCTAAGAACATACCTCACTCGGCAGCAATCTATTGCTAACTTGCCATTGCTATTCCTGCATGAATTCCACTAAACTTTGAACTCCCTTTGGAGGAGTGCCAACAACAACTACACTTCACTTGCTTTGACATTCGAAATATAGTACGCCCTGTTTCTTTTGACCCTTTGCCACTCTGTTAAAGATGTTTCAACGATTGGAAAGTCGCCTGCTCTTTGAGGCTATGGCACCTCTCTCAAGTAATGCCAGAGGTACTGAAACTCGAATTGACAAAATTTGTTTTGATACAGAAAGTTTTGATAGTTTAGTGATTTGGGATTTTACCTTGGATTGAAAATCAACCTATGTTTCGACAATCTTTAGGTTTTAATATTCCGGTCACGCGGTTATTTGCAAATCTTAATGAATTTCCTCACTAAGGCCCCTAATATTGGGCGCCATCTTTCTTATTAATAACATTTAATTTTTCTTCAGCATTTGTGTTCACGATGGAAAGATCTAATCTCTTGGGGTAGAGTCCGGCTCTAGCTCGTCGGCTTCGGGGGTAGAGGTCTTGCCTATATAGATCCACACTTTTGCTACAAATTATTATTGATTAGTCTAGAATTGAGCGTGCTGAGACAAAAAGAATTAAATAATTAAATGCATAGGCAAAGAAGCAAAAGATGTCGAGAATTTAATAAAAGAATTTCACAAAACTGTTCGAGGTGCGCCCACCCTATCTGGTGACCTGTTATATACCCTATATACCCTACTACTACGATAAAGGCAAAAATGCATCTCAACCCGCCAATAAAATTTGTGCAGTTTATGGACCTGATACAGTTTCCATTTCCACCGCACAACGATGGCTTGAACGTTTTCGTTCTGGAGTAGAGGTGGTCGAAGGCCTGCCGTCCGAAATTCCTATAAAATCGTCGAAATGAATGGCTTAACTCGAACCTGTACTGCCAGCAACTGGACTTTTGCATCCACCGTATAGTCCGGATCTCGCACCAAGTGATTACCACCTGTTTCTGTCCATGGCGAACGCCCTTGGTAGTCTGAAGTTGGCCACAAGAGGGTCTTGTGAAAATTGGGTCTCAGAGTTTTTGGCCAATAGGGAAGCGAGCTTCTCTAAGGGGGGCATTATGAAGTTGGCATCTCGTTGACAATTGAAAAATCAATAAAAATACCGCAGGACTTTTTTAACAACCTAGAATATAAAGTATACATGTACATTGTATAAAGTTGGTGTTTCTTATAAAGATGTTGTTTCCTAAATAAGTTTGTAATTTTTTTTTGAATGTGTCTCACGATGGTTATTTTCTCTATCATTATGAGGAGTAAAAACCCACAGAGCAAAATATTAATAATAATAATAAATGGCATGTTGAATTTCACAATTTGGTTTTCGAACACGTTTATTAACTTTTCTTTTATTCTATTTTTTTCTTTTGGTGTGTTTATAGGTTTTTGGATTATTTATACATTTCAGTTAAAATTTTTTATCTAGCATGAAAATTGTGGGCCTCACAGGTTTATGCGGCTTGTGGGCGTTGTTTATTCTAGCATCAAAACTGTAGAAGCCACAGTTTTGGGCGGTTTGTGGGCGTTAGAGTGGGCGTGGCACTCTGCTGAAACAAACTTACGTAGCTCAGGAATCTTCACGCCAAATCTCAATAGCCTAGCTTTTATAGTTTCCGAGGTCTCAGCGTTCATCCGGACAGACGGACATGGCTAGATCGACTCGGCTAGTGATCCTGATCAAGAATATTTCTACTTTATGGGGTCGGAAACGCTTCCTTCTGCCTGTTACATACTTTCCGACGAATCTAGTATACCCTTTTACTCTACGAGTAACTGGTATAATTACTCTTACAGCTTAGTCCTCGACGGATGATCGATCTCCCGACGCAGGCAAAAAGATCTTGGCATTTTGCCCGCTTTGACATTGGGAATACATATAAATTATCTTTTTTGCCTCGGGATATATTAAAAAAAAGGGATTTTTATTTTAATATACATCGGGGCTTTCATGGGTAAAGTTCTTTCTAGTTAGATCGTAAACTGATTTTACGAAATGCATTATTCTTATAACTATGGCTTTTAGCGAGCAGCGAAAGTGGACTTTGATTAAAGAATCTTGATTGGTCAAATCTGTGGCCCGATGAAATGGTGTCAAGGCTGCATCTTTTGTTTAATTAATTTGGATTGTCGAATGGGCTTTCAGGCTGGACCCTTTGTTTACATTTTTGAATATTATTTATGTCTGCCGTCGTCGATAAAGACGTGAGAAGTGTTTATAATTCTGGTGCCGCCGCCGAAGATTTGTGTTTAGGGTTTAAATGTTTTTGTCGGATTGATTTGAATAACAGCGATAGTGGACTCTGGACCTATGTTATTGACAATTGGAATAACGGGTATCTCGGGATATAAGATTGTACGTTGGGTTTGGTATTCAGGGTATTCACGTATACGTCACTTATATACATTTAACTTTCAAACACGTTATCGATCTTAAACGAATTTAAGAAAACTTTTGCTTTTTCTGATATAGTTCGAGGAAAAAAAGTAGGATCTAAGTCTGTGCTAAAAAATTTAATATTAATCGTTTTAAGAGAGGCAGAGAGTCAGATTCATAATACTCTAAAAGGTTTATGCAAGTCATAGTTAGATTTACAATGATTTAAAATTAGGGAAATATACTTTCTGCATGGAACAGAAAAGTTTAGCTGGCTAACCATGTCGCGGCTATCAATTTCACTTCGAATAAGGTTATAAGTAAAGACTGTTTCCATTATCGTTCTGCAGTTGGCTAGGAGGGTAAGTTAATTAGGAGCAATATACTGGAATAAGAAGGTTAAATAAGGTTTGCATAGAGTTCCTCTGTGCAGATTCGACACGATCAATATGAATTCCGTATTGGGGACACCACACTCAAGATCTAAAATTAAGTAAGGTCTTCGTCATCAAATTCCTTTGATTACCTTTTAGCACCCCTAGCTTTATTTACCATGGACTAAATGTGATCAGCAAATTTTAGTTTTGGCTCCAAAAGAACGCAAAGATCGCTTACTATAGTTATTCTATCCAATGAGGCATCACTCATCGTATATGTCGCATATTAAGGATTGACTTAGAACCATTTAAATCCAGTAAATTGTCAGAGCACCATGATTGAAATCGGATTGTAAGTGGGACTGGCAAGAAGTATCCTTGCACTGCAGGCATAATTTTACATCATCTGCGTACATTAGTACACGAGAATGAGTTATAACTGAGGGAAGGTGATTTATAAATAAAGTAAAAAGTAGCGACCCCAGGTGGCTTCCTTGTGGGACACCGGAGGTAACAAGGAGTAGACAAAAGAGAGAAGTTTTAAAAAGTACTCTTTGTATTCTGCAAATCAGAAAACTTAAGATCCATCTTAAAAGATTAACAGGGAACCTTAATAAATACAGTTTTCTAACTAAAAGAACGTGATTATCAGAGTTAAATTCTTTGCCAGTGTGCCTGGTGTCTGTTTCAAGATGTTTTTTAAATCACTTTATCGCAAATGATGTAAGTTCCAAAAGGATGGTGGTTGTTGATCTACGTTTCATAAACCCGTGTTGATACGGAGTAATAGTATTTTGAAAAGCTTTGGGATCGCCGAAAATTTAGATACCTCTATAACTGGATGCTTCCACTTTGCTACCCCTCTTGTGGAGAGGAATTTCAAACGATTCCTTCCACATACGGGGAAATTGTGAAGATTCTTAATAAATTGTGAAGATTCTAAATATGCGGTAAACAATTTGAGAAGGGGCTTAATATCTAAGCACGTACCCAGGAATTCCATCGGGACCAGGTGAATAGACAGGCTTGACTCGTTGAATATCAACAAGCAAAGAGCTGTGAGGAGTTTAATAACTTCCCACAAATAGAAGCAGCAGCAGATGGCCGGCCGAGTTCCAGATACGCGGCGAATTCGCGTAGTAACGGCGCGGCGAGGAGAGTTTGGAGACTTGGATGGAGAACGAGAGAGTTTGGAGACCAAGGATGGAGAGGGAGAGAGTTTTGAGACCAAGGATGGAGATTGAGAGAGTTTGGAGACCAAGGATGGAGAGCGAGAGAGTTTGTAGACCAAGAGAGAATGGAGACTTCGCGGGCAAGGCAGGAGTGCCGTGTGCAAAAACAGGATAACGGAGCTCCACCGGACATTGAACTCTCCCGTGAACTTTGGACCGGGAGAGGAAGTGCCACATCTCGGCAGTGGAGCGGCACACAGGCGTGCCACAAGCATCACGGGAATCAGCGGGACGGCAACAGTGGGCGGAGCATCGATTGGAAGCGGTACGTGAAGGACAAGTGGGTCAACCAGGAGTCACGGACTTTAGACTCGGAGTGGAGAGATCCAGCGGGCCGTGCGCAAAAGGGAAATAACGGTTCCCGGAGGCCCTATATAAGGCCGCAGAACGCAGGCAGCTGGATCAGTCGATCACGAGGAGTCAAACCTTCAAGATCAGTTTAAGTACCAAGTGAACAGTCAGTCAAGTAAGTAATCTACGAGGGAGCCACAACCAAGCGAGTCGTCGGAAGCAGCGCCGTGGGAAGCACACAAGGAGCAAGATCGCCACGTCGAGACGTTCGGGATTGGGACATCAGGAATCTCCGAATTGAGACACAGGTGGCTGAGTTCTGGAAGGCATCACGCGGCTAAGTCAAGGCGTTTCTTTTCCAACTTTGTCACGACCACACCCTGGCGAGTCGCCCGGCGGGTCTGACAGAGACAAGCAAAAGAGTCCTACGACGAAGAACCGTCCGCTTGGGGAGGAAAGTTGTCTGCGACCCAGCGTGCCTTGGCCGACGGAGCAGGACCTGACGTGACGGACGAGCGGTAGATCGATTTGCGGTTTCAAGAGACGGCCGCCTGGAGAGCCCTGCGATTACCGGCGAAGTTCCCGAACAGCAACCGCCCAACTCCCCGAGTGCCAGAACGACGAGATACTGGTCAGAAGACAGCGCAGAGGACATCGACAGCGACGCCAGCAGACATTTCCGGCAGCCACGTTACCATCGCCGCGCGGAGCTCATTGGGGAGCGCAGCCTTGACTGTCAGCGCGATCTGAGCAAGAACCTAGCGGGACCGTCCGGGCAGAGCAAGGGACAGGTATTGCCTCGAAAGGCGTCGGCCTGGAGAGCAAGGCTTGTTCACCCTAGTCTGAGAACGGTGACGCTTCCCTAAGCCCACAAGGTCGAACTCTCTGCGGTTCTCTCTCTAAGGCGCAACAAGCGGCAAGCAAGCAGAGGCGGCCACTACGACCGTCCCGAAACCCAGGAGCCAGTGGAAGCCGAGTCAACGCGTCGAGGAGCCAGGAAGAGGAGCGCCAGCAGCCGGCGGAACCAGAGCCAGGAGATACCGAAGCCAGCTTAGCCACACACCCGCTGTACTAATACCACGAGAATAAATCCCCCTGTTACCATTTGAGCCCATTGTTTTCAATTTGGTGGGACGAACCCACAATCTTCTGAGCTAGCCATACGAATCTCGTAGCGAGTAGACACAAAAATCAGTTCGTTACATCTGGCGCCCAACGTGATTGTCCCAACAGTGAGAACAGCACAGTAAAAATGGGAAAGAAGTGGATTTACCGCCTCAAGAAGGAAGACTTCGCCCATGTCGCACAGAGGCTCAACGTCGCCCTGGAGGGCAGGCTAGAAGACATGAGGAAGGCACTGTCGGAATACTATTCAGAAACAGAGAACGACCCACAACTTGTCGACATCTGGGCCGAGCTGGAAGCAACATACCACGACAGAGCCGGCCCAAGCATTACGTTAACAAACGCTGAAGGGGACAACCTCGTGGCAAGCCTGAGCTTTGACAACATGCAAAAAGAGGCCCACAGGAGAGAGTCAAGCCAGGATAAGAAAACAACAGCGCTGCTCGGGGTCAGCCAGTCGGACTATGCAAAGGTCGCTAAACAGATCCGCGAATAGTCGTTCAGGTTCGACGGGGCGGAAAAACCATTGGAGTTCCTGGAGCAGGTAGAATGGTCCGCCAACACTTACGGCTTGGACCTTGATATGATCCCTCGAGCGATGCCGGAGTTGCTTAAAGGAAGGGCGTTAAAATGGTTCATCGCCAAAAACAAGCAATGGATAACCTGGGCAGAGTTCAAAGAAAGCTTCCACACCTATTTTCTGCCAAGAGATTTCTTCACCAGGCTAGCGGACCAGGTCCGGCAACGGAAGCACGGCTTCAGCGAGTCGTTCAAGGACTACATGATCGACATGCAGACGATGGTGAGGCCATTTAACTACTCTTCGAAAGAAACGTTAAGGGTCATTAAAGAGAACTGCACACCAAGCCTACGGATTTTCTTAAGAGCATACAAAGTGTCGGACCTGGATACGCTAATGATCCTAGCCGATGAGTACGAAGAACTTGAAAAGGAACGGGAAGTTTTCGCACAGGAGAACAAGTTATTTTGCTGGATATGCGGCAAGGTGGGTGTCAGGAGCGTCGATTGCTGCCAACGATCGAGAAATGGCCAGCGATCTCAGCCGCAGAAAGGCGAGCGGGGATCGCACAATGCCACCTCTCCAAACTAACGGGCAAGCTAATCGAGGAGGAGCAGCAGTCGTCCGCAGCTGTGATGATTGGTGGGAACAGCTACAAAGCTACAATAGACACCGAAGCAACGGCAATCTTCGTTAGCGAAGAATTGGCGGACAATATTGCTGCTCTAGGAAGGATTACAAAGACGAGACGGCAAGTTAGGTTGGCAGATGGAATGTGTGGCGGAATTGATGCGCAGCTCGAGGTGGAGGTCAAATTCGGCAACAAACAAGTGACCATGAGCCTGTTGATCTTACCCGGAGTAGTGGATCCACTAGTGTTGGGATGGAACTTCCTGAAACAAGTCGGAACCGAGATAAGATGTGCTGGACACGAGATAATAATACCAGCCAGGAACCGATACAATGGATGGCTCGAGGAGAAGCTATCAGTAGCAGTCGTTCAACAAGTAAACGAGTTGGACGATACTACAGCGTCCCTTGAAGCAGAGCTGGCAGACTTCAGCACAATGACGGGAACATCGAATATGGCAGAACACCAGATCCAAAAGAAGGATGACAAGCCAATCAAGCAGATATACTACCCCAAGAACCCGAAAATTCAAGGGGAAATCAACGCAAAGGTGGACGAGCTTCTCCAAATGGGGTTTCTAGAGCATTCAAAGAGCTCCCCCATCGTGATGGTGAAAAAAATAAACAGGCAAGTGGAGACTGTGTGTCGACTTCAGGCAGATCAACGCGAAGTCAGTGAAGGATGCCTACCCAATGCCCCGCATAAACTACATCCTGGATCAACTAAGGGAAGCGCGGTACATCAGCAGTTTGGACCTGAAGGATGGATACTGGCAAATCCCACTGGAAGAGAGTAGCAGGGAATATACGGCGTTCTCGGTACCAGGAAAAGGTCTGTTTCAGTGGAGGGTAATGCCGTTCGGACTTCACTCGGCGTCGGCAACGTTTCAATACCTAGGATTAGCGTCGTGGTACCGCCGATTTGTACCAGATTTTTCCAGAATCGTCAAACCCCTGAATGACCTGCTGCGCAAAAGCAGTAAGTGGGAGTGGATACCAGAGCACCAGATGGCGTTTTAGGAAGTAAAGGCAAGACTCGTGGCAGATCCGGTGCTAGCATGCCCGGACTTCAGTAGAACTTTCATCCTGCAAACAGACGCCAGCGACTACGGCATCGGAGCAATACTGACCCAGGACACCGAAAAGGGCGAAAGAGTAATCTCCTATTCGAGCCGAACACTGAACGGCGCGGAGAATAACTATTCAACAACGGAAAAAGAGTGCTTGGCAATCGTATGGGCGATCCGGAAGGGTACCACTTTAAGGTAGTAACCGACCACATGGCCCTGAAGAGGCTCAACAGCATCGAAAGCCTTTCAAGAAGGATCGCCAGATGGACCCTGGAGCTACAACAGTACGACTTTGAGATAGCGTACAGAAAGGGTCAGCTAAACGTGGTGGCCGACGCATTATCAAGACAACCACTACCAGAGACGCTACGAGGATTAAGAGAGGCATCGGCGACAATAGCTTCAGGAGGGTGCAGCTGGATCAATGACATGGGCGAAACGATAAGAACCCAACCGCAGAAGTACCCGGACTATGTTATGGATGGTGAGACACTGTACAGAAACATACCTCACCGAGCAGGCAGTGAAGACGTCGCGTCATGGAAGATGTGCGTCCGAAAGTCGCTACGCGAAACAGTGTTGAGGGAAAACCACGACGCAACGTCTGCGGGACACGTAGGAAGCCGGAGGACAATTGCACGGTTGTCAGCCCCATACTACTGGCCAGGCATGCACACAGACGCCCGAGCCCACGTAAGAAAATGCGAGATTTGCATGCGGTTTAAGCCCAATCAGATGCAGGCGGCCGGGAAGATGTTGACCCAAGTGCCGGACGAACCGTGGGCCACGGTATGCGCAGACTTCGTTGGACCCCTACCAAGATCTAAGTACGGGAACCAAATGCTGCTGGTCATGATAGACAGGTTTTCGAAATGGACGGAACTGGTGCCCCTGCGCAGTGCGACAGCAGAGTCGCTCAAGAAGGCGTTTAGGGAGCGCATAATCGCAAGGTACGGGGTCCCGAAGGTGGTCATAACGGACAATGGAGTACAGTTTGCAAGCCGCATCTTTAAAAGTTTCCTGGCTGAGATGGGTATCAGTCAACAATCGCAGGGCAGGACCAGAGAAACTGGGACGAGAAGTGGCCGGAGATTATGCTAGCAGTGAGCACGAGCACATCGGAATCCACCGGCCATACACCGGCGTTTCTTACCCAGGGAAGGTAACCACGTCTACCCAGCAGCCTATATGATAAGGAAACCCTAGGCACTGGACGAGCTACGGAGACCCCTGAGGAAAATGCCAACAAACTGAGAGAGGTATTCAAGATCGTGCGGCGAAATATGGAAAAGGCGTCCCAGGACCAAGCCAGACACTACAATCTGAGAAGGAGGCAATGGTCACCAGCGGTGGGCGACATAGTGTGGGCCAAGGAACATCACCTGTCCAAAGCGGCTGAGGGATTCGCTGCAAAACTGGCCCCGAGGTACGATGGCCCTTACCAGGTCGTAGATTTCTCGCCACACACAGTCGAAGAAAGAAAGGACAGTTCATGTTGGCGAGCTCAAGCAACAACAAAACGAGCAGACAGCAGAAACGTCAGATGTCTAACAACAGGTACGAAGCGACAGGATAAGGTGTCAGGCCGAAGCGAGAGTCATCCATACGCCACACGGAAAGGACAATCAGGATAACACAAGGACATGGATAAGGATTTCACGTTGATCCAGACTGCGAGGCCACAGGATTATGCATCAGGTCTAAGCGAGAGTCATCCACACGCCACGCAGAAAGGTCAACCATAAGGATAGGTCACAAGGACGTGGAAAGGGATGGATGGTGATCCCGACCACGAGGCAACAGGATTCAGCGTCGGGCAGTTGCCAGAGTCATCCGCGATTACGCCAGGCGGAAGGGACAACCGCAACGCCACGTAGAAGAGAGTATGCGCGGAGGGAGACAAGCAAAACAAGTCGCGCAGTTCAGACATACATCGTAGCATCCGGAGATTCTATACGGAAAGCGCCGGACGAGCTCGTCTAGTTGTTACCCGAGGAAAAGGGGAGGACGATGCAGAATCAGATCTACACCGTAGCCAGCTGGTCACAAAGGACAGAAACACGCACCACACCAACAGTTAACTAAAAACGAAAAAAAGAACGGGGCATGCATGGGCCGCACCAGCAGGCTGAAATTCAAAGGGGGCTTAATGCAGGATGCAGAAACGGACATCATAATAGTTACTTGCTGTCCCGGTTACAAAGTGAATGCGAAGTCCTCTCCGCACCCGCTCTCGAAAGCGGTCAATATGGAGTCAGATGCTGCCAACAGAGGACGAGTCCAGAGCAAGAGAGGGATGAGATGAAAAGGAGTGAAAGAAATGCAGAAGAAACTTACCTATGAAAGTTGCAAAATCACCACAAGCCAGGGAAGGGGGCGCCTCGATGGGCGATCGATTGGCACTGGACGATAGTGCGATCGATGGGCACACGAAAATGGAAATATTGGCCGAGGTGGAAATATCGCAACGAGTAGGTGGCAACGCCGCACCGTCGGTATCGATAGTCGCATAAACATCGATCACGCACGGAAAGGAGTGGGACGCAGCAATGAGCACCGAGCTGGGGATCGATAGCCCATGAGTATCGATGTCCCAGCGGAAACATGGGAGATATCGGCGCGGGAGATTTCAAGTGGCTACGAGGAGGATGACCAGCGCTGTAGAAGCTCAAGGGAGTTAAGAGCGTCGAGGGAGCATCGAGGGAGCAACGAGGAAGCCCCGCCGGAATCACAAGGACTCGAAGGCTAGGACATGCAAGGAAACGCCGGAGAGTAGAAACAAGTTTTAGATGTTTCCCGAAGTAAGGGGGGAATGTGAGGAGTTGAATAACTCCCCACAAATAGAAGCAGTAGCAGATGGCCGGCCGAGGAGAGTTTGGAGACTTGGATGGAGAACGAGAGAGTTTGGAGACCAAGGATGGAGAGGGAGAGAGTTTTGAGACCAAGGATGGAGATCGAGAGAGTTTGGAGACCAAGGATGGAGAGCGAGAGAGTTTGTAGACCAAGAGAGAATGGAGACTTCGCGGGCAAGGCAGGAGTGCCGTGTGCAAAAACAGGATAACGGAGTTCCACCGGACTTTGGACTCTCCCGTGAACTTTGGACCGGGAGAGGAAGTGCCACATCTCGGCAGTGGAGCGGCACACAGGCGTTCCATAAGCATCACGGGAATCAGCGGGACGGCAACAGTGGGCGGAGCATCGATTGGAAGCGGTACGTGAAGGTCAACCAGGAGTCACGGACTTTAGACTCGGAGTGGAGAGATCCAGCGGGCCGTGCGCAAAAGGGAAATAACGGTTCCCGGAGGCCCTATATAAGGCCGCAGAACGCTGGCAGCTGGATCAGTCGATCACGAGGAGTCAAACCTTCAAGATCAGTTTAAGTACCAAGTGAACAGTCAGTCAAGTAAGTAATCTACGAGGGAGCCACAACCAAGCGAGTCGTCGGAAGCAGCGCCGTGGGAAGCACACAAGGAGCAAGATCGCCACGTCGAGAGGTTCGGGATTGGGACATCAGGAATCTCCGAATTGAGACACAGGTGGCTGAGTTCTGGAAGGCATCACGCGGCTAAGTCAAGGCGTTTCTTTTCCAACTTTGTCACGACCACACCCTGGCGAGTCGCCCGGCGGGTCTGACAGAAACAAGCAAAAGAGTCCTACGACGAAGAACCGTCCGCTTGGGGAGGAAAGTTGTCTGCGACCCAGCGTGCCTTGGCCGACCAAGCAGGACCTGGCGTGACGGACGAGCGGTAGATCGATTTGCGGTTTCAAGGGGCGGACGCCTGGAGAGCCCTGCGATTACCGGCGAAGATCCCGAACAGCAACCGCCCAACTCCCCGAGTGCCAGAACGACGAGATACTGGTCAGAAGACAGCGCAGAGGACATCGACAACGACGCCAGCAGACATTTCCGGCAGCCACGTTACCATCGCCGCGCGGAGCTCATTGGGGAGCGCAGGACCGTCGCGGACATCACGCATTAGGGTGAAGCCGGGTGAAACGTTCGTCTGCGCTAGGCGTAAAGCAAAGTGAACTGCTAGACAGCTTCCTGGCGGCAGCCTTGACTGTCAGCGCGATCTGAGCAAGAACCTAGCGGGACCGTCCGGGGCAGAGTCAGGGACAGGTATTGCCTTGAAAGGCTTCGGCCTGGAGAGCAAGGCTTGTTCACCCTAGTCTGAGAACGGTGACGCTTCCCTAAGCCCACAAGGCCGAACTCTCTGCGGCTCTCTCTCTAAGGCGCAACAAGCGACCCCGAGGCAGCGCGTCGGCAAGCAAGCAGAGGCGGCCACTACTACAGTCCCGAAACCCAGAAGCCAGTGGAAGCCGAGTCAACGCGTCGAGGAGCCAGAAAGAGGAGCGCCAGCAGCCGGCGGAACCAGAGCCAGGAGATACCGAAGCCAGCCCAGCCACACACCCGCTGTACAAATACGACGAGAATAAATCCCACTGTTACCATTTGATCCCTTTGTTTTCTCACCGATCTACGTGGCAATCACGTCATATAAATTTGGTGGGACGAATACACAATCTTCTGAGCTAGCCGCACGAATCTCGCAGCGAGCAGGCACAAAAATCAGTTCGTTACAGAGCTTTCATTTAAGGTGGTACAGAATATTAAATTCGACTTGGATACAGTGTAAGAATAAGGCTGTGAAGAATGAGATAAAGTGGAATATGTCGTTTGAAAAACTTGACAAAAAGATCGGCTATTACCTGATCAGTTGTAGCGGTAATATTTTCAAAAGATACTGAAACAGGATAACTGAAGGACTTACTTGAATTCCTATTCCTAGTTTCGAATTCCTTTACCATCATATGCAGAACATACCCTTCAGTTCTGCAGTAGGGACGCGGTGACATGGCTCAAGGCAAAAACGTCAGCAGAGAAGTCGGCGCAGCGTAGAAGACTGCCTACGAAAACGATCGTGCAACAACGAGAGGCAAATATTCGGAGCTTCCCTCTCTTTCTTTGTCTTATAATCTGCCTGCACTCGGCACTCTCAGAGACAAATTTCGGCAGGTCCGTTATTTCTTTTGAGTCTCTCCGTTATGTTCGGCTAGCGACTTATGTTTCGGCGGAAAAATTTTCGTTTTCAAAAATTTATTTTGTATTTTTTACTCAAAACGTAAAAATTATGTAATCGGATATTTTTGGCTCTAGAAAGGGTATAGGTGCAGTGGCACGCGCCAACAGCAAAGAGAAAGGAAAAGAAATCAAGTTAAGGAGTGAGAGGAAGACTTTGTTCATTCTGTTTGAGTTATTGAAAGAGAAGCAAGCTATTTAAATTGTGCGCAGCAGATTTACTTTTTTCGTTTTTTAGAGTAAAAATAAAAAAGTCAGGTAAGTGTTACATTAAAATGAAGATGTTGTGCATTGAGCTTAGTTTAAAGTATTAAGGTATTCAATGGGTTCCGTTAGCCGAAAGTGGATGATAAAATGTTTTGCGCCAATAAAAATCCTGCAAAAGGGTGAAACACAGATCTAAAAGGTAAATATGCAAATAAACCAATACAACGCATTTTTTAAACATATGCCCATAAATTTTTTCAGGAGCGTTGGCCAAAGATTTGGAGGACCCGGACAAAGGTTTATGGAAGGCGAAATTAAAAAGCAAATTAACGTAACATAAAATTAGGCTTACTAACAATAATTGTCCTTCAACAGAAAACATAAATAACATTATTTAATTAAAATATATTTAAAAGTAAATACAAATTTATGTATTTTAAATTCTATAAGTAAAAGCTCATGGGAAAAATTCTGATTGTCACAAGTGATTTCACTTGGGACGTGTCACTTGCAAGTGATTTCATAAGTGAAAACTCATGGAAAAAATCGGATTTTCACAAGTGATTTCACTTGGGACGTGTCACCGGCACGTGACAGGCCATACGAAAAATGAGTATAAGGAACAAGTGAAATCCCGTGCGACTTTGAAAAATTTTCATTTGAATTTTCACTTGTGAAAATGCGGACATCCCATACAATTTTCTATATGGAGCGTCACTTGTTCTTCACTTGTGCAAGAGGACATGTCCCACTGGACTCACAAGGTGATTCACAAGTGAAACTTTTTTTTTGGAACTGAAGGGTATGAACAGAACAAAACATATACGAGGTGTCCCTGGCATATATTTACGGTAATATTTTTGGGCTTTATTTTTTAAAGTATATTGTCCAACACCTCGGAGGCCGTTTGGTCAGGGGAAGGCCGAGAAAAAAATATTTGTTTTTAGGCAGAGCTACTGATAGGGGTTTTGGTGCGGCAGATTGTGTTTCTCCAGAGCCAACTTAACAATAACATCAACACAAAATGGCACTGCACCCTCTACGGACAACGCACAAGGCAATATATGTAAATCACTTAAACAAAAAACAGAACATAAAATTCAAATTGTAAATAGATTTACTATGAGTTTGCACATAATAGAATAAATCCACTCGCAAAGCGAACGTAACAGTGATTTTAATCAATTTAAGGACAGAATATTAAAAGGCAAAAACAAAAACAAATAAAAGTTCGGAGCGCAGAAAAACACGACCGTTCACTTTAAAAGTTTAGTACCTGATATGATATCAATATGGTATTTTTCAAACCACATTGATATGCACACATATCAAATTTGTGACCAAACTATGGTATTTTCAATACGAGTGTGGTGTTTTTCAATAGCAAGCTTATATGCTTTCATATCAAACTGATATTCTTTCATATCAAACTGGTGTTCTTTCATATCATAATGATATTTATTATTATCAGATTGCTATGTTTGTAATATCAATACTTATCAAGTAAATACAAATGAATTTGGGATACTTACCATTTGCAAAATCAAATAAAAAAGCGCAAATTGTTCCACTTTTATATAAAAACCTTTCGTCGAATGTCTGAGTGAGCGCGGCAATTCAGTCAAACATAATCTTTAATACTTTAAAACATCAAATTGATATGTATTCATATCAATATGATACGGATTCACATCAACATTTGTAATTGATATAATTTGGTATCATATTGACATGAATTCGCATTATTTTGATATGCAAAAAGTGATAGGTGGAAATTGGAAGACTATCAAACGGGTATTGTTCCGATTTTTTTCTTT
Source organism: Drosophila suzukii (assembly GCF_043229965.1). Lineage (NCBI taxonomy): Eukaryota > Metazoa > Arthropoda > Insecta > Diptera > Drosophilidae > Drosophila > Drosophila suzukii. The sequence goes on along the minus strand of NW_027255896.1, from coordinate 38,325,771 downwards.
GTACGCTGAAAATAACAGAAAATTAACATAAACAGGAAATTACATAATTTATAAACTTGTTGATTATTTGGTAATTTGCTCATGAGCGTAGCTTGTGATTTTTGTCAATTTTTGATCAGTATAAGTAGCACTGGTGTATTGTCCTTTTAGCAAAGACTAGCTTAACCGACGTGTTTGTGTTTTAAATCGGTATTTTGGTGGTAATCTAATATTGAAAACTGAACTGTACTAAATTAGCACCTAATCCTGTGCCTTTTGTTGTTTTTTTCAAAACCTTTGGTGTTCTTTCTCATAGCTCTCTGCAATCCCTTTCCCGCTACTTTTCACTTAAACTGTTGTCGTGCATATTTTGTTTGTGTTTCGCAAGACACACTCAGTCGTTAGAAAAGTTATTTTCTCGCGCTTTTCCTGACTGCGCGCTTTTTTACTTTTGTGTTTTTGTGTGCTTAATTCTTTATTTTTGATCCCGGTGTCAAATTGACTAATATATTTTTTTTTATTTCGTTTTATTAAAAATCTTTTTTAAATTTAAAGTTCTTAAATAGTAATTTTTAAATATAAATAAGAAAGAATGCTATAGTCGGGTACCTCGACTATCACATACACCATACTCAGCTAAATGGACCAAAGGAAAATGGAGATATGCAAGCAGCAAAGCGAGATTGAAATGCGCCACCCCGCGATCTCAATATATGGTTATATGGGCGGTAGACAGATTTAAGCGTTATGGCCGTTAGAGTGGGTGTGGCAAACTTTTTTTGGGTCAATCAATAGGTATTGACGAGACTAATACATTTTAGCTAAAATCTTTTTCTAGCATGAAAATTGTGGGCGCCACAGGCGCTTTGTGGGCGTTAGAGAGGGCGTGGCAAACTTGTTTATTAGGTATTTTTTATTAGGTATTCACGAGACTAATACATTTCAAATTAAATTTGTTTTCTAGCATACGAATTGTGGGTGCCACAGGGTTGTGCGGTTTGTGGGCGTTAGAGTGGGCGTAGCATGCTCGCGTAACAAACTTGCGCTGTGTACAAGGGTACGGAATCTAAAATCCCAATTCTATCTTTGATAGTTTCGGAGATATCCGAGTTCATATTTACGATTATTTGAAGTTCATGGGCGGTTTGTGGGCGTTAAAGTGGGCGTGGCAAACTTTTTTTTAAGTCAATCGATAGGTATTGATGAGAACAATACATTTCAGTTTTATTCTAGCATCAAAACTGTAGGAGCCACAGTTTTGGGCGGCGTGTGGTCGTTAGAGTGGGCGTAGCCTAGCTCTTATAGCTTCCGAGATCTCAGCGTTCATCCGGACGGACAGACAGAAGGACAAACGGACATGGCTTGATCGACTCGGCTAGTGATTCTGATCAAGAATATATATACTTTATGGGGTCGGAAACGCTTCCTTCGGCCTGTTACATTCTTTCCGACGAATCTAGTATGCACATTTACTCTACGAGTAACGGGTATAAAAATTGATCTCTTTTTTTCTAAGAATGATTGCCAGATCGGATCGTCATAAAATGATGTTTTCATTTATTGTGGCCTCTGCAAGACAGTCATAACTCCTTCTGGGCAGAGTTAAAGATTGTATTGATTAGCGTGATGGATTTTCTGCGCGTTGGATTGTGCCTCCTTCGTGGAAAGGGACCGTGATTTGAATGACTATGTGGCACTGACCGATGATTGTTTTACGAAACTCTGTGATAAGCTTATAAAAATAGTTGTTAATTCAAAGAGTTTAAGGTCGACCTTGATGGTAAAAAAATGTCATTGGGACACCTTAACGCAACAAGACCGCTCCTTTAAAAAGTGTGGGGGTGAAGCCCAATTTAAAATTTTTATCCCATCTATGATGGCAGCTATGTCGCAATTGGGGGTCTAGAGCTTCGGTGGCGGCAGTACCCATATGTACTGAATGCTCTGGAGGAGCGCCTGGTTCCGCAAGTCAACCTGAGGGGTCAAACAGTACGGATCCTTCTTTGCCTATAGGTGAAGTAAGCTCTGTAGAAATCCCTGGCCACGATACTCAGACGCACGATCCTCAGATTCTCTCTGTTGTTCCGTATAGGAAGCCTATCAAAATTGAAGGGGTCTTAATATGAAACTGCCAAAGCTTTACGCTGACCAATATATTTCAGTTAAAGTTTTTTATCTAGCATGAAAATTGTGGGCGTCACAGGCAAACTTTTTTTAGGTCAATCGATAGGTATTGATGAGATGATTTCAGTTAAAATTTTTATTCTAGCATCAAAACTGTGGGAGCCACAGTTTTGGGCGGTTTGTGGGCGTTAGAGTGGGCGTGGCAATCTGCTGAAACAAACTGGCGCTGCGTAAGAAGCTCAGGAATCCGCAAAATCTCAGTAGCCTAGCTCTTTTAGTTTCCGAGATCTCAGCGTTCATCCGGACAGATAGACGGACAGACGGACATGGCTAGATCGTCTCGGCTAGTGATCCTGATCAAGAACATATGTATATACTTTATGGGGTCGGAACCGCTTCCTTCTGCCTGTTACATACTTTCCGACGAATCTAGTATACCCTTTTACTCTACGAGTAACGGGCATAAAAACTTTATTTAATTTACTTTTACACTGGTTACAATATTTTGGAAGAACACCGACTTGCTGTTGACAAGTCTCAAACTGAACTCATTCTCTAACTCCTACTTCATTTACGATCATACCTCGGTTTTAAGCTTTAGAGCTTTTTGTGGGTGGGACTTATTGCTTTTGACTGATTCTCTAAATTTTGACTTTGGACTTCAGACTTGGGTCCCGAAATCTGAGTATCCTGATTTGTGGGAACGGGCCGATAGTCTGAACAGGGGCTCGTTCTAATTGTTTAGTCTATAAACTGTGGTTTTTTGTTTCATGGAAATTTCCTTTGGCTTGCTTATAGTTCGGTAATTTTCCATTGGCTTGTTGACAATTAAATTTGGGTTCTTAAATCTTAGAGGGTGTCTCGACCCTTCAGTTCTGCAGTAGGGACGCGGTGACATGGCTCAAGGCAAAAAGCTTGTTTGTTTTTTTTGTGCCTAAAACGCTGTGCCACTGTTGACGTCAGCAGAGAAGTCGGCGCAGTGTAGAAGACTGCCTACGAAAACGATCGTGCAACAAAGATAGTCAGATATTCGGAGCTTCCCTCTCTTTCTTTGTCTTATAATCTGCCTGCACTCGGCGCTCTCAGAGACAAATTTCAACAGGTCCGTTATTTCTTTTGAGTCTCTACTTTATGTTCGGCTAGCGACTAATGAGGAAACATTTTCGTGGCACAGCGACATGTGAATGCCCTAATATTTTAGGAGCATTATTGTATATCGAAAAAAAAAACTTATATTGTTTTATTAAAGTAAATTATTTGATTATAGTAAAATTAAGTAAATTGAATTTACTTTTAATGTTATGCTTACGTATTGTACATTAATATTACAATATAACTTTTTAGTTAAGTTATAGAAATTTAGTTCGTTAAAATTTATTTAAAAATTTAAAACATTTTAATAGTACCGTTTTTAAAGAATTCATTTTGTATTTTTTACTCAAAAAAGTAAAAATTATGTAGTCGGATATTTTTGGCTTTAGAAAGGGTATAGGTGCAGTGGCACGCGCCAACAGCGAAAAGAAATTAAAAGAAATCATGTAAAGGGGTAAGATAATTACTTGATTCATTCTGTTTGAGTTATTGAAAGGGAAGCAAGCCATTTAAATTGTGCGCAGCAGATTTACTTCTTTCGTCTTTTTAAGTGAAAATAATAAAGTCAGGAAAGTGTTACATTAAGTTGAAGATGTTGTGCATTGATCTTAGTTTAAAGTATAAAAAAGTACAAAATATATATTAGCATCCAAGTTCTGTATTTTACTTAAGAGCAGGACTTACCTTGGTTTGAAGACAAACCATAATTGGTGACCCCAGACGATTCAAACATCTGCAATCAAAGCGAACGCACCTCGACTTACTTAGAACTTCAACATAACCTCAAACAATGCCGGATAACGAAGACTTCGTCGACGCGCAGGAACCACTGCAAATTCCTGATGCAAGTGCTGTGAACTCGGTATTTGCCAAGATGCCCTTCCCTCAACTACATTCTATTACCAACATCGAAATGTTTTTCACCAAACTGGAAAGCTGGTTTTTGCTGCAAGGTCTCGGTGCACGCAAAGAACAGGAGAAATTCGCAGCAGTAATTGCGTATGCTGATCCCAAATACCTGGATCAAGTGCACGATCTTGTCAATAACCCACCACAAACAAACCCGTACTCAACCCTCAAGCAAGCAATTTTGTCAAAATTTGCCGAATCAGAGATGGTGCGCCTCGACAGACTTGCGACAGGAATTCAACTAGGTGACGGTCGTCCAAGTCATCTACTCAGCCAACTACAGCAAACTAACGCCACCAATGACGAATCGGTTGTACGTCGCTACTGGATCAAGCGCTTACCACCTCCCGCGCGTGCTGTAATCTGCTCGAAAGCTCTCCCAACACCACCCTCGCCCAGCTTGCAACTGCTGCCGATGCTCTGATGGATTCCCTTAACTACGACACTTCAGATCACATGTGTGCAGTATCACAGCAAAACACCCACCACGCTTCACAGGAGGATCGCATCACACAGCTGGTTAAACGTCTGGATGACAATGACAAGATGCTACACCAGATTAACAACAAGCTGAGTCAGCTCCTTGGCACCACCTATCAGCAACGCGGTCGGAGCTACAATCGATCGGCCAGCAACAACAGTTTCCGCAGTAACACACCATCCAGGGACAATTCTAACCCTCAATTTTGCTGGTACCACAACAAGTACGCAGACAGTGCCCAACGTTGCATCCAACCGTGCTCTTTCCATGCCAACAACAGTTCAAAAAACTAAGCTCCACCGTTGGAAATCAACAAGGCAGCTCCGACGGTCGTAACGCAAATGCCTCACAACGCTACCCATTGTTTAACATAAACATCTGCAGAATTTCATCCTCCAACCGTCTCTTCGTTCCGGACTCCAAATCGGGTAAAAGTTTTCTCATCGACACTGGAGCTGACGTATCTGTTATACCACCAAAAACAATTAATCGAGACATCAAAGCTAATAACAACCATACACTATTCGCAGCCAATGGAACAGCAATCCATACTTTTGGTACCACCCGCCTTACGCTGGATCTCGGCTTGCGCCGCCCTTTCACATGGATTTTTACCATAGCCGATACGAAAATCCCAATCATTGGCTCAGACTTCTTGCAGCACTTTAATCTCCTGGTTGATCTTAAAAACTCGAAGTTAGTTGATGTCAAAATACGCCTATCATGCTGCGGTATATTTAGCCAACAATCAATTGCGGAGATCAGGACATATAACATCCACTGCGAATTCTCCAAGCTATTGGAAGAATTTAAGGACATCACACAGCTTAACTCATCTCCTCCTCAAGCAACAACCGCCAACGTTACACACTGCATTGAAACCAAAGGCTCTCCACCATTCGCTAGGCCCAGAAGACTTACCCCAGAAAAATTCCAAGCAGCAAAAATTGAGTTCCAGTATCTGATCAACCTCGGCGTTTGCCGCGCGTCAAAAAGCCCTTACGCCTCCCCGTTACACATGGTCCGTAAGGCTAGTGGTGAATGGCGTCCATGCGGCGATTACCGAGCTCTCAATGCCCAAACCACCCCAGATCGGTATCCCTTACCACACATTCAAGACTGCACTCACATATTTTTCGGGAAGCACGTATTTTCAAAGATCGATCTAAACCGAGCATACCATCAAATTCCCATCGAGGCTCGAGACATCCCCAAAACGGCCATAACTACACCTTTTGGATTATTCGAATTCACCCACATGACTTTCGGACTGTGCAACGCGGCGCAAACATTCCAACGATACATGCATTCCGCATTCTCAGAGATGGATTTTGTCTTCGTTTACCTCGATGACATCGCGGTTGCATCAGTTAACATGGAGCAGCACCAACTTCACCTCCGCAAAGTATTTGAACTACTGCGCTAATTCAACCTCACCATAAATCCAGCTAAATGTAGTTTCGGAAAGAAGTCGATCGATTTCTTAGGCCATCATATCGATTCAAACGGCATCAAACCACTGCCAGAGAAAGTAAAGGCCATTTCGGATTTCCCTCTGCCCAAAGTCGCAAAGGAGCTACGCAGGTTCTTGGCAATGATTAACTTCTACAGGCGATTCTTGCCAAATGCAATTCAACATCAGACACCGCTAAACCATCTTATCCCTGGAAATAAGAAGAATGACTCAACTCCAATCACTTGGACTGCCGCTACTATCAACGATTTCGGTGAATGTAAGCGAACTCTTGCAGAGGCAACGTTACTTGTACACCCAGCACCCTCTGCGCCACTTTCTCTCTGCACAGATGCAAGCGATTTCGCAGTTGGAGCAGTACTACATCAAGTCGTGAGCGGTCAGTTTCAACCAATGGGATTTTTCAGTGTAAAGTTAACTGAAACGCAACGCAAGTATAGCACATATGATCGAGAACTGCTCGCTATATACCTCAGCATCAGACACTTTCGCTACATGCTAGAAGGAAGAACGTTTGACATTCGCACAGACCACAAACCTTTGGTATACGCTTTTTCGCAAAAACCTGAAAAAGCCTCCCCACGGCAACTTCGACAATTGGATTTCATTAGCCAATTCACTACCTCTATCGTGCATGTGGCTGGAATTGAAAACACTACTGCTGACGCGCTTTCCCGCATCTCAACCATCCAACGCGAAATTATCGACTACAACCAACTCAGCATCGCACAAGCAAGTTGCAAAGAACTTAAACGACTACTGAAGGACAACACCACTGCATTGCAGTTGAAGTCAATCTGCATTCCCAACTCTACCAATTCAATAGTTTGCGATTTATCTACTTCCAGCGTGCGACCTTTTGTTCTAGAGCCTCTAAGGAAGAACGTCATCAGAAAACTACACAACATTTCTCACAGTGGAGTTGGATCAACTATAAAACTTATCAAGCAACGCTTCGTATGGCCCTCAATGCACAAGGAGATTTCTCAATTTGTACACCTTGCCTCTGCACTCATCGGCTCGTGGATCTCAAGATTTGGAGTTCCAGCCCGCATCACAACGGATCAGGGCAGACAGTTTGAGTCCCAATTGTTCCATGAATTGTCACGACTGCTAGGAATAGACCACCTTCGCACAACAGCATATCACCCACAAGCAAACGGAATCATCGAACGCGGGCACAGAACACTTAAAGCAGCCATTATGTGCAAAAATCGTGTAAATTGGCCACAAAAACTTCCACTGATCCTGCTCGGGTTGCGTTCAGCATTCAAGCCAGACATCCAAACAACATCAGCACAACTTGTGTACGGAACAACCCTTCGCCTTCCTGGAGAATTTTTTCATCAAAAGTCCAATTTCCAACCGCAAACTGACTTCGCAAAGGAACTGGAGGAAATCATGCGAGAAATACGGCCCATCCAGACGGCACATCACGACTCCTCCAAGCCATTTGTTTTTAAAGAGCTGAAACAGGCAAATCACGTCTTCCTACGCAACGACACCGTCCGTGGATCCCTTCAACGGCCTTACGATGGACCTTTTGAAGTGAAAGAAAAGCAATCCAAATACTTCACTATAAACACCGGTACTCGATGCATTAAGGTGTCTATAGACCGACTCAAGCCAGCCTTCATCGAAACTCCGCAGCCAATTATTCCACCCCTAAATCCATCCATTCAGCAACAGGATCGAAGACACCGCAACGACCCCTGCTGTTAACCAATCTTCAAGACCTCGTCGTACAATTAGACTCCCTGTTCGTTTTACAACATGAAGTCTAGGGGGAGTACTGTGGCGATCATGTTTTCTGCCATCTGGCATAAATATGCAAATAACAAAAAAAAAAGCATTTTTTTAACATATGCCCATGAATATTTTCAGGAGCAAAGGTTTGTGGCGATCATGTTTTCTGCCATCTGGCATCGCTGAAAACTCCTCAGAATAGATTGGTATCAAAAAACCTGTCTGGGCACACTCTTCGAAGAACCACGCTAAAAAGCCCACTAAGAAAACAGATCTCAATTCTGAACAATTCACTCAGTATAAAAAAGTACAAAATATATATTAGCATCCAAGTTCTGTGTTTTACTTAAGAGCAGGACTTACCTTGGTTTGAAGACAAACCATAGGTTTAAGGAAGTCGATGACCAATGTAAAAAGGAAATTAACGTAACATTAAACTAGGCTTACTAACAATAATTGTCCTTTAACAAAAAACATAAATAACATTATTTAATTGAAATATATTTAAAAGTAAATACAAATTTATGGATTTTAAATTCTTTTTCATGAGTGAAAACTCATATTTCACAAGTGATTTCACTTGGGACGTGTCACCGGCACGTGACAGGCCATACGAAAAATGAGTAAAATGAACAAGTGAAATCCCCTCGGACTTCGAAAAATTTTCATTTGAATTTTCACTTGTGAAAATGCGGACATCCCATACAATTTTCTATATGGAGCGTCACTTGTTCTTCACTGGTGCAAGTGGACATGTCCCACGGGATTCACAAGGTGACAAGTGAAACTTTTTTTTTTGGAACTGAAGGGGAGGGTGACTGCATAATGTGTGCATGTATGTGTAGGTGTGTGGACATGTACAAATTAAGTTTCTCACTAGTGAATTGATTAAAAAAATGTATTTTTATTTCTAACAATCACTTATTCACTATTACAGTTTTACAATAGGTCGAACTTATTTAATTCACTGCTCTTCTATTTATTCTCGATATAATGTTGTGCTCGATTCGGATCTCAAAAACGGACTGCCTGCTCTCTAGTTCAATGATCAACAATCAAACCTCGGCTTAAGAGATTTTATCCCCAAAAATTGATAAAGAGAATGACTCAAGAGAGTCGGAAAATAGGATGATGCAATTTGCCAATTAAATTCGAAGTCCAATCTTGGCCGGAAATTGGTGTTTACATTAGCGGAGTTTAGGGACCGCTTTGGGGATCTTTTTGTTTACGTTAGCGGACTCAGGGCTCGCTTGGGGCTCCGATTGTTTACAATATCGGTTCGGATGTTTACAGCATCCGTTTGATTCGGACTGCGTGAAATTGATCTGGGTGGGAATGATTTGGAGGCCTGCTTGGCAGAAATAGCTGACCACGGATTTATCTCGGGTCTGTCAGAGTTATTTGGAAATTAGCTCTTGGCTCAAAGTTGTTCATAAATTGGGTAAGAGCCCCTAAATAATGTGTCATATAACTCCCCCAATTCTAAATTGAATCGTCCCTATTCATTGGAACTGTTGGGTTTATTGAATGTAATTGATTGGTTAGTTCGACAATGATATTTTCTTCTAGGGTATTTTCATTGTCGGGTGTATTATTTATCTCAATATCGGAAATATTGCTTTCTGGTTCGATTTCTATACGAATTTGCCATGGTTTGAATATTAAAAATTTTCTGAATTTGATTATAATCATAATAATTAAATATATTAATGCTAATATGATTAATATTAACGTAACTGGTATTTGAGTTTGTTTAATTTGAATAAATGGATTTAGTATGTTAATATTATCAAATGAGAGTTCCGAATCATTAGATATAATATATTCGGATATTAAAAAATCTGTATATTTTCGAGCTGTGATGTATTCCAATATCTTATTGTCTACATTGGTGTAGGAAATATTATTAATTATAGAGGTGCCATTAAAAGTAATTAAATATGACCCATTTAAATGAGTGTCATTAACTGTATTTTCTCCATTTACAAAAATGGCTCCATCTTGGATTACATCTACTTTTTTATTTTTTTCTCTGATTTTGTTACAAAAAGATTTTTCTCCATTTAGTAATCTGGTGAAACAAGAACCTTCTGGGTTAAGTGTGCAATAATTGTTAAATATTTCTGTCTTAAAATTAGACATTACATAGTACTTATTTCTACATTTTGCGACGTGATTATCAATTAATAATTTTCCATCATCATGTGAAATGGATCTTGAATTGTAAACGTCACAGCGATCGGTAATAATAGGGTATTTTATGTAAATTATAATAAGATCTTGATGCAAAGCGATTTTAAATTCAGATATATCCAAAAGGTCTGTTATAACTACAGGTCTATTTTCGTGTTTATAAATTTCTTGTATATCGTCGTTGTTTAGAATTTTAGTATTAAATACATCGATTTTGGCGAGTGTAATTGTGTCCATTAAATTCATAAGATCGTAAGTAAGCAAACGCAGACGATATTTTCTAAGCGGAATTTCTAGATCTTTAAAGGCTGTTTTGAATTCTTCAGATAAAGATTTTATCTCTTTAAATATTTTAGAATTAATAACGAATTGATCGTTATTATTTTGTATTAAATCATCGATTTTATTTTGGACAGTTATGAAATCATCATGATCTGGTGTTCCCGCTATCCATTTCCAAATAGTGCCTATTTCATTAATGCCTCTTTTCGATCTACTGGGTATAATTTGGGAGATAAGTATTTGGATAATTTTTAAATCGTGGGATATTTCCCAAAGAAAATTGTTGCTGTCGTGACTCTTCAGAAATTCTGTTTCAAGATTAATTATATCTCTATAAAGACTTATATTAGTTATATGAAATAAATCTGCGTATGATTCATAAATAAGAACATCTTTGGTATCCTTGTAAAGAAGGAAATCATGGTTCGTGTAATCCATAATTTCGGATTTGGTTGTAGCTACCAGCAGTAATAAGTACATTATTGAAATCATTATCTGTAATTTGAGACAAATTATTTTATATTATCTTTATGAATCGTACGGTTTCTGTTATTTATAATAACTTTATTAGGGAGATTTTCCTTAACTACTTGTTTTTTGTATCTAGAATTTAGCTTGTTTCTTTCCCCATGTTTCTTTTCGTAAATTACCTCTCCTACGTGATAATTCTTATTTTGTCTATCTTTATTGTGGGAATGCAACATTTTCTCTTGAGCTTGTTGCAATAATTTAGGCATATCTTCGTGTTTGATTTTATTAAATAGTATGTCAAAAGGTCGTTGGTTGGTTATTGAGTGAATTGTTAAATTATATTTTTGTGCTGCTTTAATAATAATTTCGGAATAATCAACTAAATTAAGCTCATCTTTAATGCAGCGAGCAATTTCTGTTAAAGTAGAGTGTGCCCTTTCTATTTGTCCGTTGGACGTACTATGTCGAGGATCTGCAAAGAATAGAGATATCCCAATTCTTTGAGCAAAGGATTTAAATTGGGATGAAGAGAAACTTGGTTCGTTATCATCAAAGATTTGGCTAATGGAAATTGTTGTAAAATTTCTGAAACTTTATTTTCTATATTTAGTTTGTTAGGGATTTCTTTTACGACCAAATATTTCGAATAGGAATCTATACAAGTAATGAATATAAGATTTTGGGCGTAATATATGTCAAGATGCAAATTTTCACCTTCTCTTTCTGGAATAGGCGCTTGACCGATAGAAATCTGTACTGGGTGTCTGTTGTATTTGTTTTGATTGCAGATTGTGCAATTCTTTATAAATTTCTTAAGCTTTTTGTATAAATTAGGCCAATAATAGAGTCTAGTTATTTGCTTATAATTTTCATCAATCCCTCTATGAGTTTCTGTGATAATCACGGATCTGTTTTCAGCGTCTTCGACATCCTGGACAAATGTCTTAGTGTATAAAAATGTATTTATAAAATTGTCTTTAAGTGGTTTTTGAATTCTATAAAAATCTTCTAGAGTACGGTGAACTTCTATTGTTATATTGGGTGGAATATATTCTCTTAATATTGATATTAAATATTTCTGGAGTATCATACTCTATTATATGTCTAGTATTTCCGAATACATTAATCGACTCATGTATTGTATACCTCCCCGTTGCTATTAGCAATTGTTGCTTAAACTGGTTTAAGGGTTTTCGGGTTTCTTGTATAACATTCTCAAAACTACTCTCTGCTGAATGCTGAGTATTTTGATCTGAGACCGATTCATTACTTTCCGTTAAGTTATTAATTTGTATCCTTGATAAAGCGTCCGCAACAACATTTGTTGCTCCTGGCTTATAAATTATTTTGGGTGAATAGCTTTCAATAAAAGAATACCATATTTTCATTTCGATATTTGGATTTTTTTGAGAAATGGAAAATGAAAGAGGTTGGTGATCGGTATAGATCTTGATGTTGTTAACCCCATGTAAGTAATTACGAAGGTTTTAAAAAGCCCATACTATGGCTAAAAGTTCCTTTTTATTTGTCGCGTATAATTGTTCAGTTTTGGTTAGAGTTTTTGAAATAAATGTGATTGGTTTTCCTTCCTGAGAAAGAACCGCACCAATTGCTAAGTCAGACGCGTCAGTTGTTAGGGAAAATTTTTTATTATAGTCCGGTTGTACTAGTTCTACTTGTGCAATTAAATTTTCTTTGAGCTCGTTAAAAGCTCTTACAGCTGAATCATCAAACTGTATTAATGTTTTACGTGATGCTTTTTTAGATACTTTTCCGTTTTGGCCTTCTAAATATTTTGTTAAAGGTTTAGCTATCTTTGCGTAATTTTGCACAAATTTTCTGTAATATCCTGTAAGGCCTAGGAAGCTTCTAAGCTCTCGAATATTTTTAGGGATCGGATATTTTACAATTGTTGAAATTTTTTCGGGATCGGTTTTGATCACATTGTGAGAAACAACGTAACCGAGAAAGTTTGTTTCTAATTTAAAGAACTTTGATTTTTCAATCGAAATTTTCGTGTTTGCGTTCAGCAAAATTTTAATAATGACAATTAGGTCTTTGTAATGTTGCTCAATTGTTTTTGAAAATATGATTATGTCAACCATATAAACATGACATGTTTTACCCACTTGTTCTCTCAAAATATCGTCCATCGCTCGATGGAATATTCTAGGAGCGTTTGTCAAACCGAAAGGCATTCTTAGGAATTCGTATTTCCCATTATTTATTGAAAATGAGGTTTTTTGTATGTCAGGTTCGTTCATGAGAATCTGATGAAATCCAGATTCCAAGTCAATTGTTGAAAAGTATTTGGCTTTTCCGAGATTTGATAAAATCACTGAAGGGTCCTGCATTGGATACCTATCAGGTATAGTATTTTCATTTAGTTTTTTATAGTCAATTACGAGTCTTAGTTTTGGAGTTCCATCTTCATTGAAACCCTTTTTTGGTACCACTAGTACAGGGGAATTATAAGGACTTCTACTTGGCCTTATAATTTCTTCTTTTAGCATTCGACTTATTTCTGAATTTACAAAATCTGAAGCTGATAGAGCATAAGGGTATTGTTTGCTGTAAATGGCCCTATCATTTACGGTGTTTATTTCACCGCGTATATCTGTCCTAAAAGGAATCTGCATATTTATTTTTGAATGCTCTTCATTTATAATATTTAATTTTTCATTCTCCAGATCTTTTCTTTGATCTGCAGATGATATTCTTATGTTGTTGATTTTTTGATTGTCGGATAGTTCAACGACGGCGTGTTCAGAATTTTTCTATTCCAAACTTTTATTTTTGTCGGATATTTCAACGACGGCGTGTTCGGGATTTGTATATCCCAAACTAAATTCGCTTTGATTACCCATTTCAGATTCGGATCTGATTTGAGCCTTTTCATCAAAGTATTTTTTTAATATAAATTCTTTTAATGGTGTTTTCTTCTGTTAAAGAATGTTGGTTTAAATTGTTTCCGTTGTCATAATTTAATTTCTCTTCTATTCCGTTATATTTAATAACTCCCTTAGCTGTATCAATCACAGCTCCTATTTTTTTCAATAGGTTATAGCCGATCAGTAGATCTGAGTCTAGCCCTTTTATTTCTTAAAAAGTATATCGTGTATCAAAAATAGTTATCATATGATAATATTTAATTATTGAATATCCATTCACTGTGAATACTCTTTTGTATATTGGAAGCTCATTCTTATTTTTGTAAACTCCAGTTCTAATATAACACGAGGTTGCCCCAGTGTCAATTAATATTTTTAATTTTTTATTTATTTTCGGGTCATTTCTAAATAAGTAGGGTAAGCCTCCTCAATGTTGTTTAGTCTCATTGTCTTGTTAGCCGGTTGGTTAACAGTTCCAGTTGGTACCCTTTTATTTTGGGCTTGTCCTTGCTGAGTGCTCTGGGTCTCAAATTTTTTTGTTTGATCCCACTTGTTCTGGCTATAATTATTATTTTGATATTTAATATAGTTTTGATTATAGCCGTTGTTAGCCCTATTCTGAACCTGGATAGACTCGTCTACCTCCATTGGTTCTGGCTTATTTTGTGGCTGCCTATAGGTGTTCCACTGATTTTGTTGGCTATTATTAAATCTACCCTGGTTCCAGGAATTATTTTTGTTCTGATTATAATAACCATAATTATTTTTGTTCTGGTTGTTGTTATGATTAAACCTTAAATTATTACTAACTACTAATAATTTAAATTATTACTAATACTAATTTATTACTAAATTATTACTATTAATTGTTGTTTTGTTGTCTTTGCTTTTGGTTGAAATGTGTTTGACCATTTCCACCAGAGTTTGGCTCACTATTTTTTCTATGAGTGGTTGAGAAACTATTTGCGAAATGCGCCCTCATGTTGTTGCTTTACAATTCCTGAACTATGACCATTGCATTCGGTAGGTCAGGTATATTCATTGAGAAAATTTTGTCTGAAATTTGGCCGTTTAGGCCGGTAATGAAAACTCTAAGAGCAGTCTTCCTATGTTTTTCATTCATTTCTGCTGTTTTCGGTTTGTTTCTCCCGTAGGTCATAATTGTTTTACTAATAAGTAGAGTTAACTTTCTACTAACTGTGCCATAATAATCCATAATTGATAATTTTCCCAGACTCAAAACACTTAGTTCCTGTTCAATAATATGAATAGGACGTTTGTCGCTAAAGACAAAGTCAAGTCTGGCCATTATGGCATCGAAATTTAATACCGCACCGTTATGGGTTAAGGCATCGTTTGCCATTCCCGTTATTTTTTTTCTTAATATTGATAGGGCGGAATAAAATCTTTCACTCCCTCTGGCATATTGCCCCATGGCTATTTCAGCCGATTCTCTCCAGCTTACATATTTATCTTCTTCTCCTTTATATTCCCTAACAGATTTGATGACCTCATAAGATGTGTCGCACTTTATATTTGGATCTATAATCTCTATCTGATAATCTTCAACCGATTTAATTTTATGAGAAAGCTGCGATCTTAAGTTAACGATCTCTTCCTTTAGTGGATTCAATTCAAAATTTACAATTTGTTTAATTAAATCTCCTACATTTAACATGGTATTGTTTGTAATCGCCTGATGATGTTCTTGAGGCGAACTTATGTGGAGTCTTTTATTTGCTCCGTTCTGGCTTGTTGAAGGTTCTGACATTTTGAGAATATTTTCGAAATCAGAAATTAATTCTTCCACTTTGTATAATTATATTTCTTTTTACAAATTTCTTATTAAATAATAATAATAATAAAAAAAGGATTATATCGCTCACGAATCGTCCTCCTTATTTTTCTTGTCGTTGTTTTTGGGGTTGTCGTTTTTCTTGGATGATGATCCTGCTTGGGGTCGTCCTTCCTTTTTTTGTATCTTGGGGTCTTTCTTCTTTCTTCGGGTTTTTAAATTGGTGTCTTCCTTCTTTCTTTAGTGTTTATTTCTTGGCGAGGGATTGCCCTTCAGCCTTTATTCTTTAAATGTCTTTTTGTTGATGATTTTGAAGATTTGTTTGCAATATTTTTTTTTTTAATTAAATTGTTTTTCACAATGTTTATTTGTTTCGATGAATTTTGTTGTCACTTTTTAAATTTTTTTGTATTTTGTCCGAGCAGTGAATTTATGTTACGAACACTATTTTGTAATTTGAGATTTTAAGGGGATTATTCCATTAATTATTTTCCACCTTATTATTTTTTGATCAACACAAACTTTTTATTTTTTTTGCCGGTTGTATCGAGTTTAAGGGGATTATTGCATTTATTAATTTCCACCTTATTTTTATCAACACAGGCTTTATATATTCGTCGGTTGTATCGGGTTGTTGGCCGCGCAAAATTTCCTTTTTCACTTTTAAACTTTTTTGGGGTTTATTTAAAAGCTTTGCTTTAGAATTTTTTAATCACACGGCCCCACGTTGGGCGCCAATTAAGTTTCTCACTAGTGAATTGATTAAAAAAATTTATTTTTATTTCTAACAATCACTTATTCACTATTACAATTTTACAATAGGTCGAACCTCTTTAATTCACAGCTCTTCTATTTATTCTCGAATTATTGTTCTGCTCGATTCGGATCTCAAAAACGGACTGCCTGCTCTCTAGTTCAATGATCAATAATCAAACCTCGGCCTAAAAGATTTTATCCCCAAAAATTGATAAAGAGAATGACTCAAGAGAGTCGGAAAATAGGATGATGCAATTTGCCAATTAAATTCGAAGTCCAATCTTGGCCGGAAATTGGTGTTTACATTAGCGGAGTTTAGGGACCGCTTTGGGGATCTTTTTGTTTACGTTAGCGGACTCAGGGCTCGCTTGGGGCTCCGATTGTTTACAATATCGGTTCGGATGTTTACAGCATCCGTTTGATTCGGACTGCGTGAAATTGATCTGGGTGGGAATGATTTGGAGGCCTGCTTGGCAGAAATAGCTGACCACGGATTTATCTCGGGTCTGTCAGAGTTATTTGGAAATTAGCTCTCGGCTCAAAGTTGCTTATAAATTGGGTAAGAGCCCCTAAATAATGTGTCATATAACTTACATAGGAGTATGCGGTGCTATGGATATGTCACTATATACAGTTGCGGCAACAAAAATAGCACCAATGTGTAGGCTATTCTTCTTTGTGTTCAAAAATGGTCATTTTTTGCAATATTTTTATTCTGTTTGTAAGGGCAAGTAAAGTTACATTTCTTTTAACTAAAATAAAAGTGGTTACGCCCACAATGCGGGTGGTTTTTTAAACTTCGACACATTTATCAAAAAAGTACCAAAATTATGTGGCAGCAAAAATAGCACTATTAACGGTTTTCGACTTTAAACTTAATTTGCTCAGATTTTATGGCTGTTTTTCGTTTTGTTGTAGTAAGAATAAGTACTTCTAAGTGAATTGGTAAAATAATGAATAAAATGGTGTTCCCAATGGGTCATTAAGCGCACTGTAATGATAAAAATAGAAGGACATTCAAAAAGCTAATTTATAAAGGCAATGCAAAAGATAAGTTAATATAAATCGTCGAATTCTTTAAAATAATGATTAGTAGTTACCTAAAACAAGAACTCAAAAGAATAGCACGCAGTGCGAAAGCCGCAATGACCTCATAACTGTTAAGAAGTCATGTGCATGAATGCAAGTAGGTCCCGTTTAAGCCGCCTATCAAGTTGAATTTTTTTTGTTTAATATTTGTAAGTACATAAAAAGTTAAATATAATGTACATAAACAAAGCTTATGCGCTTCATATCCAAAAAAAAATCTCCCTAGACTGCAGAGCATGGATGAATTTAAAGGACGAGTCTTAAATAAGGCCCACAAAAAAATGGAAACTCTTTTATGGTCTGGCGGCTGAAAATTGCCTATGTTTAGATGAAAAAGACTTAAAATTCACATAAATAATAATAATAATAACCTACAAGTCCAAAATTGAGTCCCCAATTCACATTTGCAAAGAATTATAATGGTGAAACAAGTATCATGGTATGGGCATATTCTCGTACTATAATAATGGTACCAGGATCAACATGTTCACTTTGATAGCTCAGAAAATATGATGCAATTTTATTCGCAATACAAAATTAATTTATTTTGGAAGCTTTACCATAATTATAAGCCAAGACAAGTCTGATAGAGAGAGTCGTCTAAAATATCAAAATGGTATAATGGGGACCTTTCAAGCCCCAGAACTAAAACACATCGAAAATTTTTGCAGAAATGTTAAAAAATAGGTTTTTAATGCAAAGCCGAAGAAAAAAAACTGCCCTGGAGCTATTTTGAAAGAGTCACACAACAATTTTGCCAAGGAAAGATTCTGGTGTCTAGTGACGTCAAGATCCGTCGTTTTTGTTGTTGTTGTTGCAGCCCAAGACTTAGAACAATATTTTTATACCCGTTACTCGTAGAGTAAAAGGGTATACTAGATTCGTCGGAAAGTATGTAACAGGCAGAAGGAAGCGTTTCCGACCCCATAAAGTATATATATTCTTGATCAGGATCACTAGCCGAGTCGATCTAGCCATGTCCGTCTGTCCGTCTGTCTGTCCGTATGAACGCTGAGATCTCGGCAATATTTGATTCACCACACGCTATTAAAGTGCAATGTAATCAACACTTTTTGTTGTACTTATGTATTATTACCTACCCAGGCTGTTGTAATAACTTCGTCTCATCTATAATAACAATATTTTCCCTGCTTGGAACGTTATCTGTCGTCTTCAATGCATCATTCTTTATAAAGCTTTTACTACTAGCTGCCGTAACTGAATACGTGTCAGTATGGATGTGGGAAGAACCGTGACTATGCTGGTGTCCATTTCCATGACTGTGACCGTGTCCTTTGCCGCTTGCGAACCAAGAGCCATGCAAAATGAACATCATTCGGTTTAAAATTTAAAATTTATTGGATTAGGAGAAAAGAAAGGGGAAACGCTATGGTCGAGTGCCTCGCCTATCATATATCCGTTACTAAGCGAACCACTTTAATTGGTTAACTAATGACCCGATATAATCAACTTTCAACACGTTGATAAATATTGACAATTTTAATAAAATAAAATGTACACTAAAAAATATTCAAAAAATTTGAACCCCATAAACTTTTGCGATCTGTGGACGTGCGCTTGCAACTGGCCTGAAGTAAAATGCGCTTACAAAAAACCTTAGAATTTCCTTTAGAATATAGTACTCAGATCAGCTAAGAGTTTCACTAGTCAAAAAGCTTATTCTTTACTGTGTGACCGAAGTTTTCAAAGTTCACCAGCGATGCATTTATATTTGAAAGTGGCCTAAAATTCATTTTAGTTGCATAATTTTGCATTAAAGTATCGTATTCGAATGGTTTCTGTACTAGTCGACCCGTATTGAAATTTTAAATACCGAAGATTTCAAAGTTCACCAGCAATTCATTTATATATGAAAGTGGCCTAAAATTCATTTTAGTTGCATAACTTTGCACTGAAGTATCGTATTCCGATGGTTTAGGTACTAATCGACCCGTATTTACTACTTTGCCTTTTTTTCTTTTGTGCCTTATGAAAGTGGCACCATCACATTTCTAACAATAACTTGTAGAATATCGTGACGAACATTTTGTAGGGTATGAAGATTTAATTTTTTGTTGGTATTTGTTGACATTATATCGTTATTTGTTTCTTTTCTACAGCCGATAACTAAAAAAACAATTATTTGTTGTTGAAATTTTTAAACTAAGTGTACAGGTAAATTGGTATTCCATTATAGTATTATTGAAGAAAACAAAAAAGAACGCTATAGTCGAGTACCTCGACTATCTGATACTCAGCTTATGGGGCCAAGGGAAATAGCAAAGAGAGATTGAAATGCGCCACCTACCCGTGATCTCAACATGTGGTTATGTGGGCGGTAGACAGATTCAAGCGTTATGCGCGTTAGAGACGGCGTTTTGGATCAATCGATAGGTACTGACGAGACCAATACGTTTCAGTCAACATTTTGTATCTAGCATGAAAATTGTGGGCGCCACATACTTGGTCGGCTTGTGGGCGTTAGAGTGGGTGTGGCAAACTTTTTTTTAATTAATCGATAGGTATTGACGAGACCAATACATTTCAGTCAACAATTTGTATCTAGCATGACAATTGTGGGCGCCACAGGCTTAGGCGGTTTTTGCTTAACAAACTTGCGTTGCGTACAAGGCTACGGAATCTAAATCTGAGATCCCATTTCTCTATCTTTGATAGTTTCCGAGATATCCGCGTTCATATCTACGATTTTTGGAAGTTTGTGGGCGGTTTGTGGGAGTTAAAGTGGGAGTGGCAATCTTGTTTGGGTCTATCGATAGGTATTGATGACTACAAAATATTTCAGTTAAAATTTTTATTCTGGCATCAAAACTGCAGAAGTCACAGTTTTGGGCGGTTTGTGGGCGTTAGAGTGGCCGTGGCACATTTCTGAAACAAACTTGCGCTGCGCATGCATCTCAGGAATCTGCATGCATTATCCCAGTATTGTTGCTCTTATAGTTTCCGAGATCTCAGCGTTCATACGAACAGACGGGCAGACGGACATAGCTAGATCGAGTCGGCTAGTGATCCTCATCAAGAATATATATACTGGGGTCGGAAACGCTTTCTTTCGCCTGTTACATACTTTCTGACGAATCTAGTATACCCTTTTACTCTACGTCGGAAACGTCTCCTTCACTGCGTTGCAAGCTTCTGACTGAATTCAATATACCCTCTGCAAGGGTATAAAAATTATAGCTTCGGTGTTTTTTAACATCTAACCTCCTACGCCTGGAAATAACATTTTATAATTTGTTCAGAATTTCGAATTTAATTTGATCAAAATCGGACGACTATATCATATAGCTGCCATAGGAACGATCGGAAAATTGGTGGGAAACTAATATGAAACAAATTATAGCTTCGGTGTTTTTTGACATATTATACTATACTATTGGGAATATCATTTTTTGTATTTTTAAATTTACAACTACAAGGATATACAAACTTCGGCTTGCCAAAGTTATTTTCCCTTCTTGTTTGTACCGATTTATTGGCAGCTTCAGCTGAGTGAACGTAATTGGCTTAACATTTTATATAACAGAGTGCACAGACTCTGGAATTCATTCAAATGTAAATATACAGGGAAGAACGTAGTTTGACCGAACATCCCGGCAACCTTGAAAGGATCTGCATTCAAGACTTCTCAGTCCTTCAAGTCAGATGTTGGAATCAATGCCAGCTTGTGAACTGGCCTAAGGCAGTAGCCAGTGGGAGTTCGAAGATGAGCAACTCGAACCAGCCCATCCTTGCCCGCTACCACGGCGTCGATGCTGCCGAATTTCCAATGTTGTGGAGGGCGATTGTCATCGTGGATAATGTCCAAAGATCCAACGTTGATGTTGGTCGAAGGCTGAGACCACTTGGTGCGGGCTCGCTGTTCGTTAATGTATTCCGATGACCAAGGGCGTTAAAACTCTTGTTTAATGGCCGTCACGACATCAAAACGCTGAAGATTGGTGAAAGCACGCAGCGATCTTCCAACCAAGAGGTGACCCGGAGTAATCACTCGGATCAGACGATAATGGGGTAAGCGGACGTGAATTAAGAATGGCCTCAACTTCAGCAGCCACTGTGGTGAGCTCTTCGAATGTCAACCGTGTATTCATGAGTGTTCCGCCCAGCAATCTACTCGCACTTTTCACCAGGGATAAAACAAAAGTTATTAAAGTCAGTGGAACAAAATTCATTAATGGCATCTTGCGTGGTTTGGTTGAACATAAATTGACGCTCAGCTGGTAGTGATCCCATTAGTTGCTATAGCAGTTTCAGCCTGTAGCGAACACAAGAAACGCTCGTGAATCGATGAAAGCGAAACATCCATGCCACGACGCGTAGGCAGTGAGTGTACGAACTTATTGTTTCTAATATTTCAAGCAGATGGTTTGAAGTCGCAATAGATGTGAATGTGCTTTTTCTCTTCTCCAAATTGACCAGTCCCATGCCAAGATTCTTGTGACTAGGAGACGTGGGCCAGTTTGACGTAGGTTGCGATAGAAACGAGGGGCCAGAAACCCATATTGAGGTTTGGAGTTCAGGCGTAGTAGGTCCCCTGGACGCAATGTCAGCTGGGTTAAACGATGTTGGTACTGCAGACATTTTGTCCAAGCGACATACAAGATTCCTGTAGAATAATCTTGGCGACCATAATAAGCGGTGACAGCATTCCAAGTGGGTCGTATAGCGCGGACGCGACAGATAGTATCTTGCGCTGTGTGATTGTTGTGGGCACGTTTTTGAGAGTAAACGCAAATAGTAATGTGTCTGAATTCTGATCCCGCTTTACTCCAAGTGCACTGGTCACGCCGTCTGTGATTGGGTTGTGATCCTTGTTAGTGTGACTCTCGACGAGTTCCAGGTGGCTTGAGTGCCATTTAGTGAGCGGAAGCTGGCCGCCTTCTAGTTATTTTGGTAACTTTATCCTTTACGACTCGC
Organism: Drosophila suzukii; assembly: GCF_043229965.1. Taxonomy (NCBI): domain Eukaryota; kingdom Metazoa; phylum Arthropoda; class Insecta; order Diptera; family Drosophilidae; genus Drosophila; species Drosophila suzukii. Next base: position 38,303,554 of record NW_027255896.1, on the reverse strand, counting down.
AAAGTCGGTAGTTCATCTACTCCGGTTGAAGTCCTTACAACCGCAGCACCGCTATTTGACGGTCATTTATGTCAACATTGGTTATAGGTTTCCGGTGAACGGACAAGTTGCCGCTCGACGCTGAGGAACCTTCCTTAAATGGCAACTTCACGACGATTCTTCCATTTTCCTCTAAACGTGTTGTCTGCTTAAGTGCTCCTCAGAAGCTCCTCCCACAGAAGCATTAAATTTGTATCGATGGCTAATAGGCTTTGAGCCAGATACGCATAGGGTTCCCTTGATTGATTTGAACGATGGCTTCCTGCAACTACCCATCCGAAAAGCGTTTTTTTAACAGTCTACAAATGGGATCCGACCAAACACCAACGCTCCGGGAAAAATGAATTTGAACATTCACTAACGGCATATTAGGCGGAAGTCTCCAGGTCGAGATATCAATTCGGTTGATATGCGATGGTAGGCGTTATGCAAAGATCGAGAGATAATTCAAAGGGCGAAGGTCGAGACATTGCTGTCGTTGATATGCGATGCTTTATATGTGTATGCGAATCGCCAATGCTTTGAATTTTAATGCTCTGCTTATCCCGCGGCAACCTCAGTTTATGAGCAAAGGCCTCGGTCATGAAATTGACCTGGGAGCACGAGTCAAGGAGTGCTCTCCTGAGTCTGTAGGATTGAACAACGAGTCCTGAACCAGCACCATTGCTGTGGCTAGAATAACATGTGAACCTTCATTTGCATCAGATTGCGCGTGAGCATGGGTTGCAGCTCCGATATTATACGCCTGCGAACTAGCATAAGTTGGTGCTCCGCTGAATTGTGGTTAAGAATAGGACACTGCTCCACCAGGCTGTGGTTGCGAATGAGCATATGTAGCTGCGATCTGTTGAAATGAACTAGTTGATGGTTGTAAGGATTGAGCCTTTAAAGAGCTGTGGTGATGCAATAGCGTATGATGTGTCTGATGGCAACTTTGACACCGATTTTTCGACGGACAATTCGACACCCAATGACCCTTGCCAAGGCAGTTGACGCACAGGCCATTCCTTTTTACTACTTCTAAACGCTGCTGTGAATCCAAATTCCGAAACTGGTCGCATGCCAAGAGTCTGTGTCCAGTGCTGGAGCACAAAATACACATGGCCTTGGTGAGCGCAAATTAAGAGTTGAGAGCGTTGTTAGATGCAGACCAACTTTGTTTCGAATGGAAAGGCTTCCGAGTTTGATTCAAGAAAGTTCTGCTGGATACTAAGTACTGACATTGGGGTTCAAGTACATTGACGCAGTGATTCCAGGATGGCAACGACGAATAGTCTAGCGATTCGTTCCATTTTTTTCAAGTTTGCTGATCGCACTTGTCCATGGTCAAGCAAATTAGCATTGATTGTGAAACTTGTTCATCCGAGCCAAGCGACGACAGAGAGCTGAACAATTGATGTGCATTTGACGAGCTTCCGGGCTTCTGTTGAAAGATTGATGTTATTGTTTCCACAAATATTAGCGCTGGCTTGTCATATCGAGCCTTTAACTTATCCAGGGCCTTTGGAAAATTCTCACTGGTGACTGGGCCCTAAAGACAGTTGGGAAGATGGTTTCATTTTTCGATGGATGTTAGACGTTATGAAGTTTTTGTACTCCGTGTGAGTACCATCGAAGGTAGGCAGCGGCATTCGTGGAAGTTTTGACTGGGTTAGTGCTGTGGTACTGGACTCCAACATTGTGCTGCTTAGGACTTCGCCGAGGTTGTTGTTTGGCCTTTAAAATTCCCAGACGTCATTGGAGTTCAGCGGCAGAGCGGTTGAGAGACTCCTCCTCAACATGATCATCAAATAACGATTTAATTCACGAAATGTTTCTTTAAACATTCGCTCATTGATGCGTGGCCTCGTCCAGTGGGCTTGGATTCGGTACCATGATTTTTTCAGTTAATTCAACTTTTTAGGTTAAGGCTGATGCGTGCGAAACGACAGAACAACTTCTGCGACGGTGTAGGGCGACGTCTTACCGTTAATTTACGAAAGCGATAAATTCGGTGGGCGACAAATGTTAGGGCAAGCGGCTCACCGGTGCACAGAAAGATGGAGAATCGAAAGCAATGCAGAAAACGAAATGTTTCGTTTCCAATTCTGAGTCGAGAGTAGATCAAGAATTGCGAGCGCAAAGCTAAAACGAAGAATAGTCCCATTGGCTATCGACACTGGTATGCGTGTAAGTTATCCAACCCGTGAAACCGGGCCACTTACGAGTATGGAATTAATAAACAATTTTCAATAGTCAATCTAAGCGATCTTTGCCTGCGAGTATGCCTTTGCATTTGCCTTTGCCTTTGCCCTTGCCTTCGGCTTTGGGGTCCGCTCTTGGTTTCCCAGCCAAGATAAACAAACCAAACTTAAAGTAAACATCAGCTTCCGCTCGAAGCCTAGTCAATTGCGTTGCAAGTTCAAACTATTGCGATCCAAGCCCAAACAAATTGCATTGGTCAAATATCAATTGTTTAGTTTTAATTAATTGTTAAAAAAGGCTCGAAACTAGAGCCTCTAGACTAGAATACCCCCTTAAATTTCCTTGTGTAAGAATACTTAATTCTTGTTCGATAATGTGTAGCGGTCTTCGATCACTAAAAACGAAATCTAATCTGTCTAGAATTGCATCAACATTTAGGACTGTTTCGTAGATGGTTAGAGCATAATTTGCTTTCCCGGTTATCTTGTTCCTTAATATTGATAGTGCCGCGAAATATCGCTTCCTTTTTCGAATATACTGACTCATAGCGTTTACTGCTGCTTCCCTCCAACTCACATATTTTTCAAGTTCCCCTTTAAATTCAGGAAATGATTTAATTATTTCATAGGATTCTTCACATTTTATCGAATTGTAAACTTCTTCAATTTTAAAATCTTCTACTTTGTTGACATCCGTTTGAAGTTCTGATTTAAGTGTTTCTATTTCTTGTTTTAAAGAAATTACCTCCGATGAAACAATCTGTTTTATTAGTTCTTTGGTTAAAAAAGCTTGGTTTTCTAATTCTTGACTCGCCATTTTGCTTGTGCTTGGCGTATCATTTCTAAATTATCATAAAGATTCAACAAAACTTCTAGATCTTCCAGGATGTGTTGTATAATTTATCTTTCAAAATAAATTTTTACTTAATTGTTTAATTAATAAATTAAATAATAAGTATATAATTGTTCTTATTTCTTACGATCCTTCGATTTATACGCTTTGTCTTCTTTGATGATGGGAGGGATTGCCCTTCGCCCTTCCTTCCCTCCTTCTTTCTTATTATACCCGTTACTCGTAGAGTAAAAGGGTATACTACATTCGTCGGAAAACATGTAACAGAAAAATATGATCAGGATCACTAGCCGAGTCGATCTAGCCATGTCCGTCTGTCTGTCCGCCCGGATGAACGCTGAGATCTCGGAAACTTTAAGAGCTAGGCTATTGAGATTTTGCATGCAGATTCCTGAACTTCTTACGCAGCGCAAGTTTGTTTCAGCAATGTGCCACGCCCACTTTAACGCCCACAAACCGCCTGACCCTGTGGCGCCCACAATTTTCATGATAGAAAAAATGTTAACTGAAATGTATTAGTCACGTCAATACCTATCGATTGACCCCAAAAAAAGTTTGCCACGCCCACTCTAACGCCCATAACGCCTAAATCTGTCTCGCGCTACATAACCATATATTGAGATCGCGGGTAGGTGGCGCATTTCATTCTCGCTTTACTGCTTGCATATCTCCATTTCCCTTTGGTCCCTTTAGCTGAGTAACGGGTATCTGATAGTCGAGGTACTCGACTTCAGCCCATCCTGCCTTCCTTCTTTGATTTATTAAAATATATCCGTTTTCTTCTCCTTGGTTTTCCCAGTTGATATGTTTATGTTTTTAAATTATTGTTTTTAATTAATTTTCTTTTTTTCATTGTATTTTTTTTGTTTATTATGCTTTAATTATTATTGTTGGTTTTCACACATTTATTATAACTTATTATTTTGTTTTTGTTGTGTGTTCTTGTACTGTGAATTAATTTATTCGGTCCGCCTTTATTATATTTTACCAGCTATTTAAATGGATTATTACATTAATTGATTTCCATTTAAATTTTTAAATCACGATCACTGTGACAATGTTGGGTGTCGTCGATTTGTGGTGGATGTTATAATTTTTTCACTAAAAATTGTTGGGTTTTTTTAACTCTTAAACCTCATCCAACGAACCTCGGCCAGAAGCTTTTCATTCAGCTTCAAGAACTTTTCCTTTGCTTAGAATAAAACCTTAGGATGAAATCATGGCATCCTATCGTGAAATTAAAATATGCTGACCGATGCAATTTGTTTGGGCTTGGATCGCAATAGTTTGAACTTGCAACGCAATTGACTAGGCTTCGAGCGGAAGCTGATGTTTACTTTAAGTTTGGTTTGTTTATCTTGGCTGGGAAACCAAGAGCGGACCCCAAAGCCAAAGGCAAGGGCAAAGGCAAAGGCAAATGCAAAGGCATACTCGCAGGCAAAGATCGCTTAGATTGACTATTGAAAATTGTTTATTAATTCCATACTCGTAAGTGGCCCGGTTTCACGGGTTGGATAACTTACACGCATACCAGTGTCGATAGCCAATGGGACTATTCTTCGTTTTAGCTTTGCGCTCGCAATTCTTGATCTACTCTCGACTCAGAATTGGAAACGAAACATTTCGTTTTCTGCATTGCTTTCGATTCTCCATCTTTCTGTGCACCGGTGAGCCGCTTGCCCTAACATTTGTCGCCCACCGAATTTATCGCTTTCGTAAATTAACGGTAAGACGTCGCCCTACACCGTCGCAGAAGTTGTTCTGTCGTTTCGCACGCATCAGCCTTAACCTAAAAAGTTGAATTAACTGAAAAAATCATGGTACCGAATCCAAGCCCACTGGACGAGGCCACGCATCAATGAGCGAATGTTTAAAGAAACATTTCGTGAATTAAATCGTTATTTGATGATCATGTTGAGGAGGAGTCTCTCAACCGCTCTGCCGCTGAACTCCAATGACGTCTGGGAATTTTAAAGGCCAAACAACAACCTCGGCGAAGTCCTAAGCAGCACAATGTTGGAGTCCAGTACCACAGCACTAACCCAGTCAAAACTTCCACGAATGCCGCTGCCTACCTTCGATGGTACTCACACGGAGTACAAAAACTTCATAACGTCTAACATCCATCGAAAAATGAAACCATCTTCCCAACTGTCTTTAGGGCCCAGTCACCAGTGAGAATTTTCCAAAGGCCCTGGATAAGTTAAAGGCTCGATATGACAAGCCAGCGCTAATATTTGTGGAAACAATAACATCAATCTTTCAACAGAAGCCCGGAAGCTCGTCAAATGCACATCAATTGTTCAGCTCTCTGTCGTCGCTTGGCTCGGATGAACAAGTTTCACAATCAATGCTAATTTGCTTGACCATGGACAAGTGCGATCAGCAAACTTGAAAAAAATGGAACGAATCGCTAGACTATTCGTCGTTGCCATCCTGGAATCACTGCGTCAATGTACTTGAACCCCAATGTCAGTACTTAGTATCCAGCAGAACTTTCTTGAATCAAACTCGGAAGCCTTTCCATTCGAAACAAAGTTGGTCTGCATCTAACAACGCTCTCAACTCTTAATTTGCGCTCACCAAGGCCATGTGTATTTTGTGCTCCAGCACTGGACACAGACTCTTGGCATGCGACCAGTTTCGGAATTTGGATTCACAGCAGCGTTTAGAAGTAGTAAAAAGGAATGGCCTGTGCGTCAACTGCCTTGGCAAGGGTCATTGGGTGTCGAATTGTCCGTCGAAAAATCGGTGTCAAAGTTGCCATCAGACACATCATACGCTATTGCATCACCACAGCTCTTTAAAGGCTCAATCCTTACAACCATCAACTAGTTCATTTCAACAGATCGCAGCTACATATGCTCATTCGCAACCACAGCCTGGTGGAGCAGTGTCCTATTCTTAACCACAATTCAGCGGAGCACCAACTTATGCTAGTTCGCAGGCGTATAATATCGGAGCTGCAACCCATGCTCACGCGCAATCTGATGCAAATGAAGGTTCACATGTTATTCTAGCCACAGCAATGGTGCTGGTTCAGGACTCGTTGTTCAATCCTACAGACTCAGGAGAGCACTCCTTGACTCGTGCTCCCAGGTCAATTTCATGACCGAGGCCTTTGCTCATAAACTGAGGTTGCCGCGGGATAAGCAGAGCATTAAAATTCAAAGCATTGGCGATTCGCATACACATATAAAGCATCGCATATCAACGACAGCAATGTCTCGACCTTCGCCCTTTGAATTATCTCTCGATCTTTGCATAACGCCTACCATCGCATATCAACCGAATTGATATCTCGACCTGGAGACTTCCGCCTAATATGCCGTTAGTGAATGTTCAAATTCATTTTTCCCGGAGCGTTGGTGTTTGGTCGGATCCCATTTGTAGACTGTTAAAAAAACGCTTTTCGGATGGGTAGTTGCAGGAAGCCATCGTTCAAATCAATCAAGGGAACCCTATGCGTATCTGGCTCAAAGCCTATTAGCCATCGATACAAATTTAATGCTTCTGTGGGAGGAGCTTCTGAGGAGCACTTAAGCAGACAACACGTTTAGAGGAAAATGGAAGAATCGTCGTGAAGTTGCCATTTAAGGAAGGTTCCTCAGCGTCGAGCGGCAACTTGTCCGTTCACCGGAAACCTATAACCAATGTTGACATAAATGACCGTCAAATAGCGGTGCTGCGGTTGTAAGGACTTCAACCGGAGTAGATGAACTACCGACTTTGCGAGTCGTAAAGGATAAAGTTACCAAAATAACTAGAAGGCGGCCAGCTTCCGCTCACTAAATGGCACTCAAGCCACCTGGAACTCGTCGAGAGTCACACTAACAAGGATCACAACCCAATCACAGACGGCGTGACCAGTGCACTTGGAGTAAAGCGGGATCAGAATTCAGACACATTACTATTTGCGTTTACTCTCAAAAACGTGCCCACAACAATCACACAGCGCAAGATACTATCTGTCGCGTCCGCGCTATACGACCCACTTGGAATGCTGTCACCGCTTATTATGGTCGCCAAGATTATTCTACAGGAATCTTGTATGTCGCTTGGACAAAATGTCTGCAGTACCAACATCGTTTAACCCAGCTGACATTGCGTCCAGGGGACCTGCTACGCCTGAACTCCAAACCTCAATATGGGTTTCTGGCCCCTCGTTTCTATCGCAACCTACGTCAAACTGGCCCACGTCTCCTAGTCACAAGAATCTTGGCATGGGACTGGTCAATTTGGAGAAGAGAAAAAGCACATTCACATCTATTGCGACTTCAAACCATCTGCTTGAAATATTAGAAACAATAAGTTCGTACACTCACTGCCTACGCGTCGTGGCATGAATGTTTCGCTTTCATCGATTCACGAGCGTTTCTTGTGTTCGCTACAGGCTGAAACTGCTATAGCAACTAATGGGATCACTACCAGCTGAGCGTCAATTTATGTTCAACCAAACCACGCAAGATGCCATTAATGAATTTTGTTCCACTGACTTTAATAACTTTTGTTTTATCCCTGGTGAAAAGTGCGAATAGATTGCTGGGCGGAACACTCATGAATACACGGTTGACATTCGAAGAGCTCACCACAGTGGCTGCTGAAGTTGAGGCCATTCTTAATTCACGTCCGCTTACCCCATTATCGTCTGATCCGAGTGATTACTCCGGGTCACCTCTTGGTTGGAAGATCGCTGCGTGCTTTCACCAATCTTCAGCGTTTTGATGTCGTGACGGCCATTAAACAAGAGTTTTAACGCCCTTGGTCATCGGAATACATTAACGAACAGCGAGCCCGCACCAAGTGGTCTCAGCCTTCGACCAACATCAACGTTGGATCTTTGGACATTATCCACGATGACAATCGCCCTCCACAACATTGGAAATTCGGCAGCATCGACGCCGTGGTAGCGGGCAAGGATGGGCTGGTTCGAGTTGCTCATCTTCGAACTCCCACTGGCTACTGCCTTAGGCCAGTTCACAAGCTGGCATTGATTCCAACATCTGACTTGAAGGACTGAGAAGTCTTGAATGCAGATCCTTTCAAGGTTGCCGGGATGTTCGGTCAAACTACGTTCTTCCCTGTATATTTACATTTGAATGAATTCCAGAGTCTGTGCACTCTGTTATATAAAATGTTAAGCCAATTACGTTCACTCAGCTGAAGCTGCCAATAAATCGGTACAAACAAGAAGGGAAAATAACTTTGGCAAGCCGAAGTTTGTATATCCTTGTAGTTGTAAATTTAAAAATACAAAAAATGATATTCCCAATAGTATAGTATAATATGTCAAAAAACACCGAAGCTATAATTTGTTTCATATTAGTTTCCCACCAATTTTCCGATCGTTCCTATGGCAGCTATATGATATAGTCGTCCGATTTTGATCAAATTAAATTCGAAATTCTGAACAAATTATAAAATGTTATTTCCAGGCGTAGGAGGTTAGATGTTAAAAAACACCGAAGCTATAATTTTTATACCCTTGCAGAGGGTATATTGAATTCAGTCAGAAGCTTGCAACGCAGTGAAGGAGACGTTTCCGACGTAGAGTAAAAGGGTATACTAGATTCGTCAGAAAGTATGTAACAGGCGAAAGAAAGCGTTTCCGACCCCAGTATATATATTCTTGATGAGGATCACTAGCCGACTCGATCTAGCTATGTCCGTCTGCCCGTCTGTTCGTATGAACGCTGAGATCTCGGAAACTATAAGAGCAACAATACTGGGATAATGCATGCAGATTCCTGAGATGCATGCGCAGCGCAAGTTTGTTTCAGAAATGTGCCACGCCCACTCTAACGCCCACAAACCGCCCAAAACTGTGACTTCTGCAGTTTTGATGCCAGAATAAAAATTTTAACTGAAATATTTTGTAGTCATCAATACGTATCGATAGACCCAAACAAGATTGCCACTCCCACTTTAACTCCCACAAACCGCCCACAAACTTCCAAAAATCGTAGATATGAACGCGGATATCTCGGAAACTATCAAAGATAGAGAAATGGGATCTCAGATTTAGATTCCGTAGCCTTGTACGCAACGCAAGTTTGTTAAGCAAAAACCGCCTAAGCCTGTGGCGCCCACAATTGTCATGCTAGATACAAATTGTTGACTGAAATGTATTGGTCTCGTCAATACCTATCGATTAATTAAAAAAAAGTTTGCCACACCCACTCTAACGCCCACAAGCCGACCAAGTATGTGGTGCCCACAATTTTCATGCTAGATACAAAATGTTGACTGAAACGTATTGGTCTCGTCAGTACCTATCGATTGATCCAAAACGCCGTCTCTAACGCGCATAACGCTTGAATCTGTCTACCGCCCACATAACCACATATTGAGATCACGGGTAGGTGGCGCATTTCAATCTCTCTTTGCTATTTCCCTTGGCCCCATAAGCTGAGTATCAGATAGTCGAGGTACTCGACTATAGCGTTCTTTTTTGTTTTCTTCAATAATACTATAATGGAATACCAATTTACCTGTACACTTAGTTTAAAAATTTCAACAACAAATAATTGTTTTTTTAGTTATCGGCTGTAGAAAAGAAACAAATAACGATATAATGTCAACAAATACCAACAAAAAATTAAATCTTCATACCCTACAAAATGTTCGTCACGATATTCTACAAGTTATTGTTAGAAATGTGATGGTGCCACTTTCATAAGGCACAAAAGAAAAAAAGGCAAAGTAGTAAATACGGGTCGATTAGTACCTAAACCATCGGAATACGATACTTCAGTGCAAAGTTATGCAACTAAAATGAATTTTAGGCCACTTTCATATATAAATGAATTGCTGGTGAACTTTGAAATCTTCGGTATTTAAAATTTCAATACGGGTCGACTAGTACAGAAACCATTCGAATACGATACTTTAATGCAAAATTATGCAACTAAAATGAATTTTAGGCCACTTTCAAATATAAATGCATCGCTGGTGAACTTTGAAAACTTCGGTCACACAGTAAAGAATAAGCTTTTTGACTAGTGAAACTCTTAGCTGATCTGAGTACTATATTCTAAAGGAAATTCTAAGGTTTTTTGTAAGCGCATTTTACTTCAGGCCAGTTGCAAGCGCACGTCCACAGATCGCAAAAGTTTATGGGGTTCAAATTTTTTGAATATTTTTTAGTGTACATTTTATTTTATTAAAATTGTCAATATTTATCAACGTGTTGAAAGTTGATTATATCGGGTCATTAGTTAACCAATTAAAGTGGTTCGCTTAGTAACGGATATATGATAGGCGAGGCACTCGACCATAGCGTTTCCCCTTTCTTTTCTCCTAATCCAATAAATTTTAAATTTTAAACCGAATGATGTTCATTTTGCATGGCTCTTGGTTCGCAAGCGGCAAAGGACACGGTCACAGTCATGGAAATGGACACCAGCATAGTCACGGTTCTTCCCACATCCATACTGACACGTATTCAGTTACGGCAGCTAGTAGTAAAAGCTTTATAAAGAATGATGCATTGAAGACGACAGATAACGTTCCAAGCAGGGAAAATATTGTTATTATAGATGAGACGAAGTTATTACAACAGCCTGGGTAGGTAATAATACATAAGTACAACAAAAAGTGTTGATTACATTGCACTTTAATAGCGTGTGGTGAATCAAATATTGCCGTTTCAGTAAGCTATAATAACAGAATTCCCTTTTGGCCCTGGGTCATCGACACTGCTTACTGGGCCTTGCCTAGACGAAAAATAAAAATAAAATGCTCATTTTAAACCTACTGTTTCTGTTACTCTAATTAATTTTTTTTTCAATATTGTAACCTACTTCTTAAGATTAGCTCAAGAACGCCAAAACATATAAATATAAATTAATATAAATACTAAAATAGATGGTATTTTCTTCCTTTTAATAATATTTTTTGACACTTTCTTGTATTTATTAATAAAGTTTTTGATTTCCAGTGTCTAAGTCTTGATATATCAAATTTTCATATATATTATATTTTCATTGCACATATCGTATCTTCACACCGGTCCGGCAACTCTGTCAGCTGAGAATAAATAAATCCTTGAATTCGCATAAACAGGGGTAAATTTCATTTCAGGCTTTTGAGAATTCATCAAACTTATATCATATACATGATAAAAGTTGTGATAAATGCTGTGAGGTGCAATGATTAGTTAATTAATTTTAGTAAAATAAGTATTTAATAACTAACATCCTGCCCCCATTTTTATTTGTTTATTAATCGCAAATAAATAAATCCTTCTCTGGCTACAAATGTTTTAATTAAATCTACTTCTAAATATTATTTTAAAAATATTCCCTAAGGATTTGGCTGAGCGTACCCCAACCAAATCGAATGCTTGCAGGGAATTGAACAAGCAAGCAGGGAATTGAACAATCTTAGAGTCCTTATTATTGGCTCAATACGATCATAATTTGTGCTGACAGCACACTCTACAACAAGTGTGCAGTAGGGAACACTGGCTAAAATAGGGTGGACACTTCCCAAAGTATTTCAAATAAAGGAAGCATGTTCAACTGTGGATCGGACAAATGAAGAGTATACGGACAATGTGGAATGCGGATTTTTGAATAACATAGTATTTCACTTAACAAAGCCGAATATGCCACATATCTTTGGTGATATAAAATTCAAAAGCACAAATGTCATTTATAAAAATGATAAAAAGTAGAAGCCCCAACGGTAGTTACCCGCTCTTCCGGGCTCCCGCGAAAAACTAAGTTGTTTCGAACAGCAAAAACTTATGCTCCCAATATCTTAGGCTCAATCACTCCAGCTCACTCTCTCCCGTTCTCTTACTCACACTCTCGTATCTTTTCGGAGCTTTATCTGCATTATGGTCCGATATACTGCGATAATGGCAGTCTGTTGTTTAAAGAAATTCGAGGTTATGATTTTGACTGGACAACGGAGTATTCCGTCCCATTTATGCGATATTGTTTACCATGCAAAGTGCCGTAATTATTCTGGGGAGGCTTGCGCTACTACTGTGATGATTGCGTTGCTTATGGAAACGAGGCCATCTCTATACTGCGGCTTAGTAAGGGCACTGCTAAGAAAGTAACTCGATTCTCCTAAGGGCAAAAATATCGCTGTCGATAAATAAATAAAGTAACAAAAAAGACAAGGGAAAACGCTATAGTCGAGTACCTCGACTGTCAGATACCCGTTACTCAGCTAATGGAAAAAAAGGGAAATGGAGATATGCAAGCAGTAAAGCGAGATCTCAATATATGGTTATGTGGGCGGTAGACAGATGTAAGCGTTATGGGCTTTAGAGTGGTCTTTTTTGATGTCATAGATAGGTGTTGACGAGACTAATACATTTCAGTTAACATTTTTTTCTAGCATGTGGGCGCCACAGGTTTAGGCAGTTTGTGGGCGTTAGAGTGGTCGTGGCAAACTTTTTCTTGGATCAATTGATTGATATTGACGAGACTAATACATTTCAGTTAAAAATTTTTATCTTACATAGAAAATTGTGGGCGCCACAGATTTGGGTGGCTTGTGGGCGTTAAAGTGGGCGTGGCATATTCGCGTAATAAATTTGCGCTGCGGACAAGGGTACGGAATCTAAATCTAAAGTCCCAATTCTCTATCATTCATAGTCTCCGAAATATGCGCGTTCATATGTACGATTTTTTGAAGTTTGTGGGCGTTAAAGTGGGTGTTGCACTCTGCTGAAACAAACTTGCGCTGCGTAAGAAGCTCAGGAATCTGCATGCCAAATTTCAATAGCCTAGCTAGTTTTCGAGATCTCAGCGTTCATCCGGACGGACAGACAGGCAGACATGGCTAGATCGACTCGGCTAGCGATCCTGATCAAGAATATATATACTTTATGGGGTCGGAAACGCTTCCTTATGCCCGTTACATACTTTCCGACGAATCTAGTATACCCTTTAACTCTACGAGTAAATAAAATATTTTATTTCCTTCGGCGCAGCATGATTTTCTTGACGGATTGCTTCATATTTTGTTATCTTAAGTAAACCATATTCGAAATATGTTTGGACGTTTACTGGAATTGTGCCGTGTTTCTAGGTCTGATTTCTCAGTGCTTAATAGCCAGTGTTATTAAAACATTTGTTGTTGCAAGATCTAGTTTAGACTATATCCAAAACAGTTTTATAATTTTCATTACATAAAGCGTAAATCTGTCAGTTGCCCAACATCGCTTCAATTTGAAAATTCCGCTGCATATACAGATCAGTGAGACCACTTCCTCAGCTCCCACTCTGCTAGATAACTTTTACCCATATGCCATGTTTAAGTCAAACCCTAATTTATATATGTATATGTGCAAGCTTACTTCTTTTATATTTACAAACCAGTCTACTCTTCGGAACCTAGCCTTTGTGCTCGTGCACAAGCTTTTTAATTTTACTTTAGAAACCTCAGATTTTCCTCATATATTGAAGGAGTCGTTCGTTATTCCACTTTATAAAAAGGGATTACCACAGGCGTGCCTTAGCTATACCGAAGCTTTTTGAAAATTGTATTACACCCCATTTGCAACATATCTGTAGGTCTTTCCTCATGATAACACAGATTTATACGACATAGGTCAACGACAACCGACCTTTTGAAGTTTACTTCATTTGTGACAAATGGTTTTAACACAAATCTTCAGAATGTCGTGGCTTACACTGATCTCAGAAAAACATTTGATTCTGTGAATCACCCGCATCTTAACCCTATTAGGGTTGCCATGTGATCTTTTTAAGTGGATCTCAAGTTATTTAAATGACAGGACGCAAAGAGTCATTTTCAAAAGTCCTTCTCATCCCTAATCCGAGTTATTTTAGGTGTGCCACAATGAAGTAACATTGATCGCCGGCAATATAACGAGCTCGCGCAGAGCCTTGCTTTCAATCTGATTGTACCAATTGTACTCTTAGTTTTTATGATTAGACAGGTAACGTATGCTGACGACCTTGGTATCTATTGTAACGAACTGATGTTGTTAGTCTGCTCGCTACGAGATTCGTGCGGCTAGCTCAGTAGATTGTGTATACGTCCCACTAAATTTATATGAGGTGACTGCCCCGCTGATCAGTGAGAAAGCATAGAATTCAAAGGATAACAGTAGGCATGCAGATTCCTGAGATTCCTGCGCAGCTCAAGTTTGTTTCAGAAATGTGCCACTCTAACGCCTACAAACCGCCCAAAACTGTGGCTCCTACAGTTTTGATGCTAGATTAAACAATTTACCTGAAATGTATTGTTCTCATCAATACCTATCGATTGACCCAAAAAAGATTGCCACGCCCACTTTACGCAAGTTTGTTACGCAAATATGCCACGCTTATTTCGCCGAGGGTCGCAACGGAGAAATTGATCGGCGGCGCGAACTGGAAGATTCGCGCAAATGGAGCAGCGTGTGGTGGTCCTGCCCACACTTTTTGCTGTCTCCGCTGCGACATACTTCTTCGAAATGCTGGTGGGCCAGGCAAAACTGCTGCCAGAGATCGTTTAACTGATTTAGCTTACCGGAATAATAGCCGTCTCGATGGCGTCGGTCGGCAGAATCCTTGCCATAATTCTTAATGAGCTGTTGGATTTTCCCTTGCAGCTTGTTTTGGGTGTCTAGTAATCGATTGTGTAAATCGATTCTTGTGTGACTTGTTTCCTCTATGAATGAAGTAGACATATTGTGTGTCTTGGAAACAAAGAATCCTGTAAAGCTGGATGAAGTTGAGTATCCTGTGAAGCTGGATGAAGCTCACGTTCCTGTGACGCTGGAAGAAGAAGCGTATCCTGTGAAGCTGGATGAAGCTTTGAGTCCTGTGAAGCTGGATTAAGCTGAGTGTCCTGTGAAGCTGGATGAAGCTGAGTATCCTGTGAAGGTGGATGAAGCTGACGTTCCTGTGACGCTGGAAGAAGAAGCGTATCCTGTGAAGCTGGATGAAGCTGTGAGTCCTGTGAAGCTGGATTAAGCTGAGTATCCTGTGAAGCTGGATGAAGCTGAGTATCCTGTGAAGCTGGATGAAGCTGACGTTCCTAAGACGCCGGAAAAAGAAGCGTATCCTGTGAAGCTGGATTAGGCTGAGTTCCTGTAACGCTGGAAGAAGAAGCGTATCCTGTGAAGCTGGATTAAGCTGACGATCCTGGGACGCTGGATGACGAAGCGTATCCTGTGAAGCTGGTTGAGCTATGGTTTCCAGGGCGGGTGGATGTAGTGAACTTAACGAGTCTTCTCACCAGTCAGAGGTTCAGCTTTTGCTGTTAAAGGATCACGTCGGGGTAACCAATGTTTGTGCCTAACCGAAGTAGACACTTCTGAATCACACCGCGGGACAAGGGGGCAATGAGCACTTGTCACTGGCACGGGGACGCTTTGCTGGCAGGACGATCGCGTCGCGGCAATGATAACGATGGTTACTGTGATGCCGGACCACAGGCGATGCGGAACTGCGCTGAGGTAGAGCTAACGTGGTTAGCTGCTAGTTGAGATAGTGTATTACGAACCCTATTCCCAGAGGTAGGTACCTGCTTATATACTACTTGGAACACGGAAGCTTAGTGTAATTATTAGTGAAATAAGCTTTAATCTAAAGTAGGTCAGAGAATTATGATTATGGTGCAGTTGGCTCGGCTAAAACAGCAACATGTGCTGACTGCATTGGCGCGTCAGTGTGCCGTTGAGTCGGTGAGACGGCGAGTTATTGAGACATATAATATGCTGATCAGCAATTCTCATATGCAGTGGGTTCTACTGAGCGCCTGGTACTGACACTGCAACATATGCTGACTGCATTTGCGGGTCAGTGCGCCGTTGAGTCGGCGAGACGGTGAGTTAGTGAGACATATAATATGCTGATAAGCACTTCTCACCTGCAGTGAGCGCCTGGTACTGTTCCCAACTTGGTTTCTGCTTGAATTGTTGGGTGTGGTTCTGTTGCGTACCTTTGGGTACGAACAGGGCCTTTGCGAAATTGACCTTCACAGTACGCTGCTCTAAGTCTGTGACTGGGGGTGCAAGCCCCAGTGTTGGCCCCTTGTCTTTTGACGGTTGTAACCAATCCGGTCCTTCCAACCAGCTCCCGCAGCGACACGCCTTGACTAGGTCCGCGGAATTGTGCTCAGATCGCACATGCGTCAAATGCGCAGTGCTTGTCACCTGAGTAATCTTGGTCACTTGGTTGGCTACAAACGTGGTCCAGTGGCATGTTGGTTTATTTAACCATGCGAGGACGATGGTGGAATCAGTCCAGCAGAAAATGTCGGAATTGGAAATTGGCATATTCGGAAGGATAGCCCCCATATAGACCCCATTTTAACAGGGGCGACTCGGGTTTTGGCGGTAGGCAGACGTGTCATAATGTTATGGCCTACTTCAACCCGCAAGTATTTTGCGTCCCCATATGTCTTCTGCGACGCATCACAAAAACCATGATGCTCTCCCTTCACCTCTGGCTGGAAACCAACCCACCTTGAAATGCGGATCTGTTCAAGCTCGGAAAAGCTGCGCAAAAATTCCTGCCATCTTTGATTAATTTCTGTAGGGATATTTTCATCCCAGCCCTACTGTTGCAACCAAATCTCTGGCATAACGATTTTTGAGCGGACAATAAACGGGGACAGCCATCCGGCTGGGTCAAAAAATTTCGCGATTTGGGAAAGAACCTTTCTCTTCGTATAAGTAGATTCAATCGAAGCTGGCGGTGGGACCAAATAGAACTCATCCGAGGTCGCATTCCACCGAATACCAAGTGTTTTGGCAAAACTTTCGGAATTAAGGTCACGAAAGTCGCCGTGGAGTAGATGCTCGTTTTGAGTATCTTCGAGTATGTTCTCCTGATTAGCTGTCCACTTTCTCAATGGGGACCCGGCGCAGTTAAAAGTGTGGTGAAGCTCGCTGATCGCAAGTTGAGCCTCTTGAATGGAATTGGTTATATGTTATATGGCAACTCTTAAACAGTTCGCAATATAAAATCCTCTATAAAGAACTCGATTCTTTTAATGCCGCCGATACCTACACGAGTGAGCGGGGAGTCGTCGTTTAGCGTTCGTGAAGACAAGAATACAATTCATGTGGCATAAAAAGAACTCTGTAAAATTAATCTAAACACATCTATGTTTACACTTTATCCCAATAAAACATTGTGAATCTAACGATTCCTCATCCGGGATTGACCCAAACATTAGAGTGCAGAAGTGCGTTTTAACAAACACAACAACAATGATTGCCAAATTTCAAGTCTTGTGAAATTACAATTGCGCAGTTAATTTAGCAGTGTGTCCAAAAAAGACGACGACAAAAACCAGAATTCGGCAGATGTGCGTGTGAGAACGCGCAAGGGAAACGCTTGGAGCCAATAGCAACTTCAGTCCAGGAGGTAGTGCATCATAGATCCCCAGAGCGTCGGTCTGAGATCCGGCCGGTCACGGTGAACTGGTAACTTGCAGAGGCTGATCTGTGGAAGGCGTTGGGAGCAGCGATAGACAGAGGCGAGCGGAGCAAGTCAGGAGCGTGAAGCGGGCATTGGAGCAAAGACGGGTTGACGGAATCTGGAAGGCAAGATTTCCAGGAAGAGCAGAACTGAGTCTGGAGTAGCAGATCTTGGTGGAAGGCAACGACGTCAGCGGACAAGCAACGGCAAAAACTTTTCATGTTGAATAGTCCAGAAGAAAATCCAATTGGCAGGCAAGCAGTCTTGAGAAGCAGTGCATCGAAAGGGGTGGTAATCAGAAAGCTGACCCAATCAAATTGAAAGTCGGTCACAAGCAGTGAAGGTAGACTGTATGTATAAAACCAAAATTTGTCATTAACTGAAAAGTTATTCATATAATCTATATTTATAAACATATAATCTTTTTGTTACTGTTACGCGAATATGAATACATACATGTTAGTGCGATGCGACGATTTGCTCGCAAAGCTAATAGAACTTAATTTACCCACAGCCGGTAGAAAACACGTTATACAGGATCGACTCCTGGCTCACTTTGCTATTCAGGACGATGATGATAACAACGACTCGGATGGAGTCGAATCTGTAGCTACCGCTCTCGATTGTCCAGTGCAGGCAGCGCCTATAAGCCGTTCTTTGCTTACACTTAAAGATGTAGAAGGCAGTGTTTCAAATTTTCCAGGTACAGGTAGTCCAGATATAGATCAGTGGATCCAGGAGTTGCAGGAATGTGCTTTGACTGTGCAGTGGAGTCAGCTTCAACTATTCATTTATTCTAAGCAGTTGCTCAGTGGGGCTACAAAATCGTTCATTCGCAGTAAGGTTAACATTCGCAACTGGGATTCTCTTAAGGCAGCATTACGTGGCGAATTTGCTGTTAAAATATCATCTGCTGGGGTTCATCGCAAGCTAGGTCAACGTGCACAGAGAAAATGAGATACACTTCAGGAATATTTGTATGATGGAAATAGCCAAGCCAGTTAACATAGACGAAGAAAGATTGATAGGGTATTTTGCTAAGGGAGTTCCAGATGCTAAGGCAAACAAAATAATGCTGTATCAGGCGAAAACCATAAGGGATTTGAAGGAGCAGATTGAAGTATACAAGAAGGTTCGCGGTTCATACAAAATGCCCTACAAAAATGAAGCGCGTATAGCTGAGGCAGAAGGATCCAAAAGCATCGACTCAAAACATGAGCTTGTACTTAAATGCTTTAAGTGCGGGGATCCGTCCCATTTAAAGAAAGATTGCAAGAAGAAGGATAACAATAATTGTTATTGGTGCGGACAGCCAGGTCATCGTGCTGCACAGTGCAAAGTCGAGGTTGAGGTAAAACAGGCAGGTAGCAATGCTAATGCCGTTCACGTGGAGAACGCAGCTACTAAGCCAAAAAGCGAGTTTACGGCTTCCGGCCTTGAACAAAAAATGATTAAATCTTCTTACGCTCAATTCAAAGGACTCGTCGACACAGTAAAATCTATGCATATTGCGCAGACACATTTTTCTCAAGCTGGGCAACGAAACTCTTACCGGGAAATAAAAGTGTTTGACGGGAATAGGCGAGAGTCAAGCTCTAACTTTTGGGAGCATTGTCATACCTGTTGAAATAAACAACATGCACATGAAGGTGGAGTTTCACGTGGTTCCAGATGAGGACATGGGCTTCGAAGCTATTTTAGGCAGAAAACATTAAAACCAGAAACGTTAACATGAAAGTTTCAAACGAAGGCACTGAGTTTATGCGACGGAATGAATCCAAAATTAACGAAGATAAACATATTAATTTCGGGTTCGAGTTTCTGCATGACTTTAAGGGCATGTGTGCAGAACAGGCAGCAGTTTCGGATCACGTTGATTTATCCCATTTAAATCAATCACAGCAGTCTGCGGCCAAAAGTTTGGTTGAAGAGTATGCACCCGAGCGCAACGCAAATGCTCCTGAACAAATAAAAATCATTTTGAAGGATGAAATACCTGTCTATCAGCATCCACGTCGTTTACCTGTCTGTGACCAGAAAACAGTTGACGATCAAGTTCAGGATTGGCTTGCAGAGAAAATCATCCAACCAAGTACCTCAGAATACGCATCGCCGGTAGTTTTGGTGTCCAAGAAAAACGGAAAGAAGAGACTGTGCTGTGACTACCAAAAACTGAATGAGAAAATTATCCGAGACAATTTTCCGATGGCTCATATGGAGACCGTGCTAGACAAGCTGCAAGGGTCCAAGATATTCACTACTTTAGATCTAACAAACGGCTTCTTCCACGTTCCGATTGAACCAGGCTCTCGAAAGAATACATAATTTGTGACCCAATCTGGACAATATAAATTCCTTTATGTACCATTTGGCATATCACATTCACCTGCGGTTTTCACAAGATTCATCATGGCAGTTCTAAGGGAGCTCATCGCCACTAACGTAGTCGTTGTGTACATGGACGATGTAATCACACCCAGTCAAGATTTTGTAGAAGGACTTGCTAAGTTGAAAGATGTCTTGCAGGTTGCTTCTCGGAACGGTTTACGTATCAACTGGAGAAAGTGCCAAATATTGCACAGTAAAGTACAGTTCCTAGGATACATCATTCAAAGTGGAACCATCACCCCAGGTATAGAAAAGATTCAAGCTGTGAAAGAGTTTCCCATACCACATGACAAAAAAGCGATTCAGCGATTCCTAGGTCTGACTTCTTACTTTCGAAAGTTCATAAACGGGTACGCATCCATTGCCAGGCAAGGAAGTTCCCCTTCGCGTAGCTCATTGGGCTTTATATTTGCAGGACTTCAACTACAAGATCGAATATCGTTCGGGGACCCAAATGAAACATGCTGATGCCCTGAGTCGAGTCTCATGTTTCTTTTTGTCAGACTCTATTACTCATCGCTTAAAGGAAGCCCAGATTAAGGATGATTGGACAAAAGCAGTTCGCAACCTTGTAGAAAAGGATGCATACCAGGACTTATATATATGCAGAATGACGTTCTCTTCAAAGATCCGACTCGTGAGCTGGTCGTAGTACCTTTGACTATGGAAAATGAAATAATTCAGAGCTCCCATAGCCAGGGGCACTTTTCTGCCAGAAAGACACAGGATTAATCGAAAGGTCGTATTTCATTCCCAAGCTCAAAGATAAAACCGATCGAATCGTCGAGAGTTGCATCAGATGCATTTTAGTAAATGCCAAAGCCGGCAAGAAAGAGGGACTTCTGACTTCAATTGACAAAGGCGATTTACCCTTCATTACATACCACATCGACCACGTCGGGCCCATGGAAATGACGACCAAGCGCTATAACTACATCCTTGTCATAGTAGACGGATTTTCAAAATATGTCTGGCTCTACCCAACTCTTAGCACTGGTGTAGACGAAGTTCTAAACTGTCTGGATAAGCAAGCCGTTTATTTTGGAAATCCTTACCGCATAGTGTCCGATAGAGGCACTGCTTTTACATCGCTCGCATTCAAGGAATACTGCGAGTCACACAACATACAGCATCTGCTTATAGCGACAGGTGTACCACGCGGAAATGGCCAAGTCGAAAGACTTCACAAGATCGTCGTACCAATGCTAGCAAACTTGAGCTATGAAAGTACATTAGCTCGGTATAAATACGTGGGACGGGCTCAGCAAATTATCAACAGCACTGAGCCGAGAAGCACCAAGATTACGCCATTCAAGCTTTTAACTGGATTTGATATGCGATTAGCCGGCTACCATGAACTGAAGGACTTGATGCAGAAGTTTGCGATAAAAGATCTAGATGAAAAAAGAGAGAAGTTTCGCCAAACAGCCAGAGAGAACATCAAAAAGGTACAAGACGAGAATAGGAAAGCGTTTGATTTGAAACGGAAACAAGAAACAAGAAAACAACTCAATGATTTGGTAGCAATCAAAAGAACTCAGTATAGTGTCGAATTAAAGCTTAAGGGGAAGTTTTTAGGGCCCTACAAGATTGTTCCAGTAAAGGATCATGGGCGGTACGAAGTAGAACGTATAGGTGATTCAGAGGGTCCATTTAAAACATCTACGGTTTCCGAGTACATGAAACCTTGGTCAGGTCCATTCGAGGCGAATGAACAGTCTGGAGGGCCGAGTGTAGGATTTGAATCTGGCGGGCTTATTACACGGCACACTCGAAGCGGTTTAAATTATATGGCAACTCTTAATCAGTTCGCAATCTAAAATCTTCGATAAAGTACTCTATTCTTTTAATGCCGCCGATACCTACTCGAGTGAGCGGGGAGTCGTCGTTTAGCGTTCGTGAAGACAAGAATACAATTCATGTGACTTAAAAAGAACTCTGTAAAATTAATCTAAGCACATCTACGTTTAAACTTTATCCCAATAAAACATTGTGAATCTAACGATTCCTACATACATAAAATGCCGAACAATATTGTTTGCTTTGTGGAAGTCCCTTTCCAACGTCATCTGCCAATTGTTGGAGTACGCGGAGTGCCAGAAACGGTCCACAGTTGACACCAAAGGTGACGGTTTTTAGTTCGAAATCGCTTAGTTCTCCTTCTTTATTCCGGAATAAAATTCTTTGGAACGGCGAATGCTTGGGATCGACCCAGATTTAACGGTACATCTTTGTAATGTCTGCACTGAACACATATTGGAAATAACGCCACTTCAAGATCTGAATGGTTAAATCAGATTGTTGGACTGGACCAGCATGAAGAATATCGTTCAAGCTTGTCCCATTTGCTGAAGGGCTAGAAGCATTGAATACCACGCGAAGTTTGGTGGTGGTACTCTCAGGTTTGACCACCGCGTGGTGTGGAAGATAATAGCTTGGAGAATCGTAAGACGTGACCCAGATCCAAATATGACTGAGTCATATTGCTCTTTTAATGGAAAGTCTCTTTTCAAACGGTTTTCGTTTCTAAGAAACTGAGCTAGGGCAATGAATCGCGAGTGCCCCAATTTGGATCCGAAATTTTCGGGTTCGCGAAACAATAAAGTTACCACGTTTCTACCGCTTGCGTCTCTAGTGGTGGCTTGGAGAAAATTGCTCTCGCAATAGGAATCGGATTCTTTTAACCTCTTAGTTGGTATGTTCTCCACCTCCCAAAACTTAGTGAGACGTTTTTCCAAGCCCCTGTCACTCGTTTCGGTTTTCTGGATCGTGAAAGCTGATACCCGATTTTGGCTAGATGTACTAGCAACTGGGCCGGTAAGCACCCAGCCGAAAATAGTTTCCTGACCTAGGAGAGGACCACAAATGTTTGTGCGCGTGCCGCTCAGCAACACGGACGGTAGAATGTCGGCTCCGATCAGAACATCTATCTGGGAACTGTCTAAAAATGTTGGATCTGCCAGGGTAATGGCAGGTAAATCAATCAGCGCATCTCGTGAAATTGGGTAGGACGGTAGCTTTCCGGTAGGTGAAGGCCTGGCTTATTAGGGGCTCGAATAGAAAAATGGCAGAACCTGGTCGCCTGAGCGGAAACGGTCTGATTTAAGCCCGAAACTTGGGCTTGGATATGGCGGAATGGCAGCTTAGTCAGATTGAACAGGCGTTCCGTAATAATCGTAGCCTCAGAACCCGAGTCTATCAGAGCGCGAGCCCTGTAGTTCGTTCGCAAGTGGCATATGTCAATAATGGCCGTGCCTAGCAAAACCTAGCATAGCACACTGGGCAAATTTTCTGAACCGTTGGCGGCCCCCTGTACAGCTGGATTTTGTGGGCCTGCTGAAGAACTAATTGCGGAAGTTGATCCACAGGAATTGGGGCTGCCCTTATGCAACAGTGTATGATGCCGCTCTCGACATGTGAAACAGCTGTGAGTGCTACTACATTCACGTAGCTGGTGGCCTCTCGCGAAACAATTTAGGCAAAGCTGCTTTGTTTTGATGTAGTTCGTTCGCGCATCCACAGACGTCTGGAGAAAACGCTGGTATACTTAAGCGCACTGGATGACTCTCTTTTAAGCATAGATCGCAATTCTTTGGTTTTGTGACCACCGTAGCTTCGAAGGAGTTGAGCTTCCTGGAAACGGGTTGACTCTTAGCATTAAAGTGATTGCTAGTGCTGGGTTTCATATCCTCAATCGCCTCTAGCGTTCGGTATCGGTCGCTAAGAAACGTGTTCATTTCATCCCAGGTCGGAATGTCGGACTTGGATGAAAGATGCTCCCATAAGGAAAGGGTCAGTTTTGGTAATCTGCTGGTGCACAGAAATACCAGGAGACAGTCCCAGTTCTTTGTGGAAATGTTGGAATGAGCCAGCGCTATCAAACACCCTTGGATTGTGCTCTGTAGGTCTTTCAGAGCCAGATTCAGAACTTACGGAACTCAAATTAAAAAGGAGTTTGAGTTGGCTATTTACTAGCAGTCTCTTATTTTCGAAACGGTCTCGAAGCGCTGCCCATGCTGAATCGAAACCCTCATTTGTGAGAGGGGACTTGGCTACGATTGCCTTAGCCTCGCCGCTAGTTCTAGCGTTGAGATGAAAAATTTTCTCGACCGATGTCAACGTAGAATTGTTGACATAAACTGCTGTAAAAAGATCCATAAATGTTGGCCATTTCAAATAGTCCCCTTCGAATACTTCAGTATCGCATGGCGATACGGAATGTAAGTGTGCTGATTATTGGTGCTCGTGGGCGGATGCTGAGAATTGGCTCGGTCGATTACCTCACTGAGCTGAACAGCTAGCTCCTCGTACACCGAATAGCAATATTCATATTTTCGGTGTATAGTCGCCAGAATCTCTTCTGCCCCTTCAGTCGTAATGCCGGAAATCGTGTCTAGACACGCTTCAAATTCTTTCTCGGCTTTGTCCCAGAGTGAGCGGACTTCTTCCTTACGGACTTTGCAGGTGTAGACGGACGGAGATGACGGCCCTGGAGTTTCAATCGTCGCTCTGAAATGGCTCATACGGTCGGACACCGTGATGAACCGCGCGAGGGCTGCAATTGCAACTTCGTTACTCATTCTTGCCTGAGAACGAGTTGCTGGCGACTTTGCGGACTTGGTTTGGATTTGTTGCCTAACTTTAGGCGTGAGCGGACTCAGAGACGATCGTTTTTGATTGCTCGTAGGAACAGACAGCTTCTTGTCGTCTCCTTGGGTGGCTAAGGAAGTTTCGTTCTTTGCCTTTGTGATCGACTTTGGGGCTACTGGGCCAAGAGAAAAATGATCATTAATTTAATTCGATTTTAAAAACCAAAAAAAAAATTAATATTTCGCAAGCGGTCCGCTTGTGTTCGCTATTAGCGTTGCAGCTCCGGTCTACTTTTGGAATATGTGGAAACGGAACAGTCGTACATCAACTACTTAGATGTGAGCCGCCGGTGTGTGCGAATTGGCGCTGCTGAAAAAAATATCATGCAAATTCTGGAAGGCGTATCGTTGTGATGGGCTTGGAATAAGGTTATTTTGATTTTTGATAATATTATTATGCATATATATATAACAAATATCGTTGTTGAAATTTTTGTAGGGTGTATTAACGTATGTGCGTTTCTCCTTAAGTACGTATGTTGCAGTGGACAGGCATATGTACGTATATTAATAAGCATTCATCAGGTTTATATGTGTGTATGTATGGACGTATGGATATGTGTGTTGGTGGGAACTTGAAAATATATGTGTGTAAATTGTCCTTTTTATATTTGGAAATTAGAAATAATGTGGACTGTATTGTAAATGTCGCTTTCGAAATGTTTATAGGGTGTACCGCGAAAGAAGGTACGTGGGTTACCTTGCTTACGTTGCCTTACGTTACGCTACGAGACTTTTTCCCTTATGTACATATGTTGAGATGGCCGGGCATATGTATACGTACATTAATAAGCATGCATCAGGGATATATGTGTGTATGTATGAGCGTATGATTTGTGTGTTTGTGGGAACTCGGAAATATATGTGTGTAAATTGTAATTTAAATTTATAATTTGTAATAATTTTGGAAATTGGAAATAATGTGGACTGTATTGTAGTATATCGCTCTACAGATGTTCGCACGGTGCAACGCGTATGGAAGTATGTGTATATGAATGAATATGTATGGAAATGGCAAATACGAAAAAGAAGCCGGAATATGGCGATCGTATGCACAATAGAAATGGACGATCAGACAGATTTAAGAAAATTGGGTTCTTGGGAAATATCTGGCTGATCGGCAATGGAAATATGGAATATTCGTACTTATCTTGGATTTTTTGAAGAGCTCGGAAATCTCTGCCGCTGAACGCTGGAACTCGTAAACTGCTGGAAATATCCGGCTCGAAGGAACATGAAGTGGAGGGTGGCGGGTTTCCTGGGTTCTGGCTGTCGGTTTTGTTCCCGTATCGAATAGAAAAGTCACTTGTTAAACTTTCAAAGAATATTTCGCTTTATTGGCCACTGCGTGGGCTTTCTTTCACTGGTAAATTAGAACTAACAGCTTCTACTAAACTCTAATGTTAGGAGAGCGGGGGTGGAGACTGTTAACAGTCCGAGAGCGAGATGAGAGACCATCTGGACGTAACTGCTCTCGTCTGATAACCACTAACTCACAGTAGCACCTCCTTGGCGCGGACAGATAACAAATTTTAACTGAAATATATTGGTCTCGTCAGTACCAATCGATTGGTCCAAAAAAAAATTTGCCACGCCCACTCTAACGCGCATGACTCTTAAATCTGTCTACCTCCCACATAACCACACATTGAGATCACGGGTAGTGGCGCATTTCAATCTCTCTTTGCTGATTGTATATCTCTATTTCCCTTCGGTCGCATAAGCTGAGTAACGGGTATCTGATAGTCGGGGTACTCGACTACAGCGTTCTACTTTGTTTTCTTCAAAAAAGTTTGAAAATGTACAATATTGGAATACCACTTTACGTGTACACTTAGTTTACAAACTTCAACTACAAATAATTGTTTTTTTAGTTATCGGCTGTAGAAAAAAACAAATAACGATATAATGTCAACAAATACCAACAAAAAATTATATCTTCATACCCTACAAAATGTTCGTCACGAACTTGTAGGAAGTTATTGTTAGAAATGTGATGGTGCCACTTTCATAAGGCACAAAAGAAAAAAAAGCAAAGTAGTAAATACGGGTCGATTAGTACCTAAACCACTGGAATATGATACTTCAGTGCAAAGTTATGCAATTCAAATGAATTTTGGACCACATTCAAATATAAATGCATTGCTGGTGAACTTTGAAAACTTCGGTATTTCAAATTTCAATACGGTTCGACTAGTACATAAACCATTGGAATACGATACTTTAGTGCAAAATTATGCAACTAAAATGAATTTTAGGCCACTTTCAAATATAAATGCATTGCTGGTGAACTTTGAAAACTTCGGTCACACAATAAAGAATAAGCTTTTTTGTCTAGTGAAACTCTTAGCTGATCTGAGTACTATATTCTAAAGGAAATTCTAAGGTTTTTTGAGAGCGCATGTTTACTTCAGGCCAGTTCCAAGCGCACGTCCACAGATCGCAAAAGTTTATGGCGTTCACATTTTTTAAATCTTTTTTAGTATACATTTTATTTTATTTAAATTGTCAATATTTATCAACGTGCTGAAAGTTGATAATATCGGGTCATTAGTTAACCAATTAAAGTGGTTCCCTTAGTAACGGATATATGATAGTCGAGGCACTCGACCATAGCGTTTCCCCTTTCTTTTCTCCTAATCCAATAAATTTTAAATTTTAAACAGAATGATGTTCATTTTGCATGGCTCTTGGTTCGCAAGCGGCAAAGGACACGGCCACAGTCACGGAAATGGACACCAGCATAGTCACGGTTCTTCCCACATACATACTGACACGTATTCAGTTACGGCAGCTAGTAGTAAAAGCTTTATAAAGAATGATGCATTGAAGACGACAGATAACGATCCAAGCATGGAAAATATTGTTATTATAGATGAGACGAAGTTATTACAACAGCCTGGGTAGGTAATAATACATAAGTACAACAAAAAGTGTTGATTACATTGCACTTTAATAGCGTGTGGTTAATCAAATATTGCCGTTTAAGTAAGCTATAATAACAGTATTCCCTTTTGGCCCTGGGTCATCGACACTGCTTACTGGGCCTTGCCTAGACGAAAAATAAAAATAAAATGTTCATTTTAAACCTACTGTTTCTGTTACTCTAATTAATTTTTTTTTTCAATATTGTAACCTACTTCTTAAGATTAGCTCAAGAACGCCAAAACATGTAAGTATAAATTAATATGAATACTAAAATTGATGGTATTTTCTTCCTTTTAATAATATTTTTTGACACTTTCTTGTATTTATTAATAAAGTTTTTACCCTTGTTATATCGAATTTTCATATATATTATATTTTCATTGCACATATCGTATCTTCATACCGGTCCGGCAACTCTGTCAGCTGAGAATAAAAAAATATATGAATTCGCATGAACAGGGGTAAATTTCATTTCAGGCTTTTGAGAATTCATCAAACTTATATCATAAACATGATAAAAGTTGTGATAAATGCTGTGAGGTGCAATGATTAGTTAATTAATTTTAGTAAAATAAGTATAACTAACATCCTGCCATCATTTGTATTTGTTTATTAATCGCAAATAAATAAATCCTTCTCTGGCTACAAATGTTTAATTTAAATCTACTTCTAAAAATTATTTTAAAAATATTCCCTAAGGATTTGCCTGAGAGTACCCCAACCAAATCGAATGCTTGCAAGCAGGGAATAGAACAATCTGAGAGCCCTTATTATTGGATCAATACGATCATAATTTGTGCTGACAGCACACTCCAGAAATGGAAAGATTGTACGAAGATTCCCAACAGGAATATTTAAAATATTGCAACAAGGCATGCCCTATTAATATTTTTTACTAGAATGTCATTAAGACTGCAATTGAACGGCGATCCTCCAAGGAACAAGTGTGCAGTAGGGAACGCTGGCTAAAATAGGGTAGATACTTCCCAAAGTATTTCAAATAAAGGAAGCATGTTCAACTGTGGATCGGACAAATGTAGAGTATACGGACAATGTGGAATGCGGATTTTTGAATAACATAGTATTTCACTTAACAAAGCCGAATATGCCACATATCTTTGGTGATATAAAATTCAAAAGCACAAATGTCATTTATAAAAATGATAAAAAGTAGAGGCCCAATGGTCTACCTTGAAGAAGTCCTCATAAGTCATATTATACTCCTACGTAATATGGTGATAATTGCCAAAAAATAATGGGTGCTATCAATTTAATGTTTGTTCCATTTAATGTTTTCAGTGGCCAGGGACTACTTTTGCTCCAAAAGTAATTGAGGAGAAGAGAGTTAATTTGCCGAAATTTCAAGTAATTGGCTCATTGCTGAACAGCGTCGATACTCAGACATAGCCGAAATCGTGACTAAATTAAAAGCTTTTTCTCTTGATGAAGATATTGCAAAAACATATGAACTAAGGACAGAGGTTCTTTACCGAAAAATACAGAGGAATGGCCGGCTGTTTACCGGTGGTGCCCCCTGCTTTCAGATGGTCCGTTATAAACCAAGTTCATGAGTCGATAATGCATTTAGGTTTCGAAAAGACACTGGATAAAGTTTACGATTTTTACTGGTTTGACAATATGTCAAAATACGTCAAAAAATTTGTTGACAACTGCATCACTTGCACAATGTCTAAATCAACCTCAGGAAAGATTCAGGCTGAACTGCATCCAATCCAAAAAGTAAATATTCCTTGGCACACAATCCACATCGACATAACAGGGAAATTAAGCGGCAAGAGTGGCCAAAAGGTGTATGTTATTGTTCAAGTTGACGCGTTTACCAAATATGTCTATCTTAGTCATACCCTTAAGTTGGACAGTGAGAGTTGCATAAAGGCTGTCAAGTCCGCTATTTCGTTGTTTGGAGTACCAAACCGAATAATAGCTGACCAGGGAAGGTGTTTTACTGGAGCAAAGTTTAGTGAATTTTGTTCAGATCACAAAATAAACTTTCACTTGATTGCCATTGGTGCTAGTAGAGCTAATAGCCAAGTGGAATGAACAATGAGCACGTTGAAAAATATGTTAACGGCGGATGAAACTGGAACACAGTCTTGGCAGGATGTGCTAGGAGAGGTGCAGCTAGCAATAAATTGTACAACTAATCGTGTGACGAAGGCAAGTCCTCTTGAAATGTTGTTGGGAAAAGTAGCACGGCCATTAGGATTACTTCCACCTAGTGACATAGAAAATGATGTAGATCTATCGAACGTTAGAGCACAAGCTGAAAAAAAATGTTTTAGTTACTGCAGTGTATGATAAAGAACGGTTTGATAAAAGTAAGGCGAAAGTACGTAGACACAATGTTGGAGATTTTGTACTACTTAAAAACGGGGAAAGGCATCAACCCAAGCTGAGTCCAAGATTCAAGGGGCCTTTAGAAATAACATAGGTTCTAGAGGGTGACAGGTATATTTTAAAGTCATTAACTAGTAAACGAACTTACAAGTATGCTCACGAAGATTTAAGAATATTACCAGATGGGGAAATTCCCGAGGAGCTTAATGTGTGTGATGATTATACTAATGTTGAGACCGAAAATGAAAATATTTAGAATGTTGAAGTTGCTGAAGAAAGTGTGTGACGATCCTGCCTGATGGCTAGACCGCCACAATATATATATATAAGCAGTAGTCATTTAAGTTTGGCATTGTTATTATTAGCACGTAAGAGATATAAAATGAAGGTTTATGATTTAGTAAGTGGAAAGCGAACATATGGATTTTTGGGTGCAAAACCAAAATAGGTCAAGTTTGGTTCCGCACCATCCGCCCGAGGTCGCAACCATAAAAAAATACTAGAAAATAGAGAAAATACCAAACCGATCTGGCAAGGCAAAGGGAAAAAGGATGAGAGGGCCACACGGCGGTTTACGGGTTCTCTCGGCTCTGGTACCTAGAGGCGAACGGTCGCGCACTCGGACGACAAAAACAAACGAACACGCGGAAAAGAAAGCACGGTCGGTAGGAAGCAAGGTTAGTGAATCTGTGTAATCGGCGCAGTGAAACCCAGGAATAACTAAGCACGATAAATACAACTGAGTGAACTTATACGAAAGGAAAGGACAAGCCGTGTTGTTATACATATTGGGTTTTGCACCCCTCGCACCCCTTTGTTCTCTGAGCGATTCGGGTTATCAACGATCGATGACCCAATTGGAAGCGGTAAAGACATATGAACATTATCCCGATCTTATGAATTTCACCCACCAGGTAGGTACTGCGCAGCGCGGCGGAAGACCCCCTCACTCTCCCGCTTAATTCCTCCCTCCCCACGAAATGGTATATCACTTCGTGCCCTATTAACCCTCCCCACGAGGTGGCAGATCCCTTCATATCCTATTAACCCCCCACGAGGTGGTATATCCCTTCGTGCCCTATTAACCCCCCACGAGGTGGCAGATCATTTCGTGTCCTATTAACCCCCACGAGGTGGCAGATCCCTTCGTATCTTATTAACCCCCCCACGAGGTGGAAGATCCCTTCGTGTCCTATTAACCCCCCCCCCCCCCCACGAGGTGGCAGATACCTTCGTGTCCTATTAACTCCCACACCGTAGCGGAAGGGCAGACCCTTCCGACTTTGAATAATCAAACTTGCTTTCAGCCGGCCAACCACGACAGAATCTGGCTGCGGCCTCGCCCGAAGGTCCAGCCCGTGGAATTTTTGGCATCGCAAGCCTCATCCCTCGGCCACGTACAATAGAACCCGGCTGCGGCCTCGCCAGAAGGTCCAGCCCGTGGAATTTTTGGCCTCGCGGGCCTCATACCTCGGCCACGTACGATAGAACCCGGCTGCGGCCTCGCCCGAGGGTCCAGCCCGTGGAATTTTCCGACACAAAAGGACTTGGTGTTCTGATGTTACCGTAGGTCCTGGAATACACCCCCCCTTCGAGCGGATAGACGTAGAGTCTCCGGGATAATTGATCAGAAATCATCGTTCGCCCCGCGAATATTACTCTCTAGCCCTATGTCTCAGTGACTTTCCAAATTTCTTGTAAAAGGTCCTCTGGATCCGACTGAGAGTTATATCCTGGCCAGAGAGCATCCTTACAAGAGGCGCCCGAACAGGGACATTGAGACTAACTAGAGCAACACCAAAGTGGCCTAAAGACCCACTAAGATAAAGATCTTTATCCCGAAGGTTCGTGCCACTGCAGAGCGTTACTAACCGTTAGAGTGAAGGACTCCAAAGAGCAAACGGAGAAGGAAAAGGAGATTCGCGCACTGCAATAAACTATGGCTAACCTGAAGAAGTCCGACGGCGAATACGAAGAAGACGATTCGATTGTAAGCCCTGGAGTAGGAGTACGATGGATTTACGCCCGCCGCAAAGATGAATTAACCGGTCTAGCACTCGAGTTCGGGTTTAGCGCCGACGGCACCGTAGCAGAAACACAGAAGGCATTCGCTACACTCGTGAGCACAGGATTGTTTCCAAAGTCGGTGTGGGAACGACTCTCTCAACTACAGGAGCAGTATTGCTCGAGAGCTGCAACTCCGAACCGGCTACGAGACGACAAAGGGCTTATGGCGGGAGCCAAGATGACCCAAGTTAGCCAGAGTCAGGTCCCGCATTTCGCCGGCTACACCTCTCCCGGAAGACTGACAAGCCATCGAGGAGTCCATCCCGACACGTCACGAGATTTCATCGTCCCGTCCCTCGGAAACCACGGCGGGTCGAAACCGCCCGAGTCAGAAGCTCCATTCACCATCACTCTGCCACGACATTTGCTAGCCGAGCGAGTCGAGTCGCGCAGGCATTCCTAGCGTGGGGGCTACGGACCGGGATAAGACCAGCCCTCGTCGGACGCCGAACCCCTTTCGAAGCCCAGAGGTACCCATTCAAGGAGGGAATGCAACTCATCAAATGATCAGACAGCCCCTATCGAACATCGACGTCCAGCGTGCTGGTGTGGAGAAGTCGGCCACTTTAGACGGGGTTGTACTAATGCACGCCTGAACTTTTGTTGGGACTGTGGTCGTAGGAATATATTGACTGTCGATTGTTGTCGCCGAGATACCCCGGGAAACAAACAACGTAGTAGCGAACAACGAAGTAGCAGCCCGACATCAAGGAACCCACCACTAAGGATAAGCAACGGCCTGATCACTGCTACCGTGCAGATCGGAGGCCGATGGGTGGACGCCACGGTGGATACGGGAGCGTCGAGGATCTTTGCGAGCGAAGAGTACGTTCGTACGGTAGCGAGACCGGAGGAGATGCAAGAGATCATCACTACGATAGCGTTAGCTTATCGGTCAAGCCTAGCAGTGAAGCAGCTATGGCGCACTCGCGTGGAATTAGCTGGCACGCGAGTGTGGATGCCAATCTTGGTAATGCCAACCATGTTGGATAGCGTGATATTAGGCATGGATTTCTTGGCGGCGATGGGAACACAGATACAATACGGAGAAGCCACCTTAAAGGTAAAATTGAGCCCGTCGGCGGAAGACCCCCGACTGCGGCCAAGTAAAGTCGATCGGAGGTCGTCAGAGGATACGAGCCCGGGAGTACTCGAAGGAAGGAGTACGACGGTTCTAGGAAAGCAGGAATCCGACGATAAGGACACTATGTATACAGAGCAGAGTGAGGTCCCCGCGCACAACCGGATCATGCGCCAGATGACCCCATCAGGAGAACGAAAGAACGACCACGGAGGAGACGAGATCAGGAGGTACGACGAACCGGGAAAAGCCTTGGAGGACTTCCGGCCGGACGAAATCGACGAAGCAGAGGATGGAAAATCAATGACGGAAGAGGATGACCTAAGACCCGACCAGCGGGAATTCATCACCCGTGAGTTGACGCTTTTCAAGGAGCTTCGAGGTGTGTCACACGTGGCGGAACATCTTATTATAATGCGAGACGATAAACCTTTGAAACAAAGGTATTACCCAAGGAATCCGGCTATGCAGAGCGTGATCGACGCCCAAGTGAATGAACTACTCCGAGAAGACGCCATCGAACCTTCACGGAGCCCGCATAGCGCACCCATAGTGTTGGTCAAAAAGAAGACGGGTGAATGGCGCATGTGCGTTGATTATAGACAATTGAACGCTCACTCAGTGCCCGACGCGTACCCCGTCCCCAGGATCAACCACATCTTGGAAAAACTACGTCAAGCCCGATACATTTCGACGTTGGACTTAAAGCACGGTTATTGGCAAATACCCATGGCCAAGGATAGCTGTCAGTTCACGGCCTTCACCGTTCCGGGCAGAGGCCTATACCAGTGGAAGGTCATGCCCTTCGGACTTCACTCGGCCAGCGCAACCTTCCAGCGCGCCTTGGATAGCGTGATTGGTGCGGACATAGAGCCGTTAGCCTTCGCCTATTTGGACGATATCATCGTTATAGGCGCCACGGAGGAACAACATTTGTCCAATCTGGGCGAAGTCTTCCGTAGGCTACGGAGGGTGAACCTGAAGGTGAACCCGAATAAATGCGCGTTTTTCAAGCGGAGGTTAGTTTACCTAGGTCACGTGATTAGCGCCGAAGGAGTCCAGACCGACCCGGAGAAAGTGACGGCCATTACCAACCTTAAGTCCCCTACATGCCTCAAGGAGCTCAGACAGTGGCTAGGCATGGCCTCTTGGTATCGCCGGTTCGTCCCTAACTTCGCAACCGTGGTACAACCAATGACCGCCCTGTTGAAGAAAGGCCGGAAGTGGGCATGGGGTCCCGAGCAACAGAACGCGCTGGAAGAGGTAAAAAGAAGGTTAACCACCACCCCGTGTTAGGATGCCCCGACTTCGACAAGACGTTTGTGTTGCAAACTGACGCTAGCGACGTGGGGCTAGGAGCGGTCTTGTCGCAAGATATCGAGGGCCAGGAGAGAGTCATCGCGTACGCCAGCCGTCGACTCACAGCCACGGAGGGCAATTACACGACGACGGAGAAAGAGTGTCTGGCCATCATATGGGCTATCAGAAAAATGCGGTGCTACTTGGAAGGGTATCGGTTCGAGGTGGTTACCGACCACCTAGCCCTCAAATGGTTGAACTCCATCGAAAGTCCCTCCGGTCGGGTAGCAAGATGGGCGATGGAGTTGCAACAGTTCCAGTTCAACGTGCGGTACCCTCGAGGCAAATTGAACGTGGTGGCGGACGCGTTATCCCGCAACCCGGCAACCCTGTGGATTCTTGAAACAGATGGCCGAAGTGGACACACCCTGTAAACGGATCCAAGGTATGCGAGCTAAGATAAAAGAATATCCCGAGAAGTTCTCAGACTACACGATGGAAAATGGACAACTATACCGGAATTTGGGACACAGAGCTGATGACGAGAACTACTTCCCGTGGAAACTGTGTGTCCCTAGTTCAAATAGAGTCCGAGTCCTCCAAGTATGCCACGACACGCCCACGGCTGGACATCTGGGTGTCCAAAAAACCGTTTCTCGACTATCTCAGAGGTATTTCTGGCCCGGCATGTTTAGGGACGCAAAGCGTTACGTCCAGCGCTGCGAGTCGTGCCATAAGTTCAAAACCGCCCAGACGAAAGCGGCAGGCAAAATGTTAACCCGCATAACAAGCGAACCGTTTGACGTTTTATGCGCAGACTTTGTCGGCCCGCTACCCCGGTCGGGACGCGGGAACACCATGCTCCTCGTATTTCATGACATCTTTTCCAAATGGCTGGAGTTGATCCCGTTACGGAAAGCTACCGCCGCCCAAGTTCAGAAGGCATTTCGGGAACGGATACTGGGCCGAGTCGGCATCCCTCGGAAGTTCGTCTGCGATAACGGTACTCAATTTACCAGCCGCATCTTGAAAGAGTACTTCCACACGATAGGGGTAGAGATCCAATATACTGCTCCATACTGTCCACAGGAGAACAATACCGAGAGGATGAATCGGACGGTCAAGACGATGATAGCCCAACTCACCGAGGGAGACCTAAGTTCCTGGGACGAGTTATTAAGGGAAATAGCGCTCGCCATCAACGCAAAAATGTCGGACTCTACGGGATACAGTCCCGTGAAGAGCGACGGACGGCTCATCATCAGCCCCCGGTATGAAAGGGGGGGGTGTGACGATCCTGCCTGACGGCTAGACTGCCACAATACATATATATAAGCAGTAGTCATTTAAGTTTGTCATTGTTATTATTAGCACGTAAGAGATATAAAATGAAGGTTTATGATTTAGTAAGTGGAAAGCGAACATAAGGATTTTTGGGTGAAAAATAGGTCAAGTTTGGTTCCGCACCATCCGCCCGAGGTGGCAACCATAAAAAAAAATACTAGAAAATAGAGAAAATACCAAACCGATTTGGCACGGCAAAGGGAAAAAGGATGAGAGGGCCACACGGCGGTTTCCGGTCTCTCTCGGCTCTGATACCTCGAGGCGAACGGTCGCGCACGCGTACGAGAAAAACAAAGGAACACGCGGAAAAGAAAGTACGGTCGGTAGGAAGCAAGGTTAGTGAATCAGTGTAATCGGCGCAGTGAAACCCAGGAATAATTAAGCACGATAAAAACAACTGAGTGTACTTATACGAAAGGAAAGGACAAGCCGTGTTGTTATACATATTGGGTTTTGCCCCCCTCGCACCCCTTTGTTCTCTGAGCGATTCGGGTTATCAACGATCGATGACCCAATTGGAAGCGGTAAAGGCATATGTAAGTTATCCAACCCGTGAAACGGTTCCACTTATGGAATTTATAAACAAATTTTTGAATTCAATCTCAGCTATGTTACCACTGCCTTCAGCGACATTGCCTTTCTTTAAAGACTCTGCCTTTGCCTTTGCCATTTACTTCGAGGGCCGCGCTTGACCGTCCTGCTAAGATAAATAAACCAATCGTAAAGTAAACACAAGCTTCCGTTCGAAGCCCAAACTTTTCCGTTCAAAGCCCACAGTATTGCGTTCTAAGTTCAGAACATATTGCGTTCCGATTTTCAATCAAATTGCATCGGTCAGCATAATTTCATTTCACAACGAGATGCGACAGTTTCAGCATAAGCTTTTATTTTAAACAAAAATTAAAGTTCTGGAAGCTTAAGAAAAGGAAAGCTTCTGGCCGAGGTTCATTGGAGAGTTTTTTAGAATTAAGATTCAGTCCTATTTTGTCCAAGACCGCGATCGGTTCGAAAATAATAAATAAGTGTCTTGTAAAAGTGAAGAAGAAATAAAAAGGTTTAACACCAAGTTTAATTAAAAAATAAAATTTATTTTTTTAAAAATATTACCAGTGACTAATTTAATTGGCGCCCAACGTGGGGCTGCTTAATCAAAAGTTCTAAAAAAAACAATTTAATGAAAATTAAAAATTAAATTTAAAAAAGGAACTCGAGCAGCCAAAAACTCAAATTTTTAGTGGAAAAATCAAAACATCCACCATAAATCGACGACACATAACATTGTGACAAGTGATCGTGATTTAAAACTTTAAATGGAAATCAATTAATGTAATAATCCATTTAAATAAGCTGGTAAAATATAATAAAGGTGGACCGAATAAATTAATTCACAGTGCAAGAACACACAACAAAAACAAAATAATAAATTCAGTGAAAACTAAAAAGTAATATTTAAAACATAGTAACAAAAAAAAAACAAATTAAAAAAGAAAGAAAAATAAAAATCAATAATTAAACAATAATTAAAAAAAAAAAAACTGGAATATTTCAATAAATAACAAAGAAGGAAGGAATGAAGGGCTTAAGGGCAATCCCTCGCCAAAATTCAACACGACTACGACCAAAATAACAAAGAAGGAAGATCAACCTACAACCTCGCAGAAGGAAGACCCCATCGGGACAGTCTCGTGAGAAATTAATTTTCAATAAAAATAATTAAATTAAAAATTATAATCTAAGATCAGGGAATTAAAAAAAAAAAAAATATAAATAATATAAGATTTAAACATTGATAGAAAGTAAGATAGATTCACGATTTAAAAAAAAAAAAACAAAAAATATTAAACAATCTGGAAGATTTAATAAATAGCTTTGGTGAAATAAATCTAACCATGGCAGCCGGAGGTTCAGCACCAAATTTTTCTGCAGGTAGTATAGCCACAGCAGGCGGCTTAACAGTGGAATTAATAAATAGATTGATAAATGTTCAATTAAATGAAGTGAGCAGGAAAATAGAAGGTTTAGAAGGAAAGTTAGCCACAGATGCAAACACTGTGGAGGATTATAAAATACAAACAATCGACCCAACTATAAAATGCGATACAACACTTGAAGTGGTAAAATCTTTACCAAAATTCACGGGTGAACCAACACAATATGTAGGTTGGAGGGAAGCCGCAGAAACTGTAATGAGTCTCTATAAAATTCAAAGTGAACAATATTTTATCGCCTTAACAATTTTACGAAATAAAATTTTGGGAGCTGCCCATGATGCTCTTACCAATCATGGCACCGTTTTAAACTTTAGAGCAATCTTATCTAGATTGGACTTTATATATAGCGATAAACGCCCAATACATATTCTGGAGTTAGAACTAAGTATCCTCAGGCAGGGACGAATGACAGTTACAGAATACTATAATGAAGTCAATAAAAAAATGACACTACTAATAAACAAAACCATAATGACATACGGAAAGAACAGCGTAATTGCCAAAGAAACAAACAAAACAATAAGGAGCAATGCTTTACGAATTTTTATATCTGGGCTAAATGGATCTATCTTTTCTCATTAAATCCACCAGATTTACCTAATGCCTTGGCAAAGGTCCAAGAACTAGAATCAAACAATTTCCGTGCTCAATTTGCAAACAGGTTTAATGGATTTAAAAATGAAAATAAATATCAGGGAAACAACTTACGATTTGATCAAAAAAGACAGAACAATAATACTAATAAAACGGGAAATTATTGGAGAAATAACCAGAATTATAATTGGCCACAAAAGGGAAATTTTTGGCAAAACGATAATCATAATAATAATCAAAAGCAACAAGCCGTCGAGCCAATGGATGTTGATCCATCGATTCAACTCCAGAACAAACCTAGTTACAATCGACAGCCGAATAATAATTGGCAGGCAATTAATAATCGAGGTAGATACAATAATTATTATTATCAAAATAATAATCGATCAAATAACTATCGCGCAAATCAAAATAAAGAGCAAACTCAAGCTCAGAAAAGGGAACTAGAAGGAACAGTAAATCAGCCAGCTAATAAAGTAACCAGATTAAACAATATCAACGAAGATCATTTTTTAGACCAGACCCCTACAGGGGAATGCCTTATTTAAATAGGACAGACCGAAAAACCAAGAAGCAGTTAAAGATTTTAATAGATACAGGAGCCACTGCTTGTTATATAAAAAAGGGAATTTTCGAAAATAAAAATGAGCTATCAATATACAAAAAGGTAACTACAGTTCATGGGTATTCAATT
This sequence comes from Drosophila suzukii, assembly GCF_043229965.1. NCBI lineage: Eukaryota > Metazoa > Arthropoda > Insecta > Diptera > Drosophilidae > Drosophila > Drosophila suzukii. The sequence continues at coordinate 38,264,684 of NW_027255896.1, read as the reverse complement.
ATTGGGTATTACCATATTATAAATATATTTGAAACAAGACAATTATTTTATGAAATCGAAGGATTAGAATCCGATCTGCTAATTGGATTTAATTTATTAAGAAAAATCGGAGCTATAATAAATATAGAAAAGGGAGTCTTGGAATATAAAGGGAAAACAGAAAAGTTAAAATATTATGATAATGAGGAAAAAAATGAAATAAGTTTAATTGAAGAAAATAATATTCTTCCGTTAAAAGAATTTATTATAAAAAAATATTTTGATGAAAAAAATAGCGAAAACACAGATTCATTATTTGTGGAAAATAGTGAAAAAGGCTTGGGAATACAAAATCCTGAGAGTGCCGACGAAGTAAATACCGTCAATAAAAATACAATTATCTTGGGAATTCAAAATCCTGAGAGTGCCGACGAAGTAAATACCGTCAATAAAAATACAAATATCTTGGGAATTCAAAATCCTGAGAGTGCCGACGAAGTAATTACCGTCAAAAATCAAATAAATAAAAATCGTTTGAAATATAAAAATTTCAAGCCCGCCGTCGTTGAGTTATCCGACAAACAACAGATAAACAATATAGGTACTGATCAATTAGACGGACTAAAGGAAAAAATAGTTCTCTATATTGAAAAAGAGCATTCAAAGATAAATATGCAAATTCCTTTTAGAACAGACATAAAGGGGGAAATAAATCTTATTCACGACAGGCCAATATACGGGAAACAATATCCGTACGCCTTTTCTGTCACCGACTTCGTGAACAGCGAAATCAGTAGAATGTTAGCAGAGGAAATTATAAGGCCCAGTCGAAGCCCTTATAATTCACCAGTTCTGGTAGTACCAAAGAAAGGAGAAAATCAAGACGGAAGCCGTAAATTAAGACTCGTCATTGACTATAAAAAATTAAATGAAAATACCATACCTGACAGGTACCCAATGCAAGACCCATCAGTAATTCTATCTAATTTGGGAAAAGCAAGATATTTTTCAACAATAGATTTAGAATCAGGTTTTCATCAGATATTAATGAAAGAATCTGATGTAGAAAAAACATCCTTTTCAATAAATAATGGAAAATACGAATTTTTAAGAATGCCATTCGGACTAACAAATGCACCAAGAATTTTTCAGAGAGCAATGGACGACATCCTAAGAGAACAGATAGGGAAAACATGTCATGTCTACATGGACGACATTATAATATTCTCAAACTCGATTGAACAACATTATAAAGACTTAAACAAAATTATAAATATACTATTAAAGGCAAACATGAAAATCTCATTAGAAAAATCAAAGTTTTTCAAACGCGAAACCAGTTTTCTAGGATACATCGTATCTTATAACGTCATCAAAACAGACCCAGAAAAAATTGACACCATAATTAAATATCCGCTTCCAAAAAATATTCGGGAACTAAGAAGTTTCTTAGGCCTTACGGGCTATTATAGAAAATTTGTTTTAAATTACGCCTCTATAGCCAAACCTCTAACAAAATATCTTGGAGGTCATAATGGCAAAATTTCAAAAAGAATGTTAACAAAAATGTTAATTCAGCTGGATGACCCAGCTATTAAAGCTTTTAACGAGCTGAAAGAAAATCTCATTGCTCAAGTAGAATTAGTTCAACCGGATTATCTTAAAAAATTTACCTTGACCACCGACGCTTAGGACGTCGCAATTGGTGCAGTATTATCTCAAGAAGGTAAACCAATTACTTTTATTTCAAAAACCTTGACTAAAACAGAACAAGTTTATGCAACTAATAAGAAGGAACTTTTAGCCATAGTATGGGCTCTTAAAAATCTAAGAAATTACTTATACGGAGTGATTGGAATTGAAATCCAAACCGATCATCAACCATTATCTTTCGCAATCTCTGATAAAAATCCTAATATTGAAATGAAACGCTGGTACTCCTTCATAGAAAGTTTCACTCCTAAAGTCATTTATAAGCCAGGTACAACTAATGTAGTTGCAGACGCCTTATCAAGAATTCAGATCAACAACTTAACTGACAGTAACGAATCGGTCTCAGATCAAAACACTCAGCATTCAGCAGAGAGTAGTTTTGAGAATGTTATACAAGAAACCCGTAAACCCTTAAACCAGTTTAAGCAACAATTGCTATTAGCAACGGGGAAGTATACAATAAATGAGTCGATTAATATATTCGAAAATACCAGACATATAATAGAATTTGACACTCCCGAAAATTTGATATCAATCTTAAGAGAATATATTCCTCCTAATTTAACGGTAGGTATTCATTGTACTTTAGAGGACTTTTATAGAATTCAAAAACCACTTAAAGATAATTTTGTGAATAAATTTTTGTATACAAAAATATTTGTCCAAGATGTAGAAACTCCTGAGGACAGAGCACTTATAATCGAAGAAACACATTGCAGAGCACACAGGGGACTTGACGAAAATTATAAACAAGTCAGTAGATTGTATTATTGGCCAAACTTACTTACAAAATTAAAAGAATATATAAAAAATTGTAAAATTTGCAATGAAAACAAATATAACAGACACCCAACTAAAATTCCAATTGGAGAAGCCCCAATCCCGACTAAAGAAGGCGAAAATTTACACATCGACATTTATTACGCGCAAAGTCTTACTTTAATAACTTGTATTGACGCTTACTCAAAATTTTTAGTAGTAAAAGAAATCCAAAATAAATTAAATATCGAAAACAAAGTAATGGAACTTCTTCAACATTTTCCACAAGCCAAAGTAATAATGACCGATAATGAACCAAGCTTTACCTCGGCCCAATTTAAATCTTTTGCACAAAGGTGCGGTTTAACTTTACATTACGCAGACCCGAGGCACAGTACCTCAAACGGACAAGTTGAAAGGGCACATTCTACACTAACAGAATTAGCTCGATGCATTAAAGAAGAATTTAATCTGACCGACTATTCCGAAATAGTAATAAGAGCCGCTCAAGAATATAATCAGAGCATTCACTCTACAACGAACCAAAAACCCTTTGACGTACTATATAATAAAATAAAGCACGATAACATTCCTCAAATTTTAAAAAATACACAAGAGAAAATGTTAGAAACACATAATGAAAACAGAAAAGAAAAAGTATATCATGTAGGACAGGTAATTTATGAAAAGAAACACGGGGAAAGAAATAAACTTAAAACTAGATATAAAAAACAAGTAGTTAAAGAAAATTTACCTAACAAAATAATAATCAACAATAGAAATAGAATTATTCACAAAGATAATATAAAATTCTAAAAATTTATATGTTACTTTTTTTTTTCCTTTTCCAGAAAATGTTTTATCAGGTGCTCATACTACACCTTATTTTATTAACAAAATCAGAAATAATAGACTATACAAGTCACGAGTATCTTTTATTCAAGGACAATAAAGACGTATTGACGTACGATTCATACGCAGAATTATTCCACGTAACTAACTTCAGTTTTTATAAAGAAATAATAAATTGGAATCAGATAATATAAAAAGGGATACTAATAAAAGGTCACAATGGGAAATTAAATATGACATAGAAGTAATCGAATTAATTTTATCCCAATTAATATCAACTAGGTCAAAAAGGGGGATAAATGAGATAGGCACTGTGTGGAAATGGTTAGCTGGAACTCCGGATCATGATGATTTTATTAAAATACAGAATAAAATCGATGAATTAATTGAAAATAATAATAAGCAATTTATTATCAATTCCAAACTGTTTAAAGAAATAGAATCTCTTTCTGATGATTTTAAAAATGTTTTTATTGATCAAGATTTACCACTGCGAAAACATCGCTTACGATTATTAACATTTGATCTGCAAAATTTAATTGACACAATCACACTAGCAAAAATTGACGTTTTTAATACCAAAATATTAAGCAATGATGACATCATGGAAATATTAAAACATGAACAAAAACCAGTAATTATCGCTGACTTAATGGACATCTCTGTTTTTAAAATCGCACTGCATAAAGAACTTGTAATAATTTATATAAAATACCCAATAATAAAAAACAGATGCGAAATATATTACGCTAGAGCGATTTCCCAAATCGATGGGAAACTAGTATTAAGCAATCAAGTCGCAAAATGCGCAAATATTTTTTATGAAATGTCTAACTTTAAGAACGAACTTTTTAATAATTATTGCACTTTAAATAATGAAAAAACTTGTTTTACTCGCTTATTAAATGGCGAGAAATTCACTTGTAAAAAAAAAGAGAGAAAAATAAAAAAACAGACATCATACAAGATGGTGCCATTCTTATAAATGGTAACAATATTGTGAACAACTCTCATTTAAACGGTTCATTTTTGATAACATTTAATGGTACAACCGAAATTAATAATATTTCTTATACCAATTTGGAAAACAAAATTCTTTACTACTTAACTACGAACCACTTCAAAAATTAAGAAATATCCGATTACATATTATCAAATAACTCAGAACTTTCTTTAGATAATATAAACATTTTAAATCCTTTCATTAAAATTAATAATACCAAAATATCACTTACCTTTATATTATTAATTTTAATCATTATATATTTGATTTTTTTACTTATTATAAAATACAAAAATGTCATATTATTTGTAACCAAAAAACAACGGCCAGAACCAGAAAAATCTATTAACCAAGAAAATTTTTTAACAGAATTAAGAGATCAATTAAATGAATTTCATATTGAATCGGGACGATCCATTTTAGAAGGGGGAGAGTTATCCAACCCGTGAAACGGTTCCACTTATGGAATTTATAAACAAATTTTTGAATTCAATCTCAGCTATGTTACCCTTGCCTTCAGCGACATTGCCTTTGTTTAAAGACTCTGCCTTTGCCTTTGCCATTTACTTCGAGGGCCGCGCTTGACCGTCCTGCTAAGATAAATAAACCAATCGTAAAGTAAACACAAGCTTCCGTTCGAAGCCCAAACTTTTCCGTTCAAAGCCCACAGTATTGCGTTCTAAGTTCAGAACATATTGCGTTCCGATTTTCAATCAAATTGCATCGGTCAGCATAATTTCATTTCACAACGAGATGCGACAGTTTCAGCATAAGCTTTTATTTTAAACAAAAATTAAAGTTCTGGAAGCTTAAGAAAAGGAAAGCTTCTGGCCGAGGTTCATTGGAGAGTTTTTTAGAATTAAGATTCAGTCCTATTTTGTCCAAGACCGCGATCGGTTCGAAAATAATAAATAAGTGTCTTGTAAAAGTGAAGAAGAAATAAAAAGGTTTAATTTGTCCATTATCCCGATCTTATGAATTCTTGCATGCTTAGATTTAAGATATGTATTCGCTTTGTTTACTCTTTTTAGCTGTTAATAAATTTTTGTAATTTGCTAAATTATCAATCTGTTGCCGCAGCTAGAATGATTCCTCGATAGGGTAGCTCGTATAGATGGGGTCGTTCGGACGTGTGGGAGAGAACGGCCAATGGTTGGGTGGGCATGATAGAGCCTCGGAAACATCTAACGAGGTGAATGTGAGACTCGGTTAGGGTATTAGGGGAATTCTAGACTTTCCTTTCGATTTTATATGTTGTTGCTCATTTCCGAATTCAGCTTGTCTAGCACGCGAAGTTAGATTTCAATTATCGTTAACAAATAGGCACTTCATGGGGTTAGGTATTTTTCATCCACTTCCACAGCCGACAAGCAGCCAGCCGAGTAGACCCGCGTGCGCTTGACCACCACGGTACCACCTCCGACTGAAGTTAATTTGAATGTGGCGACTCGTTACATTTATAAATAATTAATTACAATAATAATGATAATAAGTCTTGAAGACCCCCTCACTCTCCCGCTTAATTCCTCCCTCCCCACGAGGTGGTATATCCCTTCGTGCCCTATTAACCCTCCCCACGAGGTGGCAGATCCCTTCACATCCTATTAACCCCCCCACAAGGTGGCATATCCTTTCGTGCCCTATTAACCCCCCCACGAGGTGGCAGCTCCTTTCGTGTTTTATTAACCCCCACGAGGCCGGCCAACCACGACAGAATCTGGCTGCGGCCTCGCCCGAAGGTCCAACCCGTGGAATTTTTGGCCTCGCAAGCCTCATCCCTCGGCCACGTACAATAGAATACACCCCCCCTTCGAGCGGATAGACGTAGAGTCTCCGGGATAATTGATCAGAAATCATCGTTCGCCCCGCGAATATTACTCTCTAGTCCTACGTCTCAGTGACTTTACAAATTTATTGTAAAAGGACCTCTGAATCCGACTGAGAGTTATATCCTGGCCAGAGAGCATCCTTACAAGTGAAGTGGCAAAAAGATGTAGTACTGCTGGCCAAAAGGAAATGGGAGAGTACAGAAATGAAATTAAGAAAAAAAAAAAATAACAAGAAAGCCTCTGTGGTAAGAGAAAGTAACGAAATGATGAAAAGAGTATCGTGGCCTCAGTGGACGATAAAGAGATTCGTAATATTAATGTAAGCACAAGTGCAGAACAAACTAATGTTTGTTTTGATCATGGCGTGTGGTACATTAAATATGAGAATGGATGAACTGAGTAAAATAATAAAATGTTAATGAAAACCAAACAGAATGATAAAGTTTATGTTAAGGTATGTCTAAAGGAGGTCTGATACTATTTTGTGAAATTGGTCATTAATGAGATAATATAAATTAAGAAATGAAAATTGAATTTCGTTGTGGAAATAATTGTTTAAGTTGTAAAAATAAAAGTTTGTTAAAAAAATAGAAATAAAAAGAGAGCAAAAGAGAAACTAAAACAAGGAAGAACGCTATAGTCGAGTACCTCGACTATCAGATACCCGTTACTCAGCTATATGGAGATATGCAAGCAGCAAAGCGAGATTAAAATGCGCCACCTACCGGCGGTATACAGATTTAAGCGTTATGGGCGTTAGAGTGGGCGTGGCAAATTTTTTTTTGGATCAATCGATAGGTATCGACGAGACCAATACATTTCAGTTAAAATTTTTTATCTAGCATGAAAATTGTGGGCGTCACAGGTTTTCGCGGTTTGTGGGCGTTAAAGTGGGCGTGGCAAACTTTTTTTTGGGTCAATCGATAGGTATTGATGAGAACAATACATTTCAGTTAAAATTTTTATTCTAGCATCAAAACTGTAGGAGCCACAGTTTTGGGCGGTTTGTGGGCGTTAGAGTGGGCGTGGCACTGTGCTGAAACAAACTTGCGCTGCGCAGGAATCTCAGGAATCTGCGTGCCTAATCCCAGTATTGTAACTCTCATAGTTTCCGAGATCTCAGCGTTCATACGGACAGACGGACAGACGGACAGACGGACAGACGGACATGGCTAGATCGACTCGGCTAGTGATCCTGATCAAGAATATATATACTTTGTGGGGTCGGAAACGCTTCCTTCTGCCTGTTACATACTTTCCGACGAATCTAGTATACCCTTTTACTCTACGAGTAACGGGTATAACTATGGTCTTTTATACACGAGGTCGTGTTAGAGTCAGTATGGCCGTGTCGGCGATTGGTATATCTCAGTATATTAGGAATGCTAGTTTCTTGTGTCCTCTCTTGTGTCATCTTATGTCCTGCATTTTTGGAATATCATGCATCATTTTTGCATATCATGTTGCCTGTGCGGCGCTACAAAAAAGGTTGCACGGCACACGACTGCGTTGCAGGCTTCCTTTTTCGAGAGGAACCGTTTTAGCGAGGCGTCAGCGTTGTGGCGCTGTCACCGTGTGTGGTTCGCAGGAACAGTATAGGCATTTACAAGAACGAATAGTCACTCTCTGTAAATCGACGCCTGTGTTCAGACCGAAACGCACTCCGCTCTAATGGAACCCGAACGTAATTCGACATATGTATATGTGCAAGCTCACTTCTTTTATACTTACAAACCAGTCTACTCTTTGGAACCTAGCCTGTTTGTTCGTGCAAGTTATATGACACATTATTTAGAGGCCCTTACCCAATTTATAAACAACTTTGAGCCGAGAGCTAATTTCCAAATAACTCTGACAGACCCGAGATAAATCCGTGGTCAGCTATTTCTGCCAAGCAGGCATCCAAATCATTCCCACCCAGATCAATTTCACGCAGTCCGAATCAAACGGATGCTGTAAACATTCAAACCGATATTGTAAACAATCGGAGCCCCAAGCGAGCCCTGAGTCCGCTAACGTAAACAAAAGATCCCCAAAGCGAGTCCCGAGTCCGCTAACGTAAACAAAAAGATCCCCTAAGCGGTCCCTAAACTCCGCTAATGTAAACACCAATTTCCGGCCAAGATTGGACTTCGAATTTAGTAGGTTTGATTGTTAGAAATAAAAATAAATTTTTTTTAATCAATTCACTAGAGAGAAACTTAATTGGCGCCCAACGTGGGGCCGTGTGATAAAAAAATTCTAAAGCAAAGCTTTTAAATAAACCCCAAAAAAGATTAAAAGTGAAAAAGGAATTTTGCGCGGCCAACAACCCGATACAACCGACGAAGCCTGTGTTGATAAAAATAAGGTGGAAATTAATAAATGCAATAATCCCCTTAAACCCTATACAACCTGCAAAAAAATAAAAAGTTTGTGTTGATCAAAAAATAATAAGGTGGAAAATAATTAATGGAATAATCCCCTTAAAATCTCAAATTACAAAATAGTGTTCGTAACATAAATTCACTGCTCGGACAAAATAAAAAATTTAAAAAGTGACAACAAAATTCATCGAAACAAATAACCATTGTGAAAAACAATTTAATTAAAAAAATATTGCAAACAAATCTTCGAAATCATCGACAAAAAGACATTTAAAGAATAAAGGCTGAAGGGCAATCCCTCGCCAAGAAATAAACACTGAAGAAAGAAGGAAGACACCAATTTAAAAACCCGAAGAAAGAAGGAAGACCCCAAGATACAAAAAAGGGAAGGACGACCCCAAGCAGGATCATCATCCAAGAAAAACGACAACCTCAAAAACAACGACAAGAAAAATAAAGAGGACGATTCGTGAGCGATATAATATTTTTTTTTTTATTATTATTATTATTTAATAAGAAATTTGTAAAAAGAAATATAATTATACAAAGTGGAAGAATTAATTTCTGATTTTGAAAATATTCTCAAAATGTCACAACCTTCAACAAGCCAGACTGGAGCAAACAAAAGACTCCACATAAATCCGCCTCAAGAACATCATCAGGCGATTACAAACAATACAATGTTAAATATAGGAGACTTAATTAAGCAAATTGTAAATTTTGAATTGAATCCATTAAAGGAAATGATCGTTAACTTAAGATCGCAGCTTTCTCATAAAATGAAATCTGTTGAGGATTATCAGATAGAGATTATAGATCCAAATATCAAGTGGATCAATCGATAGGTATCGACGAGACCAATACATTTCAGTTAAAATTTTTTATCTAGCATGAAAATTGTGGGCGTCACAGGTTTTCGCGATTTGTGGGCGTTAAAGTGGGCGTGGCAAACTTTTTTTTGGGTCAATCGATAGGTATTGATGAGATCAATACATTTCAGTTAAAATTTTTATTCTAGCATCAAAACTGTAGGAGCCACAGTTTTGGGCGGTTTGTGGGCGTTAGAGTGGGCGTGGCACTGTGCTGAAACAAACTTGCGCTGCGCAGGAATCTCAGGAATCTGCGTGCCTAATCCCAGTATTGTAACTCTCATAGTTTCCGAGATCTCAGCGTTCATACGGACAGACGGACAGACGGACAGACGGACAGACGGACATGGCTAGATCGACTCGGCTATTGATCCTGATCAAGAATATATATACTTTGTGGGGTCGGAAACGCTTCCTTCTGCCTGTTACATACTTTCCGACGAATCTAGTATACCCTTTTACTCTACGAGTAACGGGTATAACTATGGTCTTTTATACACGAGGTCGTGTTAGAGTCAGTATGGCCGTGTCGGCGATTGGTATATCTCAGTATATTAGGAATGCTAGTTTCTTGTGTCCTCTCTTGTGTCATCTTATGTCCTTCATTTTTGGAATATCATGCATCATTTTTGCATATCATGTTGCCTGTGCGGCGCTACAAAAAAGGTTGCACGGCACACGACTGCGTTGCAGGCTTCCTTTTTCGAGAGGAACCGTTTTAGCGAGGCGTCAGCGTTGTGGCGCTGTCACCGTGTGTGGTTCGCAGGAACAGTATAGGCATTTACAAGAACGAATAGTCACTCTCTGTAAATCGACGCCTGTGTTCAGACCGAAACGCACTCCGCTCTAATGGAACCCGAACGTAATTCGACATATGTATATGTGCAAGCTCACTTCTTTTATACTTACAAACCAGTCTACTCTTTGGAACCTAGCCTGTTTGTTCGTGCAAGTTATATGACACATTATTTAGAGGCTCTTACCCAATTTATAAACAACTTTGAGCCGAGAGCTAATTTCCAAATAACTCTGACAGACCCGAGATAAATCCGTGGTCAGCTATTTCTGCCAAGCAGGCATCCAAATCATTCCCACCCAGATCAATTTCACGCAGTCCGAATCAAACGGATGCTGTAAACATTCAAACCGATATTGTAAACAATCGGAGCCCCAAGCGAGCCCTGAGTCCGCTAACGTAAACAAAAGATCCCCAAAGCGAGTCCCGAGTCCGCTAACGTAAACAAAAAGATCCCCTAAGCGGTCCCTAAACTCCGCTAATGTAAACACCAATTTCCGGCCAAGATTGGACTTCGAATTTAGTAGGCAAATTGCATCATCCTATTTTCCGACTCTCTTGAGTCATTCTCTTTATCAATTTTTGGGGATAAAATCTCTTAAGCCGAGGTTTGATTATTGATCATTGAACTAGAGAGAATATTCGAGAATAAATACAAGAGCAGTGAATTAAATAAGTTCGACCTATTGTAAAGTTGTAATAGTGAATAAGTGATTGTTAGAAATAAAAATAAATTTTTTTTAATCAATTCACTAGAGAGAAACTTAATTGGCGCCCAACGTGGGGCCGTGTGATAAAAAAATTCTAAAGCAAAGCTTTTAAATAAACCCCAAAAAAGATTAAAAGTGAAAAAGGAATTTTGCGCGGCCAACAACCCGATACAACCGACGAATATATAAAGCCTGTGTTGATAAAAATAAGGTGGAAATTAATAAATGCAATAATCCCCTTAAACCCTATACAACCTGCAAAAAAATGAAAAGTTTGTGTTGATCAAAAAATAATAAGGTGGAAAATAATTAATGGAATAATCCCCTTAAAATCTCAAATTACAAAATAGTGTTCGTAACATAAATTCACTGCTCGGACAAAATAAAAAATTTAAAAAGTGACAACAAAATTCATCGAAACAAATAACCATTGTGAAAAACAATTTAATTAAAAAAATATTGCAAACAAATCTTCGAAATCATCAACAAAAAGACATTTAAAGAATAAAGGCTGAAGGGCAATCCCTCGCCAAGAAATAAACACTGAAGAAAGAAGGAAGACACCAATTTAAAAACCCGAAGAAAGAAGGAAGACCCCAAGATACAAAAAAGGGAAGGACGACCCCAAGCAGGATCATCATCCAAGAAAAACGACAACCTCAAAAACAACGACAAGAAAAATAAAGAGGACGATTCGTGAGCGATATAATATTTTTTTTTTTATTATTATTATTATTTAATAAGAAATTTGTAAAAAGAAATATAATTATACAAAGTGGAAGAATTAATTTCTGATTTTGAAAATATTCTCAAAATGTCACAACCTTCAACAAGCCAGACTGGAGCAAACAAAAGACTCCACATAAATCCGCCTCAAGAACATCATCAGGCGATTACAAACAATACAATGTTAAATATAGGAGACTTAATTAAGCAAATTGTAAATTTTGAATTGAATCCATTAAAGGAAATGATCGTTAACTTAAGATCGCAGCTTTCTCATAAAATGAAATCTGTTGAGGATTATCAGATAGAGATTATAGATCCAAATATCAAGTGCGACACATCTTATGAGATCATCAAATCTGTTAGGGAATATAAAGGAGAAGAAGATAAATATGTAAGCTGGAGAGAATCAGCTGAAATATGCCAGAGGGAGTGAAATATTTTATTCCGCTTCATTAATATTAAGAAACAAAATAACGGGAATGGCAAACGATGCCTTAACCCATAACGGTACGGTATTAAATTTCGATGCCATAATGGCCAGACTTGACTTTGTCTTTAGCGACAAACGTCCTATTCATATTATTGAACAGGAACTAAGTGTTTTGAGTCAGGGAAAATTATCAATTATGGATTATTATGGTACAGTTAATAGAAAGTTAACTCTACTTATTAATAAAACAATTATGACCTACGGGAGAAACAAACCGATAACAGCAGAAATGAATTAAAAACATAGGAAGACTGCTCTTAGAGTTTTCATTACCGGCCTCAACGGCCAAAATTCAGATACTATTTTCTCCATGAATCCACCTGACCTACCAAATGCAATGGTCATAGTTCAGGAATTGGAAAGCAACAACATGAGGGCGCATTTCGCAAATAGTTTCTCAACCACTCAAAGAAAAAATAGTGAGCCAAACTCTGGTGGAAATGGTCAAACACATTTAAACCAAAAGCAAAGACAACAAAACAACAATTACAATAACCAGCGAAATAGTAATAATTTAAGGTTTAATCATGACAACAACCAGAACAAATATAATTATGGTTATTATAATCAGAACAAAAATAATTCCTGGAAGCAGGGTAGATTTAATAATAACCAACAAAATCAGTGGAACACCTATAGGCAGCCACAAAATAAGCCAGAACCAATGGAGGTAGACGAATCTATCCAGGTTCAGAATAGGGCTAACAACGGCTATAATCAAAACTATAATAAATATCAAAATAATAATTATAGCCAGAACAAGTGGGATCAAACAAAAAAATTTGAGACCCAGAACACTCAGCAAGGACAATCCCAAAATAAAAGGGTACCAACTGGAACTGTTAACCAACCGGCTAACAAGACAATGAGACTAAACAACATTGAGGAGGCTTACCCTACTTATTTAGAAATGACCCGAAAATAAATAAAAAATTAAAAATATTAATTGACACTGGGGCAACCTCGTGTTATATTAGAACTGGAGTTTACAAAAATAAGAATGAGCTTCCAATATACAAAAGAGTATTCACAGTGAATGGATATTCAATAATTAAATATTATCATATGATAACTATTTTTGATACACGATATACTTTTTAAGAAATAAAAGGGCTAGACTCAGATCTACTGATCGGCTATAACCTATTGAAAAAAATAGGAGCTGTGATTGATACAGCTAAGGGAGTTATTAAATATAACGGAATAGAAGAGAAATTAAATTATGACAACGGAAACAATTTAAACCAACATTCTTTAACAGAAGAAAACACCATTAAAAGAATTTATATTAAAAAAATACTTTGATGAAAAGGCTCAAATCAGATCCGAATCTGAAATGGGTAATCAAAGCGAATTTAGTTTGGGATATAAAAATCCCGAACACGCCGTCGTTGAAATATCCGACAAAAATAAAAGTTTGGAATAGAAAAATTCTGAACACGCCGTCGTTGAACTATCCGACAATCAAAAAATCAACAACATAAGAATATCATCTGCAGATCAAAGAAAAGATCTGGAGAATGAAAAATTAAATATTATAAATGAAGAGCATTCAAAAATAAATATGCAGATTCCTTTTAGGACAGATATACGCGGTGAAATAAACACCGTAAATGATAGGGCCATTTACAGCAAACAATACCCTTATGCTCTATCAGCTTCAGATTTTGTAAATTCAGAAATAAGTCGAATGCTAAAAGAAGAAATTATAAGGCCAAGTAGAAGTCCTTATAATTCCCCTGTACTAGTGGTACCAAAAAAGGATTTCAATGAAGATGGAACTCCAAAACTAAGACTCGTAATTGACTATAAAAAACTAAATGAAAATACTATACCTGATAGGTATCCAATGCAGGACCCTTCAGTGATTTTATCAAATCTCGGAAAAGCCAAATACTTTTCAACAATTGACTTGGAATCTGGATTTCATCAGATTCTCATGAACGAACCTGACATACAAAAAACCTCATTTTCAATAAATAATGGGAAATACGAATTTCTAAGAATGCCTTTCGGTTTGACAAACGCTCCTAGAATATTCCATCGAGCGATGGACGATATTTTGAGAGAACAAGTGGGTAAAACATGTCATGTTTATATGGATGACATAATCATATTTTCAAAAAAAAAATGAGCAACATTACAAAGACCTAATTGTCATTATTAAAATTTTGCTGAACGCAAACATGAAAATTTCGATTGAAAAATCAAAGTTCTTTAAATTAGAAACAAACTTTCTCGGTTACGTTGTTTCTCACAATGTGATCAAAACCGATCCCGAAAAAATTTCAACAATTGTAAAATACCCGATCCCTAAAAATATTCGAGAGCTTAGAAGCTTTCTAGGCCTTACAGGATATTACAGAAAATTTGTGCAAAATTATGCAAAGATAGCTAAACCTTTAACAAAATATTTAGAAGGCCAAAACGGCAAAGTATCTAAAAAAGCATCACGTAAAACTTTAATACAGTTTGATGATTCAGCTGTAAGAGCTTTTAACGAGCTCAAAGATAATTTAATTGCACAAGTAGAACTAGTACAACCGGACTATAATAAAAAATGTACCCTAACAACTGACGCGTCTGATTTAGCAATTGGTGCGGTTCTTTCTCAGGAAGGAAAACCAATCACATTTATTTCAAAAACTCTAACCAAAACTGAACAATTATACGCGACAAATAAAAAGGAACTTTTAGCCATAGTATGGGCTTTTTAAAACCTTCGTAATTACTTATATGGGGTTAACAACATCAAGATCTATACCGATCACCAAACTCTTTCATTTTCCATTTCTCAAAAAAATCCAAATATCGAAATGAAAAGATGGTATTCTTTTATTGAAAGCTATTTACCCAAAATAATTTATAAGCCAGGAGCAACAAATGTTGTTGCGGACGGATACAAATTAATAACTTAACGGAAAGTAATGAATCGGTCTCAGATCAAAATACTCAGCATTCAGCAGAGAGTAGTTTTGAGAATGTTATACAAGAAACCCGAAAACCCTTAAACCAGTTTAAGCAACAATTGCTAATAGCAACGGGGAGGTATACAATACATGAGTCGATTAATGTATTCGGAAATAATAGACATATAATAGAGTATGATACTCCAGAAAATTTAATATCAATATTAAGAGAATATATTCCACCCAATATAACAATAGAAGTTCACCGTACTCTAGAAGATTTTTATAGAATTCAAAAACCACTCAAAGACAATTTTATAAATACATTTTTATACACTAAGACATTTGTCCAGGATGTCGAAGACGCTGAAGACAGATCCGTGATTATCACAGAAACTCATTGTAGAGCTCACAGAGGGCTTGATGAAAATTATAAGCAAATAACTAGACTCTATTATTGGCCTAATTTATACAAAAAGCTTAAGGAATTTATAAAGAATTGCACAATCTGCAATCAAAACAAATACAACAGACACCCAGTACAGATTCCTATCGGTCAAGCGCCTATTCCAGAAAGAGAAGGTGAAAATTTGCATCTTGACATATATTACGCCCAAAATCTTATATTCATTACTTGTATAGATTCCTATTCGAAATATTTGGTCGTAAAAGAAATCCCTAACAAACTAAATATAGAAAATAAAGTTTCAGAAATTTTACAACAATTTCCATTAGCCAAATCTTTGATGATAGATAACGAACCAAGTTTTTCTTCATCCCAATTCAAATCCTTTGCTCAAAGAAATGGGATATCTCTATTCTTTGCAGATCCTCGACATAGTACGTCCAACGGACAAATAGAAAGGGCACACTCTACTTTAACAGAAATTGCTCGCTGCATTAAAGATGAGCTGATTATTCCGAAATTATTATTAAAGCAGCACAAAAATATAATTTAACAATTCACTCAATAACCAACCAACGACCTTTTGACATACTATTTAATAAAATCAAACACGAAGATATGCCTAAATTATTGCAACAAGCTCAAGAGAAAATGTTGCGTTTCCACAATAAAGATAGACAAAATAAGAATTATCACGTAGGAGAGGTAATTTACGAAAAGAAACATGGGGAAAGAAACAAGCTAAATTCTAGATACAAACAAGGGAGAACGCTATAGTCGAGTACCTCGACTATCAGATACCCGTTACTCAGCTAAATGGAGATATGCAAGCAGCAAAGCGAGATTAAAATGCGCCACCTACCGGCGGTATACAGATTTAAGCGTTATGGGCGTTAGAGTGGGCGTGGCAAATTTTTTTTTGGATCAATCGATAGGTATTGACGAGACCAATACATTTCAGTTAAAATTTTTTATCTAGCATGAAAATTGTGGGCGTCACAGGGTTTTGCGGTTTGTGGGCGTTAAAGTGGGCGTGGCAAATTTTTTTTTGGATCAATCGATAGGTATTGACGAGACCAATACATTTCAGTTAAAATTTTTTATCTAGCATGAAAATTGTGGGCGTCACAGGGTTTTGCGGTTTGTGGGCGTTAAAGTGGGCGTGGCAAATTTTTTTTTGGGTCAATCGATAGGTATTGATGAGAACATTACATTTCAGTTAAAATTTTCTATCTAGCATCAAAACTGTAGGAGCCACAGTTTTGGGCGGTTTGTGGGCGTTAGAGTGGGCGTGGCACTCTACTGAAACAAACTTGCGCTGCGCAGGAATCTCAGGAATCTGCGTGCCTAATCCCAGTATTGTAACTCTCATAGTTTCCGAGATCTCAGCGTTCATACGGACAGACGGACAGACGGACAGACGGACAGACGGACAGACGGACAGACGGACAGACGGACAGACGGACAGACGGACATGGCTAGATCGACTCGGCTAGTGATCCTGATCAAGAATATATATACTTTATGGGGTCGGAAACGCTTCCTTCTGCCTGTTACATACTTTCCGACGAATCTAGTATACCCTTTTACTCTACGAGTAACGGGTATAAAAACAAGTAGTTAAGGAAAATCTCCCTAATAAAGTTATTATAAATATCAGAAACCGTACGATTCATATAGATAATATAAAATAATTTGTTTCAAATTACAGGTAATGATTTCAATAATAAACTTATTACTGCTGGTAGCTACAACCAAATCCGAAATTATGGATTACACGAACCATGATTTCCTTCTTTACAAGGATACCAAAGATGTTCTTATCTATGAATCATACGCAGATTTATTTCATATAACTAATATAAGTCTTTATAGAGATATAATTAATCTTGAAACAGAATTTCTGAAGAGTCACGACAGCAACAATTTTCTTTGGGAAATATCCCACGATTTAAAAATTATCAAAATACTTATCTCCCAAATTATACCCAGTAGATCGAAAAGAGGCATTAATGAAATAGGCACTATTTGGAAATAGATAGCGGGAACACCAGATCATGATGATTTCATAACTGTCCAAAATAAAATCGATGATTTAATACAAAATAATAACGATCAATTCGTTATTAATTCTAAAATATTTAAAGAGATAAAATCTTTATCTGAAGAATTCAAAAAAGCCTTTAAAGATCAAGAAATTCCGCTTAGAAAATATCGTCTGCGTTTGCTTACTTACGATCTTATGAATTTAATGGACACAATTACACTCGCCAAAATCGATGTATTTAATACTAAAATTCTAAACAACGACGATATACAAGAAATTTATAAACACGAAAATAGACCTGTAGTTATAACAGACCTTTTAGATATATCTGAATTTAAAATCGCTTTGCATCAAGACCTTATTATAATTTACATAAAATACCCTATTATTACCGATCGCTGTGACGTTTACAATTCAAGATCCATTTCACATGATGATGGAAAATTATAAATTGATAATCACGTCGCAAAATGTAGAAATAAGTACTATGTAATGTCTAATTTTAAGATAGAAATATTTAACAATTATTGCACACTTAACCCAGAAGGTTCTTGTTTCACCAGATTACTAAATGGAGAAAAATCTTTTTGTAACAAAATCGGAGAAAAAAATAAAAAGGTAGATGTAATCCAAGATGGAGCCATTTTTGTAAATGGAGAAAATGCAGTTAATGACACTCATTTAAATGGGTCATATTTAATTACTTTTAATGGCACCTCTATAATTAATAATATTTCCTACACCAATGTAGACAATAAGATATTGGAATACATCACAGCTCGAAAATATACAGATTTTTTAATATCCGAATATATTATATCTAATGATTCGGAACTCTCATTTGATAATATTATCATACTAAATCCATTTACTCAAATTAAACAAACTCAAATATTAGTTACGTTAATATTAATCATATTAGCATTAATATATTTAATTATTATGATTATAATCAAATTCAGAAAATTTTTAATATTCAAACCATGGCAAATTCGGATAGAAATCGAACCAGAAAGCAATATTTACGATATTGAGATAAATAATACACCCGACAATGAAAATACCCTAGAAGAAAATATCATTGCCGAATTAACCAATCAATTACATTCAGTATACCCAACAGTTCCAATGAATTGGGACGATTCAATTTAGAATGGGGGGAGTTATATGACACATTATTTAGGGGCTCTTACCCAATTTATAAACAACTTTGAGCCGAGAGCTAACTTCCAAATAACTCTGACAGACCCGAGATAAATCCGTGGTCAGCTATTTCTGCCAAGCAGGCTTCCAAATCATTCCCACCCAGATCAATTTCACGCAGTCCGAATCAAACGGATGCTGTAAACATCCAAACCGATATTTTAAACAATCGGAGCCCCAAGCTCCGCTAACGTAAACAAAAGATCCCTAAAGCGAGTCCCGAGTCCGCTAACGTAAACAAAAAGATCCCCAAAGCGGTCCCTAAACTCCGCTAATGTAAACACCAATTTCCGGCCAAGATTGGACTTCGAATTTAATTGGCAAATTGCATCATCCTATTTTCCGACTCTCTTGAGTCATTCTCTTTATCAATTTTTGGGGATAAAATCTCTTAAGCCGAGGTTTGATTATTGATCATTGAACTAGAGAGCAGGCAGTCCGTTTTTGAGATCCGAATCGAGCAGAACAATAATTCGAGAATAAATACAAGAGCAGTGAATTAAATAAGTTCGACCTATTGTAAAATTGTAATAGTGAATAAGTGATTGTTAGAAATAAAAATAAATTTTTATACCCGTTACTCGTAGAGTAAAAGGGTATACTAGATTCGTCGGTAAGTATGTAACAGGCAGAAGGAAGCGTTTCCGACCCCATAAAGTATATATATTCTTGATCAGGATCACTAGCCGAGTCGATCTAGCCATGTCCGTCTGTCCGTCTGTCTGTCCGTCCGGATGAACGCCGAGATCTCGGAAAGTATGGGAGCTAGGCTATTGAGATTTGGCGTGCAGATTCCTGAGCTTCTTACGCAGCGCAAGTTTGTTTCAGCAATGTGCCACGCCCACTCTTACGCCCACAAACCGCCCAAAACTGTGGCTCCTACCGTTTTGATGCTAGAATAAACATTTTAACATAAGTGTATTCTTCTCATCAATACCTATCGAGTGACCCGAAAAAAAAATTGCCAGGCCCACTCTAACGCCCACAAACCGCCCAAACCTGTGACGGCCACAGTTTTCATGCTAGATAAAAAATTTTAACTGAAATGTGTTGGTCTCGTCAATACCTATCGATTGATCCAAAAAAATTTTTGCCACGCCCACTCTAACGCCCATAGCGCTTAAATCTGTCTACCGCCGGTAGGTGGCGTATTTAAATCTCGATTTGCTGCTTGCATATCTCCATTTCCCTTTGGTCCCTTTAGCTGAGTAACGGGTATCTGATAGTCGAGGTACTCGACTATAGCGTTCTTCCTTGTTTTTAATCAATTCACTGGAGAGAAACTTAATTTGCACAAGATTTTTAATTTTTCTTTAGAAACCTCTGATTTTGCACATATATTAAGGGAGTTGTTTGTTATTCCAAATTATAAAAAGGGATTACCACAGGCGTGTCTTAGCTATACCAACCTTTTGAAGTTTACTTCATTGGTGTCAAATGGTTTTAAAACAAATCTTCAGAATGACGTGGCTTACACTGATTTCAGAAAAGCGTTTGATTCTGTGAACCCGCATCTAATCCTGAAATTGGACCTATTAGGGTTGCCATGTGATCTTTTTAAGTGGATCTCAAGTTATTTAAATGACAGGACGCAAAGAGTCATTTTTAAAAGTCTTTCTCATCCCTAATTCGAGTTATTTTACGTGTGCCACAAGGAAGTAACATTGATCGGCTCCATTTTACATTAGTCCCAGTAAAGAAACGTGTACTTATGTACGCAGATGATGTTAAGTTGTATAACGAGCTCGCGCAGAATCTTGCTTTACCAATTGTACTCTTAGTGGTTGTGGTTGGTATCTATTGTAACGAACTGATGTTGTTGGTCTGCTCGCTACGAGATTCGTGCGGCTAGCTCAGTAGATTGTGTGTACGTCCCACCAAATTTATATGAGCCGTAGATCAGTGAGAAAGCACAGAATTCAAAGGATAACATTGGGTCTTTCTTCGCTCTACTTATAACGTCCGTCTGTCCGTATGAACGCTTAGATCTCGGAAACTATAAGAGCTACAATACCTGGATTAGGCATGCAGATTCCTGAGATTCCTGCGCAGCGCAAGGTTGTTTCAAAAATGTGTCACGCCCATTCTAACGCCCGCAAACCGTCAAAACTGTGGCTCCTACAGTTTTGATGCTAGAATAAACATTTAACCTGAAATGTATTGCTCTCATCAATACCTATTGATTGACCCAAAAAAGATCAAAAAATCGTAAGTATGAACGCGGATATCTCGGAAACCATCAAAGATAGAGAAATGGGATCTCAGATTTATTACGCAAATATGCCACGCCCACTCTAACGCCCACAAACCCCCTAATCCTTTGGCGCCCACAATTTTCATGCTAGATACAAAATTTTACTGAAATGTATAGGTCTCGTCAATACCTATCGATTAATTTAAAAAAAGTTTGCCACGCCCACTCTAACGCCCCCAAACCGACCAAGCCTGTGGCGCTTACAATTTTCATGCTAGAAACAAAATTTTAACTGAAATGTATTGGTCTCGTCAGTACCTATCGATTGATCCAAAAAAAGTTTGCCACGGCCACTCTAACGCGCATAACGCTTAAATCTGTCTACCGCCCACATTACCACATATTAAGATTACGGGTAAGTGGCGCATTTCAATCTCTCTTTGCTGATTGCATATCTCTATTACCCTTTGGTCCCATAAGCTGAGTAACGGGTATCTGATAGTCGGGGTACTCGACTATAGCTTCTTCTTTGTTTTCTTCAAAAAGTTTGAAAATGTACAATAATGGAGTACCAATTTACCTGTACACTTAGTTTACAAGCTTCAACAACAAATAATTGAAGGCCTCTTTCAAATATAAATGCGTTGCTGGTTAACTTTGAAAACTTCGGTATTTCAAATTTCAATATGGGTCGATTAGTACATAAACCATTGGAACACGATACTTTAGTGCAAAGTTATGCAGTTAAAATGAATTTTAGGCCACTTTCATATATAAATGAATTGCTGGTGAACTTTGAAATCTTCGGTATTTAAAACTTCAATACGGGTCGACTAGTACAGAAACCATTCGAATACGATACTTTAATGCAAAATTATGCAACTAAAATGAATTTTAGGCCACTTTCAAATATAAATGCATCGCTGGTGAACTTTGAAAACTTCGGTCACACAGTAAAGAATAAGCTTTTTGACTAGTGAAACTCTTAGCTGCTCTGAGTACTATATTCTAAAGAAAATTCTAAGGTTTTTTGAGAGCGCATGTTTACTTCAGGCCAGTTCCAAGCGCACGTCCACAGATCGCAAAAGTTTATGGCGTTCACATTTTTTAAATATTTTTTAGTATACATTTTATTTTATTTAAATTGTCAATATTTATCAACGTGCTGAAAGTTGATAATATCGGGTCATTAGTTAACCAATTAAAGTGGTTCCCTTAGTAACGGATATATGATAGTCGAGGCACTCGACCATAGCGTTTCCCCTTTCTTTTCTCCTAATCCAATAAATTTTAAATTTTAAACAGAATGATGTTCATTTTGCATGGCTCTTGGTTCGCAAGCGGCAAAGGACACGGTCACAGTCACGGAAATGGACACCAGCATAGTCACGGTTCTTCCCACATACATACTGACACGTATTCAGTTACGGCAGCTAGTAGTAAAAGCTTTATAAAGAATGATGCATTGAAGACGACAGATAACGATCCAAGCATGGAAAATATTGTTATTATAGATGAGACGAAGTTATTACAACAGCCTGGGTAGGTAATAATACATAAGTACAACAAAAAGTGTTGATTACATTGCACTTTAATAGCGTGTGGTGAATCAAATATTGCCGTTTCAGTAAGCTATAATAACAGTATTCCCTTTTGGCCCTGGGTCATCGACACTGCATACTGGGCCTTGCCTAGACGAAAAATAAAAATAAAATGTTCATTTTAAACCTACTGTTTCTGTTACACTAATTAATTTTTTTTTTCAATATTGTAACCTACTTCTTAAGATTAGCTCAAGAACGCCAAAACATGTAACATACTAAAATAGATGGTATTTTCTTCCTTTCAATAATATTTTTTGACACTTTCTTGTTTTTATTAATAAAGTATTTACCCTTGTTATATCGAATTTTCATATATATTATATTTTCATTGCACATATCGTATCTTCATACCGGTCCGGCAACTCTGTCAGCTGAGAATAAATAAATTCATGAATTCGCATGAAAAGGGGTAAATTTCATTTCAGGCTTTTGAGAATTCATAAAACTTATATCATAAACATGATAAAAGTTGTGATAAATGCTGTGAGGTGCAATGATTAGTTAATTAATTTTAGTAAAATAAGTATAACTAACATCCTGCCATCATTTTTATTTGTTTATTAATCGCAAATAAATAAATTCTTCTCTGGCTACAAATGTTTAATTTAAATCTACTTCTAAAAATTATTTTAAAAATATTCCCTAAGGATTTGCCTGAGAGTACCCCAACCAAATCGAATGCTTGCAAGCAGGGAATTGAACAATCTAAGAGCCCTTATTATTGGCTCAATACGATCATAATTTGTGCTGACAGCACACTCCAGAAACGGAAAGATTGTACGAAGATTCCCGGCAGGAATATTAAAAATACTGCAACAAGGCATGCCCTATTAATATTTTCTACTAGAATGTCATTAAGACAATGTGGGCCTGCAATTGAACGGCGATCCTCCAAGGAACAAGTGTGCAGTAGGGAACACTGGCTAAAATAGGGTAGACACTTCCCAAAGTATTTCAAATAAAGGAAGCATGTTCAACTGTAAATCGGACAAATGCAGAGTATACGGACAATGTGGAATGCGGATTTTTGAATAATATAGTATTTCACTTAACAAAGCCGAATATGCCACATATCTTTGGTGATATAAAATTCAAAAGCAAAAACGTCATTTATAAAAATGATAAAAAGTAGTGGGCCAATGGTCTACCTTGAAGAAGTCATATTATACCCCTACGTAATACGGTGATAATTGCCAAAAATTAATGGGTGCTATCAATTTAATGTTTGTTCCATTTAATGTTTTTAGTGGCATAAGTATTTATATGTACTTATGTAAGGGTTATTTGTAATTTTGGTATTGTTTTTGGTTTATCTTTATCTTCACGTTCAAATTAAAACCTAATCGTTTAATTTTCCGCTACAGCACCAGCTGAAAAAGATTACATATATTCGGCATAGAAAATATGGGAGAACAAGAATTTACAAAATCAATATCAATCATCAGCTTTTTTGTAATTTTTGATGATAGACCTTGGGGCTTGAAAAAACTTGTTACATAAGCTTAATCCTTTTTAGGTTTCTAACAACATCCATTCGCTTCGCGAGTGCGTAGTGATTGTTTTGTGTTTGAATTGACAAAATTGGATTCAACTATGGTCTTTGTGCTGTGTTTGTTGTTATTGTTTAATCTTCGCCTTTAAATTTTTCTTCCAAACCCTGTTTGGAGTGACCAGGGTCTAAACGGTAGTAACCCGCTCTTCCGGGCTCCCGCGAAAAACTTGCGCTACTACTGTGATGATTGCGTTGCTTATGGAAACGAGACCATCTCTACGGCGGCTTAATAAAGGCACTGCTACGAAAGTAACTTGATTCTCCTAAGGGCAAAAATATCGCTCTCGATAAATAAATAAAATAAGAAACAAGACAAGGGAGAACGCTATAGTCGAGTACCTCGACTATCAGATACCCGTTACTCAGGTAAAGGGAAAAACGGGAAATGGAGATATGCAAGCAGTAAAGCGAGATCTCAATATATACAGTTATGGGCCTTTTGACATTTTTTTTAGCATGAAAATTGTGTGTGTTAGAGTGGGCGTGGCAAACTTTTCTTTGGATCAATTGTGGGCGCCAAAGTTTGGGCGGCTTGTGGGCGTTAAAGTGGGCGTGGCATATTCGCGTGACTAATTTATACGATATAGGTCACAGATTTATACGACATAGGTCAACGACAACCAACCTTTTGAAGTTTGCTTTATTTGTGTCAAATGGTTTTAAAACAAATCTTCAGAATGACGTGGCTTACACTGATTTGATTCTGTGAATCACCCGCATATAATCCTGAAATTGGACCTATTAGGGTTGCCATGTGATCTTTTTAAGTGGATCTTAAGTTATTTAAATGACAGGACGCAAAGAATCATTTTTAAAAGTCTTTTTCATCCCTAATCCGAGTTACTTTAGAAGTGCCACAAGGAAGTAACATTGATCGGCTCCATTTTATATTATTCATTAACAATCTTCTTTAGTCCCAGTAAAGAAACGTGTACTTATGTACGCAGATAATGTTAAGTTGTGCCGGCAATATAACGAACTCGCGCAGAGCCTTGCTTTACAATCTGATTGTACCAATTGTACTCTTAGTGGTTGTGAGTTAGACAGGATAACGTATGTTGACGACCTTGGTATCTATCGTAACGAACTGATGTTGTTGGTCTGCTCGCAGCACAGAATTCAAAGGATAGCAGTGGGCCTTTCATTGTTCTACTTATAACAGCGGGTGGGGGGCTCGGTGTCTCTTCGCACTGATTCCAATGGCTTCTGATGGTGCTCGTCTTGGGTAGTCGATGCGTTGACTCGCTTACTCCTTCCAATATCTCTAGATCTTCGTACTGTCCCTCGCCTCTGCTCGTCCGCCGACGCGCTGACTCGAGACCGCTTTTCTCGCCTTGGACTCGCAGAGAGATCGGCCTTGCGGGAAGCGTCACCGTTCTCAGGCTAAGGTGAACAGATGCCTCGCTCTCCAGGGCAACGCCTTTCTAGACAATGACCACTTGTCCCTTGCCCTGTCCCGGACGGTCCCACTAGGCTTTCGCTCAGTTCCCGCTGCCTAGCAGTTCACTTCGTCTTACGCCTAGCGCAGACGAACGCTCCACATCAGCCGCACCCAATTCCTTGACGTCCGTGACGTTCCTGCGCTCCTTAATGAGTTTTCCGCGGCGATCGTGAGTGGCTGCAGGCGATGTCTACTGATTTCACTGCCGATGTCCTAGATGTATCGTGGCCCCTGGTTCTTGAAGACTTGCTGAATCGTTGGGCTTGTCAAGGACAATGCCTCTTGAATGCCTCAACTGGTCGACTGCTCGCCCTTTCTGACTGTTAGTGTGGTTCTCTGGGACTCGGGGTTTCGTTCAGTTGCTGTTCCAGGACTTCGCTGGTAATCGCTGTACTCTCCAAGACGAAGCCTCTTGAAACCACAAATCGATCAACCACTCGTCCGCACAAGGGTATAGACCACTTTCCCCTCGAGCATACGGTTCCTCGTCGCCGGACTATATTGCTCGACTCTGACGGACCGGCCGGGCTATGTGCCAGAGTGTGGTCGCGACAAAGTATGAAAAAAAACCGCCTTGACTAAGCCGTGTAATGCCCTCTGGACCTCAGTTACCTGTGTATCAATTCGGAGATTCCTGATGTCCCAATCCCGAATGTCTTCCCACGGCGCTGCTTCCGACGACTTGACTTGTTGTTCACATGCTGCTGGTTGACTTGGTTCCTTGGCTTTGATATCTGACTGTTCTTGATGGATTGACTCCTCGTAATCGACTGGTCCAGCTCACAGCGCCCTGTGGCCTTATATAGGGCATCTGGGAACCGTTATTTCTCTTTTGCGCACGGCCCGCTGGTAGTCTCCACTCCAGGTCCAAAGATCACAGATCCTGTTTGGCCTCTTTGTCCTAGACTCACGGCTTCCAACTGGAGTTTTTTGTCTTGGCACTGTCCCGCTGATCCTCTGGTGGCATGTGGCACTTCTTCTCCTGGTGGAAAGTCCACGGCAGAGTCTTAGGTCCGGTGCGTTCCGTTATTTCCTTTTGCCCACTGCATCCTCACTCTGCCACCGAAGTCTCCACTCTCTCTCTCCAACCTCTCTTTCTCCAACCTCTTGTTCTGCAAACTCTCTTTCTTCAACTTCCCCTTCTCCAAGCAATCTTTCTCAAAATTCTCTTCTTCCAAACTCTCAACTTTACCATGCCGTTACGACGCGCTAATTCAACTCCTCACATTTACCCCATTCTTTGGGAATCAAAATAATCCTGTTCCTCTTGTCCGGCCTTAATCCTCGTGTATCCAGTAGCCTTTGAGTCCTTGCGACGGTCTCGATGACTCCCTCGACGGTCCCTCGACGATCCTTCCTGGCTTCCTTGATACTCCCGCGACGCTAACAGCTCTATCCTGAGTTCTACAGCGCCGGTTCTCGATCAAGCTTGCATTCTTTCCCCCTGCACCTGGCTCGACGACTTTAAATTCACCCGCCCCGATACTTCATGTGTACTTCATGGACATCGATACTCATCGATAATCGATCCTTAGCTTACTGCTCGTTACTGCGTTCTCGCAAAAAAATCTTTCGAATCGAGTTAAGGACCGGTTACGGATTTACCCTTGCAATCAATATTTATATATATATCTTAAAATCTAGAAAGAAAAAATTCTTCAGAATCCATATCTTTAACGAGTAACGGGAATAACAAGGAAGAACGCTATAGTCGTGTACCTCGACTATCAGATACCCGTTACTCAGCTAAAGGAACCAAAGAGAAATGGAGATATTCAAGCAGCAAAGCGAGGTTGAAATGCGCCACGTACCGCTGGTAGACAGATTTAAGCGTTATAGGCGTTAGAGTGGGCGTGGCAAATTTTTTTGGATCAATCGATAGGTATTGACGAGACCAATACAGTTCAGTTAAAATTTTGTATCTAGCATGAAAATTGTGGGCGCCACAGGTTTGGGCGGTTTGTGGGCGTTAGAGTGGGCGTGGCATATTCGCTTAACAAACTAAATCTGACTAAATCTGAGATCCCAATTCTCTATCTTTGATAGTTTCCGAGATATCCACGTTCATATTTACGATTTTTTGCGGTTTGTGGGCGTTAAAATGGGCGTGGCTAACGTTTTTTTGGGTCAATCTATAGGTATTGACGAGAACAATACATTTAAGCTAAAATTTTTTTTTTCCAGCATCAAAACTGTGGGAGCCACAGTTTTGGGCGGTTTGTTGGCGTTAGAGTGGGCGTGGCACTCTGCTGAAACAAACTTGCGCTGCGCAGGAATCTCAGGAATCTGCATGCCTAATCCCAGTATTGTAGCTCGTATAGTTTCCGAGATCTCAGCGTTTATACGGACAGGCTAGATCGACTCGGCTAGTGATCCTAATCAAAACAAGGAAGAACGCTATAGTCGAGTACCTCGACTATCAGATACCCGTTACTCAAAGGGAAATGGAGATATGCAAGCAGCAAAGCGAGATTAAAATACACCACCTACCGGCGGTATACAGATGTAAGCGTTATGGGCGTTAGAGTGGGCGTGTCAAATTTATTTTTGGATCAATCGATAGGTATTGACGACACCAATACATTTCAGTTTAATTTTTTTATCTAGCATGCAAATTGTGGGCGTCACAGGTTTTCGTGGTTTGTGGGCGTTAAAGTGGGCGTGGCAAACTTTTTTTTAGGTCAATCGATAGGTTTTGATGAGAACAATACATTTCAGTTAAAATTTTCTATCTAGCATCAAAACTGTAGGAGTTACAGTTTTGGGCGGTTTGTGGGCGTTAGAGTGGGCGTGGCAGTCTACTGAAACAAACTTGCGCTGCGTAAGAAGCTCAGGAATCTGTACGCCAAATCTCAATAGCCTAGCTCTCATAGTTTCCGAGATCTCAGCGTTCATCCGGACAGACAGACGGACAGACGGACAGACGGACAGACGGACATGGCTAGATCGACTGGGCTAGTGATCCTGATCAAGAATATATATACTTTATGTGGTCGGAAACGCTTCCTTCTGCCTGTTACATACTTTCCGACGAATCTAGTATACCCTTTTACTCTACGAGTAACGGGTATAAATATATATACTTTATGGGGTCGGAAACGCTTCCTTCTGCCTGTTACATAATTTCCGACGAATCTAGTATACCCTTTTACCCTACGAGTAACGGGTGTAAAAATAAAAGTATCACGTATATAAGTATAACCACTAGTAATCCCTCGTATATTCCCCCTCGGTCTGACACTAGCCTCTACCATCAGCATTTTGCTCAATTACAGAGTATTCATTCAACCCTTGGGCACAACGATTATCTTATTTTTATGGGCGACTTTAACCTTCCTGCCATTTCTTGGATGCCATCAACTTATTCAAATCTTTTCCTTCCCATATCGGACCATGAGTTTGTTCACGGTCTTATTCATCTTTTTTATGACAACTTAACTTAGTTTTGAACTGCTATGGTAAATTTTTGCGTCAGAGCTCGCAAATGCATACGTACTCGAACTAGCCCTCTCTCTAATTCTGAAGACGCCTAGTTCCAGTACTGCCATGTCTCGAAATCGATCCTGCATTCTTTCGTTGTTTTCGTAGAGCTAAGTTCGCAGAAATTAATTTTTATTTATCCGAACTCGATTGATCATTCATGGATTCAAGCGATGATCCCTTACGTATTGTTGAACAGTTTTATGGTATACTCTATTCAGCTTTCGATACGTTTTTCTATTAATTTCCCTCTGCAAACGCGTCTCGTAAGCCCCCTTGACTCTCCCGTAAACTCTAATCTCTGAAAAATTCCACTTCCAGACTGTTTAATAAGTTTAAGAGAATCAGGCTGTAAGCTGACCACTCAAGGTATCTAATTGTTCGTTCTAATTTTTCAATCCTTAATACCGAATGCTACAATCAGAGCTCGAAAATAACTGTCGACCGTTTCTCGTTGTCTGCAAATAAGTGTCTTTTCCTGACTCTTTACGAAAAGACTCAGAGAGCAACCGACTTATGGGTTCTTAAATGAGCTCGCTCGCGCTTAGAGCGAAACCGTTTTTTTCTATTCTGTTTTGATCTAGTTGTTCCAAGACCGTTTTGTCGTGTTCAGTGAAGCAAAAGGTCTTTTGCGTATGTATTCCCTTCAGTTCCAAAAAAAAAGTTTCACTTGTGAATCACCTTGTGAATCCCGTGGGAAATGTCCTCTTGCACAAGTGAAAAACAAGTGACGCTCCATATAGACAATTGTATGGGATGTCCGCATTTTCACAAGTGAAAATTCAAATGAAAATTTTTCAAAGTCCCACGGGATTTCACTTGTTCCTTATGCTCATTTTTCGAATGGCCTGTCACGTACCGGTGACGTGTCCCAAGTGAAATCACTTGTGAAAATCATAATTTTTCAATGAGTTTTCACTTATGAAGAATAATTTAAAATACATACATTTTAATTTACTCTTAAATTCATTTTAATTAAGAAGTGTTATTTAGGTTTTCTGTTAAAGGACAATTATTGTTAGTAAGCCTAGTTTAATGTTACGTTAATTTGCTTTTTACATGGGTCAGCGCCTTCCTTAAACCTTTGCTCCTGAAAAAATTCATGGTCATATGTTAAAAAAATGCGTTTTATTTGTTTATTTGCACATTTACCATTTAGAGCTGTGTTTCATCCTTTGCAGGATTTTTATTGGCGCAAAACATTTCATCATCCACTTTCGGCTTACGGAACCCATTGAATACCTTAATACTTTAAACTAAGATCAATGCACAATATCTTCAACTTAATGTAACACTTACCTGACTTTATTATTTGCAAAAAAACGAAAGAAGTAAATTTGCTGCGCACAATTTAAATGGCTTACTTCTTTTCAATAACTCAAACAGAATGAACCAAGTATTCCTCTTATCCCTTTACTTGATTTCTTTTAATTTCTCTTCGCTGTTGGCGCGTGCCACTGCACCTATACCCTTTCTAAAGCCAAAAATATCAGACTACATAATTTTTACTTTTTTGAGTAAAAAATACAAAATGAATTCTTTAAAAATGGTACTATTAAAATGTTTTAAATATTTAAATAAATTTTAACGAAATAAATTTCTATAACTTAACTAAAAAATTATATTGTAATATTAATGTATAATACGTATGCATAACATTAAAAGTAAATTCAATTTACTTTTATAAAACAATATTAGTTGTTTTTTCGATGTACAATAATGCTCCTAAAATATTAGGGCATTCACATGTCGCTGCGCCACGAAAATTTTTCCGCATTAGTCGCTAGCCGAACATAACAGAGAGACTCAAAAGAAATAACGGACTTGCTTAAATTTGTCTCTGAGAGCGCCGAGTGCAGGCAGATTATAAGACAAAGAAAGAGAGGGAAGTTCCGAATATCTGCCTCTCTTTGTTGCACGATCGTTTTCGTAGGCAGACTTCTTCGCTGCGCCGACTTCTCTGCTGACGTCAACAGCGGCACAGCGTTTTAGGCACAAAAAATAAACAAAAAATCTTTTGCTGAGCCATGTCACCGCGTCCCTACTGCAGAACTGAAGGGTTTGTATACATTCACATGCATAGGCAAGCAAATCGTTAAACGAAATATATTAATTGCGATCGTGAATTGAAATAATTGAAAATAAATTTAAATTGTTCTTTTAAACAAATTATTTTATTTCTTTTTCACAACAACGAAAATAAATGTGATGACCGTTTGTGTTGAGTTTTTCGGTCAATCGGTCCTTTGCTGACTCTTATTGTGCGAGAGTTTCTCGTTCCGCTCTTTACGCACTGCTCATTGAAGAGCTCAACGAAAAGCGCTGAACAGAAAGGAGTATAGTATGAACGCAAGAAGAAAAACGGTCAACAGTTATTTGCGGGATATAGGTACAATAGTTACCTAAATCTTTGTAGAACCGAGTTCCAAGATAACCCCAAACAGTTCTATGCATTTGTTAATTCGAAACTAAAATCACAACAATTTCCATCTTGTTTTCACCTGGATTCTACATCCGCCTCCGATATTGCGAACTTATTTGCCAAATTTTTCCAGTCCACGAACTCATCTATTAGTTCAGGTAAATTCCATCCTACGTATACCCTCTCCCACGCTCCAACTGCATTTTTATGCACCTTATTAGTGAGGTCGATAGTTTTTAAAATCTTCAAACAATAAAGTTATCTTTCTTTTCGAGCCTTGATCTTGTACAGAGCTATGTAATAAAAAAATGTGGCGATGCTGTGTGCAAATCGTTATCTCAAACTTTTACAGATATCCCTTCTACACTCTTATTTCCCTGAAGTTTGGAAGGAATCTTTTATTATTCCACTTCATTAAAAAGGGATCAGATCGGATATTAAAAACTACCGCGGTATTGCAAAACTGAGCGCGACTCCCAAGGTTTTTGAACAGCTAGTTACCGCTCATCTACAGCACCAATGCAGCTGAGTAATGTCAACTACTCGGCATGGCTTTATGAAACGATGGTCAACGTCTATAAATCGTCTTTAATTTACATAAGTAATCAGAAGTGCTTTAAGAAAAATAATAAAGCTTTTGCGGACTTCAGAATGGCTTTCGATTCCGTGAACCATCAGTTATTATTGAAAAAACGTATATTATATCATTAAGTCGATTTCAATATACTTATCGAACCGGACTCAGAGAGTAGCCTTTTAAAGCTCATTCTCCTTGTCACCTAGGACCTCTTCTATTTGGAATATTCATATATGAATTGCCTCAACTAGTTCTCTCCTCTCTTATGATTTATGCTGACGACAATAAATTTTGTTTGCCGTTAACAAGTCCCCCATCCCATGAACTTTTGGATGCCGATTTGAACAATTTGCATTCTTAGTGCATTCAGAATTTGCTGTTTTTAAACAAATTTTAATGTTACTTTATGTCCTTTTATCGGAAGAATCTTTTCCTCACAAGACATTTTATTGGGTCGAGTGATCTTGAACGCATAAATTCCGTTACAGACCTTGAAGTCCTATTCAACCACAACATAAGCTTCACTGATCACATTGACATCATAGTTAGTAAAGCAAAAGGGTTTTTTGCGTTTGTCAAACGTTAATCAAAGAAATATTAGGATCTTAGTACCACGAAAAACTTATACATTTCTTTGGTTCAACCAATCCTTGAATACTGCTCATGTGTTTGCTCACCTCAACATGCTAAGTATCAGGACCTTATCGAATCGGTACAGAAACAATTTCTTTTGTTTGCATTACGTGGTTTAAACTGGATAACACATCGTCACCTACCATCTTAAGTGGATAGACTGAGTCTTCTGAACCCCACCTGTCTTTGCCCCCGCCCACTTGACGTGGGACGGGTACTATGTATTTGCTGGCAGATATTTGCTGACCTTAACTAAATAAATAAACATATACAAATATTTCCAGTATTTTCTTGTGCCCATCGATTGCCAACGTAGGCCAGATGTAACGAACTGAAGTTGTTGGTCAGTACGGTCAGTACGATATTCGTGCGGCTAGCTCAGTAGATTGTGTGTTCGTCCCACCAAATTTATATGACGTGACTGCCCCGTAGATCAGTGAGAAAGCACAGAATTCAAAGGACAACAGTGGGCCTTTTACATCCCTTCCTCTGTCCCACTAGGGTTTCGCTCTGTTCGCGCTGACAGTCAAGTCTAACGCCAGGAAGCTGACTAGCAGCTCACTTCGCTTTACGCCTAGTGCAGACGAACGTTCCACCCCAGCGTCACCCTATTGCTTCACGTCCGTAACGTACCTGCGCTCCTCAATGAGTTCTCCGCGTCGATCGTGACATGGCTGCCGATGATGTCCACTGCTGTCCTTGCCGATGTCCTTTGCTCTGCTCCTTATCGTGCTTGCTGCGAGGCTGGATGTATCGTGGCCCCTGGTTCTTGAGGTCTTGGACGATCGCCGTTCCGAGACTTGCTTAACGGTTGGGCCTCTCCAGGACAACGCCTCTTGAATGCATTAACCGGTCGACTGCTCGCCCTTTCTGGCTGGATGTATCGTGGCCCCTGGTTCTTGAGGTCTTGGGCACCCTCACTCTCCAACCTCTCGTTCTCCAAACTCTCTTTCTTCAAACTCTCTTTCTCCAGTTTCTCCAAACTCTCTTTCTCCAAATTCTCTTTCTGTATTAACAACATGTATACCTAATAGACCTTTATTATTAGAAGATTCAAAACACATTTAACAAGAAAAAACACTTTTGCCAGATTCTAAAAAGCAAAGTGTGTAAAAAAAGAAAAAAAAAAGACTTCATTTAAAAGTAATAAGCAAAAAAAATTTGGAATCTTGGGAACGGTCCTTTTGCATATCTCTATCTACCTCGCACCTCATTAGGCGACTAACGGGTATTTGATAGTCGATGGCACCGACTCTAGGGTTTTCTCTTGGTTTTTATACCCGTTACTCGTAGAGTAAAAGGGTATACTAGATTCATCGGAAAGTATGTAACAGGCAGAAGGAAGCGTTTCCGTTTTAACGGAAATGTATTAGTCTTGTTAATACCTATCGATTGATCCAAAAAAAATTTGTCACGCCCACTCAAACGCCCACAAACCGCCTAAGCAGGTGGCGCCCACAATTTTCATGCTAGAAAAAAATCTTAACTGAAATGTATTAGTCTCGTCAATTCCTATCGATTGACACCAAAAAAAAGTTTGCCACGCCCACTCTAACGTCCATAACGCCTAAATCTGTCTACCGTCCACATAACCATATATTGAGATCGCGGGTAGGTGGCGCATTTCAATCTCGCTTTACTGCTTGCATGTCTCCATTTCCCTTTGGTCCCTTTTGCTGAGTAACGGGTATCTGATAGTCGAGGCACTCGACTTTAGCTTTCTCCCTTGTTTAGTTTGTCACGTTCGTTAGATTCAATCGCACATTTTCTTTTTTTTACGTTATTAGCTGTAAAGCTTCTAGATCTATAACTGTGGGCGTCAGAGTGGGCGTGGCATACCGCGTATGAAACTTGCGCTGCGTACGAAGCTAAAGAATCT
This sequence comes from Drosophila suzukii, assembly GCF_043229965.1. Lineage (NCBI taxonomy): Eukaryota > Metazoa > Arthropoda > Insecta > Diptera > Drosophilidae > Drosophila > Drosophila suzukii. The sequence continues at coordinate 38,230,242 of NW_027255896.1, read as the reverse complement.
AAATCTGAAATCCCAATTTTCTATCTTTGATGGTTTACGAGATATTACCGTTCAAGCCTTTCAACCCGGGAAAATGTTCCACTTATGGAATTAATAACCAATTTTTTTTAATTGAATCTCAGCGATATTGCCTTTGCTTTCAGCGATATTGCCTTTGCCTTTGGATTCAGCCTTTGCCATTAACTTCGAGAGCCACGCTTGGCTGTCCTGCTAAGATAATTAAACCAATCGTAAGTTGTACACAAGATTCCGTTCGAAGCCCAAAAACCAAAAAAAAACCCTATAGTCGATGGCCTCGACTATTAGATACCCGTTACTCAGCCTGCGAGTGGATGGAGTATGCTTGGTTCTTGCAAGGTCCACCTAGCGATAACAAGCGCTACCAATCCTATAGCACCAACTAGCCTATAGCACCCCTAGCGGCTTGGTAGCGTATTAGTGAAAACAGCTGTTTTCCTGCATGTGGCGTGCAATCTCGTTTAAATAAACAAGAACAAACTCTCATTTAAATTTGTAAAAAATATTTTAAAAATGTTGGCGCTGGACGGGCTTTAGTGTTATTACTGCTGCTGAAACAATAACCAGCAGAACGACAGAATTTGGATCCCACATTCCTCCTGCGGGTCTGTGACTTGGGTTGCATCTTGGGGCCTCTGTGTGGTGTTTGGCGGCCTCCACAAGGTATTGTTTGGCTGTCTCTGTAGCTGTTGAGGTGGTGTCCATTCGCCTCCGCGTGGTGCTTCGGTTGCCTGCTGCCGTTGGACTTGCTGTGGTGGTGACCATTGGCCATTTCCCCGTTTATCCTGGATGCCTGATTCTTCGCATTTTCTGCCCGTGGCTTGCGATGATGCCGCTGACTGGGCCCTCGAGAACTTGTTCCCGCTCTTTTTCCAGTTTCTCGTACTCGTCGGCTAAGGTGATTATCGTATCCAGCTCCGACACCTTGTACGCTCTAAGAAAGATCCTTAGACTCGATGTACAGTTCTGCTTAATAATTCTTAGGGTCTCTTTCGGCGAGTAGTTGAGTGGCCTCACCATCGTCTGGATGTCGATCATGTAGTCCTCGAACGACTCGCTATAGCCCTGCATCCGTTGCGTGACCTGTGCCGCCAGCCTGGTGAAGAAATCTCTCGGCAGAAAATATGTGTGAAAGCTTTCTATGAATTCTGCCCAGGTTCTCCATTGCTTGTTGTTGGCAATGAACAACTTCAAGCAATTCCTTTAAGCAATTTCGGCATCGCTCGGGGAATCATGTCCAAATCCAGGCCGCATGTGTTGGCTGACTATTCCACTGGCTCCAGAAACTCGAATGGTTTTTCCGCACCATCGAACCTGAACGACCACTCGCGGACATGTTTAGCGACCTTTGCATAGTCTGTCTGGCTGTGTCTCGAGGTCAGCGCAGTTGTTTTCCTATCCTGGCTTATTTCTCTCCTATGGGCCTCCATTTGCAGATTGTCGAAGCTCTAACTTGCCACTAGGTTTTCCCCTTAGGCGTTTGTTAATGTGATGTTCGGCCGGCTCTGACGTGGTATGCTGCTTCCAGCTCGGCCCAGATATCGACGAGTTGTGGGTCGTCCTCCGTCTCTGAATAATACTTAGACAATGACTTCTTGAGGCGGTAAATTCACTTCTTTAACATTCAACTTCATTTGCTTTCACTGTTGGGACAATCACCTTGGGCGCCAAAAGTAACGAAATGATTTTGTTGGTCTGCTCGCTACGCGATTCGTGCAGCAAGATCAGTAGATTGTGTGTTCGTCCCACCAAATTTATATGACGTGACTGCCATTGGATCAGGAAGAAATCACAGAATTCAAAAGATAACAGTGGGTTTATTTTCGTTTTACTTATTACAGCGGTGGGTGGCTGGGTTGGTCTCGTTGTCGTCTCGCGCTCGTCGGCGCGTTGACTCGGTGATCGCTGACTCCTTCCGGTATGTCGAGATGCTCGTAGATTCTCTCGCCGCTGCTCGATCGCCGACGCGTTGACTCGAGGCCGCTTGTCGAGCCTTTAACTCGCAGAGAGATTTGACTTGCGGGCTTAGGGAAACGTCACCGTTCTCAGACTAGGGTGAACAGGTACCATGCTCTCCAGGGCAACCCCTTTCGAGGCAATGATCGCTTGTTCCTTGCTCTGTCCCGCACGGTCCCACTAGGATCTTGCTCAGTTCGCGCTGACAGTCAGGGCTAACGCCAGGAAGATGCTTAGCAGTTCACTTCGCTTTACGCCTAGCGCAAACGAACGTTCCACCCCAGCCACAACCTATTTCATGACGTAAGTGACGTTCCTGCGCTCCTCAATGAGTTCTCCGCGGCGATCGGGACATGGCTGTCGGCGATGTCCACTGATGTCGCTGCCGATGTCCTCTGCTCTGCTCCTTATCTTGTTTGCTGCGGTGTTCGATGTATCGTGGCCTCTGCCCCTTAAGGTCTTGGACGATCGGCGTTCCGGGACTTGCTGAACCGTTGGGCCTCTCCAGGACAACGTCTCAACCGGTCGACTGCTCTTCCTTTCTGGCTGGTAGTGTGGTTTCCTGGCACTCGGTGTTTTGGTCGATTCCTGTTCCGAGTCTTCGCCGGTAATCGCTGGGCTCTCCTGGACAACGCCTCTTGAAACCACAAGTCGATCAACCGCTCGTCCTTTGCTTAGTCGGGCAAGGCACACTGGCTCTAGACAAGTTTCCCCTCGAGTTGACGGTTTCTCGTCGCAGGAATCTATTACTCGACTGTGACGGACCCGCTGGGCGATGTGCCAGCCTCCCGTTATTTTCTTTTGCACACGGCACTCTCACGCTGCCATCGAAGTCTCCACCCTCTCTCTCTCCAACCTCTAGTTTTCCAAACTCTCATTCTCCAACCTCTCGTTCTCCAAGCTCGCTATCTTCAAACTCTCTTTCTCCTACTTATTTTTCTCCAAACTCTCTTTCTCCAAATTTTTTTCTCCAAACTCTCATCTTTGGAATGCCATTACTACGCTTATTCGCCGCGTATCTGGTAGTCGGCAGGACACCATGCACTAAAAACATGCATACCTAACAGACCTTTATTATTGGAAGATTTAAAACACATTTAACATGAAAAGACACTTTTGCCAGATTCTAAAAAGAAAAGTTTGTAAAAGCAACAAAGGAAGTTAGCTTCGGCAAGCAGATCCTTTTCCCTAGCTCATGGGCTATTGGGTTTCTCGAACCAGTTTGTTCTTTTTAGGAAGCATAATAGCTTGGGAATGCCTACGCCCTGTGTGTCCGCAAGGTTCAGAAGTGTGTAGCTAGGGTTTGAAGACGTTTGATGCTATGCGCTGGGCAGAAGCAGCATAGGAGGTGTTTAATGCTTTGCTCTTCGTCTATCTGCTTACATAACTATAAGCTAGCACCACTGGGAAAATCTAAAAATATCGTTCATAAAAGTCTTATAGAAATTTTAATATTTTAAAATAAATAAATATGAGTCATTAAAATATTAGCATTGTTTTTTTAAATTTAGTTTAAGTATCAAAGAAAACATCTAGTCAATAGTATAGAGACATCAACAAAACCAAATAGAATTGAGTAAACTTTATTTCCATTTAAAGTCTCTTTTTCAAGCTTACTTAATGAAAAAAAAATTATTAAAGATTAAAAGCAATTTATTAAATCGTTTTGTTGTGCCGCCAATCTCACACAAACTGAAACTTTGTAATGGGCGACGCGATCTCGTGATAAAGACTTAACATATCGATGGCGGGCCGATAATTTGAGGTGTAGCATGGCGATTAGCTTAAATTTGAATTTTTTGAACCAGACAACCAACATCCAAAACTGCTAGCCTTGATATTGGATGCTTTAGAATCCCTGAGGTTGTCTAGACTTCTATCAATCTGAGGTGGCCGTCCTTAGCCGGATTCTAATGATTATAATGACTCCTTTTTTCCAACTTCCTCTAGGTTGATTATCCTCGCTTCTTCTAGACAAAGTCGGCAATTATTTTTTTACCCATAGACTCCAAAAGTGATCATTTAATTGTTGAGCAATTTGATATTTCTTGCGATGACAAAAGTTGTTAACATCGCCTGGATTTGAGTTCAATTAGTTGTTCCAAGCAATAAATGATTGGGAACAGGAAGATGAAAGGACGGCTACTTACTATATTCTCAGCTTCAATAAGTAAACTCCTTAGCGTTTCAACGTGGGGAGCTTTCTCCCTAAGCGTTACACTCACTCGCAGCATTCGCCTGATTTGAAGGGCAATTGAAATGCCAATCAATTGCTTTGTTCGCCATATCCGATTTGATGTTGTCCCGGTCAAAAAGGTATTTTATCTTTTTTAGCTCATTATCTGCACCAACGAAATTTGTTCCCATGTTTGATCGTATAGTTACAGGGATACCTCTTTTATTTTCAAAGGCAATAATGTTGACTGGCGTTGAGTTATCACTGTGGACGGCAGTCCCAGGAGGGTGTGCTAAGGCGACTGCTATATATACACATATATATACATATAAAATAAAATCTACTGTAATCCTCCATCAACTGTCTAAATCGGATGCTTTGTTTAAAAGAAATACGAAACACAAGATTTTGGGGGACTTCTCAAAATGAATATTGTATTTTGTTTGTCAGTTTGTCCCAAAACGTTACTTTAGAGTCCTGAAAATTCTTGACGGTGCTAAACAGTTCAATTTTATAAACATTAGTTCTAGCACTTTTGGAAAAACTAGCTAGTTTGGCGAAAAAAGTCTAAATTTTGTACACATATGTCGTTAGAAAGGTATTTTGAAATACTTTGTGCGCCTTTCTAACATAATTTGCCCAAACAACACCGTTTTACAATTATGGGCCAAAGTTGTTTTTTTGTTAGATATTTTAAGCATATTTCCCAATTTTCTAATAACGGCTCTAACGATTTCCAATTAAATTTTAGGGTGTACAGCCCTTGAGATTCCTCAACTTTTGACATACGTCTAATTGCTGTAAATAGTCTCGTTTCAAAATTAATAGCTAACAACAAGAAAGGAAGTTAATCTTGGCAAGCCGAAGTTTGTATACCCTTGCAGTTACAATTATTAAATTTTATTCGATTTTTTTAATATAACAAAAAATGATAGTCCCAATAGTATAAGATAATATGTCAAAAAAACACTGAAGCTATAATTTGTTTCATATTATTTTCCCACCAATTTTACAACCGTTCCTATATATGATATAGTCGTCTATATGATATAGTCGTCCGATTTTGATTAAATTAAATTCGAAATTCAGAACTAATTAAAAATTGTTATTTCCAAGCGTAGGAGGTTATATGTTTAAAAATATAAACGCAACAGCGTCATCCTTTCACAGTAGTAGTTGTGGTTCTATGGTCCGCCATTTTTGACAGCAAACCTAGAAGCCTAGAAACAACAAACTAAGCACGTGTTGAGCAAGAAGGATCCAGAACAAAGGACTATAAACAATCAAGTTCTGAGTCAAATCAAGGTCGCTGACTGGACCACTGAGATCAATCACCATGGGTCATTTGACACATTAACAGGAGAACAGCCAGGATTTTACGATTTGGAAACAACTGCCGACCAGAAGCCCAGAGAGAGTCTGGACCAATAACGCCGGAACAACGAGCAATTACAACAAATAATGAGACAGATATAAGGAATAGCATTCCAGCCTACTATAGCTCAACTGCAGAAGAACGGTTGTGTGGCTGTGTCAGATCCTTACCGATCGTTAAACCCGTTTCTGGACGATAACAAGGTGCTGCGAGTGGGAGGACGCCTACAAAACTCAAGTCTACCATTCGATGAAAAACAACCTTTGTTGCTACCAGCAGCTCACGAAGTAACACGTCTCATATTTGAGAACAAGCATCGGCAGATTAGACATTGTGGTGCTCAAGCACTATTGGCGAACAATCGACAACAGTTCTGGACGATCAAAAGAAAACAACTCGCATTTGCAAAAGGACGACGCCGCATCATCTGCTGTCGAGCACGGCAAAGGTTGTTAAATCAGGCCATGAGTCCGTTGCCAACGTTGTCGGGTACAAGTTACAACACCTTTCAACATTAGTGTGGTGGTTTAATGTAGACCATTCTTGACAGCGGCACAAATTTTGTCGGGGCTAGAAATGAGTTACGAGAAATAAAATCAATGATAAATTCAGATGAGGCTGGAGAAACAATTACGAAGACATGCTTGCAGCTAGGAACAGAGTTCTGCCACGGGAACCTCATTTTGGAGGGCTGTGGGAGGCGGCAGTAAAATCGGCATAACATTTGTTAATACGCACGGTGTCAACAGCAGATTTGACATTTGAAGGGTTAACAGTTGTTATCGACATGGAGGCAATATTAAACTCACGGTCTCTCACTCCCATTTCTTCCAGCTCTCGCGATTTATCTGCAAAACCGGTTAAAATGGACAAAGAAGACAGTTGCCGTAGGAGACCTTGTGGTAATCAAAGAGGACAATATGCCACCATTGCAGTGGCCACTAGGAAGAGTAGTAACGGTACACATAGGGCAGGACGGAGCAATCCGAGTCGTCAACATCCGAACATCGGTAGACGAAATTACCACTAGACAATCAAGGGGTACCCGAAGAAGTGAAAAAAATGTCAAAAGGTCCCCAAGGTTATGTGTTAACTCATATAGTTGTTGGCCCTTGCCAACAACACCCAAGCCTTCCCGATCATTGCAGAACCTCCAGTAAGGGTGGTGCTATTACCAAAAAGCACGGGAACATATGTAGAACTAAGTAATAGTAATAGTGGACAATTGTATCATATTTCGATCTGTGGTTATTGGCGCAGGAAATCGCTGCTTTTAAGAAGAGTATTGAAGAGTAATCAGCATGGTGCTTTCGAAGCGGATCCTGAATAATAATAGTACATTTGCTCGAACAAGAGGCCAGCGAGTTATATGATGGTCAATAACTGTTTGATCATTATCGACAACTGAGAGGAGCTCTGAATCTGATAGGAAATCTCGCCAACGGGCTCTTTGGAGTACTAGACTCTCAATATGCAAAACACATGGAGGACGTCATCCGCGGAATCCAAGCAAAGGAATTATACAATACGCACCTGCTAAAAAATCAAACTTCGATAGAAGACAGCAGGATAAGGCAAATGGAAGCACACGTCACGGACCTTGATAATACCATAAGGACTGAAAATATGGCACCACAATCGTCAGAGCTATCACTAACAGCTACGAAAGAAGCTTATAAATATACAGGCCCATCTGCCCAAGGGGAGACGACTACCTGATATCTATTTATCAGGTGATGGTCTCTGAAATTCAGGAATTGTACGATACCCTGATATTCCATACTAAGATACTATTAGTTGATGAAGATGAGTGCGAGAAAAACATTTGACGCCGATTCCGGTCGTTACCCAAGATCAGATAATCGCAAAGAAGACGGAGGCCAAGTATCTATCGATTAGTGATCATCGATATCAACATTCCGCACTAAACATGGAGGAGCGAAGCAGTGCACGAAAATGTCAAAAGGACATGTGTTGTGCAATGTAAAACAAACAAACAACGTTAGGGCCAGCACATGAGCAATTGCAATGCGCTCTGGCGGCCATTCAAGCTGAACAAAAGACCATTTGTAGACCTGACATGCATAGGTACCCCCTCGACGCTATAAATTCTTGGATGTTTGCTACAACGCAAGAGATAACGGTAACCTATGATTGCGGTGACGAACGAGGAAAAGTACAAGACTGCATTGCGAGGAGTTCAATAATTGCGTTACAGAGACACCCAGCTATAAGGTCAATGATAGAGAAAAAACTGCCGACAATTGTTACACATCCAATAAAGATACCAAGGCAGGTGAGTCATCAAAGCACGACCACGCACAACAAGACGGCGGACAAACTAAATCAAATGCAGGGAGAAGTCCATCAACTACAAGAGCAGCAAGAAAGGGGGGATCTAGAGACGACATCAAAGACGCAGCGGAACTACATTAAAATGTAGTGTTACTGTTAGCAGCAATTATTGTAATCATCAGATAATTTAAGGGTACAAGAGTGTTTCACAAAGAGAACGATTCCGGTTAAAACGCTCGCAAACACAGAATAACCGCCAAAAAAAAAGTTTTTTAAGAATATATTTGGTTAAAACGTATATATACATTAAAAAACAAGGAAGAACGCTATAGTCGAGTACCTCGACTATCAGATACCCGTTACTCAGCTATGGAGATATGCAAGCAGCAAAGCGAGATTAAAATGCGCCACCTACCGGAGGTATACAGATTTAAGCGTTATGGGCGTTAGAGTGGGCGTGGCAAATTTTTTTTTGGATCAATCGATAGGTATCGACGAGACCAATACATTTCAGTTAAAATTTTTTATCTAGCATGAAAATTGTGGGCATCACAGGTTTTTTGGGTCAATCGATAGGTATTGGTGAGAACAATACATTTCAGTTAAAATTTTTATTCTAGCATTAAAACTGTAGGAGCCACAGTTTTGGGCGGTTTGTGGGCGTTAGAGTGGGCGTGGCACTGTGCTGAAACAAACTTGCGCTGCATAAGAAGCTCAGGAATCTGCACGCCAAATCTCAATAGCCTAGCTCCCATAGTTTCCGAGATCTCAGCGTTCACCCGTTCACTCGTAACATAAAAGGGTATGCTAGAATCGTCGGAAAGTATGTAACAGGCAGAAGGAAGCGTTTCCGACCCCATAAAGTATGTATATTCTTGATCAGGATCACTAGCCGAGTCTCGGTCTCGGAAACTAAAAGAGCTACAATACTGGTATTACGCATGCAGATTCCTCAAATTCCTGCGCAGCGCTTGTTTGTTTCAGCAGGGTGCCACGCCCACTCTAACCCCCTCAAACCGCCCAAAACTGGGGCTGCTAAAGTTTTTATGCTAGAATAAAAATTTTAAGTGAAATGTATTGTTCTCATCAATACCTATCGATTGACTCAAAAAAGTTTGCCACGCCCACTTTAACGCCCACAAACGCACAGGTAGATCTAAAGTTGGAACTGAGTTTCCACGCATCCATATTTTATCTGCTCCATGGGCTCTTATAGATTACATTCCATCGACAAAAACTCCATTGCAAGGTTTTCTATCCAGCTTAAAGTCAATTAGTAAAGCAGACGAACCTTCGTCTAAAAATGCGTACGTGCTAATGATTTTATTATTTGGACCCAACATATCAACGGACACAACCTTAAACAACAACTCTGGGTTAGCTGGCTTAATCGTGCTAATCGTAGCTTCTTTGGGTTCGACTTTCTCTTCCTTTTGAGAATCTTCTGAATATAAAGACATATGGTGATTTTTCATCCATCCATTTTTCTTACATTCCCGCTTATACTTGCAAGTTTTCAGAGTGTTTCCAGTGGACCCTTTTGTTCATTCTTCGTCTGTTCGGTATTTACCGGGGATGTTATGGTTGCTCTTGCCATGCTTCTTGCCATTATGCTCAACCAATTACTAAAGTGATCCAAATTTGGATAAGATTGATCCAATCCATTGAATCTGCTTACTGAGTGGCATCTTACCTACTAGGCTCTCTATCAGGGCAGGATTTTGATGTTGAGTGGCATTTTGCTGATTTTTAAAATACAACTAAATTGTCAGCCTTAGATGCAAATAGGATAATCTTTTCTAATTTATTATCTGTTACCGGTGATATTTGTTTAAACCTTTCCCTCTGACTAATATTTAACAAATCTGGTCTTCTATGAGTAAACTGAAGCCGATCTATAATGTACCCTACATAATCCGGATTAATTCATAGACCTGTTAATAAATCAGACGCCAGATGTGTAACTTTTTAACTTGATATTTATGTGTCTTAACCGAATATTCCAAAAATTCAATACAATCAATTGCGATACGCTCTGGTTGAGTTGTGACTGACTGTAGCTTGGTATATTAATACAATAATTAACTTTTAAACACGTTACAGTTCCTTGAGTACGGTCATAAGTACAAGCGATTCCATGAGCGCCAAGATTGTCTGCGCCTTCAGGAGCGCTAAGCTTTTGAGCACTTCCAATACCAACAAAATAAGATGCGACCGACTGTTTGGCGTCGGTGTAGAAGTACCAGCCATTTCGCTCGAATAAAAACCCAGCTTTTTTTAATGCACTGTTTCATGTATACTGTTTGTGCATTTCACTAGATCTCTTAATATTTCGCCATTATATTTCAGCACTTTCCGTGCAATCCATGTGGCAAATAGACATCAACAACACCAAAAAGAATTGAGTAACCTTCATTTCCACTTAAAGTCTGCTTTTGAAGATTAAGAGCAACTTATTAAATTTTTGTTGTCGTGCCGCCTATCTCACACAAACTGAAACTTTCTGATGGGATCTCGTGATAAAGACTAAAAATGGTGACAAATTTGAATTTGAATTTTATGAACCAGCAACGAAAACGATCTAGCGACCTTGCTAGTACAATATAATCGTTCGTAGTATACCCGTAGTGCGCTTTGGAAAATAGAAGACTGGAAGCCGTTTCAGACCACCTGGGTAAACGATCTTTTGTATCTTTTTGGAGGAGAAAACGAGAGAAAAAAGGTAAATATTTTAAATCATTCAATATTTAATGGAATAATTTAGCCGCGCACTCTGCTCTCGTATTCCCGTACCTGCTTATGTTGCTGGCAGCGCCTAGAAAGAGAAAAATAGACTAAAAACATATACGAGTATATTAATGTAATATTGCTAGCATAAACAATCTTAAGCCGTATTATGTATACTAAAATCTAAACGCTTGTATTAGTTTTTCAATAAAATAGTGGGTCGAATAGCTTTGTTTGAAAGAGTTATATTTCTCGCGCCATTCGGCTTGCAACTACCCTTCAGTTCTGATAGTAGACACCCTTCAGTTCTGCTGTAGGGACGCGGTGACATGGCTCAAGGCAAAACGCTTATTTGTTTTTTGTGCCTAAAACGCTTTGCCGCTGTTGACGTCAACAGAGCAGTCGGCGCAGCGTAGGCGACTGCCTACTAAAACGGACGTGCAACAAAGAGACGCAGATATTCTGAGGTTCCTTCTTTTTCTTTGTCTTATAATCTGCCTGCACTCTCTCGGCGGAAAAATTTTTGTGGAGCAGCGACATGTGAATGCCCTAATATTTTAGGAGCATTATTGTGTATCGAAAAAAACAACTAATTTTGTTTTATAAAAGTAAATTGTTTGATTAATATTATGTTTACGTATCATACATTTTTAATAAAATATAATCTTTTAGTTTAGTTATAGAAATTTAGTCCGTTAAAATTTATATAAGTATTTAAAACATTTTAATATTAACATTTTTAAAAAATTCTAATTGTATTTTTTACTCAAGGAGTAAAAATTATATAGTCGGATATTTTTCTCTTTAGAAAGGGTATAGGTGCAGTGGCACGCGATAACAGCGAAGAGAAAACAAAAGAAATCAAGTAAAGGGGTGGGAAGACTTGCTGCATTCTGTTTGAGTTATTGAAAGGGAAGCATGCCATTTAAATTGTGCGCAGCAGATTTACTGTTTTCGTTTCTAAAAGTGATAATAATAAAGTCAGGTAAGTGTAACATTAAGTTTAAGAAGTTGTGCATTGATCTTAGTTTAAAGTACGTGTATTTTGAAGGTGTTTTATGGGTTCCGTTAGCTGAAAGTGGATGATGAAATATTTTGTGCCAATAAAATAAATATACAAATAAACAAATAAAACGAATTTTTTAAACATATACCCATACATTTTATCAGAAGCGTTGGCCAAGTATTTGGAGGACCCGGACAAATGTCTAAGGTATACAAGGAAGAACGCTATAGTCGAATACCTCGACTATCAGATACGCGTTACTCAGCTAAATGGGAAATGGAGATATGCAAGCAAGAAATGCGCCACTTACCCGCGATCTCAAAATTTGGTTACGTGGGTTTAAGCGTTATGGGCGTGGCAAACTTTTTTTGCGAACAAGGCTAAGAAATCTAAATCTGAAATCCCAATTCTCTATCTTTGATAGTTTCCGAGATATCCGCGTTCATATTTACGATTTTTTAAAGTTTGTGGGCGGTTTGTGGGCGTTAAAGTGGGCGTGCCAAACCCTTTTTGGGACACTTGATACGTGTTGATGCAAACAATGCATTTCAGTTGAAATTTTTATTCTAGCATCAAAACTTTTTGGGCGGCTTGTGTGCGTTAGAGAGGGCGTGGCACCCTGCTAAAACAAACTTGCTCTGCGTAAGAAGATCAGAAATCTGCATGCCAAGTCCCAATAACCAAGCTCTTATAGTTTCAGATCTTCAGAAAAATATAAAGATTTGCACACACAAACATATTTTATTGTAAAAAAAAGTAAATTTTGTTACGTACGCCCTCCACATAGAAAGATTCACATAGAGAAACAACGACGAATCTTTAGCCAGGGGGAGGGGTGCATGTGACTAACCAGACTCATACTGGTAAAGGCAGAAGAAAAAGCTATTCGGCAATTCTCGGGTGTCGCGTGACCAGAACAACGGCCACTATCGACCTATTGGTAACCATACTCCGGTAGCTGGCAAAGGGCAACAGCCGGCCGTTGACTACCAACATAGCAGATATCAAGAAACAGTAATTCTAGGTGGGAACACCTAGTTTATCCGATCCGTACCCGCAGCCAAGTAAAAGCTCTAGTCTGGTATAAAAGACCTTAGACAAATAGAGAAAGGGAGAGAATCCATTTGCGTGTCTTGCTGACGGAAGCCGGCAGCTTCGAGGGAAGGCGACTTTCCCTGGGGCAGTCGTCCATGGAGTCTTCTGCCACCAGGACCAGCCACCATATCCAACAGTCCTTGAGGAGAACACAATTGCAGCTCGAAATAATCTTGTGTCGAACCAGCGCCGCTATTGCCATCAAAGAACGTGGAGAAGATCAACAATAAGGACGACATCCGACATACTGCTATGTTTGTGGACGCAGTATCCGTGATCTCCATGCTCCTGAAATTTGTTCAGCTGTAGGAACCATCCGTTCAGAGCGTAGCGACCAATAGCATACGTCGGAGAAAGTAGTGATGCAATATAAATGTGTTAATCGAGCCAACCAAGGACCAATATCCTCAAATAATACAATTGGATAACAAGTGAAAATCAAGCATTCAAACATGCACTGAAATATATTTAAACCAACCGAATCAATAGACAAAGTGCGAATCATGATAAACAATTAGAGAGGACGAATCTCTCCACCAGCCGTTGAAGAAGTCGCATGCCTGTGGCATAATATATATATATTTTGTGTTTAAGTGAATTGGTATACTTAAGAACAGCCGTATTTTGGTGCACGTATATTTATATATATATATCCAATATAATATTTTCCCAAAGCCCAGGATCCGGAGCGTCGAGATCTCATCGCCCAGGATTTAAAGAGGGGGTAAGTTTGTCGGGACACGGTTCCTTTCTTATAAACATACATATATAAATATTCGTGCAGTATCCTACAGTTTTATAGACTACTATAAACTTTTTCGGCGAGTATCAGGCATGTAGTTATATGATAATTGCAAGGGCCCTCTGAGCGACGTTTGTAGTCGTGACTAGTCAGTATTTTGCTGATGTGTGCACCTTCATAGGTGATAAATTCGATACTCTCCGCTAACAGAATAATTGTCAATTAAATTAGATTAATCAACAGACGCAGATATATATTACCTAATAAATTTATAATGTGAAAAAGAATTGGAAACCATGGTGTGCTAGAACTCTAACAAAGGGGGTGTGCTGACGCGAGGAGTGAAGTAGGTCAAGAACAATGACATAACTTTCGACGGACAACCTTGACAATAGGGGATCGTATTGCGCGGCCCGCGACGATCCATTGGCACACGAATGTGTGAAGGGGAGGGAATATGGCCAAAGCACAGCCCGATCGTATTGCGATCAAGCGACAGCTAAGCTTGTTGGGCAGTGTGGACTGATGACTGACGAACCTAATGACTAATATTATTTTCCAGGCACTTTTAATATTTATTCTCGTTATGTTGGAGAGGAGAGAGGCTTACCAAGATCCCACGACCGGAATACGACGTAGCTTATGCCGGCAAATGGTGCCTGAACATCGGACGCCTCTCCCTCGGCCCAAGTCTTTGTCAGGACTCGGGCACTAATATGCCCACGTAACAGAATTGGCGCCCAACGGTAGGACATTTCATATTCCTTAAGGAATCTTACCAGGGTCAACCATCTCGATGCCTGCGGTATCGGAGTGGATGCACCTAAGTATGGCAAAGCTTTCATCCTTTTTGCCATAGGTAATTTGACTGTTTTATAGAGCAGGGCGATTAAATAATTTTAAATGTACGCGTACTTATTTATTTGTCGAGCTAGTAACTGTAAAGTCCCCAACTTCTGTGACTGTCAGTGTTGAGCGGCCGCTCAATCAGAACTTTGTCGCAGAATAGAGGCCTGACTTTGAAATGTTTTTAACCTTAAAAATTCTCTGTTTTGTTCATGGACAAATTTACCAGAACTTCCTTAAATCAAGAACTATGAGTTATCCTTTTTTATAATACTATACCTATAACTAAGTGTCGACGACTACTTGTTAAAATTAACGTAAATACAATTTATAGGTGCTTTCTGGCCGACGCCACACGACGTACTACGCATTTGCCCGGTCGTTTGAATTGGTTCGAGTCCAGAAAGAGCAGGAGCGCAAGCATTACGGTAACGCATTTAGCAGTTGCGGTGCGGGTCTACTTTCGTTTGTCGATCCAGGACAGAATGGGGGTGGGGGAACTGACAGGAAACGCAAAGCCGACGCCCTACAACGTACTAGGCATTGGTCCGGTCGTTGCTTGGTTCGAGTCTTTGCTGTTTCCCTTGACATATTTGGGCGGTGGACGATTTTTAGTTTCTCTGGCCGACGCCCCACAAAGTATTAGGCTAGTTGGTCAGGTCGTTTGCTTGGTTCGAGTCCAGAGAAATAGGAGACGGTTGTGGAGCCCGAGAATGATCGGTCAAATAACTTGTTTTCCGACGACTGGCGGGAGGGGGTTTTTGGACAGATTCCTTATCTAAACACAGCCATTCCGTTTGGAAATGTTCCAAATAGAAAGGTAAAGTAAGGGCATAATAGCTTAGCGGAACCGCGTTGTGTAGAAGCGGCTAACAGCCCTAGTAAGGGAAATTTATTTTATTTTTGTTTGGGGCTTACATATCGGACGGTTCTTGACCGAAGAGAAACTTGAGAAGCAGAAGGAAGCACCCCCAGTTGATAAACATTCTTATTGTCGACTTATTCAGCGTTTACGTCGCTGACCGGGTATTTTGAAAAGAATCACGTAAAGCTTTTATACCAATCGTATAAATGAAGGGGGCCAAGAAGAAGGGCTTATTCCAACCCAGCACCGGAAGAGTGACCCGAGCAACAACGCGCGGTGAAAACCACCAACCCCGCAGTGCGTGCGCGCCAAGGCTAGGAGATTCACCTGAAAGAGAGCCGTGGGAGCGCGCACAGGATCAGCCAGGACAGGTAGATACCCTGTCTGAAGAAAACAACCTGGACCAATATTCTGAAATGGAAGGAGCCGCCGGAGGGGAGAATCTACCCCTAGGACCGCCGAAAGGAAGATCAAGTATGCTTTCCCAATTTCAGAGGCACGAGGAGGACAACTTAGAGGCTGCCGAGCGACGTGAACAAAGATTGATGGAGCTCTTGAGGCAAAGCAACGAAATGCAGCGTGGGATGAGTGCCCAGATAGAAGCGCTGAAAGCACAGATAACAGAATTGCAGTCTCCGAC